>NW_027093863.1:1200000-1800000 GCF_028858645.1 Bipolaris maydis | reverse complement strand
TAGCTAGTCTCTAATATAGAGTTAAGTAATTCTTTACTCTATTAGTTAGGTTTCTTATAGAAATAAAGCGTAGCGTTACTTAAAGAGATAGTTATATAGTCTAATATCTAGCTTATAAACTTTTAGTTAGAATTACTATTACTTTCTTATAATTTCTTTTTAGTCTATTTAGCTAAACTTTATTATCTCTTCTAGGCGTAGAATATCTATAAGTTAAACCTTCTTAGCTACTAACTTATATAGTATATATAGGTTAAAATTACTCTATAATATATTAAGATATTTATCTCTTAGGTTTTACCTATTTAGTTTATATATTATAGAGAATAGGCTTAGTTCTTTTAATACTAAGGGGTTCTTACTTTATATTATAGTATAGAAGAAGACCTAGTTTTACTATTAGATTAGCTAGTTTTAGTCCTCTTTTATAAACGCTATAAAGTAAGACCTAAAGCTAGTATTATAGTCTATTTACGCTACTTCTTAAATATACTTTACTAATACTATATATAAAAGTAGTATTAGCGTAAGGTTTATAATTTTCTATAGGTATAGTGTTCTTAAGGCTATACTTACTACTTATTTTTTAGGCTCTTATTATCTTCTTTATAGGCGTTTATATAAGTTAAATAAGTAGGCGTAGAATTTAAAGCTATAAAGATAATATTTTATTTTTTATTATTTAATACTACTCTATATATTACTCTTCTAAGAGCTATATATTAGATAGAGATACGCGTAGCTATATACTATAGTCTACTAAGTATAACTAATCTTAATAAGTTAGTAAGAATATAAAATATTACCCTTATAATTACTAATTTAATTTTAATAAAAATATTATATAAAGTACCTATAAAGGTATTATACGTTCTATTTACTAATATTACGCTCTACTCTAGCTTACCTAGCTTTTACTATATAATTTTATATAGAAATTTTAAAGCTTACGCTACACTAAGGCGTAAAATATTTATTTAAGCGCCTATATTAATTAAGTATTTTATAGTATATCTATCTACTATAGCCTAGTACTTAAATAGGTTAGTAACTATATTTATAAGCTCTACTTATTAGTAGTAACTATAAATAGTCTTACTTATAAGCTAGTTAAGGTTATTATTCTATAAATCTTCTCGCCTAGTAGCCTTATAATAAACCTACGCGCTAACGTAATATATATTAGTATTATAAATTATTATAACATTATAGTTTAGCTAAGGCTATTTTTTAAGTCTTAATTAATTAAGCTAGTTAATAATAAGGTCTAGAGTATAAGTAGTAGTCCGCGTATACTATTAGGTTTAGTAAAGTAAAGAATCTAAGTAGTTATAAGAGTACTTAGATTCTTAGCTTTAGGCGGCGGCTATTATATTAATACTTACACTACCTATTATATTACTATCTAGCTTATCTAGTAGCTTATAAAGCTACTTTTAAATACTTAGCTACTCTATAAGATTAGAAATTATAATCCTATATACCTCCTAAGTAAGTATAGTAGTAGTAATTTAGTTTAGCCTACTTTACGCTATCTTATAAAGCTTAGAGTCTTCTACTATATAAGAAAAGTATATAGTCTTCTTCTTTTAATTTTCTAATATTATAGAGTTAGCTAATACACTATTAGGTACTAGAACACTCTCTAGCTTAATAATAGTAAATAGGTTATTATATAGTTAGCTAACGTATAGAACTTTAGTCTACTTACCCTCTATATTACTAGAGCCACCTATTAAGCTATCTCTTAGTACTAAATTAGTAGCCTTATTATAAGTAGCCTTAAGATTAGAAGTATAAAATATTATTAGCTTCTTAGATTATCTCTACTTTTATATATATCTATTCTAAACTTCTTTAATAGCCCCCTTCTTCTAAGGTTATATTTAATTAGCCGCGTTTATTTTTAATATATTAGTAGTATTAAACCTATCTTTAGCTAAGATAATTAACTATATATCTACGCTAGCTAGCAGTATAGTATATTTCTTACTTAGGTAATATATTATTAAATTTTAGAAATGCTAGAACTCGCGTAATACGTTAATATTATGTTACACGGGGTTTGGTGCTGATACTTCTCTAAGCTCGATCCGGGTTAGGGCGAGTGAGATGGTGTGAAGAGCGCCGTGAGGTATTTGTCTGGCGATACAGTGGAGTGGGCGTGCTTGGATAGAAAGTAACAATAGGTTGACAATTCCTAATCTATATCGAATAGACTAACAAGTATCAATCTTGTGAAGTTGAGTAACTAGTAAGAAAGTACAATTTGAGTTGACCACAACGAGAGTAATAATGAAATCCATCCATCCTTATATCCTCATTGTTTCTGTCCTGGTGCTCCCTATTCTCCCTTTTCTTTGGGAGCAGTGGGAGCATAATTCTCCCAAGGCCCCCCGTGCTCCGGGAGCAGGGCTCTTGGCGGGAGCACACATATCACGTGACCTCCAGCCCCGCGATGGTCGTTACCTTCTGACGTGGACGTGGTTGGTCTTTAACCTCGTCATCCCGCGTCAAGGAGAGAATCCTTCTTGTTACTTGTAACATTATCCCCCCTCTTAGGCGTATCGTCCCGATACCCTGGATTATCATTTTGCCGTGCCGCATGTTGAATCGTCGGCTGCATATAAGGTCGGTAGGCCCCGGGCCATTGTAACCGTCCCTTCCTGACTCCAGCCTTCCTAACCATGCCCAAGGTCCCGTCTTCCTCTCGTCAGGCTCCTGCGATAACCTCGACTCAACGTCGCCAGGCTCGGTCCGACAAGATCCGTTGTCGGGGAAAAGAGATGACTTTCCGCTGTAAGCGCTGTGAGAAGAAGAACCTTCGTTGCTTCGTGGACACTGCGTCCGGGCAGTGTGCTGGTTGTATTGCTGTAAAGGCTGAGTGTAGTTTGTTTGTAACTGAAGAAGAGTGGGAAAAGGTGGAGGCAGAGAAGCGTCAAAAGCGTCTCGAGCTTGCTCGTTCTGAGGAGCAGACCGCGCGACTTCGTCGCGAGCTCCTAGAAGTTGAAGAGCGGGAGCGGGCGTACGCTGATCGTGATCACGCTCTTCTGAGTCTTCAGAATCGTGAGAAAGAGGAAGCTGAGGGGACCTCTGCCCCTGGTATGGGTTTTCCGACAACCGAACCATCGCTACCCGCACAGTCGACTGACCCTGGCTGGTTACAGGCTGATTATTCCTCTTCTTACGACCCTTTCTTGTCCCTTGATTATTACCTACCCTTCGAGAATCCGGTTCTCGCTTCTTCGAATGTTTCCGGTGAAAATCACGTACCAGTGACTTGCAGTTCGTCAGATTTCCTTCAGGTTCCCAAGTGTTGTGGCTCTCGGGCCATCCTCGCCACTTGACCAAGTACTTCCACTGACTACCGATTTTCCGCAGGTCCCTAATTTCTTCGACCTCGTATTCGTCGTCTTCGAGCTCTATGTCCGTTGCTAGCTCGGCATCTGGAGGTGCTGGCTCCAGGAGTTTCTTGTGAAAGACAGGGTGGATTCGCATGCCTTGTGGGAGTTTCAACTTGTAGTTTACTTTTCCTATTTCCTCTAGGATCTCGAATGGTCCTACTCGGAGGTTGTCCAATTTCCTGCATGGTCGTTTAGTTTTCAGGTTTTGTCGTGACAAGAAAACTTTGTCCCCCTTCTTAAAGGTTGGTCCCTCAATCCTTTGTTTATTCGCTGCCTTGGATGTCGTGAGGTTCCGTTGAGCTAGGTTCTTGCTCAATTCTTCGTGCAAATCTCGCATAAGCTTCGCTTTGTCGTCTGCCCCTACCGCGATACTCTCAATGTCCTTCGGATCTCGATGAGCTACCGGCTCATATCCGTAGTTCGCGTAGTGCGGCGAATGCTTCGTCGTTGTGGATCTCGTGCTGTTGTAGGCCAATTGCGCTGTCGGCAACAACTCTACCCAGTTGTCCTGCAATTTGTTGGCGTACATCCGTAAGTACTGTTCTAATGTCTGGTTTGTTCGTTCCGTCTGGCCGTCTGTTTCCGGGTGAAAGCTTGTCGAAAGCTTCTTTTTGACACCTAACTTCGCCAGGAATGTATTCCAGTATTTAGACGTAAACAGTTTATCACGATCGGTGATGAACTCTTCAGGTATCCCATGCTCTGACACTAATGCTTTGGTGACTTCGTACGCGCATTCTTCTGCCGTAATAGTCTCTTCCGTAGGCACAAACTTTGCCGCCTTAGTCAATCGGTCCACGATTACTAGGATTGTGTCGCAAAATCGAGCTGATCCTGGTTCCAACGATCTCGGGAGCTTCACTATGAAGTCCATCGTTACACTTGTCCATGGTCTAGACGGCGGCTGTAAGGGTTGTAACAGGCCATAGGGCTTATGTCTCTTGGGCTTGTTCTGGTGACATGCCAAACAGTTGCCTAGTATCTCCTGCACCTTCGTACGCATACGTGGTATCGCAAACACCTTAGACAGTCGTCTAACCATTTCTTCGATTCCTGCGTGTCCGTATTCCGTGGACTCGTGCAGTTCCTGTATGAGACTCGATCTCATGTGTGGAGGTACATATGTTCGATCCTTCGAAACCATATCTCGGTACTCCCGTTCGTCGTTCAACAGTTCGTCGGAGCCTGCTTCGTCGGGCTCGAACTGCCAGCTGGCTGCTCGCTGCTGCCACTGTTGCTGTAGCGTTTCTACCTGCTCGGCCACCTTAGCTACCTTAGCTAGTTCCGGCTGGTTGTACTTCAGACTGCCATCGGGCATCGTCTTAAGTAAGGCGTCATGTGGTTCTTTATGACCCTCTTCGCGCAAATCAGACCTTCTACTTAAAGCGTCTGCGGCTCCATTGAGCGTTCCCGCGCGGTGCGTTATCTTAAAGTCGAACTGAGCAAGCGTCTCGGCCCATCGGACTTGTCGTCGGTTGAGTTTCTTCGTTGTCATGAAACTCGTCAGATTCTGGTGATCGGTAAAAACCTCGATCGTGTCGGGGAGTCCTAACAGGTACACCTCCCATTGTTCAAAGGCATCGACTACTCCAAGTAGTTCCTTATCGTGAACGTCGTAATTGAGTTCTGCTCCTGAGAACTTCCGTGAATGGTAGAACACCGGTCTCCATTTCTTATCCGTGCACTGCTGTGACAATACAGCTCCGAGTGCGTAGTCAGACGCGTCGGTCTCGACTCTGGTGGGTCGTTGAGGGTTATACATCTCGAGTACTGGCGCCTCTAGGAATATCTGCTTGATTCGTTCAAAAGCCTCCTGATGTTCCTGTTCCCATTTGAAACCTATTTCCTTCTTCGTTATCTCCGTAAGGGGTGCCGTGATCTTCGAGTAATCTTTGATGAACTTTCGATAATAGTTCGCAAATCCTAAGAAGGATTGAACATCCTTGACTGTGTTGGGTTTTGGCCATTCCTGTACAGTCTGTATCTTCTTTGGGTTCATTTTCACTCCTTCGGTTGAGATGATAAATCCGAGGAATTCCGTTTCCTGCGTGTGAAACTCACACTTTCCTGGTTGAAGGTATAGCTTGTATTCCTTAAGCTTTCGTAAAACCTTCTTAACATGCTCGACATGTTCTTCGCGTGTGCCGCTGGAGTACACTAGTACATCGTCCAGATACGCGGTAACAAAGATTCCGAGGTATTCGTGGAGCGCGTTGTTGATGACTGATTGAAAGGTTGCCGGCGCATTCGTCAACCCGAATGGCATAACCGTATACTCGAACAGTCCATACTTCGTCTTAAACGCCGTCATCCACTCGTGACCTTCTTTGATCCTGATTCGGTAAAATCCTTCCCGAACGTCGAACTTCGTGAACCACTTAGCTCCTTGGAGTCGATCCATGAGCTCTGTAATCAGTGGTAAGGGATATCGATTCTTCCGAGTAACGCTGTTCAACCTCCTGAAGTCGACACATAGTCGCCACTTCCCGTTAGGCTTCTTTACGAACAGTATAGGCGAGGCCATCGGGCCTGATCCTGGTCGGATAAATCCCTTCTTCAAGTTCTTCTGGAGGTAATCCCGCAGCTCAGCATCGTGCTCGGGCGCTATAGGGTACATTCCTCCTGGGCTCAACTTCGCTCCTTCCTCCAAGATGATCTCGTGATCCCAATCCTGGTGTTCTGCTAAGTCTGTTGCTTCGTTTTCCTCGAACAGTTCCTTGAACTCTGATGTTCGGTATTCTGCTGGAACCGCCAGCAGTGGTTCGTCATGAACGGACGCAACCTGTGGTACCGGTCCTTCCTTCGTGGTCGCGACCTGCCGTATCCAGATGACTCCTACTCTCTGAGGGTCCTTCGCATAGATTCTCGCGATCTTATGCGGCGAAATCACACCGAATCTCCCATCTGGGTTTGCGCGTTGATCCGTCGGGCGTGTTTCTCGTCGTACACCAGCAACCTTGTGCACAGGTTCTCGGCTGTGTATCGATTTCTTTTGCCAGTCGATGGCAGGGTTGTGTTCTAACAACCAGTCGTAGCCAATTATCATCTCGGTCTCACCAAGATCCATAATACTAATCTTCGTTCGGCTTTCTTGACCAGCCAGGCGTAACGATACGGCCTCGGTCTCAAGTCGAATCCAGCCGTTCCCGTATGTCGTGGGACTATCGTCGGCTAATACCACTCGCATCGGCACCTTCTTGGTCCGATAGGGTATGTTGTTCTTCTCCACCACTCGGGGTGAGATAACGGTTCGTGCGGCCCCACTGTCTATGAGCGCCGTCACCTCGTGTCCATCTATAAGTACCGTAGCCTGCAGCCGCAAATCCTGCGCTCCCAGTTCGCGTACTTCCTTGAGGGTCGTTTTAGGACTGCCTTCACCAGCGTGACCCTGTCCCTGGCGGCATCCTAGTTTTTTGTCTGCTTACCTTTCCTCTGTTTAGGAAAGTAGCCTTCGCCTTCCTTGGCGGAATAGTGTATCGTACACTGATCGTCGTAACAGAAGCTCCAATGGATATTCGGGTGCGGTATATCGTCCTTCGCAACCTTCCTCGTTGGACTCGGCTTCTTCGTTCTGTGAATCGGGCATCCGTCTGCCTCACAGATGTTTGCTGACAAGGTGCTATGGAGGTAATCGTTCACTCCGCGAGCATCCTCAAACTGTTGTCGGTGGAAGGCGCATCCCTTCCTGCAATGCGTCCATAAGAGTCGTTCGTGGCTCTTTTCCTCGTTGGACTTTCCCTGATCCTGCCTAGGTACCCTAGTCATCGTGACTCTTGGTCTTGCAGCTCTGTGCATCCTGCAGTTCTTCGCATTGCATTCCTCGGCGGATATCGTGCTATGGTAGTAGTCGTCTACCTTTCGAGCATTCCGTCGTTGTTCCCTGTGGAACTGGCAATTGGTCGTACAATTGGTCCAGCATAGCTCTTCGTGAGCTTCCTTTTCTCCTGGCTGGTGCACCTGGCAATGCTGTACTCGACACTCGTTATGCCATAAGTTGATGTGGCAGCAATCGTCCTCGTTGTTCCTGGTTTCTTCTCGCTTCCTCAAGTGATAATCACACTGTCTTGGGCAGTCAACCCAACGTAGGCGCTCGTGTTGCTCCATTCGTTCCTTGAACGTCCGAGGCGTCTCCTCGTCATCAGATTCCTTGAATCTGGGTTGTTCCTGGGCAGCCCTGCAGGCAATCTCATCTGCTCGGGGTCCCGTGATTGTGATTCGTCCTTCGATATCGCAGTCGTTGGCTTGGTGCCTGGTATTTCCACAAATCCAGCACTGTTGGTTTCTTAGGCGGCGTAGTACCTCTGCCCCTTCAACCTGCCAATCCGTTGGTAGTGGTTCGTCCCACTTGAAGTCTTGGAGTCCTATCGCCTTCTGTACTAGCTCAAAGGCCTCATCGGTGGCTTGTCTTGCTTCGTCATACAGGTCTAGGTCGCTGAGAGTCTCGTCTAGTTCCTCAGTCGGGTATGGTGTTGCCATCCGTAGCATTCCGATCTTAACCGCTCCTTGCTTGACTTCATTCTTCGGGCAGTCCCTACGGAAGTGTCCTACTTCGCCGCAGCGGAGGCATGCCTTACTGTCGTAACGCTTCTGGCGTTCTTCCTTGGAAAGACCGTCGTTAAACTTTCCTCGGGTTTTGTTCTTATCCTTAGACTTGTCTTGTACCTTGCCGGTCATGTACGTATCTCCGTCGTGATCCTTGTTGTTCCGATACCTTCGGGTGTTGGCAAAGGGTGGCCCTGGTCGATATCCTCTCTGGGCTTCCTTCCGTTCCCATAATCGCGTGTCGATTCTTGTTGCCAACTCGATCAACGAGTACAAATCCTTTGGCTTGTCGTAGTGTACAAGTTCGTCCTTGATGTTTTCCTTCAGACCTGCTTCGTATACCGTCCGGAGTGCCGAATCGTCCCAATTGATTCGCGCTTGTAGTTGCTTGAACTCCGCCGTATAAGCTGAAACTGCTTTGGTCTGCCTCAGGCGAGATATCGCTTTCTCCGCCTGGCTTTCCGCGTCTACCTCCCCAAAGATGCGTCCCATTTCCTCCTTGAAGTTGGCCCAACTGCTGAATAAGGTACGCGTCTCGTCCTTAGTTCCCTTGTTGTTGATGTCCAATAGAAAATCCTCCACGTAGGGTTGCATCCAACTGGCTGCTTTTCCTTTTAGGTGAGAGTTGGCCATGAGTATCTTTTCTGCATCGTTAGGTACCTCGTGGTATCCGCAGTATAACTCAATGTTGGTGAGGAACGTTCGTAACCCTTCGCGGTTACCATCGTATTTGTCTGGGGTTGCCATCTTGGGTTTCTGGATAGGCTTTTCGTTTGGTGTGGCCATCAGCTGGCTCGTGAGCTGATTGATCATCGCTTGCATCTCGGCCATCTGCCGTGCATGGATCTCGGCCTGTCGCCTAAGACTATGAACCATTTGCCTAGGGTTATCCATTGTCTCCTCCTCATCGTCGCTGGGAGTCAACATCTCGTCGTCGATTGCTGGGTTAGGCATCGGTCCGGGACCTTGAACTGGTCCACCGGCACTAGCCTGTGACTGAGAGTGGTTGTGAGACATCGTAAGTCTTAATCGGGCGTCCTAATGTTAATCTTCCTAAGTCCACTGAATCCGTGGGTGGTCAAAGTGTTACACGGGGTTTGGTGCTGATACTTCTCTAAGCTCGATCCGGGTTAGGGCGAGTGAGATGGTGTGAAGAGCGCCGTGAGGTATTTGTCTGGCGATACAGTGGAGTGGGCGTGCTTGGATAGAAAGTAACAATAGGTTGACAATTCCTAATCTATATCGAATAGACTAACAAGTATCAATCTTGTGAAGTTGAGTAACTAGTAAGAAAGTACAATTTGAGTTGACCACAACGAGAGTAATAATGAAATCCATCCATCCTTATATCCTCATTGTTTCTGTCCTGGTGCTCCCTATTCTCCCTTTTCTTTGGGAGCAGTGGGAGCATAATTCTCCCAAGGCCCCCCGTGCTCCGGGAGCAGGGCTCTTGGCGGGAGCACACATATCACGTGACCTCCAGCCCCGCGATGGTCGTTACCTTCTGACGTGGACGTGGTTGGTCTTTAACCTCGTCATCCCGCGTCAAGGAGAGAATCCTTCTTGTTACTTGTAACATATTACCTATATATTAAGAGTATAGCTTAAGTGGAAGTAATATAAGACTTCTAGTATTAAGCTTCTTATTAGTTAGTTTTTATAAATAGAGTAGTAGGGTATAATATTAGACGTAATATATAAGTAGAATAACTCTCTATATTATACTTATACTTAAAACTTAAGTTAAATATATTAAGCTATAAGAGCTTAATACTTAATACTATATACTTATATAGTCCTAGTGTTCTAGCAGTTCTAGTAATAGTAAAGGGTTAGAGAACTATAGGGATTAGTAGGACTAGTTACGTAGTTCTAGTAAGTTCTAGTATATAAAGCACGCTAAGCCTAAGTAAGATTTATAGAACTTATTACGTAATTTCTTTTTATATAGTATTCTTATTCTCTTATAGTTTACTTATTAAATAAATATAATAGTAAGATACTCTCTATATTCTAAGACTAGTTATAATACTATTCTCCTTCTCTTATAACTTATTCTTAAGGTAATATATAGCTTAGAGTTAGAAGGGTATATTATTTTAATTTTATATTTACTATAAATAAAGTATTTATAAAAATAAATTATTACTAAAAAAGGTAAGTTATTATAAATAAAAGTTACTATTATTATAGCGTTTATATAAGTACTATATTCCTAAGAGTAAGAGGTTTCTATAAGCGTTTTATTCTTAAAAATATAAGATTTCTAAGAACGCTTAGTTTCTAAGAATACTTAGAGATAGCTACTTCTATCTATAATAGGCTTAGTATAGTAAGTATAGCGTCTTTAGAGGTATAGTATTAATTACGCTAATATTATTAGGTTTTAGCGTAGTAGTACGCTATAACTAGACTTACTCTATATTATCTAGGTACGTATTATATTTCTAATAAGTTCTCTTCTACTTTCTTATTCTACTTAGTTTTATTATCGTCTTACTAACTATATTAAGTCTACTAAGGTCCTTACTATAGTTTCTTATTCTTACTATTCTAAGAAGTAGTTACCTTATAAGATATCTTCTCTTAACTAAAAGTATATAAACTATATTTATATAAACTATATAAGTTATAAACTAGAAAATTAACTATTACCTAATTTTTTAAAAATTAATAAAGAAATATCTTATCTAAAGTAGTTAGAAGATAAGGAGAAAGCTTATCTCTATATTAAAGATAATATAGCTAAGGTAGCCTTATCGCGTATATAGTAAGCGTAGAAGAAGCTTTTATAGCTTTAAAAATAAAAGAAATTATTATATTAGAAGAAGTAGAAGATATTTAATTATAGTTTAGCTATAGTAGAGGAGTTAGAAGCTCTTAAGAAGTTAGAGAAGTTTAACTCTAAGGTTATATTAGTAAACCTAGAGACTTCTTTAGGCGTAGCTACTATAAATTAGTCCTTCTTATAAGATATTAGTAATACTATACTAGGCGCTAGTAGTAGTTTATAAGGTTCGTCTCTTATTCCTATATATTCTCGCTATCTAAGTATCCTAACTATTTAACTAGGTATTTAGTTTTACTATTTTTAATTTAGTATATAATAATTCTTTTAACTTTAAATTTATCTTCTTCTTTAAGTTTATAATAGAATATTTTTTATAGTAGCGTTTTAGAGTTTACTAATTCTAATAGTTATATATAGAATTATAAGTATATCTTTATATTAGCTAGTAAGTTAAGTATATAAGTAACTAGTCTATTTTATTTAAAAATTAAAATTAGTCTAACTTTAATAAAGTCTAGTCCCTTACTTAGACGTTAAGTACGAAGGTTCTTTATAAGTAAGTATACTTTATCCTCTTTTCTTAGCTAAGGTACTATTTTTCTTTTCTTATTCTAGTAAGAAATACTTTAGCGTTAAGCCTATTTAAGTAACTCTTATAGTTCTTTATAGATTTTCTTAAGTTATTTAGCTATTATAATAGCTACTTCTATCTTTAAACTTAGATATATTCTAGTAAAGAGATTTAGATATTATCTATAGTTAGTAAAAAATAGTATTTTACTTATTACTTCTAATATTTTATTATTATATACTATCTATACTATAGGTAATAGTTAAACCTAATTATTTTACTAATAATTAGTATAGATTCTAAGATATATCTTTATTATTTAATTTATTTATTCTATTTATCTATTAGTTTACAAGTAGTAGGCTATTAATAGCTTTCTCTTAGTCTTAATTACTATAAGTAGCGTCGTCTAAAAGTTAGATATAAATAGTTTATCTCTATTACTAATAATTAACTTTAGTATTCTATAATATTAAATAATCTAGTTATAGATAATATATACTAAGTCTACTACTATATAGTTGTTCTTAAATAGTATATACTCTACTTACTTTATAAAGCGATCTACTACTATAAGTATTATATAATAGGTAACCTTAGTTATTAGATCTTTTAAAGCTAGTAATCCTATAATAAAGTTTATAAAGATATCTACCTATAGATTTTATAATAGTTCTAAAGCTTATATCTCTCTATATAGTGTATATATACTATACTTATTTCTTTAGTATTCTACGTATTTAGTAATATATACTATAACTTTATCTTTTATACTCTTAAATTAGTAATTCTATTAAATAAGTTCTATTATCTTAGTAATTTCTAGATATTTAAATATAAGATTATAATAATATTCTTTAATAATAGTTTACTATACTTCTTTAGGTACGTTGTTTCTAATCTTTATAATAATATTAAGTTCTTATATAGGTTCTAATATTCTATCTTTATTAATCTTAAGTATAAGTTTATTAACTATTATCTTAGTTTCTATAATATTATATTATTAGCTAAGAGTGTTTACTCTTCTATTTTCTTTTCTTAGTATATAGATAATCTTAAACTTATATTATCTTAGTAGTTTAGCCTATCTAGTCTATCTTTAGTTAAGTATCTTTATTATTATAAAGTATACTAGGTTCTTATAATCTATATAGATTATAAGTTCTAAGTAGCTTTTTATATATACTCTCTAGTACTATAAATATACTATAATAGCTAGTAGTTCTTTATTATATATATTATATTATTCTTCTAGTCCTAAGAACTTCCTTAAATAGTATACTACTAGGTACTATTTATTATTAATAAGTATGCTAGCATAGCCTCCTAGAGCTAAGTCTAATATATCTATTTTAATTTTTATTAGTACGCCTAAGATAAATATCCTAAAGTATAGTAGTATAATATATACTATCTTAAGCTTATTAAAGACTTTATTTACTTTCTTACTTTATATAAATAGTAAATCTTTATATATAAGTTATATTATTAGTATTACGTTCTTTAAGAAGTCTTAAATAAATTACTAGTTAAAGTTTATAAATCTTAAGAATAATTAGATTTCTATAACTATAGTTAGTATTAGTTAGTCTTTAATAACTTAAATCTTCTCTTTACTTATTTATACTCTATTAACTCTTACTATATAGCTGTTACGAACCTAAGGAAGGGACAGCCAGAAGATAAAGGAAGAATAAAGGAAGAAGCCCATGTCAAGGCCTCACGAAGTAACAAGAACATATAGACCAATGACGCATGAGCGCCCCGCGTCCCACGGTCTTGGCGGAACGCCACCATGAGACAAGTCACGTGTGTCCCACGGATCCCACGATGTCCCACGAAGTACCACGCATGGGACAACATGACACATGTAGGACAATATGGAACATAGGACATTCCCTTAGTATATAGCATAGGCATTGAGCCCTTATGGCTCGATGTGTTCAACTTAAGTTTTGAGTACAAGTACAATACAGAGAGTTATTCTACTTGCACGTTACGTCCAATATTGCACCCTGCCGCTCTATCTGCGAAAACCAACCAACAAGAAGCTTGACACCGGAAGTCTTATATTACTTCTACTCGAGCTATACTCTTAACACTTTGAACACCCTCACGATGAGCGATATTGCAATGGACACCCCAGCCGCTTCCCAGACCGGAGGAACTGCAGCCAACGCCTACAAGCCTGACCTTTACCATGGCGACCGCAACAAACTCGAAGCCTGGCTCCTCCAGGTCGACCGATACTTCCACTTGGCCGGCGACAAGATTGACGAAAAGGACAAAGTCGTCTTAGCCACTAGTTACCACCGAGGTGACGCAGAGAAATGGTCCAACCCTATTATCAGACGATACATGGACGACTCTGTTGACGACAACGAGAATGCTAACCTAGTCGAAGACTGGGATGCTTTCAAAGCCAAGATGCGACAAAACTTTTCACCCTTCAAGGAATCCCTAATCGCGGAACAAAAGATTCAGACCCTACGCCAAACCAGGTCTGCCGCCGATTACACGACTCAATTCCAGCAATACGCAACGAACATTGAATGGGACGACAACGCTCTTATGCGCATGTACCGACAGGGCCTCAAGCCAATGGTGCGCAGAGAACTCATGAGAAGTGGAGCCAACGTCACCAACCTCGACGAACTCATAGCAGAAGCTATTCGACTCGACAATGAGCTATACGAGCTCGCATTGGAAGAACGACTATTCAACCAGGGAACGCGCAACTACGACAATAGGAACGATCGGCCTCGACAACAACATCACCGACGTTCACAGCCCAACCAGGGACGACAGAGGAGCTATCAGCCTAGGACACCCGGCGCATACGCAACCAATGGATATGAACCTATGCACCTCGACAACATCAATCAAGGAAAGGGACCTAGCAAGCCTCACTACAAGAAGGATAAGGACGACAAGAAGAAAATCAACTGCTACGCATGTGGCAAGGAAGGCCACATAGCACGCAACTGTATGAGCAAGAACAAGGTTAAACGACAGCTCAACGTCCTACACCACAAGTCGGAGCTAGATGACAACGAATCATGGAACGTTATCACCCGACCAGAGATCAAATATCACCCAGACGATACGGAAGTCATTAGCGGATTAGACGACCTAACCCTAACTACGTCTGAGGACACATCCGAAGCTGAACCAGTCAGCGACGAGGAATATGAGACGCCAGACGAGGAAGAACAATCCCTCGCGTCTAAATACGAGAAGATGGCACGATTCCAGGAAGAAAACAGACCATCGACGCCCTACGTAAAGAGGCAAGACAGCGCGATACCAGACTCACCCGAGACCTATTCAAGAGACAACCCAGCAGAAGTAGACAAATGGATCAACGCACTATCCATGCTACTTGGACGACCCAACGAGGCCTACAACGATAACAAGACACTACTCGACAAATACAACACGCTATGGCACCTACGATCAGACATCGACTTTTACAAGATCAAGACAACTCAGCGATTGCCAACGTATACGCATATCACGGCCAACATTACGAGGTTAGAACAGGGACTCACGCCCCAAGGGGAAACACGAGTACAGAAGACGCAAGGACGGAACAACTCCTGCGAACCTGTATGGTACTGGTACGACGCAAGGAACAGGAACCACGCGAGTATATCATGGACCGCGTGTACGCATGACTACTGCCCAACTCACTACTCGGACAAGAGAGGAGCTGGATGGAGCCCACAGCACGCAAAAGGCATGCCTAAGTGCAAATGGCTATGGTACGAATGCAAGGACGACAGCTGCCCAAAACACCTATGGGACAAGCGAGAAAAAATGCACTTTCCGGGACGAGAAGACCCCCAGGACATTATACAGATGCAAACAGCATACGAAGTGCAGTACCCAGACGGTCCCTCGACGGAATGCAGGGAAGACCAATGGTACACATGCCTCAGCAACGAATGCGAGAAGCATGCAGTGGCAAGAGACTACTACGGATATCGACAAGAAGAGTCTTTTTTAGGCCAACGACAGGGCAACAAGGCCCCTCCAGGGAAATCAACGTACTAGAATCCCTAGGATTGATAAAGCTCAAGACGAAGCTTAACGGAATACGGATGCAGGCACTAGTGGATTCAGGATCACAGGCAAACTATGTTTCAGCGCACGTAGTAACCCGAGCCGGACTCGAGGTACGACGGAAACAACAGCCTTACCCACTACACGTAGCCAACGGCGAGCCAATGCCAAATGAAAACGAGATTACACACGAGGTCAGAAAAGTGACACTCAGCATCCAGGAGCATGTGGAGGAGATTGACCTAGACGTCATCGGACTAGCTACCCACGACATCATTTTAGGACTCCCATGGCTCAGGAAACACAACCCGCGGATCGACTGGAAGTCGAAGGTGTTTCAATTTGAGTGCTGCGGAACGGACGCAACCGCAAGCCAGCCTACGCATCGGCAGAGTTCGATGGTAGATGAGAGTAACATTGCCAAACAGTGCAATAACGCCGAGAGAAGAGCGTACTCGAAAGGTAGTTCCCAGGATAGGAAGCCACACTCCGCAGATACCGAAACTAGGCCAACGGATCACGAAGCGAGAGGAAGGGAGAACAGCGCAACTCCAGAGTTCCCTGAACAGTATAAGGAATACGAACATCTATTTCAGGAAGTGGTAGACGAAACAGCGTTACCAGAGCATAAACCCTGGGACCATGAGATAGTCTTACAGGAAGGAAAGACACCGACTTTCGGGCCCATATATCAACTATCGGAAAGAGAGCTCAAGGTACTAAGAGAGTACATCGACAAGAGTCTAGCCAAGGGATACATACGACCATCGAAGTCACCAGCAGGATATCCAATTATGTTTGTACCAAAGAAGGACGGTACGGATCGACTATGTGTCGATTATCGGCGACTCAACGACATCACAGTAAAGAATCGATACCCACTACCGAACATCACAGAGCTCAGGGATCGATTATCTCGTGCGAAGATCTTCACGGCGCTAGATCTCCGAGATGGATACCACCTTATCAGAATGAAGAAAGGTGAAGAATGGAAAACAGCATTCAGAACTCGATACGGACATTACGAGTATCTAGTCATGCCATTTGGGCTTACGAACGCCCCAGCAACGTTCCAGGAACTTATCAACGACGTACTTAGGCCATACTTAGACATATTCGTTATCGCCTACCTGGACGACATCCTTATCTATTCAGAAGATGAGAAGGATCACATAAGACATGTGAAGACAGTGCTCAAGGCTTTAGGTGAACACAGCCTTAGACTCAAGCTGAAGAAGTGTGAATTCCACAAGACCAAGGTCGACTTCTTAGGCTACACAGTAGGAGTCAACGGAGTACAGATGAGCGAAGAGAAGATTCAAGTCATCAAGGACTGGCCGACACCAACCACAGTTACAGAGATCCAATCATTCTTAGGATTTGTAAACTTTAACCGACAATTCATTCAGAACTTCTCAAAGATCGCGATACCAATGACACGACTCACGCGCAAGGACACGCCGTTCGTGTGGAGCAAGGAAGCAGACGAAGCCTTCAACAAGCTCAAGACAGCATGTATTACACCACCATGCTTTAGGATATTCACCCCAGGCGTACCAATGAAGATTGAAACGGACGCATCAGACCTAGCCCTAGGAGGCTGTGCCAGCATATTCATCAACGACAAATGGCACCCAGTAGCATACTATTCAAGGAAGTTCTCAGGACCAGAAGAACGATACGACGTACACGACAAAGAACTACTAGCTATCGTAGCATGTTTACAACACTGGAGAGTATACGCAGAAAGCTGCTCAGAACTCACGATCTACACGGATCACAAGAACCTAGTACACTTCACAACGACGAAGGTACTCAACCGAAGACAGACCAGATGGGCTGAACTACTAGGACAATACAAGTTCAAGATTGTCTACACACCAGGAAAAGAAAACGGAAGAGCCGACGCTCTCAGCCGACGACACGACATCGCAGGAACTAAGACGATAGTCGACAGACCCATACTCAGGACCAATGAAGACGGGACATTAGGGCCCGCACACGAACTCAGCATCATTATGAAAATCGGGAACGACGTACCCGAAGAAGTACAGCAAACCATCATCGAAGAACATCATAACGATCCTGTACACGGACATCCAGGAATCGCCAGGACGATGGAACTCATTCAACGGAATTACCAATTCAAAGGCATGAAAGACAAGGTTACAGCATACATCGCCAAATGCGCAGAATGCCAGAAGAACAAGCATAGCACACATGCACCATACGGAGAGATGCAAGCTTTAGAACTGCCACAAGAACCGTGGGCAGACATCTCTATGGACTTTGTCACAGGATTACCAGCTTCAAAGGATCCAACGACCAAGGTTACCTACAACGCGATACTTGTTGTAGTGGATCGCTTTACAAAGCAAGCGGAGTACATACCATTCAGGAACGACTACACAGCAGTGGACTTAGCACACATTATCCACGACCGGATCATTCGACATCACGGAATACCAAAGTCAATCATCAGCGATAGAGACAAACTATTCACATCCAACTTTTGGACGACGCTACTCGCAGCAATCGGGACTAAGAGAAAGCTATCGACAGCTTACCACCCGCAAACCGATGGACAAGACCGAACGAACAAATCGAACAATGAAGACATATCTCAGGATTTACGCCAATCATCAGCAAGACAATTGGGTACAACTACTACCTATGGCACAGATGGCATACAACAACAAAACATCAGAAGCAACAGGCAAAACACCGTTTTTCGCCAACCACGGACGACATCCAAATCTCTTTACTAGAACATATCCAAGCTTAAAGACAGAAGCAGCCATCGCAACGGCTGAACAACTTAAGAAAATCCACGAAGAACTACGGGAGTCACTCGAACAGGCTCAACGCCAAAGCATTTCCTATCAGAACAAGAAAAGAAAAATGGCACCTCAGCTAAAGAAGGGGGATAGAGTATATCTACTCACGAAGAACCTTCGCACCCAACGTCCAAGCAAGGGACTAGACCACGTCAAAGTCGGACCATTTTTAATTTCAAAACAAAACGGACCAGTTACTTATACACTCGACTTGCCAGCCGACGCGAAGATACACCCAAGATTCCATGTACGACTATTGGAACCAGCAGACCCCGAAACGCCACTACAGAAAACATTCCATTACGAACCCGAAGAAGAAAACGAATTTGAAGTCGAAAGAATTATATCCCACCGAATTAAAAATAACAAAACCGAATACCTAGTCAAATGGTTAGGATACCCAGACAGCGAAAACACATGGGAACCAGAGACCAACCTCACGAACTGCCGCCAGCGCCTGGCACAGTATCACCAATCGCCTCCGCGAACCCCGGATCACCCTCCAAGAAAGTAGGCATGAAGACACTCCAATCCAAAGCAGGAGTACCCGGCATCAGGCCACCCTCCAAGGTGGACACCTCTCGATTTGCCCACTCCATGGCCTCCAACGCCTCAATATCCTCGACATACTTTCCCGACTCGTCAACCCACTGTTGTTCACGACGTTTCAGGATTTTCCTTTGTTTACGAAGACGATCTTTCTTCGCACGCGCCGCCATTAGCGCCTCCAGAGCTGCAGACTCCGCTGCATCAACCTCAGCCTCTTGTTGTTCAAGACGCGCCAACTCTTGATCCAACTTTTCGAAATTCGGAACCGGAACCTCCACCGGAACACACGACTTCACACCATTCCGATAACAATTCCCACACTCCTTCTTCAACGACGACATTCGACACTCCAGACCCCGCTTCGCACAATATTGACAAGAAACCATCGCGAGTCCCCCAGTACGGTTAATTCGATCACCAACGGAATGACGATGCGCAGTACTTCTAGAGACCATGACAAGTTAGCTCATGAGGACATGAAGCCAGGAAGGGGAGGATAGTGTTACGAACCTAAGGAAGGGACAGCCAGAAGATAAAGGAAGAATAAAGGAAGAAGCCCATGTCAAGGCCTCACGAAGTAACAAGAACATATAGACCAATGACGCATGAGCGCCCCGCGTCCCACGGTCTTGGCGGAACGCCACCATGAGACAAGTCACGTGTGTCCCACGGATCCCACGATGTCCCACGAAGTACCACGCATGGGACAACATGACACATGTAGGACAATATGGAACATAGGACATTCCCTTAGTATATAGCATAGGCATTGAGCCCTTATGGCTCGATGTGTTCAACTTAAGTTTTGAGTACAAGTACAATACAGAGAGTTATTCTACTTGCACGTTACGTCCAATATTGCACCCTGCCGCTCTATCTGCGAAAACCAACCAACAAGAAGCTTGACACCGGAAGTCTTATATTACTTCTACTCGAGCTATACTCTTAACAATAGCCTAAGAAGTTAACCTTAGTCTTATAGAATTTATACTTCTTTAGCTTAAGTCTAAAGCTATATTTACTTAGCGCCTTAAGTACTATCTTTATATATTTAATATAATTCTTCTTATCTTCTAAATAGATAAGAATATTATTTAAGTAGGTAATAATAAATATGTCTAAGTATAGCCTAAGTATATTATTAATAAGTTCTTAGAATATAACTAGAGCGTTTATAAGCTTAAATAGTATAAATAAATACTTATAATATTTATATTAAGTTCTAAATACTATTTTCTATTCTTTATCTTTCTTTATTTTAATAAAGTAGTATTTATCTTAGAGATCTAGCGCTATAAAGATCTTTATATAAGATAATTAATTTCTAAGCTCTATAATATTTAGTAGTAAGTATTAATTCTTTATTATAATATTATTAAGTTACTAATAATTAATATATAGTTAATTTATACTATTCTTCTTTAGTATAAATATAATTAGATATTCTACTAGTAACTTTAATAGTTATATATATCTCTTAGCTAAACTCTTATTAATATACTCTCTTACTACCTTAAGCTCTCTTTCTAATAGTTAATATATAGGCCTAAAAGTTAGTATCTTTCTCTTCTATAGAACTATCTTATAGTCCTAAAGTTTATACTCCAATAATACTATTTTATCTACTACTTTCTAAAATAAATATTTATATTTCTTATACTATTTAGGGAACTCTAAAGTTATACTATTCTCTCTTCCTCTTACTTTATAATCTATTAACCTAGTTTTAGTATCTATATGTTACACGGGGTTTGGTGCTGATACTTCTCTAAGCTCGATCCGCGTTAGGGCGAGTGAGATGGTGTGAAGAGCGCCGTGAGGTATTTGTCTGGCGATACAGTGGAGTGGGCGTGCTTGGATAGAAAGTAACAATAGGTTGACAATTCCTAATCTATATCGAATAGACTAACAAGTATCAATCTTGTGAAGTTGAGTAACTAGTAAGAAAGTACAATTTGAGTTGACCACAACGAGAGTAAATAATGAAATCCATCCATCCTTATATCCTCGTTGCTTCCAGTCCTGCCATCAGAACATTGACCTGCCATCACTGATGGTCGTCTCCACTTCTGATGGCTGCCATCACATACGGGTCCTGCCATCACTGATGGCACCGTCTTGGCGTGATGGCACATCACGTGACCTAGCCCCGCGATGTCCATCCTTCCCGTCAGGATCCCAAGTGGTTTCCCAACTAACCATCGTCATACCCGGGGAGTGAATCCTTCTGCTTGTTGCTTGTAACATCACCTCCCCCCTTAGGGCTATCGTCTCGATACCCGGGGTTAACGTTTTCCCGTGCCGCGTGTTGAAGCGCCGGCTGCATATAAGGTCTCGGTACGCCCGTCGTGTCGTACGCTCGTTTTCCCTCATGCCTTCCTAACCATGCCCAAGGTCCCGTCCTCTCGCCGTGTTCGTGCCCAGGGTCCAACTTCCGAGCGCCGCGCTCGTGCTGACCGTGTGAAAGAGCAGGGGAACGAAATGACTTTCCGTTGTAAGCGTTGTGAGGAGAAGAATCTTCGTTGTTTCGTGGACACCGCCACTGGGCGTTGTGCTGGTTGTATTTCTGTTGCTGCGTCGTGCAGTCTTTTCGTGTCTGAAGATGAGTGGGAGAAGGTTCAGGCTGAAAAGCGCGCAAAGCGTCTGGAGGTTGCGCGGTTAAAGGCTCAGCTAGCTCAAAGCGAGTTGGAACTCCTAGAGGCTGAGGCGCGAGAGCAAGAATTCGCTGATCGAGATCTTGCCATCTTGAATCTTCAAGATCGCGCGAAAGAGCAGGCCGAGGGGAACTCCGCCCCTGGTACGGACCTTCCTGTTGCTGCATCATCGCTATCCGGACCAACGGCTGATCCGGGCTGGTTACAGGCTGACTCCTTCGATCCTTTGTCCCTTGATTACTTCCTTTCCCTTGAGGACCCGGTCCTCTCTTCTCTGGATGCTGCCTGTGATACGCTCGTATCAATTCCTTGCAGTTCGTTAAATTTCCTTCTGGTTCCCAAGTGTTCTGGCTATCCGGCCATCCTTGCCACTTGACCAAGTATTTCCACTGACGACCGATTTTCCGTAGGTCCTTGACCGCTTCGACCATATACTCGTCGTTCTCGAGTTCGATGTCTTCTGCTAGTTCGGCGTCTTGGGGTGCTGGTTCCAAAAGCTTCTTGTGGAATATGGGGTGTACTTTCATGCCTGGTGGTAGCCGTAGTTTGTAGTTTACCGGCCCTATTTTCTCTAGGATCTCGAATGGTCCTACTCGGAGATTGTCCAGTTTCTTGCATGGTCTTTTAGTTTTCAAGTTCTGTCTTGACAGGAAAACTTTGTCCCCTTCCTTAAAGGTCGGTCCCTCGATCCTTAGCCTGTTCGCTGCTTTGGATGTCGTGAGGTTCCTCTGAGCGATACGCTTGCTTAGTTCTTCGTGCAATTCTCGCAAAAGGCGTGCTTTCTCGTTTGCATTATCGGCGATACTTTCAATGTCTTTTGGATCTCGATGAGCTACCGGCTCATATCCGTAGTTCGCATAGTGTGGTGACTGCCTTGTTGTTGCGGATTTCGTGCTATTGTAAGCCAGTTGCGCTGCCGGCAAGTACTCAACCCAGTTGTCCTGTAACTTGTTGACGTACATCCGCAGATACTGCTCCAATGTCTGATTCGTTCGTTCCGTCTGGCCATCTGTTTCTGGGTGGAAGCTCGTCGAAAGCTTCTTCTTCACACCTAATTTTGCCAGGAATGTTGTCCAGTACAAGGACGTGAACAGCTTGTCTCTGTCCGTAATGAATTCTTCAGGTATCCCGTGCTCTGACACTAGTGCTTTCTGGACTTCGTACGCGCATTCTTCTGCCGTAATAGTCTCTTCCGTTGGCACAAACTTTGCTGCTTTAGTCAATCGGTCCACGATTACTAGTATTGTGTCGCAAAATCGAGCTGATCCTGGTTCTAACGATCTCGGGAGCTTCACTATGAAGTCCATCGTTACGCTTGTCCATGGTCTAGATGGTGGCTGTAAGGGTTGCAACAGGCCGTAGGGCTTATGCCTCTTGGGCTTGTTCTGGTGACATGCCAAACAGTTGCCTAGTATTTCCTGCACCTTCGTACGCATACGTGGTATGGCGAACACCTTAGACAGTCGTCTAACCATTTCTTCGATTCCTGCATGTCCATACTCGGGGGACTCATGCAGTTCCTTGATGAGATCCGGTCTCATGTGTGGGGGTATGTATGTTCGATCCTTCGAAACCATACATCGGTACTCCTGTTCGTCTTGTAACAGTCCATCGGAGCTCTCGGGCTCGAACTGCCAGCTATTGGCTTTCTCTTGCCACTGCTGCTGAAGCGTCATTACTTGGTGAACCACCGTGGTTGCTATCTTAGCTAGTTCCGGCTGATTGTACTTCAGACTGCCGTCGGGCATCTGCCTCAGCATTGCTTCGTGGGGTTCCTTATGACCTTCTTCTCGTAAGTCGCTTCGTCGACTAAGGGCATCCGCTGCTCCGTTGAGCGTTCCGGCCCTGTGGGTGATTTTGAAGTCGAACTGGGCCAGCGTCTCTGCCCATCGTACTTGTCGTCGGTTGAGTTTCTTCGTTGTCATGAAACTTGTCAAGTTCTGGTGATCGGTAAAAACCTCGATCGTGTCGGGGAGTCCTAATAGGTACACCTCCCATTGTTCAAAGGCATCGACTACTCCAAGTAGTTCCTTATCGTGAACGTCGTAGTTGAGTTCTGCTCCTGAGAACTTCCGTGAATGGTAGAACACCGGTCTCCATTTCTTATCCGTGCACTGCTGTGACAATACAGCTCCGAGTGCGTAGTCAGACGCGTCGGTCTCGACTCTGGTAGGTCGTTGAGGGCTGTACATCTCGAGTACGGGCGCCTCCAGGAATATCTGCTTGATTCGATCAAAAGCCTCCTGATGTTCCTGTTCCCATTTGAAACCTATTTCCTTCTTCGTTATCTCCGTAAGGGGTGCCGTGATCTTCGAGTAATCTTTGATGAACTTTCGATAATAGTTCGCAAATCCTAGAAAGGACTGAACCTCCTTGACTGTGTTGGGTTTTGGCCATTCCTGTACAGTCTGTATCTTCTTTGGGTTCATTTTCACGCCTTCGGTTGAGATGATAAATCCGAGGAACTCCGTTTCCTGCGTGTG
The DNA here is from genome assembly GCF_028858645.1 of Bipolaris maydis. Lineage (NCBI taxonomy): Eukaryota > Fungi > Ascomycota > Dothideomycetes > Pleosporales > Pleosporaceae > Bipolaris > Bipolaris maydis. The sequence goes on along the minus strand of NW_027093863.1, from coordinate 1,776,101 downwards.
AAACTCACACTTTCCTGGTTGAAGGTATAGCTTGTATTCCTTAAGCTTCCGTAAAACCTTCTTAACATGCTCGACATGTTCTTCGCGTGTGCCGCTGGAGTACACTAGTACATCGTCCAGATACGCGGTAACAAAGATTCCGAGGTATTCGTGGAGCGCGTTGTTGATGACTGATTGAAAGGTTGCCGGCGCATTCGTCAACCCGAATGGCATAACCGTATACTCGAACAGTCCATACTTCGTCTTAAACGCCGTCATCCACTCGTGACCTTCTTTGATCCTGATTCGGTAAAATCCTTCCCGAACGTCGAACTTCGTGAACCACTTAGCTCCTTGGAGTCGATCCATGAGCTCTGTAATCAGTGGTAAGGGATATCGATTCTTCCGAGTAACGCTGTTCAACCTTCTGAAGTCGACACACAGTCGCCACTTCCCGTTAGGCTTCTTTACGAACAATATAGGCGAGGCCATCGGGCCTGATCCTGGTCGGATAAATCCCTTCTTCAAGTTCTTCTGGAGGTAATCCCGCAGCTCAGCATCGTGCTCGGGCGCTATAGGGTACATTCCTCCTGGGCTCAACTTTGCTCCTTCCTCCAGGATGATCTCGTGATCCCAATCCTGGTGTTCTGCTAAGTCTGTTGCTTCGTTTTCCTCGAACAGTTCCTTGAACTCTGATGTTCGGTATTCTGCTGGAACCGCCAGCAGTGGTTCGTCATGAACGGACGCAACCTGTGGTACCGGTCCTTCCTTCGTGGTCGCGACCTGCCGTATCCAGATGACTCCTACTCTCTGAGGGTCCTTCGCATAGATTCTCGCGATCTTATGCGGCGAAATCACACCGAATCTCCCATCTGGGTTTGCGCGTTGATCCGTCGGGCGTGTTTCTCGTCGTACACCAGCAACCTTGTGCACAGGTTCTCGGCTGTGTATCGATTTCTTTTGCCAGTCGATGGCAGGGTTGTGTTCTAACAACCAGTCGTAGCCAATTATCATCTCGGTCTCACCAAGATCCATAATACTAATCTTCGTTCGGCTTTCTTGACCAGCCAGGCGTAACGATACGGCCTCGGTCTCAAGTCGAATCCAGCCGTTCCCGTATGTCGTGGGACTATCGTCGGCTAATACCACTCGCATCGGCACCTTCTTGGTCCGATAGGGTATGTTGTTCTTCTCCACCACTCGGGGTGAGATAACGGTTCGTGCGGCCCCACTGTCTATGAGCGCCGTCACCTCGTGTCCATCTATAAGTACCGTAGCCTGCAGCCGCAAATCCTGCGCTCCCAGTTCGCGTACTTCCTTGAGGGTCGTTTTAGGACTGCCTTCACCAGCGTGACCCTGTCCCTGGTGGCATCCTAGTTTTTTGTCTGCTTATCTTTCCTTTTCTTGGGAAAGTAGCCTTCGCCTTCCTTGGCGGAATAGTGTATCGTACACTGGTCGTCGTAACAGAAGCTCCAATGGGTGTTCTGGTGCGGTATATCGTCCTTCGCAACCTTCCTTGTTGGACTCGGCTTCTTTGTCCTGTGAATCGGGCATTCGTCTGCCTCACAGATGTTTGCTGACAGAGTGCTATGGAGATGGTCGTTCACTCCTCGAGCATCCTCAAACTGTTGTCGGTGGAAGGTACACCCCTTCCTGCAATGCGTCCATAAGAGTCGTTCGTGGCTCCTTTCTTTCTCCGATTTCTGCGATGTTCCCTTGGGCATCCTGGTCGTCGTGACCTTCGGCTTCGTGGCCCTGTGCATCCTGCAGTTCTTTGCATTGCATTCTTCGGCGGATATCGTGCTATGGTAGTAGTCGTCTACCTTTCGAGCATTCCGTCGTTGTTCCCTGTGGAACTGGCAATTGGTCGTACAGTTAATCCAGCATAGCTCTTCGTGAGCTTTCTTTTCTCCTGGCTGGTGCACCTGGCAGTGCTGTACTCGACACTCGTTATGCCATAAGTTAATGTGGCAGCAATCGTCCTCGTTGTTCCTGGTCTCTTCTCGCTTCCTCAAGTGGTAATCGCACTGTCTTGGGCAGTCGACCCAACGTAGGCACTCGTGTTGCTCCATCCGTTCCTTGAACGTCCGAGGCGTCTCCTCGTCATCAGATTCCTTGAACCTGGGTTGTTCCTGGGCAGCCCTGCAGGCAATTTCATCTGCGCGGGGCCCCGTGATTGTGATTCGTCCTTCGATATCGCAATCGTTGGCTTGGTGCCTGGTATTTCCACAAATCCAGCACCGTTGGTGTCTTAGGCGGCGTAGTACCTCTGTCCCTTCAACCTGCCAATCCGTTGGTAGTGGTTCGTCCCACTTGAAGTCTTGGAGTCCTATTGCCTTCTGTACTAGCTCAAAGGCCTCGTCGGTGGCTTGTCTTGCTTCGTCGTACAGGTCTAGGTCGCTAAGAGTCTCGTCTAGCTCTTCAGTCGGGTATGGTGTTACTATCCGTAGCATCCCGATCTTGACCGCTCCTTGCTTGACTTCGTTCTTCGGGCAGTCCCTGCGGAAGTGTCCTACTTCGCCGCAGCGGAGGCATGCCTTACTGTCGTAACGCTTCTGGCGTTCTTCCTTGGAAAGACCGTCGTTAAACTTTCCTCGGGTGTTTTTCTTATCCTTGGACCTGTCTTGTACCTTGCCAGTCATATAGGTGTCTCCGTCGTGATCCTTGTTGCTCCGATACCTTCGGGTGTTGGCAAAGGGTAGCCCTGGTCGATATCCTCTCTGGGCTTCCTTCCGTTCCCATAATCGCGTGTCGATTCTTGTTGCCAACTCGATCAACGAGTACAAGTCCCTCGGCTTGTCATAGTGTACAAGTTCGTCCTTGATGTTTTCCTTCAGACCTGCTTCGTATACCGTCCGGAGTGCCGAATCGTCCCAATTGATTCGCGCTTGTAGTTGCTTGAACTCCGCCGTATAGGCCGAAACTGCTTTGGTCTGCCTCAGGCGAGATATCGCTTTCTCCGCCTGGCTTTCCGCGTCTACCTCCCCAAAGATGCGTCCCATTTCCTCCTTGAAGTTGGCCCAACTGCTGAATAAGGTACGCGTCTCGTCCTTAGTTCCCTTGTTGTTGATGTCCAATAGAAAATCCTCCACGTAGGGTTGCATCCAACTGGCTGCTTTTCCTTTTAGGTGAGAGTTGGCCATGAGTATCTTTTCTGCATCGTTAGGTACCTCGTGGTATCCGCAGTATAACTCAATGTTGGTGAGGAACGTTCGTAACCCTTCGCGGTTACCATCGTATTTGTCTGGGGTTGCCATCTTGGGTTTCTGGATAGGCTTTTCGTTTGGTGTGGCCATCAGCTGGCTCGTGAGCTGATTGATCATCGCTTGCATCTCGGCCATCTGCCGTGCATGGATCTCGGCCTGTCGCCTAAGACTATGAACCATTTGCCTAGGGTTATCCATTGTCTCCTCCTCATCGTCGCTGGGAGTCAACATCTCGTCGTCGATTGCTGGGTTAGGCATCGGTCCGGGACCTTGAACTGGTCCACCGGCACTAGCCTGTGACTGAGAGTGGTTGTGAGACATCGTAAGTCTTAATCGGGCGTCCTAATGTTAATCTTCCTAAGTCCACTGAATCCGTGGGTGGTCAAAGTGTTACACGGGGTTTGGTGCTGATACTTCTCTAAGCTCGATCCGGGTTAGGGCGAGTGAGATGGTGTGAAGAGCGCCGTGAGGTATTTGTCTGGCGATACAGTGGAGTGGGCGTGCTTGGATAGAAAGTAACAATAGGTTGACAATTCCTAATCTATATCGAATAGACTAACAAGTATCAATCTTGTGAAGTTGAGTAACTAGTAAGAAAGTACAATTTGAGTTGACCACAACGAGAGTAAATAATGAAATCCATCCATCCTTATATCCTCGTTGCTTCCAGTCCTGCCATCAGAACATTGACCTGCCATCACTGATGGTCGTCTCCACTTCTGATGGCTGCCATCACATACGGGTCCTGCCATCACTGATGGCACCGTCTTGGCGTGATGGCACATCACGTGACCTAGCCCCGCGATGTCCATCCTTCCCGTCAGGATCCCAAGTGGTTTCCCAACTAACCATCGTCATACCCGGGGAGTGAATCCTTCTGCTTGTTGCTTGTAACACTATAGAGTATAGCTTTTTATCTTAGAAACTATCTTTTAAGTACGCTCTCTTCTTAGCGTTATTATACTATTTAGTAATATTACTCTTATTTACTATTAAACTCTACTAATATATAGGCTAGCTTATAGTTATATTTATTTTATAGTACTTAAATTAAAATACCTTAAACTTTTAGTTAATTTATAAGTTATATTTCCTAAGCTATAAGAGTTCTAAAATAATATTATAAGTAGCTAGTCTAATAATATCTAGATTAATCTCCTCTATATACTTCTAAATACTAAGTATTACTTTTTTAACCTTATATATAATCTTATTTTTATTTAGTATTAGCTTACTATTAGCTATATATAGTAGATAAGGCTATTATTTCTATTATACCTTAAGTCTAGCTTAGGCTACTATATACGCTAAAATTTAGTTTACTTATAATTTTAAATTTACTAGTACCTATATTTATATTCTATTAAGCTTTATCTTAAGCTTTATTAATTCTTGAGGTTCTAATACGTTAATTTCTCTAAAGAGGCCTTATTACCCTATTATTAGCCTAAAAAAGACTCTTCTTATTAATATCTATAGTAGTCTTTTACTACTATATACTTCTTATATTTGCTACTAAAGTATATATACTATTTGTCTTTTCTATATTTTATTAAGAGACTATCTAAATACTATACTTTATATATTATTTATATTTAAATAATATTTTAGTAGTTTATTCTACTAAGAAAGTATATTTTCTTACGCTTATTCTATAAATATAATAGGTAGCTATTATTCTTATATTTATACTATAACTATTTATACTTAGGTATATCTTTAGTCTACTATAGACTCTATCTAGCTCCTCTCTTATCTAAGTAGTAAGTTAGGTAGTAATTATATATATACGCGGTCTATAATATACTTATATAGTTTCTATTTTTTATATTATACTAGTACTATATAAGTTTATAGAAGTTATTTTATTCTTATATCTTTTATACTTATATTACCTCTTAGAGTATAAATCTCTATTCTAACCTTATAATATTAGCTATAATATATATATACATTAGTAGTTATTAAATTATCTTAATCTAATAGAAGTTAATATCTAATTATAAGTACTATAGCGTATTATATTTATTAAGTAGTATCTTATTATTATTATAGGCCTTATTAGGTTATCTAAGTAGCGTAGATAGTATATTAATCTATTTATCTACTTCTACTTAGTTATCTCTTAGATAGGTCTTAGGTAAGTTTAGTATTATACTATTTTATCTCTTTTTATAAGGCGTTAATAGTCTATTCTCTTCTTAGAATTATACTATCTTCTTATATTTAGACGTAAGGGGTTATTCTTTTTAATTTAGTATCTTATATTTCTTATTACTAGCTAGTTTAGCTTTAGATATATTCTTAAATATAGTTAGAGTTAAGTTATCTAATTTGCTAATAACTTCTATATTATCTAGATAGTATATAATTTCTAGTTAAGTAATAATATTCTATAATTTATTATTATCTAGCTCTAATTTATAGTATAGAATATTAAAGTATTATTTAACCTTATTCTTACTTAGGTAGTTACGTATTATATAGCCTTCCTTACTATATACGTAGTAGTTAATCTTTTTTTTATTATTCTTATTCTTCTTATAGTAAGGCTTACTAGGTCCCTTTCTTTAATTTATATTATTAAAGTATATAAGTTTATATCTATTAATTACGTATATACTAAGTATTCTAGGCTAATAGCTTCTCTATCGTCCCTAATTAAGCTATAAAAGTTAGTAATACTATTATTAGGGCTAATTATTCTTGTTATTATAGTTACGCGTTCCCTAGTTAAATAGTTATTCTTCTAATATAAGCTTATCTAGCTTATTATTAAGTTAAATAGCTTCTACTATAAGTTTATTAAAGTTAGTAATATTAGCTCTACTTCTTATAAGTTCTCTACACACTATTAACTTAAGGCCTTATTAGTATATATATATAATAGCGTTATTATTTTATTTAATATTTATTATATACTACTAAAATTAAGTTATATAATTAGTAGTACACTTAGTTTAGTATAAGGTCTAAATCTTTTATTCTATAATTAGAGATTTCTTAAAAGGTAAAAAGTTTTATTATATCTTAGTTTTAAAGGCATCCTAGTCTTTAACTAGATTAGTATTCTTATTATTATTAATAGAGTTGTCTATATATTATCTAATAATAGAGTTAAACTATTTCTCTATATTACCTCTATAGTAACTAGTAGCTAAAATAACTTTATCTTTTTTATTAATCTTATCTCTAGCTAAGTAGAAGTAATAGTTAATTTAAAGGAGCTAGGCTTTAAGTTTATTATAGTTACTATAGTAAAGGTTAAGTTTATAAGTGTTAGCTATAGTTCCTCTAGTCTAAGAAGTAGCTAAGGTATCTATTATAATATTACTTATTATAAGAGTATTTAAAGTATTAAGAGTATAGCTTAAGTAGAAGTAATATAAGACTTCTAGTATTAAGCTTCTTATTAGTTAGTTTTTATAGATAGAGTAGTAGAGTATAATATTAGACGTAATATATTAGTAGAATAACTCTTTATATTATACTTATACTTAAAACTTAAGTTAAATATATTAAGCTATAAGAGCTTAATACCTAATACTATATACTTATATAGTCCTAGTATTCTAGTAGTTCTAGTAATAGTAAAGAGTTAGAGGACTATAGAGATTAGTAGAATTAGTTATATAGTCTTAGTAAGTTCTAGTATATAAAGCACGCTAAGCCTAAGTAGAATCTATAAGACTTATTATATAATTCCTTTTTATATAGTATTTCTATTCTCTTATAGTTTACTTATTAAATAAATATAATAGTAAGATACTCTTTATATTCTAAGGCTAGTCGTAACACTATACTATATAATAACTTAATAAGTATATTTATAGCTAGCTTAGATAGATAAGTAGTTAGGCTATTTATATAATAATATTAGTATAGTCTTAAGTTCTCCTTAAATTTTTTAGGCTAGATAAAAGAAGCTAGCTAAGTTATAATATTATTAGTAATATTAAAAAATTCTTTAACTTTTAACTTAATCTACTATAGCTAGAAGATTAGAGGGTACTAGTTTTATACCTCTCTAAGCTACTTATAAGATAAGCTAAAGAAGTATATTTTAAACTTTATATTCCTATTATAAATAAAGCTTATCTATCCTAGCCTTAGAAGCCTATTTTAGTTTAAATAATTCTTACTAATATACCTAAACTAGCTATATATATTATATATATTATAGAACCTTTAGTTACCTTCTTATCTTAAGCCTTAAGTAGAGTTTATATTAACTAGAGTACCTAATATAAATAATTTATTATTCCTTTCTATACTTATTTTATATATAGTTACTTAGAATATAAAATAAGTATAGTTACTAGATTAGCTTAGTATCTCGCTAATGGTAGTATATTTTTAGAGTATATTAACAGCTCTTATTCTAATTTTTAGCTTTCTAACTACTTTAATAAAGTTATTAACCTCTAAGTCTATATCTAAGAGTCTTTCTAGCCTAGACCTAGTATCCTCTAAACCTCTACCTCTTATTACTAAATATACGTTCTCTAGCGTAAACGTTACTTTATAATTAGACTTAACAATCTACTATATCTATATAATATTACTATACTTCTACTAATTAAGCTTTTATAGCTTCTCTCTCTTCTTTTAAAGAATTTTAAAATATTAATATATAGTATTAGTATTATATAGGTTCTAATTCTTATTCTTAGACCTTATAAGTATATAGAATAAAACTATCTTATAGTTAAATACTAGAAGTCTAGTAAAGAATAGATAGCTAATCTTATCTTTTATAATTTCTTTATTTTAAATATACTTATCTATAAATATTATAAACTATATATAGTAATTTTATAATCTTAGCTAATATTAGACGCTCTCTTAGATAAAAGTCTAAAGAAATAAACGTTTTTCTATTAAAATACTAGTATCTTAGTTACGCTAGTACTCCCTTATTAATTTTTAAAGTAGCGCCTAGTTCTTATTATAATAGCTCTTAAGACGCTTAATAGTAAGTAGAAGATATTAGTTATTAGTATCTATATAGTCTAAAAGGATAGAGACTCTTATCTTATCTAAAAGTCTTATATTTATAGCTTAATAATTAAATTTATATAGAAATTTAGTAATATCTTTACTAATAAATAGCACTATATTATACTTAGGTCGCACTATATTAATTATACTAAATAATATTATTAGAGAAGAATATAGTAGCTCTCTAAAACTATTATCTATAAGAAAGAAAGTTAGTATAGTAGAAGAGCTTATCTTATAACCTTTTAGTTTTTATTATTCTTAGTTAGGAGCTTAGTTATTAGTTATTACTTAGTAGAGCTCTTTTTTTTTTTTTTACCTTCTCTTTAATAACTAGCGTTCTCTTCTTATAGACCTTAATAATAGTCTATAGTTTTCTAAGCTTCTTTACTTAAAAAAGCTATTCCTCTAAATAAGCTAGGCTCTTAGGATATACCTAAACTCTATTTCTAAGCTTCTTTACTTAAGGAGGCTATTTCTTTAGATAAGTTAGGCCCTTAGTATATACCTAAACTCTATTTCTAAGCTTCTTTACTTAAGAAAGCTATTCTCTTAAATAAGTTAAGCTCTTAGTATATATTAGAGATATAAGCTTACTAGCTAATCTCTAATAGAACAAGTACTTAATCATTAACTAAAACTCGTTAATCAATCTATTACTAGAAGCTATTATACTATTATCTAGTAATATCTATCTATTACGCTATAGATTACGTAAGCTACTACTAAAAAGACTCTTCTAGAATCTAAGACAACAAATATATAAGTAGTAGAAGAGCTAGTAAATAAAAGTAGAGAAGAGTAGAGCGAATCCTATAGACTACCTTAGGAAAGTAATTTAACTATTCTCTCTCTCCTAGTAATATCTCTTTATCTCTTATTTATTACTCTTTAGCTAGAACCTTTAATAAGCTACCTTTAAGTCTATTACTAGATAAGTAGAAGGCAGAGACCTCTACCTCTAAGCTACTAGTAGAATAAGCAGTAACTTCTACTACCTAAGTAGTAATATTCTAATAAGTTATAAGCCTAGATTACACAATCTATTAAAGCTTCTAGCACTATACGTTTATTATAATCTATTACAATTAGCGCTATCTATATAAGAACTATATCTATCTAGGTTAGATTCTTAGTAAAAGCTAGAGTAATAAGAGTTAAGAGGACAACCACGGCGAAGAGCTAAGAAACTCTATCATCTAAAGTTAGATCAACTAACTAGAACTATTAATTAATTAATTAGTTTTTTTAATCTATTAAGCTAACGATCTATAGCTAGAGTTCTTTATAGTAAGAATAGTAACTATAATAGTATTAGTATAAGCTTAATCTAACTAATTAATCTATTAGTCTATTAAAATAGCTAATAGTATTTTTAAAGTACTAAAGCTTAAAAGAAGCTTAAATTACAATATATAAGCTATAAGAATTTAATTAATTCTAGTTTAATAAAATTATAGTAATATAGCTATAATAGCTAACCTTATACTAGAAGAACGTTTAGAATCGTTTACAAATAATAAGATAAAGGTATTATCTACTATAAGACTTAGTCTTAAAGATAGACCTCTCCTATAAATAAAAGAAATTAATACTCTAGTAGAGCTATAAAATAACCTTAAAGCTCTATATATATAAGAAGGTTTTAGCTTAGACTTTCTTATCTATAAAGAACTTATTAATACTACTATTTTAAGCTACTAAAATAATATTAAAAACTATCTTTAAAAGCTATTAAGGCTTACTTTTAGCCTTAAAGCTTAAAGTATTAAACTACTAAGCAGGTTTATTACTACGCTAATACTTAATAACTTAAGTTTAGAATTTAACTATCTAGTTACTATAATCACTTAAGACTTTAGATTAAATAAAGAAATTAATCTTAAAATAATAAGTAGTTAGATTATTAACGAAGCTTAACAGCTTAAATTAATTAAAAACAGCTCTAATAGCTTAATCTAAAGGAGCGATACTAAACCTTACTAAAGGTATTAAATCTATTAACTAGCTTATTAATCCAATTATTAATTAGATCATCGATTTAATTATTAATCTAATTATCAATTAGATCTAACCTATTAATCTAATTAATACTATCGATCTAATTAATCCTATTAAAACTAGCAGCTAAAGAATATTAAAATAACCTTACTTACCTAACAATATAAAAGCTTAAAAAACTGCAGCTTCTATAGAAGAAATAGGTATATAATTAATTAATATTAGTAGAAAGAGCTAAGTAAACGCTCTAACTAAGGCTCTAATAGATCTAAAATAGCTCTATTAATAATAGTATTAGTTAACTAAACTATCGCTAATATTAATATAACTTAATTAGTTAAAATAAATAAATCTCTTAAATAGATACTAGATAATAGAGCTAGTGCGCATATTTATTCTAACTAAACGCTATTTAGAAATATTAGTAGTATTTCTAACACCTATATTAAATAAAGTAATATAGGAACACTACTACTAGTAATTAGTAAAGAAGAAGTACTAATTACTTTTACTAGTACTAATTAATTAGTTATACTAAAAGAAGTACTCCTTATACTACAATTTTGCGTTAACCTACTTAGTCTCTATTAAGTAGTTAAAAAAGGAGCTAAATTTAAATTTATAAGGGACTATAGTCTAATTACCTAATTTAGCTAAATACTAGCTAAGACCTACTATAATTAAAAAGTCGTAATCTTTTATACGACTAGTAATATCTATTAAAATAATTAGATCTATATATAAGCTAATTATAGAGCACTACTAATAGAATAGCCTATACTATTTAAACTAACATTAGATAATACTAATCTATCTAATTAGCTAAAGCTATTAGAATAGCCTAATTAGTTAAAATCAATACTAACTAATTAAAACGATTAAATTAATTAAATTAATTAAATTAATTAAATTAATTAAATAGAAGAAAATAATTAAATTAATCTATTATATTAACATTTCAGCTATATTAGTAAAATAAGCTTAAATAAGCTTTATAATAACACTAATAGTATAAAAATAAATATTAAAATAAGTAACTTATTTAGTAACTGCGAGATCTACTTAAAAAGTAAATTTACTAGCAAAATAAGTAGAAATCTACCTATAATACAAGTTAATAAGTTTAGCGATCTAATATACTACAATCTAAGAAGACCTATTAAGCTAAGAATAAATAAGAGCTATAAGTACTATATTACCTTCCTAGACTACTATATAAAATATCTAGAAGTAGACCTTCTTATATTAAGATTAGAGCTTATAACGCTAGTTAAAGCTTTTATTAAAAGAGCTAAAGTTTAGGATTTAAAGCTAATTAAGCTTATTTAATTAGATAATAAGCTAAATACTAAAGAATTATAAAAGCTATTAAATTAAAGAGAGTTTAAGTTACGTTTTACTTCTATCTTTAATCCTAAAGCTAAAGGTAGCGCAGAACAAATTAATTAAACTCTATTTAATAAGATTAGAGCTCTATTATTTAAAGTAAAAATACTAAACAAACTTTAGGTAGAAGCCTTACTTATAGTAGTATATCTATATAATAGAACACTATATAGTTCTATTAATTTTTAAACGCCTTTTAAAGTAAAATATAAAATAAAACTAAATATTAGTAATATTAAAATTTAGAGATCACTAGCCTATTAAAAAGAACTAAAGGAATTTGTAGATAAGCTCGATTCTTAAGTCTAACTATACTACCTTACTAGCTATTTAAGTAACAATCTATATTAACTAATTAATCTAAAGTTAAATAAGATTATAACTACAAGGGATGTTTAAATACTTAAAGGAGTATTTAATAATCAAGCTTATAATCTTAAATTATAACTAGTAATTAATTAATAGAATAATTAATCTAATAATTAATCTAATAATTAATCTAATAATTAATCTAATAATTAATCTAACGATTAATCTAACGATCAACTAAATACTAATCTAAATATTAACTAAAACCTTTATCTAATAGTAGATTAGATAAAACTAATAAATTAAAATAATTAGAAATCTACTAATTAAATAAAAATAGTTAGATAAAATCTAATTATACTTATTAAGAATAGAGCTAGAACGATAGAATTAGCCCTATCTACTAAAGTTATAATAGAGGATATTATTCTTAAAGAAATCCTATTTACCTCTAAGAATATTACTAATCTAAAAAACTACTCCTAAGTTCTTAAGTATACTAATAAGGATTAATATCTATTAGTAATACAAAAAGAGCTAGATTAACTGCAAAAGAATAATACTTAGACGCTTATACTAAGGCCTTCTAACTAACTAGTACTTAAAGGACGCTAGGTACTTAATAGAAAATACTAATAAAACAACAACTTTATATTTAAAGCCTATTAGGTAGCTAAAGGTTTTTAATAAGAGTTTAGTATTAACTATTAAGAAACGTTTACTAATACTATAAGGCCTAATATTATCTATCTATTACTTATAATTATAACAGCCTAAGGCTAGGCTATATAGAGCTAGAATATAAAACAAGCTTTTCTAAATACACTAATTAATACTATAATCTATATTAAATAACTAGAGGGATTTTTAAATTTAAATTATCTTAACTACGTTTATTTACTTAATAAGGCTCTATATAGGCTTAAATAAGCTAGTTAACAATAGCAGAAACTACTATTAAGCTTACTCTATTAACTAGGTTTTTAATCCTTACCTATTAATACAGCTACCTATATCTATTAAAAATAGAAAATAATAATCGCAACCTATATAGACGACTTACTTATTTTTAGACTAGATAAACAAAGAATTTAATAGCTATTCTATAAGCTATCTAATATATTAGAGCTTAAAATTAAAAACCTTGGTAATATAACTAAATTCCTAGGTATCTAAATTAATCAATCTAATTAATTAATATATATTAGCTAAGAAAACTATCTTTAACAGCTACTTACTTATTTTAATAAGTAGAACGTTAAGCTAAGAAAAATACCTTTCCTATAAGGTACTAAGCTTATAAAAAACAACTAAACAGCAACGCTAAAAGATATTAATCTATTTTAATAGCAAATTAGCGCACTAATCTATCTATTTATCTTTACTCAGCTAGATATTACCTACGTAGTTAATCTTCTATCGCGATTTATAGCTAATCTAAGCCCTAAATATTTTAGCAACCTTAATTACCTATAAAGATATCTATTATAATTAAGCTAAATTAGACTATTATATTAACTTAGCTCTAATATTTAAGAAGGCTCTATTAAAACTAATTAATCTATATTAATAGGATTAGATTAGATTAAGCTGATTAGATCTACTAATATAGATTAGGGGGGCGATTTTAATACCCGCAGATCCACTATAAGATATATCTTTTTACTCTAGTTAAATAAGAGTTATTACGTAATTTTATAGCTATTAAAGCTCTAACTAACTATCGCGTTATTAAGCGCAGAAGCTAAATTTATAGCCTACTATAAAGCTATAAAATAGAGTATCTATCTAAACTAGATTATTAAAAGTATTAAACTACTATTTAATATATTATTAGATAGAACTATTACTATTTACTTTAATAGCTAAAGCGTAATTCAACTATCTAAAAATCCTATCCACTACGCGAGAACAAAATATATTAATATTTAATACTACTTTATTCGCGAAAAGGTAGAGAATAAATAGATCTAAATATAATACTAAAGTACTAACTAGCTACTAGCTAATTATCTTACTAAAGCTATAAACGCTAATAAGATTTAAGATTTTTAATCGCAATTAAATCTAGTTAATCTATTAGATTAATTAAATCTATTAGCCTAAGCTTATTAAAATAAACAAGCTAATTAAAACTAGCAGATCTATTAGATCTTAGCTACTTAGCTTAAGGGGGTATATTAGAGATATAAGCTCACTAGCTAATCTCTAATAGAATAAGTACTTAATCTTTAACTAAAACTTATTAATTAATCTATTACTAGAAGCTATTATACTATTATCTAGTAATATCTATCTATTACGCTATAGATTACGTAAGCTACTACTAAGAAGACTCTTTTAGAATCTAAGACAATAAATATATAAGTAGTAGAAGAGCTAGTAGATAGAAGTAGAAAAGAGTAGAGCAAATCCTATAGACTACCTTAAGAAGGTAATTTAACTATTCTCTCTTCCCTAGTAATATCTCTTTATCTCTTATTTATTACTCTTTAGCTAGAACCTTTAATAAGCTACCTCTAAGTCTATTACTAGATAAGTAGAAGGTAGAGACCTCTACCTCTAAGCTACTAGTAGAATAAGTAGTAACTTCCGCTACCTAAGTAGTAATATTCTAATAGTATATACCTAAACTTTATTTCTAAATAAAACTTTTCCTACTAGATAGTAGGACTACTTAGCTTAATATTTCTTATTAGTAGTAGTTTTCTATATAGATTAGCGCTATATTAGCTAGAGACTATATAAGGACTAGGCTAGTTTAGGTATTTATTAGAATTATTAAGGTCTTAGGCTACTCTCTTCGTATAAGTACTATATAAATATAGTAGTAGTATATTTTTATAATATAGTAACGCTAGTATTTAAATCTACTAAGTAGAAGCTTATAGCCTCTTAGGCTTTACTATTTAAATAGGTATAGAGTATACTATAGCTATAAGTTCTACTATAGTAGATAGTTTAGTCGCGACCCTCCTTAAAGAGGGCTAGTTTAGTATAGGAATAGTAGGTAAGAGGTAGTAAAACTTAAATTCTACTTAAGTATATTAAAGTATATCCCTATTCTAAAGTTCTTATACTATAATTTATAGTCTATTGTCCTTAGTAAGTAGAGACTATTTGTATAACAGCCACTAGTGACTGTATATACTAGCATATTATTAAGTTACTAATAATCAATATATAGTTAATTTATACTATTCTTCTTTAGTATAAATATAATTAAATATCTTACTAGTAACTTTAATAGTTATATATATTCTTTAGCTAGACTCTTATTAATATACTCTCTTAGTACCTTAAGCTCTCTTTCTAATAGTTAATATATAGGCCTAAAAGTTAGTATCTTTCCTTCTTATAAGACTATCTTATAGTTTTAAGGTTTATACTCTAATAATACTATATTATTTATTACTTTCTAAAATAAATATTTATATTTCTTATACTATTTAGAGAACTCTAGAGTTATACTATTCTCTCTTTCTCTTACTTTATAATTTATTAGCCTAGTTTTAGTATTTATAAAGTATAGCTTCCTATTTTAAAAACTACCTTTTAAGTACGCTCTTCTCTTAGCGTTATTATACTACTTAGTAATATTACTCTTATCTACTATTAAACTCTACTAATATATAGGCTAGCTTATAGTTATATCTATTCTATAGTACTTAAATTAAAATTTCTTTAACTTTTAGTTAATTTATAAGTTATATTTTCTAAGCTATAAAAGTTCTAAAAAAATATTATAAGTAGCTAGTTTAATAAAGTCTAGATTAATCTTCTCTATATACTCCTAGATACTAAGTATTACTTTTCTAACGTTATATATAATCTTATTTTTATTAAGTATTAGCTTACTATTAGCTATATATAGTAGGTAAGACTATTGTTTCTATTATATCTTAAGTCTAGCTTAGGCTACTATATACGCTAAAATATAGTTTACTTATAATTTTAAATCTACTAGTACCTATATTTATATTCTATTAAGCTTTATTTTAAGCTTTATTAATTCTAGAGGTTCTAGTACGTTAATTTTCTTAAAGAAGCCTTATTACTCTATTATTTATCTAAAAAAGACTCTTCTTATTAATATTTATAGTAGTCTTTTACTACTATATACTTCTTATATTCGCTACTAAAGTATATATACTATTAGTCTTCTCTATATTCTATTAAAGAGCTATCTAAGTACTATACTTTATATACTATCTATATTTTATAATATTCTAAAGGTCTTCTTATCTTAAAAAGTATATTCTTTCTTACTTATTTTATAAGTATTTTAAGTAGCTATTATTCTTATATTTATACTATAGCTATTTATACTTAGATATACTTTTAATATACTATAAGCTCTATCTAGCTTCTCTTTTATCTAAGTAGTAGGTTAGATAGTAGTTATATATATATATAGTCTATAATATATTTATATAGTTTCTATTTCTTATATTATACTAGTACTATATAAATTTATAAGAGTAGTTCTATTCTTATATCTTTTATACCTCTATTACCTCTTAGAGTATAAGTCTCTATTCTAGCCTTTTAATATTAGCTATAATATATATATATATTAGTAATTATTAAGTTATTATAATCTTATAGAAATTAATATCTAATTATAAATACTATAGTATATTATATTTATTAAATAGTATCTTATTATTATTATAGGCCTTATTAAGTTATTTAAGTAGCGTAGATAGTACATTAATCTATTTATTTACTTCTACTAGGTTATCTCTTAGATAGGTCTTAAGTAAGTTTAGTATTACACTATCTTATCTCTTTATATAAAGTATTAATAGTCTATTCTTTTCTTAGAATTATACTATTTTCTTATATTTAGATATAGGAGGTTATTCTTTCTTATCTAATATCTTATATTCTTTATTACTAACTAGTTTAGCTTTAGATATATTCTTAGACGTAGTTAAAGTTAGGTTATTTAATTTACTAATAACTTCTATATTATCTAAGTAATATTTAATCTCTAGTTAAGTAATAATATTCTATAATTTATTATTATCTAGTTCTAACTTATAGTATAGAATGATAAGCTATTATTTAACCTTATTTTTACTTATATAGTTATATACTATATAGCCTTTCTTACTATATATATAGTAGTTAATTTTCTTCTTATTATTTTTATCCTTTTTATAGTAAGGCTTACTAGGTCCCTTTCCTTAGTTAATATTATTAAAGTATATAGGTTTATATCTATTAGTTACGTATATACTAGATATTTTAAGCTAATAACTTCTTTATTATCTCTAGTTAGGCTATAAATATTAGTAGTATTATTATTAAGGCTAATTATTCTTATTATTATAGTTACGTATTCTCTAGTTAAATAGTTATTCTTTTAATATAAGCTTATATAGCTCATTATTAAGTTAGATAGCTTTTACTATAAGTTTATTAAAAGTAGTAACATTAGCTTTACTTCTTATAAGTTCTCTACACACTATTAGCTTAAGCTATTATTAATATATATATATAAGAGTATTATTATCCTATTTAATATTTATTATATACTACTAAAATTAAGTTATATAATTAGTAATAGACCTAGTTTAG
Organism: Bipolaris maydis; assembly: GCF_028858645.1. NCBI lineage: Eukaryota > Fungi > Ascomycota > Dothideomycetes > Pleosporales > Pleosporaceae > Bipolaris > Bipolaris maydis. The sequence goes on along the minus strand of NW_027093863.1, from coordinate 1,758,633 downwards.
TATAGAGTCTAAATCTTTTATTCTATAATTAGAGATTTCTTAAAAAGTAAAAAGTTTTATTATATCTTAGTTTTAAAAGTATTCTAGTCTTTAACTAAGTTAGTATTCTTATTATTATTAAGAGAGTCGTCTATATATCGTCTAATAATAAAGTTAAACTATTTCTCTACGTTACCTTAGTAGTAACTAGTAGCTAAGACAACTTTATTTTTTTTATTAATCTTATTACTAGCTAAGTAAAAGTAATAGTTAACTTAAAGAAGCTAGGCTTTAAGTTTATTATAATTACTATAGTAAGAGTTAAGCTTATAGGCGTTAGCTATAGTTTCTTTAGTCTAAGAAGCGGCTAGAGTATCTATTATAATATTACTTATTATAAATATAAGAGGCTATACTTTAGAGGAGTAAACGCTTAGTATATAAGAGGTTATATTTAATAAAGAGCTATCTATATCTACTTATATAATATTTATCTACTTATATAATATTTATCTACTTATTAGAGAAAGGTTATACTAAAGAGTTTAAGCGCGCTATCTAAGCGCTACTTAGGTAGTAAGTAAAATCTAGGTATTTAAAGTAATATCTAGATTCTTCGCTTATTATCTAAACGTAGTTTAGATAACGCGCGCGTAACTTTAACTAAGATTCTATTAAAAAGCTATTTAAGAGGCGTTTAGCTTATTATAATATCTCTCTTCTTAAGCTAATACTACGCTCTCTCTTTAAAAGCTCTTTAGGAGGCGGCTCTTATTATCCTAAAAGCTACTTATAAAGACCTCCTAGTAATCTACTACTTTTATATTCTCTAGTAGTTCTACTAGTTTAAGTATTATATAGTAAAATCCTTTCTACTTTACTTTATAAAGTAGTTAGTACTCTCTTTCTTAGTAGTATATCTCTTTTACTACTATATTCTCTACTAACTACTTATTCTCTCTATCTACCTATAGTAGCTAGAGCTAATTATTTATTTAAATCTAGTTTAGGAGCGGGTCTTTACTTATAAGTTTTAATTAATTAATATAAAAGATAGAGTATAGGCCTAGAAGTATATCTAGTTTAACTAAGTAGCTATTAATTACTTTTACTATAGTATACTTAGTATTTTTCTAGTTAAGCTTCTTTAAGCTGCGCTTAGTACTATACTACTAATTAAGCTTTAGCTAAACTTTATTATTTACTTAGTAGCTTAGTGCTTCTCTCTAAGTCTTATTTACTTATCTCTCTTATTCTTATTAAGTAACTACTATACTTATCTAAGCTAGCTCTATAACTTATTATAGCTTAGTTATAATCTTAGCTACTTTCTACTTATTTAAAGAGTATTTAGTTTACTTCTACTATTATCTCTTACTATCTAGCTTAAGCTATAGTAGTTCTATATTATACTTATATTAAAGAAAGAATAGTAAGACTTCTATTAATATTATGTTTCTACTATTAATTATAATTTAAGCTATTAAGTAGAGCTATACTTAGTTATTCTAAGTCTAATTTATTAAGAATTATATATAAGTCTCTTAAATACTATTTATTCTCTTAGTTACTCTATTAGTCTATAAGTAATAGGCTATAAATAGCTTCTAATTAACTTTTAAAATCTTATATAGCCTAGTCTAAAGAGTACTTATAAATTAGCTATCTCTATCTAAAGTAATAGCTTCTAGTAACTAGTAGTAAGTAACTATACGTTTAATAAACTTTTAGGTAATAATCTCTATCTTAGTATTTAATATTAGTATAAAAACTACTTCTTTACTTAGCTAATTAGTTACTACTATAAGGCTTATTATACTATTACTCTCTAGTAGTTTTTTAATAAAATCTATAAAGAGCTCCTTCTAAATCTAAGTAAATATTAGTAGTAGTTTAAAAAGGCCTTATATACTTTCTCTCTAGAGCTTACTTTAACTATAAGTATTATAGTTTTTAATATACCTTTAGATTAAGTTAGTTATCTTTAGCTAAAAGTAATCTTATATAAGTATCTTATATATAAGCTTATACTCTAGGTAGCCTATTATAAGTAAGTTATAGGTACTATTAATAATTAAAGTTTATAGCTAATTATTCTTTAGTACTTACTTACGTCTTTAATAGTATAGAACTCTCTTATCTACTAAATAGTCTTTAGTTAAATACTTTAAGCCTAGCTTTATAAGAAATTATTATTTATAATTCTTTATTATTTCTTATACTTTTTAGTAAACTTAATCCTTCTTTAATATCTTAATTTATAGGTTCTTTAGCTAGTTCTATTAAGTTTTCTCCTCTTTTTAATTTCTAGTAAAGAAGTATCTTTAGAGAGTAACTAAGTAGTCTTTAGTTATATCTTCTTCTTAAAGTATAGCTAAGTAGTCTTTAGTTATACTTACTTTACTTTCTTCTTATACTCTAGTAGTAAGATCCTCTTCTATTTCTTAAATTAGCCTTATAGCTAAGACTAAGACTATTTAGTTTAAGTTCTCTTTAGTAAGCTTCTTATAGTAAAAGTTTATTAGCTTAAATATTTATATAAGTTACTTCTATAAGCGCTTATCTTCTACCTCTCTTAGTAAGTTCTATTCTCTTCTTAAAAGCGTATTAGCTCTTATATTCTTCTTACTTAGCCTATATAATACTTTAAAGTTATACCTCTCTAGAAGAAGTAACTATTTTATCTAATACTTATTTAGCTTACGTAGCTTTATAAAGTACTTTAAGTCTTATAATTTAGAATTACTTTAAACTTCTTAACTAAATATAATTTAAAATTTTATTTCTCTAAGTATCTTACTACTATAAGTAGCTCTTTATTATTGATCTTATAGTTATACTTATATATATTATTCTTTTATAAGAAATATATATAAAGTTATAAAATCTCTTTATTATTATACTATAATAGTACTCTACTTACTATATAGTTACTTAAATTATATTTAAGTACTATTTTATAGTCTAAGTTAAAAGCTACTAATAAAGGTTTTATAATAAAGATCTTCTTTAATTTATTAAAAGCTAACTATTCTTTAAGTCTCTACTAGAAGAGAATATTACTTATTAGCTTAATTAATAGTACTAATAGCTATAAGAAGTTCTTAATAAACCTTTAGTAGAAGTTTATAAACTTTAGAAATAATTTTACTTTCTAAACTATCTTTAGTACTTTCTATTTATAGATTATAGCTACCTTAGCTAAGTCTATACTAATTCTTTTACTTACTTTAATAATAAATCTTAGATACTTAGTTCATATAACCTTAAATTTATATTTTTTAATATTAATTTATAGCTTTATAGCTTATAGCTTCTTAAGTACCTTTTAGATATACTTATAGTATTAGCGTAAATTACTATTAGTATAGATAAGTATATTATCTAAGTAGGCTAAGTAGAATTTATCTAAGTACTCTTATAATGTCTAGTTAATATACTATTAAAATATACTTAGTAAGTTTACTATACTAAAAAGAGTTATAAGCTACTTAAATAGTTTAAACCTTATTTAAAATACTATTTTCTATTTATTACTAGCTACTACGTAGATTTTATAAAAGGCTATAATAATATTTAATTTTATAAACTACTTTACTTTACTAATATTATTAAGCGTTTCTTAAATTAGTAAGAGAGAGTATTAGTCTTTCTTTATAATCACGTTTAAGGTATAATAATTAATATATAATTAGAGCTCTTCTCTTAGCTTCTTAGTAAATAGTACTAATATAGCTACTAATAAGCTACTTATATAGATAAACTCTTTCTTAAAAAGTAATATAAGCTTCTTTTAGAGAACTAAGAGTTTACTATATAATATACTATAAAGAAGTCTCTATAGTAGCTAAGCGTCCTTTAGCTCTAATTTAATTTTATAATTAACTTTTAGTCTATAATAAAGTAGTAGCTTCTTTATCTCTTTTAAGTTAAATAGCGCGTAGAACTCTTAATACTACTTTAGTAGTAATATATATATATTTATAGACTTCTTCTTCTATAAGGCCTTATTAATATCTACTATTAATATAGTAAAAATTTAAATACTATTTAAAGCGCTCTTATATTTATAAAGAAGTATTATAAACGCTATAGCGTTTACTTATTTAACTCTACCTTATAGAGTCTCTTTTATTAATTATGCTTAAATACTCTTTAAGTAAATAAAAATACTCTTTTTTATAGGGGCTATTATTATATTATAGTAATCTATCTACTCTCTCTCTAAGTATACTTCTTTACTAAGAGGTAGATTTATTATCTATATATAAGTAGTCTCTTTATACTTATATAGTTTAAATAAAAATTAAGTAACTTTATTAATTTCTAATAGCTTAGTATTTACCCCTTTAATCTTCTAAATAAGTATCTAAAAGTGCTCTAAATAATAGTAGTAAGTAAAGCTTATATTAATTAAGGTATAGTATAGATAACTATAATTAATTAGTACTATAGCGTTTACTATATTATTTATAATTAAATTAATTATAATTAGAGAAGAATATATATACTTTTACTAAAATTAACTCTATTTACTACTTATCTACTAATTTATCTTTAGAAGCTCTAAGCTAAGACTCTAGCTTAAAGCTCTTCTTTTCTTAAGTTACTATTAGATAATTTCTTAACCTTTTTTAACTACTTCTACTTCTTAGTACTAAAAAGAGCCTTAGCTTTTCTAGCCTAAATAGAGTTTAGATAGTTCCTAGCTATATACTCTAGTTTATGTTACAAGTAACAGCAGGAAGGATCCTCTCCCTGGGTCTGACGACGAATGGTTGGGAAACCACTGAGGATCCCAACGGGCAGAATGATCATCGCGGGGCGAAGATCACGTGACTGGCATCTCGCCAAGAGGTGACATCTCGCCAAGAAGGCAGATGCCACGGCATCTGGAGATGCCAGGACATCTCGGACATCTGCAAGATGTTGGACATTTCGCAGATGCCACAGATGTCAGGACTGACAGCAATGAGGATATAATGATGGATGGATTTCATTATTTACTCTCGTTGTGGTCAACTCAAATTGTACTTTCTTACTAGTTACTCAACTTCACAAGATTGATACTTGTTAGTCTATTCGATATAGATTAGGAATTGTCAACCTATTGTTACTTTCTATCCAAGCACGCCCACTCCACTGTATCGCCAGACAAATACCTCACGGCGCTCTTCACACCATCTCACTCGCCCTAACCCGGATCGAGCTTAGAGAAGTATCAGCACCAAACCCCGTGTAACACTTTGACCACCCACGGATTCAGTGGACTTAGGAAGATTAACATTAGGACGCCCGATTAAGACTTACGATGTCTCACAACCACTCTCAGTCACAGGCTAGTGCCGGTGGACCAGTTCAAGGTCCCGGACCGATGCCTAACCCAGCAATCGACGACGAGATGTTGACTCCCAGCGACGATGAGGAGGAGACAATGGATAACCCTAGGCAAATGGTTCATAGTCTTAGGCGACAGGCCGAGATCCATGCACGGCAGATGGCCGAGATGCAAGCGATGATCAATCAGCTCACGAGCCAGCTGATGGCCACACCAAACGAAAAGCCTATCCAGAAACCCAAGATGGCAACCCCAGACAAATACGATGGTAACCGCGAAGGGTTACGAACGTTCCTCACCAACATTGAGTTATACTGCGGATACCACGAGGTACCTAACGATGCAGAAAAGATACTCATGGCCAACTCTCACCTAAAAGGAAAAGCAGCCAGTTGGATGCAACCCTACGTGGAGGATTTTCTATTGGACATCAACAACAAGGGAACTAAGGACGAGACGCGTACCTTATTCAGCAGTTGGGCCAACTTCAAGGAGGAAATGGGACGCATCTTTGGGGAGGTAGACGCGGAAAGCCAGGCGGAGAAAGCGATATCTCGCCTGAGGCAGACCAAAGCAGTTTCGGCCTATACGGCGGAGTTCAAGCAACTACAAGCGCGAATCAATTGGGACGATTCGGCACTCCGGACGGTATACGAAGCAGGTCTGAAGGAAAACATCAAGGACGAACTTGTACACTATGACAAGCCGAGGGACTTGTACTCGTTGATCGAGTTGGCAACAAGAATCGACACGCGATTATGGGAACGGAAGGAAGCCCAGAGAGGATATCGACCAGGGCTACCCTTTGCCAACACCCGAAGGTATCGGAGCAACAAGGATCACGACGGAGACACCTATATGACTGGCAAGGTACAAGACAGGTCCAAGGATAAGAAAAACACCCGAGGAAAGTTTAACGACGGTCTTTCCAAGGAAGAACGCCAGAAGCGTTATGACAGTAAGGCATGCCTCCGCTGCGGCGAAGTAGGACACTTCCGCAGGGACTGCCCGAAGAATGAGGTCAAGCAAGGAGCAGTTAAGATCGGGATGCTACGGATAGCAACACCCTACCCGACCGAGGAGCCAGACGAAACCCTCAGCGATTTAGACTTATACGACGAGGCAAGACAGGCCGATTATGAGGCCTTCCTCAGCAAGACATACGAAGAAGTCATGGAGGAGGAATTCGAAATGGTGAAAGAGGCACTCGGACTCAAAGACTTCAAGTGGGACGAACCACTACCAACGGATTGGCAGGTTGAAGGGGCAGAAGTATTACGCCGCCTAAGAGACCAACAGTGCTGGATTTGTGGAAATACCAGGCACCAAGCCAACGATTGCGATATCGAAGGACGAATCACAATCACGGGACCCCGAGCAGAGGAGATCGCCTGCAGGGCTGCCCAGGAACAACCCAGATTCAAGGAATCTGATGACGAGGAGACGCCTCGGACGTTCAAGGAACGAATGGAGCAACACGAGCGCCTACGTTGGGTTGACTGCCCAAGACAGTGCGATTACCACTTGAGGAAGCGAGAGGAAACCAGGAACAACGAGGACGATTGCTGCCACATCAACTTATGGCATAACGAGTGTCGAGTACAACATTGTCAGATGCACCAGCCAGGAGAAAAGGAAGCTCACGAAGAGCTATGCTGGACCAATTGTACGACCAATTGCCAGTTCCACAGGGAACAACGACGGAATGCTCGAAAGGTAGACGACTACTACCATAGCACGATATCCGCCGAAGAATGCAATGCAAAGAACTGCAGGATGCACAGAGCTGCAAGACCAAGAGTCACGACGACTAGGGTACCTAGGCAGGGTCAGGAAAGGTCCAACAAAGAAAAGAGCCACGAACGACTCTTATGGACGCATTGCAGGAAGGGATGCGCCTTCCACCGACAACAGTTTGAGGATGCTCGAGGAGTAAACGATTATCTCCATAGCACCCTGTCAGCAAACATCTGTGAGGCAGACGGATGCCCGATTCACAGAATGCAGAAGCCGGGACCAACGAGGAAGGTTGCGAAGGATAATATACCGCACCAGAATACCCATTGGAGCTTCTGTTACGACGATCAGTGTACAGTACACTATGCCGCCAAGGAAGGCGAAGGCTACTTTCCTAAACAGAGGAAAGGTAAGCAGACAAAAAACTAGGATGCCGCCAGGGACAGGGTCACGCTGGTGAAGGCAGTCCTAAAACGACCCTCAAGGAGGTACGCGAACTGGGAGCGCAGGATTTGCGGCTGCAGGCTACGGTACTTATAGATGGACACGAGGTGACGGCGCTCATAGACAGTGGGGCCGCACGAACCGTTATCTCACCCCGAGTGGTGGAGAAGAACAACATACCCTATCGGACCAAGAAGGTGCCGATGCGAGTGGTATTAGCCGACGATAGTCCCACGACATACGGGAACGGCTGGATTCGACTTGAGACCGAGGCCGTATCGTTACGCCTGGCTGGTCAAGAAAGCCGAACGAAGATTAGTATTATGGATCTTGGTGAGACCGAGATGATAATTGGCTACGACTGGTTGTTAGAACACAACCCTGCCATCGACTGGCAAAAGAAATCGATACACAGCCGAGAACCTGTGCACAAGGTTGCTGGTGTACGACGAGAAACACGCCCGACGGATCAACGCGCAAACCCAGATGGGAGATTCGGTGTGATTTCGCCGCATAAGATCGCGAGAATCTATGCGAAGGACCCTCAGAGAGTAGGAGTCATCTGGATACGGCAGGTCGCGACCACGAAGGAAGGACCGGTACCACAGGTTGCGTCCGTTCATGACGAACCACTGCTGGCGGTTCCAGCAGAATACCGAACATCAGAGTTCAAGGAACTGTTCGAGGAAAACGAAGCAACAGACTTAGCAGAACACCAGGATTGGGATCACGAGATCATCCTGGAGGAAGGAGCAAAGTTGAGCCCAGGAGGAATGTACCCTATAGCGCCCGAGCACGATGCTGAGCTGCGGGATTACCTCCAGAAGAACTTGAAGAAGGGATTTATCCGACCAGGATCAGGCCCGATGGCCTCGCCTATATTGTTCGTAAAGAAGCCTAACGGGAAGTGGCGACTGTGTGTCGACTTCAGAAGGTTGAACAGCGTTACTCGGAAGAATCGATATCCCTTACCACTGATTACAGAGCTCATGGATCGACTCCAAGGAGCTAAGTGGTTCACGAAGTTCGACGTTCGGGAAGGATTTTACCGAATCAGGATCAAAGAAGGTCACGAGTGGATGACGGCGTTTAAGACGAAGTATGGACTGTTCGAGTATACGGTTATGCCATTCGGGTTGACGAATGCGCCGGCAACCTTTCAATCAGTCATCAACAACGCGCTCCACGAATACCTCGGAATCTTTGTTACCGCGTATCTGGACGATGTACTAGTGTACTCCAGCGGCACACGCGAAGAACATGTCGAGCATGTTAAGAAGGTTTTACGGAAGCTTAAGGAATACAAGCTATACCTTCAACCAGGAAAGTGTGAGTTTCACACGCAGGAAACGGAGTTCCTCGGATTTATCATCTCAACCGAAGGAGTGAAAATGAACCCAAAGAAGATACAGACTGTACAGGAATGGCCAAAACCCAAAACAGTCAAGGATGTTCAATCCTTCTTAGGATTTGCGAACTATTATCGAAAGTTCATCAAAGATTACTCGAAGATCACGACACCCCTTACGGAGATAACGAAGAAGGAAATAGGTTTCAAATGGGAACAGGAACATCAGGAGGCTTTTGAACGAATCAAGCAGATATTCCTAGAGGCGCCAGTACTCGAGATGTATAACCCTCAACGACCCACCAGAGTCGAGACCGACGCGTCTGACTACGCACTCGGAGCTGTATTGTCACAGCAGTGCACGGATAAGAAATGGAGACCGGTGTTCTACCATTCACGGAAGTTCTCAGGAGCAGAACTCAACTACGACGTTCACGATAAGGAACTACTTGGAGTAGTCGATGCCTTTGAACAATGGGAGGTGTACCTATTAGGACTCCCCGACACGATCGAGGTTTTTACCGATCACCAGAACCTGACGAGTTTCATGACGACCAAGAAACTCAATCGACGACAAGTACGATGGGCAGAAATGCTGGCCCAGTTCGACTTCAAGATCACGCACCGCGCGGGAACGCTCAATGGAGCGGCAGACGCTTTAAGTAGAAGGTCTGATTTGCGCGAAGAGGGTCATAAGGAACCACATGACGCCTTGCTGAAGACGATGCCCGATGGCAGTCTAAAGTACAACCAGCCGGAACTAGCTAAGGTAGCTAAGGTGGCCGAGCAGGTGGAAACGCTACAGCAGGAATGGCAGCAACGAGCAGCCAGCTGGCAGTTCGAGCCCGATGAAGCAGGCTCCGACGAACTGTTGAATGATGAACGAGAGTACCGAGATATGGTTTCGACGAATCGAACATATGTACCTCCACACATGAGATCGAGTCTCATACAAGAACTGCACGAGTCCCAAGAGTATGGACATGCAGGAGTCGAAGAAATGGTTAGACGACTAGCTAAGGTGTTTGCGATACCACGCTTGCGAGCAAAGGTGCAGGAAATACTAGGCAACTGTTTGGCATGTCACCAGAACAAGCCCAAGAGACATAAGCCCTACGGCCTGTTACAACCCCTACAGCCACCATCTAGACCATGGACCAGTGTAACGATGGACTTCATAGTGAAGCTCCCGAGATCGTTAGAACCAGGATCAGCTCGATTTTGCGACACAATCCTAGTAATCGTGGATCGATTAACTAAGGCAGCAAAATTTGTGCCCACGGAAGAAACTATTACGGCAGAAGAATGCGCGTACGAAGTCACCAAAGCACTAGTGTCAGAGCATGGGATACCTGAAGAGTTCATCACCGACCGTGATAAACTGTTTACGTCTAAATACTGGAACACGCTCCTGGCAAAGTTAGGTGTTAAGAAGAAGCTTTCGACCAGCTTTCACCCGGAAACAGACGGCCAGACGGAACGCACGAACCAGACATTAGAACAGTACCTACGGATGTACGCCAACAAATTGCAAGACAACTGGGTAGAGTTGCTGCCGACAGCGCAATTGGCCTACAATAGTACAAAATCTGCAACGACGAAGCATTCGCCGCACTACGCGAACTATGGATATGAGCCGACAGCTCACCGAGATCCAAAGGATATTGAAAGTATCGCAGTAGGAGCAGACGACAAAGCGAAGCTTATGCGAGATTTACACGAAGAATTGAGCAAAAACATAGCTCAACGAAACCTCACGACATCCAAAGCAGCGAATAAACTAAGGATTGAGGGACCAACCTTTAAGAAGGGGGACAAAGTTTTCTTGTCACGACAAAACCTGAAAACTAAACGACCATGCAGAAAATTGGACAACCTCCGAATAGGACCATTCGAAATCCTAGAGGAAATAGGAAAAGTAAACTACAAATTGAAACTCCCACAAGGCATGCGAATCCACCCTGTCTTTCACAAGAAACTCCTGGAACCAGCACCTCCAGATGCCGAGCTAGCAACGGACATAGAGCTCGAAGACGACGAGTACGAGGTCGAGGAAATCAAGGACCTGCGGAAAATCGGTAGTCAGTGGAAGTACTTGGTTAAGTGGCAAGGATGGCCCGAAAACCACAACACTTGGGAACCTGAAGGAAACCTGACGAACTGCAAGTCACTGGTACGTGAGTACCATCGGAAACATCCACAGAAACGAGAATGGGATTCTCGTAGGAAAGGAAGAAGTCAAGAGACAAAGGATCAAGGGAAGAAGAATAATCAGCCTGTAACCAGCCCGGGTCAGTCGAGGGCCCAGATGGCGGTGGTTCGGTTGGTGAAAAATCCGTACCAGGGGCAGAGCTCCCCTCGGCCTTCTCTTTTGCACGATCTTGGAACGCAAGGACGGCGAGATCGCGACGAGCGAACGAGCGCTCGCGAGATTTCACCTCCAGGAGCTCACGACGAAGACGCGCGGCGTCCTCCTCGGCCCGAGCAACCTCCAGCTCCTTTTGCTCACGCTCTTGCTGGATTTTCTCCCACTCTTCCTCAGAAACAAACAAACTACACTCAGCTTTCACAGAAATACAACCAGCGCAACGGCCAGTTGCAGTGTCCACGAAACAACGAAGGTTTTTCTCCTCGCAGCGAGAACAACGGTAGGAAGTCATCTCGTTACCCTGCTCTATTACACGATCAGCACGGGAATAACGCTCTTCGTTCGACTTTCGAGCGCGAACGCGGGTACGGGAAGACGGGACCTTGGGCATGGTTAGGAAGGCTGGAGTCAGGAAGGAACGGTTACAATGGCCTGGGGCCTACCGACCTTATATGCAGCCGACGCTTCAACACGCGGCACGGGAAAACGATAACCCAGGGTATCGAGACGATAGCCCTAAAGGGGGAGGTAATGTTACAAGTAACAGCAGGAAGGATCCTCTCCCTGGGTCTGACGACGAATGGTTGGGAAACCACTGAGGATCCCAACGGGCAGAATGATCATCGCGGGGCGAAGATCACGTGACTGGCATCTCGCCAAGAGGTGACATCTCGCCAAGAAGGCAGATGCCACGGCATCTGGAGATGCCAGGACATCTCGGACATCTGCAAGATGTTGGACATTTCGCAGATGCCACAGATGTCAGGACTGACAGCAATGAGGATATAAGGATGGATGGATTTCATTATTTACTCTCGTTGTGGTCAACTCAAATTGTACTTTCTTACTAGTTACTCAACTTCACAAGATTGATACTTGTTAGTCTATTCGATATAGATTAGGAATTGTCAACCTATTGTTACTTTCTATCCAAGCACGCCCACTCCACTGTATCGCCAGACAAATACCTCACGGCGCTCTTCACACCATCTCACTCGCCCTAACCCGGATCGAGCTTAGAGAAGTATCAGCACCAAACCCCGTGTAACAGTTTACTATAGTTATAGTAGTTTATAAAAGGTTATCTTAGCCTTATAGCTTTCTCTTATATCTAATTAACTTTTAATAGTTTTTAGTTTATTACTTTTTAGCTAGCTTCTTACTAAGCAGCCTTTAAAGCTAGCTATATATAGTAGTAAGCTATATTTTTTTAGTTCTTACTATATAGTTAAACTTAGTATAAGTTATTAGAAAGCTTAATTACCTTATCTATATACTTCTTTAAACTTCTAGTTTTAAAAGTATAAAGTATTAGCTTTTAAAATTTCTCTCTAAGCCTTTTACTAAATATTTCTTAAGCTACTATAAAGTTAAAAATTTATTAAGACTTTATATAGAGCTAGTTAAACTCTAAGATATAGTTATATATTAGTTATTATCTTTACTTTAGGTACTAAAGCTTATTTAAGGCTTACTACTATTAATAGATATCTTAGAAGTAAGTATCTATATACTTCTATAGTTCTATAGTTATCTACTTCTTATTTTTAAGTACTTATAAGAGAAGAACTTAGTTTATCTTACTCTTTATCTAGCTAAGTATGTATTTATTAAGAGTATAGCTTAAGTAGAAGTAATATAAGACTTCTAGTATTAAGCTTCTTATTAGTTAGTTTTTATAAATAGAGTAGTAGAGTATAATATTAAATATAATATATAAGTAGAATAACTCTCTATATTATACTTATACTTAAAATTTAAGTTAAATATATTAAGCTATAAAGGCTTAATACCTAATACTATATACTTATATAGTTCTAGTATCTTAGTAGTTCTAGTAATAGTAAAGGGTTAGAGGACTATAAAGATTAGTAGGACTAGTTATATAGTTCTAGTAAGTTCTAGTATATAAAGTACGCTAAGCTTAAGTAGAATCTATAGGACTTATTATATAATTCCTTTTTATATAGTATTCTTATTCTTTTATAGTTTACTTATTAAATAAATATAATAGTAAGAGACTCTTTATATTCTAAAGCTAGTTATAATACTATTCTTCTTCTCTTATAACTTATTCTTAAGGTAATATATAGCTTAGAGTTAAAGAGGTATATTATTTTAATTTTATATTTACTATAAATAAAGTATTTATAGAAATAAATTATTACTAAGAAAAATAAGTTATTATAAATAAAAGTTACTATTATTATAGTATCTATATAAGCGCTATATTCTTAGAAGTAAGAGATTTCTATAAGCGTTTTATTCTTAAAAATATTAAGTTTTTAGGAACGCTTAGTTTTTAAAAATACTTAAAAATAGCTACTTTTATCTATAATAGTCTTAGTATAGTAAGCATAGCGTTCTTAGGGGTATAGTATTAGTTACGCTAATATTATTAGATTTTAGTATAGTAGTACGCTATAACTAGGCTTACTCTATATTATCTAGGTGTATATTATATTCTTAATAAGTTCTCTTCTACTTTCTTATTCTACTTAATTTTATTATTATCTTACTAATTATATTAAGTCTACTAAGATCTTTACTATAGTTTCTTATTCTTACTATTCTAAGAAGTAGTTACTTTATAAGATATCTTCTCTTAACTAAATATATATAAACTATATTTATATAAACTATATAAGTTATAAACTAAAGAATTAACTATTACTTAATTTTTTAAAAATTAATAAGGAAATATTTTATCTAAAGTAGTTAGAAGATAAGAAGGAAGCTTATCTCTATATTAAAGAGAATATAGCTAAGGTAGACTTATTATATACGTAGTAAGCGTAAGAGAAGCTTTTATAGCTTTAAAAATAAAAGAAATTATTATATTAAAAGAAGTAAAAGATATTTAATTATAGTTTAGCTATAATAGAGGAGTTAGAGGCTCTTAAGAAGTTAGAGAAGTTTCACTCTAAGATTATATTAGTAAATCTAGAAGCTTCTTTAGGCGTAGCTACTATAGATTAGTTCTTCTTATAAGATATTAGTAATACTATACTAGGCGCTAGTAGTAGTTTGTAAGGTTTATCTCTTATTTTTATATATTCTTACTATCTAGATATCCTAACTATTTAACTAAATATTTAGCTTTATTATTTCTAATTTAGTATATAATAATTCTTTTAACTTTAAATTTATCTTCTTCTTTAAGTTTATAATAGAATATTTTTTATAGTAGCATTTTAAAGTTTACTAGTTCTAATAGTTATATATAGAATTATAAGTATATCTTTATATTAGCTAGTAAGTTAAGTATATAAGTAACTAGTCTATTTTATTTAGAAATTAAAAATAGTCTAACTTTAACGTAGTCTAGTCCCTTACTTAAACGTTAAGTATAAAGGTTCTTTATAAGTAAGTATACTTTATCCCTCTTTCTTAGCTAAGGTACTATTTTTCTTTTCTTATTCTAGTAGAAAATACTTTAATATTAAGCTTATTTAAGTAACTCTTATAGTTCTTTATAGATTTTCTTAAATTATTTAGTTATTATAATAGCTACTTTTATCTTTAAACTTAGATATATTCTAGTAAAGAGATTTAAATATTATCTATAGTTAGCGAAAAATAGTATTTTACCTATTACTTCTAATATTTTATTATTATATACTATCTATACTATAGGTAATAGTTATACCTAATTATTTTACTAATAATTAGCGTAGATTCTAAGATATATCTTTATTATTTAATTTATTTATTCTATTTATCTATTAGTTTATAAGTAGTAAGCTATTAATAGCTTTCTCTTAATCTTAATTACTAGTTATAAGTAATATTATCTAAAAGTTAGATATAAATAGTTTATCTCTATTACTAATGATTAACTTTAGTATTTGATAATATTAAATAATCTAGTTATAGATAATATATACTAGGTCTACTACTATATAGTTATTTCTAAATAGTATATACTCTACTTACTTTATAAAGTAATCTACTACTATAAGTATTACGTTATAAGTAACCTTAGTTATTAGATCTTTTAAAGCTAGTAATCCTATAATAAAGTCTATAGAGATATCTACTTATAATTCTTATAGTAGTTCTAAAGCTTATATCTTTTTATATAGTATATATATACTATACTTATTTCTTTAGTATTCTACGTATTTAGTAATATATACTATAACCTTATCTTTTATACTCTTAAATTAGTAATTCTATTAAATAAATTCTATTATTCTAGTAATTCTTAGATATCTATATATAGGATTATTATAATATTCTTTAATAATAGTTTACTATACTTCTTTAAGTATATTATTCTTAATCTTTATATTAATATTAAGTTCTTATATAGGTCTTAATATTCTATCTTTATTAATCTTAAGTATAGGTTTATTAACTATTATTTTAGTTCCTATAATATTATATTATTAACTAAGAGCGTCTACTTTTCTATTTTCTTTTCCTAATATATAGATAATCTTAAACTTATATTATCTTAGTAGTTTAGCTTATTTAGTCTATCTTTAGTTAAGTACCTTTATTATTATAAAGTATACTAGGTTCTTATAATCTATATAGATTATAAGTTCTAAGTAGCTTTCTATATATACTCTCTAGTACTATAAATATACTATAATAGCTAGTAGTTCTTTATTATATATATTATATTATTCTTCTAGTCATAAGAACTTCCTTAAATAGTATACTACTAGGCGCTATTTATTATTAATAAGTATACTAGTATAGCCTTCTAGAGCTAAGTCTAATATATCTATTTTAATCTTTATTAGTATACTTAAGATAAATATCCTAAAGTATAGTAGTATAATATATACTATCTTAAGCTTATTAAAGACTTTATTTACTTCTTTACTCTATATAAACGGCGTATTCTTATATATAAGTTATATTATTAGTATTACGTTCTTTAAGAAGTCTTAAATAAATTACTAGTTAAAGTTTATAAATTCTAAGAATAATTAGATTTCTATAACTATAGTTAGTATTAGCTAGTTCTTAATAACTTAAATCTTCTCTTTACTTATTTATACTCTATTAACTCCTACTATATAGCTTAAGAAGTTAACCTTAGTCTTATAGAATTTATACTTCTTTAGCTTAAGTCTAAGGCTATATTTACTTAGCGCCTTAAGTACTATCTTTATATATTTAATATAATTCTTCTTATCTTCTAAATAGATAAGAATATTATCTAAGTAGGTAATAATAAATATATTTAAGTATAGCCTAAGTATATTATTAATAAGTTCTTAGAATATTACTAAAGCGTTTATAAGCCTAAATAGTATAACTAAATATTTATAATATCTATATTAAGTTCTAAATACTATTTTCTATCCTTTATTTTTTTTTATTCTAATAAGGTAGTATTTATTTTAGAGATCTAGCGCTATAAAGATCTTTATATAAAATAATTAATCTTTAAGCTTTATAATATTTAGTAGTAAGTATTGATTTTTTATTATAATATTATTAAGTTACTAATAATTATTATATAATTAATCTATACTATCCTTCTTTAGTATAAATATAATTAGATATTCTACTAGTAACTTTAATAGTTATATATATTTCTTAGCTAGACTCTTATTAATATACTCTCTTAGTACCTTAAGCTCTCTTTCTAATAGTTAATATATAGGCCTAAAAGTTAGTGTCTTTCCTTCTTATAGGACTATCTTATAGTCTTAGAGTTTATACTCTAGTAACGCTATTTTATCTACTACTTCTTAAAATAGATATTTATATTCCTTATATTATTTAGGGAACTCTAAAGTTATACTATTTTCTCTTCCTCTTACTTTATAATCTATTAGCCTAGTTTTAGTATTTATAAAGTATAGCTTTTTATTCTAAAAACTACCTTTTAAGTACGCTTTCTTCTTAGCGTTATTATACTACTTAGTAATATTACTTTTATCTACTATTAAACTCTACTAATATATAGACTAGCTTATAGTTACGTCTATTCTATAATACTTAAATTAAAATACTTTTAACTTCTAGTTAATTTATAAGTTATATTTCTTAAGCTATAAGAGTCTTAAAATAATATTATAAGTAGCTAGTCTAATAATATCTAAGTTAATCTCCTTTATATACTCTTAAATACTAAGTGTTACTTTTCTAACCTTATATATAATCTTATTTTTATTTAGTATTAGCTTACTATTAGCTATATATAGTAGATAAGGCTATTATTTTTATTATACTTTGAGTCTAGCTTAGGCTACTACGTGTACTAAAATATAGTTTACTTATAATCTTAAATCTACTAGTACCTATATCTATATTTTATTAAGCTTTATCTTAAGCTTTATTAATTCTAAGAGTTTTAGTATATTAATTTCCTTAAAGAGGCCTTATTACTCTATTATTAGCCTAAAGAGACTCTTCTTATTAATATCTATAGTAGTTTTTTACTACTATATACTTCTTATATTTACTACTAAAGTATATATACTATTAGTCTTCTCTATATTCTATTAAGAGACTATTTAAGTTTTATACTTTATATATTATTTATATTTAAATAATATTTTAGTAGTCTATTCTACTAAGAAAGTATATTTTCTTATACTTATTCTATAAATATAATAGGTAGCTATTATCTTTATATTTATACTATAGATATTTATACTTAGGTATATCTTTAGTCTACTATAGACTCTATCTAGCTCCTCTCTTATCTAAGTAGTAAGTTAGGTAGTAATTATATATATACGCGGTCTATAATATACTTATATAGTTTCTATTTTTTATATTATACTAGTACTATATAAGTTTATAGAAGTTATTCTATTCTTATATTTTTTATACTTATATTACCTCTTAGAGTATAAATCTCTATTCTAACCTTATAATATTAGCTATAATATATATATATATTAGTAGTTATTAAATTATCTTAATCTAATAGAAGTTAATATCTAATTATAAGTACTATAGCGTATTATATTTATTAAGTAGTATCTTATTATTATTATAGGCCTTATTAGGTTATCTAAGTAGCGTAGATAGTATATTAATCTATTTATCTACTTCTACTAGGTTATCTCTTAGATAGGTCTTAGGTAAGTTTAGTATTATACTATCTTATCTCTTTTTATAAGGCGTTAATAGTCTATTCTCTTCTTAGAATTATACTATCTTCTTATATTTAGACGTAAGGGGTTATTCTTTTTAATTTAGTATCTTATATTTCTTATTACTAGCTAGTTTAGCTTTAGATATATTCTTAAATATAGTTAAAGTTAAGTTATCTAATCTACTAATAACTTCTATATTATCTAAGTAGTATATAATCTCTAGTTAAGTAATAATATTCTATAATTTATTATTATCTAGCTTTAATTTATAGTATAGGACGTTAAGGTATTATTTAACCTTATTCTTACTTAGGTAGTTATATACTATATAGCCTTCTTTACTATATATATAATAGTTAATCTTTTTTTTATTATCCTTATTCTTCTTATAGTAAGGCTTACTAAGTCCCTTTCCTTAATTTATATTATTAAGGTATATAGGTTTATATCTATTAGTCGCGTATATACTGTTGGAGATATAAGCTCACCAGCTAATCTCCAATAGAACAAGTACTTAATCTTCAACTAAAACTCATTAATTAATCTATTACTAGAAGCTATTATGCTATTATCTAGTAATATCTATCTATTACGCTATAGATTACGTAAGCTACTACTAAGAAGACTCTTCTAGAATCTAAGACAACGAATATATAAGTAGTAGAAGAGTTAGTAGATAGAAAGTAGAGAAGAGTAGAGCGAATCCTATAGTACTACCTTAGGAAGGCAATTTAACTATTCTCTCTCCCCTAGCAATATCTTTTTATCTCTTATTTATCTCTCTTTACTAGAACCTTTAATAAGCTACCTCTAAGTCTATTACTAGATAAGTAGAAGGTAAAGACCTCTACCTCTAAGCTACTAGTAGAACAAACAGCAACTTCTACTACCTAAGTAGTAATATTCTAATAGGTTATAAGCCCAGACTTCGCGATCTATCGAAGCTTCTAGCACTATACGTTTATTATAATCTATTATAATTAGCGCTATCTATATAAGAACTATACCTATCTAGGTTAGTTTCTTAGTAAGAGCTAGGGTAATAAGGGTTAAGAGGATAACCACGGCAACAAGCTGAAAAACTCTATTAATAAGGAGGACAACTACAGCAAAGAGCTAAGAAACTCTATTATCTAAAGTCAGATTAGCTAACTAGAACTATCTATCAATTAATTAAACAATCTAGCGATCGATTAATCCATCAATCGATCAACCTACTAGCCTACTAAGCCCACCAATCTATTAATCTATCAATCTATTAATCTATTAATCTATTAATCTACTAATATTTCAATCTATCAATATTTCAACCTATCGATTGATTAATTAGTTTTTTAATCTATTAAGCTAACGATCTACAGCTAAAGTTCTTTATAGTAAGAATAGTAACTGCGATAGTATTAACATAAGCTTGATCTAACTAATCAATCTATTAGTCTATTAAAATAGCTAATAGTATTTTTAAAGTACTAAAGCTTAAAGGAAGCTTAAATTACAACATGTAGGCTATAAGGATTTAATTAATTCTAATTTAATAAGATTGCGGCGATATAGCTATAATAGCCAACCTTACACTAGAAGAACGTCTAGAATCGTTTAAAAATAATAAGATAAAGGTACTATCTACTATAAGACTTAGTCTTAAAGATAGACCTCTCCTATAAATAAAAGAAATTAATACTCTAGTAGAGCTATAGAACAACCTTAAAGCTCTATATATATAAGAAGGTTTTAGCTTAGACTTTCTTATCTATAAAGAGCTTATTAACACTACTATTATAAACTACTAAAATAACGTTAAAAACTATCTTTAAAAGCTATTAAGGCTTACTTTTAGCCTTAAAGCTTAAAGTATTAAACTACTAAGTAGGTTTATTACTGCGCTAATACTTAATAACTTAAGTTTAGAATTTAACTATTTAGTTACCGTAATTACTTAAGACTTTAGATTAAACAAAGAAATTAATCTTAAAATAATAAGTAGTTAAATTATTAACGAAGCTCAACAGCTTAAATTAATTAAAAACAGCTCTAACAGTTCGATCTAAAGGAGCGATACTAAGCCTTACTAAAGGTATTAAAACGATTAAATCTATTAATCCGATCATTAATTAGATCATCGATTCCACTATTAATCTATTAATTAATTAGACTATCGATCGAATCTATTATATCTATACTTTTAATCTAATTAGTCCCCAACTAATTAATTATATTAAAACTAGCAACTAAAGGATATTAAAATAATCTTACTAACGGGACAATACAAAAGCTCGAAATACTGCAGTTATTATAGAAGAAATGGGCATTTAGTTAATTAATGTTAGTAGAAAGATCTAAGCAAACGCCCTAACTAAGGCTCTAATAGATCTAAAATAGCTCTATTAACGATTGTATTAACAGATCAAAATATCGCTAATATCACTTAATTAGTTAATT
This sequence comes from Bipolaris maydis, assembly GCF_028858645.1. Lineage (NCBI taxonomy): Eukaryota > Fungi > Ascomycota > Dothideomycetes > Pleosporales > Pleosporaceae > Bipolaris > Bipolaris maydis. The sequence goes on along the minus strand of NW_027093863.1, from coordinate 1,737,907 downwards.
TAAGCTTATATATCAAAATAAGTAAAAATATCAAAATAAGTAAATCTATTAAATAGATACTTAATAGTGGAGCTAGCTCGCATATTTGCTGCGACCGAAAGCTATTTAGAAATATTAGAAAAATTACAAATATTAATGTCTAATAGGGTAATTTAGGAACTTTTTTACTAGCTATAGATAAAGGAGAAGTACTAATTACGTTTAATAGCACTAGCTAATTAGTTGTGCTAAAAGACGTACTCTTTGTGCTAAAGTTTAGTTTTAATTTACATAGTCTCTACTAAGCAGCTTAAAAAGGAGCTAAATTTAAGTTCTTAAAGGATTATAGTCTGATTACTTAATCTAGCTAAGTACTAGCTAAGGGGTACTATAATTGAAAAGTCGCGATCTTTTACACGACTAGCGATATCTATTAAAATAATTAGATTTATATATAAGCTAATTATATAGCACTACTAATAAAACAGCCTATACTATCTAAACTAATATTAGATAATACTAATCTATTTAATTAGCTAAAGCTATTAGAATAGCCTAATTAGTTAAAATTAATACTATCTAATTAAAACGATTAAAACTATTAAATTGATTAAATTAATAAAATTAATTAAATAGAAGAAAACGATTAAATTAATCTATTATATTAACATTTCAGCTATATTAGTAAAATAAGCTTAAATAAGCTTTATAACAACACTAACGGCATAAATTTAAATATTAAAATAAATAACTTATTTAGTAACTATAAGATCTACTTAAAAAGTAAATTTACTAGTAAGATAAGTAGAAATCTACTAATAACTTAAGTTAATAAGTTTAGCGATCTTATATACTACGATCTAGGAGGACCTATTAAGCTAAGAATAAATAAGGGCTATAGGTACTATATTACCTTTCTAGACTACTACACGAAATATCTAGAAGTAGACCTTCTTATATTAAGATTAAAGCTTATAACGCTAGTTAAAGCTTTTATTAAAAGAGCTAAAGTTTAGGATTTAAAGCTAATTAAGCTTATTTAATTAGATAATAAGCTAAATACTAAAGAATTATAAAAGCTATTAAATTAAAGAGAGTTTAAGTTACGTTTTACTTCCCCCTTTAATTCTAAAGCTAAAGGTAGCGTAGAACAAATTAATTAAACCCTATTTAATAAGATTAGAGCTGTATTATTTAAAGTAAAAATACTAAATAAACTTTAAGTAGAAGCCTTACTTACAGTAGTATATCTATATAATAGAATACTATATAGTTCTATTAATTTTTAAACGCCTTTCAAAGTAAAATATAGAATAAAACTAAATATTAGTAATATTAAAATTTAGGGATCACTAGCCTATTAAAAAGAACTAAAGGAATTTATAGGTAAGCTTAATTCTTAAGTCTAACTGTACTACCTTACTAGTTATTTAAGTTATAATCTATATTAACTAATTAATCTAAAGTTAAATAAGATTATAACTATAAGGGATATTTATATACTTAAAGGAGTATTTAATAATTAAGCTTATAATCTTAAATTATAACTAGTAATTAATTAATCTAATAATTAACTAAATACTAATCTAAATACTAACTAAAACCTTTATCTAATAGTAGATTAAACGAAACTAATAAATTAAAATAATTAGAAATCTACTAATTAAATAAAAATAGTTAGATAAAATCTAATTATACTTATTAAGAATAGAGCTAGAATAATAGAATTAGCCCTATCTACTAAAGTTATAATAGAGGATATTATTCTTAAAGAAATCCTATTTACCTCTAAGAATATTACTAATCTAAAAAACTACTCCTAAGTTCTTAAGTATACTAATAAGGATTAATATCTATTAGTAATACAAAAAGAGCTAGATTAACTGCAAAAGAATAATACTTAGACGCTTATACTAAGGCCTTCTAACTAACTAGTACTTAAAGGACGCTAGGTACTTAATAGAAAATACTAATAAAATAACAACTTTATATTTAAAGCCCATTAGATAGCTAAAGGTTTTTAATAAAAGTTTAGTATTAACTATTAAGAAACGTTTACTAATACTATAAGGCCTAATATTATCCGTCTATTACTTACGATTGCGATAGCCTAAAGCTAGGCTATGTAGAGCTAAGATATAAAATAAGCTTTTCTAAATATACTAATTAATACCACGATCTATATTAAACAACTAGAGGGATTTTTAAATTCAAATTATCTTAACTATATTTATTTACTTAACAAGGCTCTATATAGGCTTAAATAAGCTAGTTAATAATAGTAGAAACTGCTATTAAGCTTACTCTATTAACTAGGTTTTTAATCCTTACTAATTAATATAGCTACCTATATGTATTAAAAATAGAAAATAATAATCGCAACCTATATAGACGATTTACTTATTTTTAGACTAGACGAACAAAGAATTAAATAACTATTTAATAAGCTATCTAATATATTAGAGCTTAAAATTAAAGACCTTAGTGATATAACTAAATTCCTAGGTATCTAAATTAATTAATCCAATTAATCGATATATATCAGCTAAGAAAGCTATCTTTAATAGTTACTTACTTGTTTTAATAAGCAGAACGTTAAGCTAAGAAAAATACCTTTACTATAAGGTACTAAGCTTATAAAAAACGACTAAATAGCAACGCTAAAAGATATTAATCTATTTTAACAATAAATTAGCGCACTAATCTATCTATCTATCTTTACTCGGCTAGATATTACCTACGTAGTTAATCTTCTATCGCGATTTATAGCTAATCTAAGCCCTAAACATTTTAGCAACCTTAATTACTTATAGAGATACCTATCGCAATTAAGCTAAATTAGACTATTATATTAACTTAGCTCTAATATTTAAGACAGCTCTATTAAAACTATCTAATCCCTATTAATAGATTAGATTAAGCTAATTAGATCCACTAATGTAGATTAGGGGGGTAATTTTAATACCTACAGATCTACTATAAGATATATCTTTTTACTCTAGTTAAATAAGAGTTATTACGTAATTTTATAGCTATTAAAGCTCTAACTAACTATCGCGTTATTAAGTGTAGAAGCTAAATTTATAGCCTACCGCAAAGCTATAAAACAGAGTATTTATCTAAACTAGATTATTAAAAGTATTAAACTACTATTTAATATATTATTAGATAGAACTATTACTATATACTCTAATAGCTAAAGCGCAATTTAACTATCTAAAAATCCTACCTACTACGCGAGGACGAAACACATTAATATTTAATACTACTTTATTTACGAAAAAGTGGAGGATAAACAGATCTAAATGTAATACTAAAGTACTAACTAGCTACTAGCTAATTATCTTACTAAAGCTACAAACGCTAATAAGATTTAAGATTTTCAATCGCAATTAAATCTAGTTAATCTATTAAATCTATTAGCTTAATCCAGCCCATCGCATTAAACTAATCTATTAAACTAATCTATCAAACTAATCTATTAAACTAATCTATTAAACTAATCTATTAAACTAATCTATTAAACTAATCTATCGAACTAATTTATTAAAACAATCCAACCTATTAGATTAATTAAATCTATCAGCCTAAGCTTATTAAAATAAACAAGCTAATTAAAACTAGCAGATTAATTAGATCTTAGCTACCTAGCTTAAGGGGGTATATTAGAGATATAAGCTCACTAGCTAATCTCTAATAGAATAAGTACTCAATCTTTAACTAAAACTCGTTAATCAATCTATTACTAGAAGCTATTATACTATTATCTAGTAATATCTATCTATTACGCTATAGATTACGTAAGCTACTACTAAGAAGACTCTTTTAAAATCTAAGACAATAAATATAAATAGTAGTAGAAGAGCTAGTAGATAGAAAGTAGAGAAGAGTAGAGCGAATCCTACAGTACTACCTTAGGAAGACAATTTAACTATTCTCTCTCCCCTAGCAATATCTTTTTATCTCTTATTTATCTCTCTTTACTAGAACCTTTAATAAGCTGCCTCTAAGTCTATTACTAGATAAGTAGAAGGCAGAGACCTCTACCTCTAAGCTACTAGTAGAACAAGCAGTAACTTCCGCTACCTAAGTAGTAATATTCTAACACTTAAGAGTAGTTTTTTAAATTAGTAATATCCTTAGAGGTAAATAGGATTTCTTTAAGAATAATATCCTCTATTATAACTTTAGTAGATAGAGCTAATTCTATCGTTCTAGCTCTATTTTTAATAAGTATAATTAGATTTCGTCTAACTATTTTTATTTAATTAGTAGATTTCTAATTATTTTAATTTATTAGTTTCGTCTAATCTACTATTAGATAAAGGTTTTAGTTAGTATTTAGATTAGCATTTAGTTAATCGTTAGATTAATCGTTAGATTAATTAATTACTAGTTGTAATTTAAGATTATAAGCTTAATCGTTAAATACTCCTTTAAGTATTTAAATATCTCTTACAGTTACAATCTTATTTAACTTTAGATTAATTAGTTAATATAGATTATTACTTAAATAACTAGTAAAGTAGTATAGTTAAACTTAAGAATCGAGCTTTCCTATAAATTCCTTTAGTTCTTTTTAATAGGCTAGTAATCCCTAAGTTTTAATATTACTAATATTTAGTTTTATTCTATATTTTGCTTCGAAAGGCGTTCGAAAATTAATAGAACTATATAGTATTCTATTATATAGATATACTACTATAAGTAAGGCTTCTACCTAAAGTTTATTTAGTATTTTTACTTTAAATAATAAAGCTCTAATTTTATTAAATAAAGTTTAGTTAATTTATTCTACGCCACCTTTAGCTTTAGAATTGAAGAGGGAAGTAAAACGTAGTTTAAACCCTCTTTAATTTAATAGCTTTTACAATTCTTTAGTATTTAGCTTATTATTTAATTAAATAAGCTTAATTAGCTTTAAATCCTAAACTTCAGCTCTTTTAATAAAAGCTTTAACTAGCGTTATAAGCTTTAATCTTAATATAAAAAGATCTACTTCTAGATATTTTATATAGTAGTCTAGGAAGGTAATATAGTACCTATAGCTCTTATTTATTCTTAGCTTAATAGGTCCTCCTAGATTATAGTATATTAGATTACTAAACTTATTAACTTACGTTATAGGTAGATTTCTGCTTATTTTACTAGTTAATTTACTTTTTAAGTAGATCTTATAGTTGCTAAATAAGTTACTTATTTTAATATTTATTTTTATACTATTAGTGTTATTACAAAGCTTATTTAAGCTTATTTTACTAATATAGCCAAAGTGTTGATATAATAGATTAATTTAATTATTTTCTTCTATTTAGTTAATTTAATTAATTTAATTAATTTAATTAATTTAATTAATTTAATAGTTTTAATCATTTTAATTAGTTAGCATCAATTTTAACTAATTAGGCTATTCTAATAGCTTTAGCTAATTAGATAGATTAGTATCGTCTAATATTAGTTTAAATAGTATAGGCTGTTCTATTAGTAGTACTATATAATTAGCTTATATATAGATCTAATTATTTTAATAAATATTACTAGTTGTATAAAAGATCGCGACTTTTTAATTATAGTAGCCCTTAGCTAGTACTTAGCTAGATTAGGTAATTAGACTATAGTCCCTCGCAAATTTAAATTTAGCTCCTTTTTTAACTACTTAATAGAGACTAAGTAGGTTAACGCGAAACTCTAGTACAAGGAGTACTTCTTTTAGCACAACTAATTAATTAGTGCTAGTAAAAGTAATTAGTACTTCTCCTTTACTAATTACTAGTAGCAGTGTTCCTATATTACTCTATTTAATATAGGTATTAGAAATACTACTAATATTTCTAAACAGCGTTTAGTCGGAACAGATATACGCACTAGCTCTACTATCTAGTATCTATTTAATAGATTTATTTGTTTTAACTAATTAGGTTATATTAATATTAGTAATAGTTTAGTTAACTAATACTATTATTAATAAAGCTATTTCAAATCTATTAGAGCCTTAGTTAGAGCGTTTACTTAGATCTTTCTACCAACACTAATTAATTATATACCCATTTCTTCTATAGAAGCTACAGTTTTTTAAGCTTTTATATTATTAGGTTAGTAAGGTTATTTCAATATTCTTTAGCTGCTAGTTTTAATAAGATTAATTAGATTAATAGTATTAATTAGATTAATAAGTTAGCTCTAATTAATAGTCTAATTAATTAATAGATTAATAGTAGAATTAATAATCTAATTAATAATCAGATCGATAAGCTAGTTAATAGATTTAATACCTTTAGTAAGGTTTAGTATCGCTCCTTTAGATTAAGTTATTAGAGCTATTTTTAATTAATTTTAGTTATTAAGCTTCGTTAATAATCAAACTACTTATTATTTTAAGATTAATTTCTTTATTTAATCTAAAATCTTAAGTAATTACTATAACTAGATAATAAAAATCTAAACTTAAGTTATTAAGTATTAGCGCAGCAATAAACCTACTTAGTAATTCAATACTTTAAGCTTTAAGGCTAAAAGTAAGCCTTAATAGCTTTTAAAGATAGTTTTCCACGTTATTTTAGCAGCTTAAAATAGTAGTATTAATAAGTTCTTTATAGATAAGAAAGTCTAAGCTAAAACCTTCTTACGCATATAGAGCTTTAAGGTTATTCTATAGCTCTACTAGAGTATTAATTTCTTTTATTTATAAGAGAGGTCCATCTTTAAAACTAAGTCTTATAGTAGATAGTACCTTTATCTTATTATTTTTAAACAATTCTAGACGTTCTTCTAGTGTAAGGTCGGCTATTATAGCTATATCACCACAATCTTATTAAATTAAGATTAATTAAATCCTTATAGCCTATATATCGTAATTTAAGCTTCCTTTAAGCTTTAGTACTTTAAAAATACTATTAGCTATTTTAATAGACTAATAGATTAATTAGTTAGATCAAGCTTATACTAATACTATTGTAGTTACTATCCTTACTATAAAGAACTCTAGCTACAGATCGTTAGCTTAATAGATTAAAAAAACTAATTAATTAATTAATTAATTAATAGATCAATAGGTTAAAATATTAATAAATTAATAGGTTGATAGGCTTAGTAAGTTAATCAATCGATGGATTAATTAATCACTAGATTATTCAATTAATCAATAGATAGTTCTAGTTAGCTAATCTAACTTCAGATAATAGAGTTTCTTAGCTCTTCGCCGTAGTTGTCTTCTTAACCCTTATCACCCTAGCTCTTACTAAGAAACTAACCTAGATAGGTATAGTTCTTATATAGACAGCGCTAATTATAATAAATCGTAATAAACGTATAGTGCTAGAAGCTTCAATAGATCGCGTAATCCAGGCTCATAACCTATTAGAATAAGATAGTAGAAGTTGCTGCTTATTCTACTAGTAGCTTAGAGGTAGAGGTCTCTACCTTCTACTTATCTAGTAATAGACTTAGAGGCAGCTTATTAAAGGTTCTAGTAAAGAGAGATAAATAAGAGATAAAAAGATATTGCTAGAAGAGAGAGAATAGTTAAATTATCTTCCTAAGGTAGTCTATAGGATTCGCTCTACTCTTCTCTACTTCTATCTACTAGCTCTTCTACTACTTATATATTCGTTGTCTTAGATTCTAGAAGAGTCTTCTTAGTAGTAGCTTGCGTAATCTATGGCGTAATAGATAGATATTACTAGATAATAGTATAATAGCTTCTAGTAATAGGTTAATTGACGAGTTTTAGTTAAAGATTGAGTACTTATTCTATTAGAGATCAGCTAGTGAGCTTATATCTCCAACAGAAGTAATATAAGACTTCTAGTATTAAGCTTCTTATTAGTTAGTTTTCGTAGATAGAGTAGTAGGGTGCAATATAGTAGATAGTAATGTGTAAGTAGAATAACTCTCTATATTATACTTATACTTAAAACTTAAGTTAAATACATTAAGCTATAAGGGCTTAATATCTATACTATATACTAGAGCTTTATGTAATATACTTAGTTACTTAGTGTTACTAAGAAGTACTAATTACTAAGTAACTTGCAAGTTGCTATGCAAAGTGCTTAGTTGCTTAGTAGTGCCAAGACATACTAATCACTAAGCAGGTCACGTGACTGCGGCACGGTTGCGCAGGATTGCGGCGCGGTGCATCCTTCGGATCCTCGAAACTGATTACTAGTAAGCAGTTTTCTCTATTGCTAATCATGGATCGTAACAATTAGGTAGCCCGGGTCTATCTAATAAAATTAATTATAATAGTAAGCTGCTTAGGTGGTAAGCTATAAGGTCTACTAGTTCTTTTTTTAGGAGTAAGAGATGTAGATACTATATAGCGTACTTAGCTAGTAGAGACCTCTAAAGCCTTAGTAATAGCCTTATATAAATATCTAACCTTACGCAATATATAGATACGGATACAGTTATCGCGACTAAGATAGTAGCGTGTAGTAGGAGTACGCAACGGCGTGCGTGGTGCTTGGGGCTTAGACTGATAGAGTTGAGATAGGTACATGTTGAGAAAGATTGACGCAGAGCTAGCAGAGAGGAGAAAATTGTGGATCACTGGTTACAATACAGATTACTATGGAACCGTATGCAAAACAAGTCTAATATACCGCTTTTGTCGATCGCAATCTCCGGCTGGTGGGCTGACCAGGGTGCTATTACTTACCCTTGATACTTCAGTACATAGTAGGCGAGCTTCAAGCTTCATCCCTGATCCTTGGCGCGGCGGGCCGTTTCGCTCCGAAAGCGTACTATGTGCTCGTATATGTACTTATGTACAGTATGTAGAATGTGAATGGGTAGCCAAGACATGATCGATTTGCTACAGAAGAGTAGTATAGTACAACTTCCAAGTTGTGTGCATTGAATAACACACATCGACCCAAGCAAATGCAAAGCATAACCAATCCTAAAGCAGCGTAGAATGAATGGCCCCCAATCTGTAGTCATCAAACGCCTTGCTCCAATCAGACTTGAGGAGTTTTGCCGTGCCGCTTCAGGCTTATATGTTGGATTGCAACTGCATTACTATGGCAAAATTAGAAAATCCTGGTTGACTTTGTATGGAGAAGGGTCTCACCTTGACTGGACACGCCTCACAAGGTGTTTCCACCTTGACTGTGGCCAGGATTACGCCGTCGTGCCCGCGATTGCATTTTTGTTGGATCATCTGGCCTTTGGGACATAGCTGTTGAAATACCATCTGCGTATGCCCGCATTGGTGAGTGTATGCGTGGTAGAAACACATGATCTGTGTTGGTTTCGATCGTTGGAATCTGATTGATTGTGCTACTAGCGAGAGTGTTGTCTGTAGTAAAGTTGCAGCTTGTTGAATCTGACTTTATGAAGCCGTCTGAAGGGTGAATCTCTACAAAATTTCAGCTCAAGCGACGCTTGTTTGCGGACAGTGAAAGAGCTAGCACTGTTTGCTGCCTATGAAGGAGCAGTCGCAGTCGTACTGGGTGGGATTGGTCGGATTGTGATCCAAGTTAGTTCCCTTAGAAAAGGTATGTGAAATCGAGTGACAATATACAAGTGGATCTACAGAATGAAAGTTTCAGTAATTGCACGATGGCTCGACTGAGGACCGGTGCTATGTTCGGCTCTTGGGTGCATTTTGACCTTTTTATTTCACCAGATGTTCATCGCATTGGGCACGATCGTCTTTTGTCTCTCATGTCGTGCAGTTTGATGTATGCAAACTACCAAACAATCAGGATCCATCGTCCTTATCCAACAGTGCTGAACAATCCATTTTTGGGAACAATGGATACAAAGACTTCACCTCTGGAAGAGCCGGATGGAAGGTAGATGGCCAATCATCATGAGAGTTACAGGATGAAGTCGTACAGGGTCATTGGACAGTAGGTTGGCGTTTCTTTTGACTCGAATTATTTTTGCGGGAAGGCGGCTTCATGATGTTGTAAGCGAGAGCGGAACATCCGGGAAGGTGAGTACAAGGTAACTAGTTCAAGTGCCGTGTTCCACGAACGCATGCTTGTTGGCACCGATGGCTGTTCTGAGAGATGGACAAACGTAGGTCTCGGCCATAATGGGCGTTGTTCTCTCAGACTCGTAGCACTGTAGCAGCCAACACGCAAGTTTGTTGTTTGATTCGCAAGACTAGGCGGTTATTCGCGTATGTTAAGATTTTATGGGTCCCGTCTGGCCGTGCGGATGCAACAAGCAAGGGAATGCCTGAGGGGTTTTCTTGATCGGGGACCAAGGCTAGGGTGTCATAAGTGCTATCGAGATTGAATGTATAGTAGGTGTGCGAAGGGAATGAGTCAGCTCCCGGCCGCGATCTGTTGGCATTCTTGAGCAGGCCAGAGATCGGGGTAGGCCCGTCTTGTCCAGCATGTTCCGTGTCATATTTTCAGAGCATGTACATGTTTTGAGGGAGGGAGGGGGCTGGGGTAGGTGACGAAGCTTGATGTTTGCGAGGTATCGATAACATTCAGGCTACTAGTGTTTTCTGAAGCTTTGCATCCAATCAGGGCATGGTCTCACCGCCAATTCGGGTGGAGCCATTGGGGAGAAGAAGGCGGTGCCAGTCCTGCTTGGGAGTGCAGATGACGAGACGACAATAGCCTCGTGGCTGTCGATGGCTGCCAGGTGTGGGGGAGAGGGCTGGTGGTGTGCTGGTAGGGAGGGCAGGTAGTAGAGACAAGCGCGGCTCCATGGGCATGTTAGCCTTGTAAGTAGCTCGCTGCATCGCCAGCTGGGGACGTGCGGACGGCCTCGGGTCAACTTGTCGGTCGAGTAGACGAGGAGGCCAGGGACATGGAGGCTTCCCAGCGTGGGCATCGTCAGCGTGCATGCAGCCAGGCTCCACGGTGGGGTTGCAGAGGCCCATGAGAAGCAGACGGTGACGATTCGCAGCAGGGCGGCGAGGGTCGCTTGTGGCTGAGTGTCGAGGGCGTGTGTAGCCCCAAAGCGGGCGGCGTGGCCCTGGTGGCATAACAACGACTACATGGCCATGGTGCTATTAACAGGATGAGGCGGTGGAACGATGCGCTGGCAAACGGGTGTGGTGGTTCGTCTGAGACGCAGCTGCGGCACAGCCCTGCAGGTGTGTAGAGGTAGCGCAGCAGCGAGGGCAAAACTGACGTCGGTTGAGGGACAGCTGGCAACGCCTTGGCTGGAGTTGTTACGGGCAATGCAACCTGCAGCCCGGCGTGTATGTACGGACATTGATACAGCTTAGCGGAGGAGCTGGACGCTTGACACGTAGCCCACCATGGCTCGCCTGTCTGCCCATTGATGCTGGGCCGGCTGCACTGCGTCTCCACGACGCCGGGTGCGTCGAGCGGGTTCATTAATACTAGCAGCCGTTTCCCTCGGGTTCGCCCTGCGATTCTTCTCTTTTTGCAGCCGTTGTCATCCTGGGTGTTCGCTGTCGCCGGCGCTGTCACTGTCGCTGTCGCTGTCGCTGTCGCCGTGTGCGCGCAATTGCTCTGCGCACAGTTTGCTCGCAGTCAGTCCTCAACACCAAGGCCCCCGACCATCGCAGCGTCACCACCAAAAACTAGCAGCGCTCGCTCGCACCCAGCCCCGCGCATCCCGCAGCTCTTGTCGCAGTCACTGAGCGCGCGGTCAGGTCCGCCTGCTCGGCCGCGTCCCAGAGAGCTGCACTGACCGTGGCGGCCACACCGCCTGCCGACGTCACGGCCCTTTAAAGCGGTCGCATTGCCTGGCGCGCTGGGCATTGGAAATGCGCTGTCTGAGACACCAGGTCTACTACTTTTGCCAGCATCTCACCATCTCGACATCGACGCCAGACGTCTGCTAGTCCGCCGCACAGAGGGCCCTGCGTTGCCAGCCCCACTGCGCGCTTCCATTGGCTCGTCCAGCACGCCAACCGCCGAATAAGAAAAGGGCTCTGGGCCCGAATCACGACATTCGCTCCGCCTGCCCTGATAGAGACATTTCCATTTCAAGTGAGCTTCGCTACGCCATGTGGCAGGTTAGCACTCGACTACGTCGCTGACAGTTGTCCCAGACGTCACCCATAGTCTATCTACCCGAGCTTCCTGTACACCATTGCCATCTCTGCCACCACCACTACTATACCCACCTCAACAATTCCCCGCCCGCCTATATCTACAACACACGCCATTGTGCCATGGTCATCACTACGTCCATCGCCGTCGCCTAGTCAACAAGTCTCCGAACAGCGCTTCCCACATTGGTGCGTCATCACGGGAATCGACCTTCACTCATACAAGCGACGCGCACGGACGCCCGGTCAGAAGTGGACACTCATCGATTGGCCAGCACTCGTTGCTCTGGTTTCAAGTCTTACTTCGACTCGCCGCCATCATCCCAAGGCATCGTCGGTCTGCCTGGGCCGGGCTGCACTGTGTCTATCGTCTAGAGATACAGCGCGACGGTCCGGGTTGGCTGCTCCGGTAAGTGAGGACGAGGGCAAGGTTTCCATCATCACTCCACCAAGATAGCCCCTGTATACAATACATGCTCCGCATACCTCCGATTACTCCTGCTATCAGTGCCTTGTTGCCATCACCACCCCTTTTCGTGGCGTCCCCAGACTTACGACCTTTGACAGACGACGTTACTGAAAGATGGCTTCTCTAGACTTTGATCAGAAGTTTCTCGGCCGGATAGCCAAACAGACAGAGGAGTCAAACCCCTTCTTGTCAAGTGCCCTCTACCAGATCCTGGGTCTGTCGGTGCTCCTAGCCCGGAGGCTCATCCGTGCCAGAAAGCTCCGCAAGCTAGATACTAGTCGGGATACTCCCTCACTCTCAGCCTACCAGCATATCCTGTGGATGTCCCGCGAGGGCCTGTCCATACTCGAGCTATATGTCCTTCCCTATGCTCAGGATAACCAGCATGGTCCTGAGTGCAGAGTATTGAGCGTCAAGCTACGAGCAAGCTTCTATCACATCTTCTGTCTCTTCCACAACCAGCCACCGGTCACTGCGACCAACATGGCAAGCACTGATCCTCGCTATCCAGGCGCACCTCAGCCACTCTCACCTAAGAACGGCAATGCTCATGGTCGCAAGACAGATTCAGGCCTATCGCCCCCTTCGAAACGAGCGGGTAAACAACCGGTACTGCGTGAGCCCGTCGATTCCATCGTGTCCGAGACATCGTTTGTCACGAACCCATATGCTGCAGGAGGTCCAGTTGGTACTCCCTCACCAGGGCCACCCATCAACGCGCCTCCAGGCCTCAACCCCATTCCTATTCCGCAGCCCTCGTCTTTTATCCTTCCACCTCTCAACTTTGTACCCTTGGCGAGTGGATACTTTACGACCGCCACACAGTACGCCACTTCCTTTTTGCCTGGCTCACATCCTCTGAGATTGTCCGTCGCGCTTGAGCACAGTGCATTCTTGTGGGACTGTCTTCATGACCACGACGGATCCCGACGCGTCGCTCGGCGTGCGATCAAGGATGTTTACCGCGCGCAGGAAGCCATGGACGATAGCGAGTTTGAGGACGCTGCCGAGCTCGTGGGTATTCTGGGGCGAATGATGAAGCGTAAGAGCTGGGAAGGCACACCACGCGTCGGAGGGATGGCAAGTCCGGAACCTACTGCACAGCCCGCTGCACAAGCAAGCACCTCGGAAACAGCAACTCGAGCTGCTGCCCCTTACACACAGCGTACTCAGCAAAACAGCAAAAGGGTTGCTGAAGGACCTCCTCTGGCAGACGTCTTGATACCTCCACGATCATCAAGCGCAACGCGCAGTCGAGCAAACACGGCGAGCAAGTCTACCCCTCGCCAGAAAGAAAGCAGCAGTCACGAAGGGACACCAAAGTCGAGTTCGCGTCGGCGTTCGGGAAGCAGCAGCAGAGACGGCACTCCTCGCGCGAAGCACATCAGTGTAGAAAGCGGTGCCAGTACAACGCCTCGTGCGCCGCAAGGAAGTTCCATTCGCTCACCTACGACGCCGTCTACAGTTCGGACTTCGCACCGAACGTCGGGCAGTGCCGGCTCCTCGAAAGGAACACCGGTAGCAGGGACCTCGACACCCTTGACCCAAAGTGCAGCTGCAACACTTGTTTCCGAAAACATGCGCAACTCGCCATCGCTCCGCCGCTCACCCACCCTATACCCACCCGAACAATACGGCCCGCGCTATTCACCCTCGCAAGAGAGCTCATACCCGAGACAACGGAGGTGACTAGTAGAGACGGGTCGGGAAAAGCAAAGAAAGATGGAAGTGCAATGGACCGAGGGCTACCGGGAAGCCGACATTGTGCTTCTGCCATCGACGCAGCCTTCGTCGGTTTCCTCTACACCCGTGAACTTTGCGGGTCCCTCATACCCAGAGTATCCTATCAAGTTTCGCATTTAGCTTTTGCCAGGACGCGCGTACATATGCCTCCCCCTTTGCAGCCAAAGCAGACGAACTTGCCACCTCCATCATCCCCTCCCGTCGCAAGATGTACAGAAGAAAAGTCATATCCCTTGGATTCGTGTACCCACGATCCACTTCCGACATATCCATACCTTTGTCGTACCCTTGACACTTTGTCGTCGTTTTGTACTATAACAAGCAGGCGTTGATTGGGCGTACATACTTTGTTTTCTCTCTCTCTCTCTCTTTTCCTATTCACCCTCAACCACATGTGTGATTGCACTCTTGCATTGTAGCATACAGGAATCTCGTTCGTCAAGAGCTCTAGGCTTTTTTTATTCTCTCTTGCGAAGATAAAAATGGGAAGCAGACTTCCGGCTGCGCAATAATGTCTTGTACTTTTTTTCTTCCTTTTCTACCGATTGTTTGTTTGTTTAATTCTGTTCCGTTGGCGCTGGAGGAGGCTAATCTAAGAAACTCGCGCTTTGTGGCATTGGAATAGGGTTGCCGTAATGATACCATTGTGTTGGTTTGTGCATTTTCCTGTAGATTTGAATGTGGAAATCGATGTAATGCTTTATATGTTCAAGATCTGATCATGGAATATCTACTTGATGGCATTTACTGAGGTGCCTTGTGTGTAATCGCAACTGTTCGCTATGATTTGTGGCGTTTCTAGCCCTGACTCGAATCCTAACCCGAAGGTTGACTCCAGCGCCCTAACTCTGACCCTGGCCCTGACCTCTATACCCGGCAAAACCGGAAAATCAAAACAACTAGGCATTGCCCACCAAAACTCATCATCAACACCACGAAATATTTCCATTATAACGTGCTTATTTTATATAGAAAATACGCGCGATTAAATATGTAGTCTTTATTTTTAAAATACCTTGTTAAATAAAGATGATAGTAAAAATAGCTTTCACATTCTAAGGCTGATCGTGACAATGCGGTGTTTTGGCGTGGTATTGCATCGCGGCTGATAGGGCCGCCATTTTCCGATTTTCCGGTTTTACCGGGTGTATGAGAGCCCTGATCCTGGCCTTGAGACCTTAACACTAGTCTTCGCCCACTCCACCCTACAAGAAATGTAGGTCTTTCGGCCATCAAATTTTAGGTCGAAATTTTCCTCACTCAAAGCAGATGAAGATTTCATGTGGCAGTATCTCTGGTTGTTACGATGCCTGATAGCTTTCAAGCCGCAACGAAGGAAACAATAAATGTCTGACTACGTACCCACACAAAACAGAACCATACAAACAAAGCAATTGATTCGTACTATAATATGACCACGAAAACTGCACAAAGAAAGCACTTCCATCGACTAAGTTGCTATGTGTGATTTTCCAACTTTCAAGTCAAAGGATTTCCCTCGGTTTTCTTTGCAACTACAAAAACTAGATTTACAAAACTCTCAATTCTTGACATTTATGCACGGAAACAAGACCACTATCCAAGACATATGTGTAGTAACAAACCCTCTGATAAATCGAAGGAAAAAAAAAATTAAGATAAACCTGTGCAATGAGATTTTAACGTTGCAAAACCCTATTCCACAGCTCTTCCCCCAGTTCCCACGCAATTGCCGCACAAATCTCACCCGAAATTCCCCTCCCCACCCCCACCTCCACCCATCCTTCGCTAGCCAAAAACCTAAAGAAATCCCAGCTAGCTCCACTGATTTCCACCGAAGAACACAATTTTCAACTCCACTTCTCAAATGATATTTTTCTTTTAGATATATTGGTTTTAATTTTCGCTCACTCCCATCAAATCAACAAAGTTCTTCTTTGTTCCAGCAGCGAGATTTCACATCCATCATCTCATCTGAGTTCAGATGGGGGCAAGGTGCGGCAAGATCCTGCTCCTTCTTCTCCGAGAAGATGCCAAGGTCGCTTAGCTCAGTTGGTTAGAGCGTGGTGCTAATAGGATCCTTTGATATCCCGTGATACGCCAAGGTCGCGAGTTCAACCCTCGTAGTGACCATTCTTTTTTTTTTTTTGCTATGCTGTTCTTCAACTCCACGTTGCCAGGGTACTATTTTCTTTTTCTTGATTTTTGATTGATTTTGGATAGTTATGCAGAGAAAAATATAAGGGACATGTTGAGAATAGAATTTCTTTTTTTAAAAAGTTGCATTTCAACTTTCACGCAAGAAAAGAAAACACGATAGTAGTATCCTTGTAATCCCCTTTCCACATCTACACCATCCTTCTCCCTAAACAACACCATAACCCCTTCCTCCAATTCCCCCTTGCCCCCTGTACCCTACACCTGTCGTCTTCTCCGGCAAGATTCTGGATCACATATCAGCTACCTCCAAGAAAAAAACGCAGGCAGAGAGGGTCGTACAGCACTACTTCTGTTTGTCTGGTGTTCGAGACGGGCTGGGGGCTGGGGCAGAGGTACTGGATAGGTGTCGAGTCTTGTATCGTAGTTGAGGTGGAGGAATGGCGGCGGCGTCATGTCGAGGAGTGGACGCTGGTCTGCATAATCCTGTTGTTTAACGACGTGCTTGGGTTTTCTGGTTCGCCGGCGGAGAAAGGGGGTCGGGGCTCGATGGGAGAGTGATGCATGAGGTCTTTGGTGTTTCCTTGGGGCCCAGGCGAATACGACGCGGCGTTTGGGTAGCGGTATTGTGATAATCTTCCTACGGGGTGACTTGGGCGGTCGTTTGACGCGTTGCTCCTTCTCGTTCGTTTTTTTGGTATGCAGTATATTGGTTTCTTCTCTTGCTTCATCATCTCCTGTCGTTTCCCGCTCCTCCACCTTTACTGTCTTACTGTCTTTGCCATACTCGTGTGTACCCTCCATACTGCTCTTCGGCGCCCCTGCGACTACCGTCCGCGTAAACGGGCTTGCGGCAATATCTTCATATACAAGTTTTGTTTTGAACCAGTAGGGCGTCGCGCTTCCGGTTGCACGCCGCGCTTCAAAGTACTCTCTGTCGTCTGGATAGCAATCGAAGCCCAGGAGATAGAGTGTTGGGATTGGAAGCTTGCTGGTGGCAGTTTGTGTCATGTTCGGGGTTAAAAAAACTGAGATTTGGTTCAGGGTTGCAATTGGGTTTATGGAATTGGAGATCCGGTTTGCGTGAAGAGTTATATGGCAAAAAAAAAGGGTCATGTAGGCTTGTCGAGTTTCAGGTAGAGCAAGCATCTTGTACAAACTACGCAGCCGCGGTCAATGTAGAAATGTTTTCAGTACCTGCATTACGCCATGGTACACTGCATCTCAAACTGGTATCGGACGAGTCTCGAGTGCTGGCTTCATGAGTCTAGAGCCTTCCATACCAAACCAATGCATCATAAACACAAAGGAAACACACCACATAAGCAGGCCATGACATTGTATTGATATGATTGACATGGCAACATTTTATGCCGTGGAACCAAAGCTCTGCGACAATTATCAGAAAACGCATCCTGGGACAATGGAGAATGACAGGCACACAAGTGCAGTTTATGCCAATTTCCCTGGCACAAAAGGCAGACCCCCGCTCAAGCCACCATCCACAGCCCAGGCCTGCGCATTGACATAGCTTGCTTCATCGCTTGCTAGGAACAATACAGCCCGCGCAATCTCATCCGGCTGTCCTCCTCTCCGCAGCGGGTTCAGCTGCCCAATCTTCTTCTCGGTTCCCCTCTTCCTCGCCGCATCGTACGTAACCTTGGTCATACCGGTTTCAATTATCCCAGGGCAGAGAGCGTTGCAGCGGATACCCGACCCGGTAAGTTGGTAGGCGCAGGTCTGCATCAGGCTGATGACTGCAGCCTTGGAGGCGGCATAGTCGGTGGGGCCGGCATTCGAGCGCAGACCTGCTACGCTTGCAGTGGCGATGATGCTACCGCTGGGGTATGGCTTTTGGTCCGAGGTCTTGAGCATTGCGCGAGAGGCATACTTGGCTGCCAAGAAGACGGACAAGGTGTTTGTGCGCATCATGTTCATGAAGCCTTCGGTGGTTTCCTCCCAGAATACTCTGCCAGACGCTATTCCTGCATTGGCGAAGAAGACATCAAGACGGCCATAGGCATCCAACGCATCTTGGCAGACCTTTTTGACGGCCGCCTCATCCGCGGCGTCGAACTGGCGAATATGAACATCTGTTGAGGGATACAGCACGTTGAGTTGGCGCTTGTGCTTCTCGAGATGAGAGTCGGCAAAGTCGCAAATGTAGATTGCGCGGGCGCCATTGCGGGCGAACTGATGCGCACTGGCGCGGCCGATACCGATTTCAGAGTTTGCACCTGGAGTAATGTTAGACGTGAAATACGGCAGTGATGATGGCTGTGCGTACCAGTAACAATGATGACCTTGCCTTTGACCCGTCTACAGCGAAAGTCAGTTCATCTCAGATGCCTGCCATGGTACGTCTCCTCTCATACTCACTGGTCTCCCAAGTCACCAGCTACACTCCTAATCCCGCGCATACCCTCAAACGACCCGGACTCGGGTATGGGCTCGGAGAGCTCCTTACTCACACCCTCCTGCTTAACCTTTGCCATAGTATCCGGCATTGTGTATGTAATCAGACAAAAAAAAGACGGGGAGGCTATTTGGATAGGGTAGCAAGGGTTGTGGGTGTTCAACGTCGCAAAGTCAGAGCTGTAGGGATGGTGACGAGGTTGCGGAGTTGGACGCGGAGTTAGAGGAATCCGGGGAAGATGCCGAGGTACCTAGGCAATACGAGCATGGTTTCGGGGTACGCGACACTGTCGGTTGTCGAGAGGCGCATGGTGCCGCTCGCCAACGCTTGGTAGTAACTTTATCGAGCACAGGCGAGAGTACACTACGTTCAGCTCCAACGCATGGTATTTGCTTACATGACTCGGTCCGGATACTACAACAACTTCAATTGCCTGCGCAAAACGGTATTTTTCTACATGCACGCTACTATTACAAGACATGTCTGGTCTACTCGCCATTTCCGTTTGTGCTCTCCTCGCTTTCCTTGCTTGCAGCCTGCGCAGCCTTTGCCATCTTCCATTTCTGTGCGTTGGCCAGGAGTTTTGCCAAATTCGCTGCACTCTCATCATCTGCAGGGAACACATAGTCCACATACTCTTCAAAGCTGTCGTCATCCAGCTTTCTCCTCTTCTTGACCTTGCGTGGCATTTGCTTCTCAATCTTCTCCTTGTCCTCTGGACTACCGTGGACGTCTTCAAATGACTTCCAGGCGCTAAGTAGAGCCACACGGTCTTCTTTGAGATCGCGCTCCTTGAGGCGCGTGTGTGCACGCTTGAAGATTTCACGGGCACGAGCCTTGGCAGCGTCGCTGATGGTTTCGTCGTCTTCTGGCGCTGACTCGTCGGGAACCCCGAGTTCGAATTGTGCCCATGAAGTCCATACCTTGACATGGTCCGTCTTTTGCAGAAGACGCTCGTATAGCGCACGCGTGCGATCATACTCACCCTCGCCTTCTTCAAAGTCAATGTAAGCTTTCCAGAGAAGCTCGGGCATGTCCAGTTGTTGCTCCTCGACAGCAAGCTCAAAGATGGCTCGCGCACGATCGAGGTCGTCCAGACCTCGCTCCAGTTCAGCAAACTTGATCCAGGTCTGGCAGTTCGACCCGTTCCATTCAATATACTTGGTGTAGAGCTGCCGGCAGCGGTTGAACTCAAAGAGCTTCATTTCAAGCTCAATGTATCCTTTGAAGAGCTTGTCTTTCGGGCACATGCCCAAGCTCTGGCCTAGGAGCTTGCGTGCAGTGGTAAGCTGGCCTTGCCTTACCTCGAAGTGGGCAAACATTAGCCAGACCTTTGCAAAGGTGAAGCGCTTGTGTGGCAGTAAGCGGATGCACTCCTGGTATATTTGGCGTGTTCGTTCAATGTCCTGTGAAACAGTCTCTTCATAGACGGCGTAGAACAGCCAGAGGTAGATGTACCGTCTCCAGTGTCGCTTCTCTTGTGTCGGTGGTATTTGTGCAATCGCTCGCTCGTAAATGTCGCGAACTCGATCCTGGTTGCCAGACGTCTCTTCCAGCCTTGCAAAATCAATCCATGCATCGTAGTTCTTGGAATTCTCCTTGATCTGTTCTTCGTAGTGTACTCGCCGTTTCGACAAGACGACGTCCTCAATGCCATCTCGGTCTCCGTATTGCTTCTCGAAAGTTGTAAAGGCCTTGTGTAGATTGACTGATTTCGACCGGGGCATGCGATCGAGGGCAAACTTGTAGATGGCCCTGGCTCTTTCCAATTCCTTCAGCCTCGCTTCAAACTTGGCGTATGCCATGAAGAGCTTCTCGTCCATGAACTCATCGCCGAGTGTGGTGACAGCAGTACCATAAACGTCGCGCACGAGGTCGCTCGTACCATGCTCCTCCTCGAACTTAGCCCATTTGATCCACTGCGCAATGTTAGTTGTTAAACCACAGGATTTGGAGGGCAGACTTGCATTCTTAGGTTCTGGATGGACGACGGTAAACCTTTCGAAAATGGCACGGCATCTCTCAAATTCGCCATGTCTCTTTTCCAGCTTAATGTACGAACTCCAGGCCGCCTCATCCGGTTCCCACTGCATCCAGCGTTCAAAGACTGACCGAGCACCATCAATGTTGCCAAGGGTCTCCTCCATATAGACGTACTTGTACCATATCTTGTCGACTCGTGGAAGGATGGTAACAGCACGGTCAAGGAGGTTGCGTGCGTGCTGAATGTTTCGATGCTTCATTTCAGAGTCGATATAGCGAAGCCATAGCGCAACAGACGTCGAATCAACATCGAGGGCTCGCTCGAAGATGGATCGCGCGCGCCTGAACTCCTTCTGTTCCAGCTCCCAGGCAGCATAGCGCATCCAGTTGTTCATGTTGATACGATTTCGGCGCACATAGTCTTCAAACTCTTTTCTTTTCCTGCCCTGGAATTCATGCAGCTCCTCCATATCAGCAAAGCGCTGCGTGGGCGCCTTGAGCTTCTCATCTTGACGGTCGACGGCTTCGCGCAGAAGCTGTTCTGCAGAGATCTGGATAGGAGCGGCGGCCTTGTTCTTGACCCGTGGCGGTCCTCGTGAAGCCTCCATGATGAAGGATGGGATGTGACGTTTTCGTATGTACAAGGTAATTCGATGGGGGCGAATGAGGTGGTGAGGAAAGACGCCACGCGCGTCGTATGTGGATGCGAAAGTGGTTGCGACTGGGGAAGGTTGGGTAGTAAGAAAGTTGGAGACGCTCGGATCAAATGGCCAGCAGGCCAGCGTGGAAACGCGCACAGTGTTACCACGACTCGTAGGCTGAGCGACGGCGACCGGAGTAGTGCGTGTGAAAAGCGGTGTTGCACAGCGATTGGCCCTTTTGCCAGGCCTTGCAAAAGTTAAGAACGCGACTGCTTCGCGCAACTTTTGGCCGCGCCACGCCAAGCAACTAGCATCCTCAGTTTCACGTCACTGCCATTTGCAGTTCCTCCATCACCCACGACACTTCACTTTGCCTTGCCCATACTCCACTCGACCGGCGGCCAATACAAGGCGACAGGTACGTATAATACTGCGCGCTACCGAATCCAGCACTCAACCAAACTTTACTAGGAGGGTAACCTCCGGCCGCCGTCGCGACTGCCTCCATCTTGCGCCCGTTCTTCTCCAATCTCGACCACTGAGCCCTCTACATCACACCAAGCACCATGGCTACCCTGGAGCAAGAACTTCTGGCCGACTTCGCCGACAGCGGAGACGAAGACATTCAGGACTTGGAGAATGACTTTGCCGAGGGAGACAACGGGTCCGATGATGACATGGTAGATGAGGAGGCGGAGTACAGGGCCAAGGAGAAAAAGGACAACAAGGGACCTGCAGACATACGGTCGGCTCAGCAACTCAAAGCAAATCTGGAATCGGTGCTTGCACGCATCGAGGAAACCAAGGATCAGATGGACGTAGTGGATGGCGAATCTTTTGAAGACTCGCCGGAGTACAAGCTCCTCACCGAAGCCAACGAATTCTCCACTCAGATTGATGGCGAAATCGCTGCGGTTCACAAGTTTATCCGAGATCACTATTCGGCCTTCTTCCCGCATTTGGAGGACCTAATTAAAAATCCCGTTGTGTACGCGAGAGCATGTTTAGTCATTGGCGGCGGGCCTTTGAAGGATATCAAGACCATTACGCCACAACTGAAGGCGATCGAGGGACTCGAGCCTGCCCAAGTCATGATTGTCGAGATCGAGGCCACACGGGTCGAAGGAAGACTTCTTGACGAGGCTGAGCTAAGCTTGATACGAAATGCCTGCCATCTGCTCCTTGAGCTGAACGCGGCAAAGTCGAAGATTTTGGGCTTCGTCGAGTCGCGAACTGAAGTATTTTGCCCCAACCTGACAGCGCTTATTGGATCCTTGACGGCTGCACATCTTATATCCTACTCTGGAGGTATCTCCAATCTAGCCAAGACACCTGCCTGCAACATTGCGCCTCTGGGTTCGACCAAAGTGTCAGGCGCCACTGTCGGTCTTTCCAACATCGGCTTGAGACACGAAGGCTACCTCTATCACAGCGAGATTATCCAGAATCAGAGGCCTGATCTTCGAAAACAGGCGCTGCGCATTGTGTCGGCCAAGGTGATACTGGCTGCGCGCGTAGACGCCCACTCGAGCTCGCGCAATGCAGACATTGGCATGGATCTGAGGAGAGAATGCGAACGCCGGCTAGACAAGCTGACGGAGCTGCCTGCAAACCAAAAGGGTCAGAGAGCGCTTCCTGTGCCGGACGAAAAGCCGTCGCGCAAGCGTGGTGGAAGACGAGCGAGAAAGGCCAAGGAAGCAACTGCCATGACGGAAATCCGTAAAGCGCAAAACAGGATGACGTTTGGCAAGGAAGAGAAGGAGGTAGGCTATGGAGACTCGGTCAAGGGCATGGGCATGATTGGCGCTACTGATACGGGACGACTGCGTGCACAGCAGATCGACCCCAAGACGCGCGCCAAACTCAGCAAAAAGAACCCTGGTTGGGGCGGAGACACGACGCTGGGCATGGCATCATCGCTCAAGGGGTTTGGGGCAGGCGGCACAGCGACGAGTCTGCGGGCCCAGGGCTTGCGGACTGGTGGCGTGGGCCTGGGTGGCGCGGGAACGAGCTCGATTGCATTTACCCCGGTGCAAGGGTTGGAGCTTGTGGACCCCAAGGCACGCGAGGAGATGCAGCGCAAGAGAAAGGCAGACGACGATCGGTGGTTCAAGGGTGGTTCGTTTACGCAGCTTAATGCCAGCTCCAAGGTGGATGCGGGAGGCTTCAAGGTACCTGCGCTGCCGAATAAGAAGCCAAAGGCTGAGTGATTGATGATGGTGATGGGCTGTGTAGTATGTATATGTATTTTCCATTGTCATTTTGCATTTTCAGCAGGATACGTTTGTGCATCTTGAGGCGTTTTTGTTTTGCCTCTCTTTGCCTACCTTTCCCCCCCCCCTTTTTTTTCGAGTGCAAGGACGTAGGGAATGAACCATTTTTTTTTCATTCGTCTTGAAATTTGGGCAAGGTTCGAAAAGGCATAAAGAAGATTTTAGTTTTTATCGTCAATAACAGTCAAGTTGTTGTATTGTGTGTTTTTGCAGGGGTTGCACCTTGACGGCCTGGTGCATGTGGCTTTGCATGATATGTTTAGAGATGCGGGTTCGCAATCAGAATACTTTTATTGCAAGAGTGAGAGTGTGTGAGACAAGACGTGTGAGAGACGGAGAAGTGTATAGTATTCGCAAAGTGGCATGCTAAACACACCAATCCCGAAGGATAGTATGCTCCCTTATTACCGGATTTTTTTTTTAGGATTATTATGAATAGTAACGCGTCGCTCGCTTGACAGTCGGGTGTGAAGCTTAAAAAAAGGACCAGTCCAGTCCAGTGCGTTCGCGAGGGCCGTAGCGTGAACAGATTCAGGGTCTCTGTGATGCAGGTAGGCCAGACAAGGCAGGCAGAAAGTGGTGCAGATACGGGCTTGGGCAGCCCAAAACCAAAAGAGGAAAGCGGCTAATCAAGCATGTAGTGTGAATGCAGTGATTGATGCAGAGTTTATTAGCGCAAATAGGAGGATAGAGTTTGGCTGTGATTACTATGATTTTTTTTGTTTTGTTTTGCTTGTTGTCATTGTGCAGGGAGGGACAAAGGCGGTGGACGCGCATGAGATAACCAGTGGCCTGGAGCCGAGATAGGTTTTCTTGGGAGCTGAGTCGTTCATCAGCAGTTCATTGCGACCCAAGGGCTTGCCCGAGCGCACGGGGCGGAAGGATGATGCGCAAAGCTCGCGCTCGGTTGGCGCACAACTTTATTCGAGAAACGTTCGATGCTTTTGGGATGGTAGTAGGGGTATCCCTGACCTCGCTTTGGCTATAATGCGATAAACGAGATCTTGTTAGTAATGGTCTCAATTGCCTGTCGTTCGTGTCACGGCGCTCTTGTTTGTGACAGCTACGACGGCCTGCCTAATCTACGAAAGGGCTTTGGGCGGCTGTTGTGGGACAGGGGCGAGAGCAGGAGAGATGAGGGAGGGGGGAAGGGCTGCGATCCTTTGTCTCGTTGTGGGTGCACCGGACCTTGGACACAATTACGGCAGCCGTTTGCGCGCGCGCATGGTCAGCCCTAAGGGCAGGCAGGGTCTTTTTGCTGTGCAACGCAGCATGTTGCGGTGCTACCAAAGGGCTAAGGGCAGCGGCCTCTTTGCTGGAGCTGGGGGGGCTGGCCAAAGTGTCGAGCAGAAATCTTGACACGTGTTGATGATGAGAGGTTCGAGTTGATGCAGCAGCTACAGGTTGGTCACACAGTCTGGCGTCCGGCCACGACTCAGCCGCTGGGTATGGTGATTTTACCCGCCGATAGTCTGAGGGATAGCACCGACTGTCTTCTGGCGCAGCGTCACGGCAGGCTGGCAGCGGGGGCTATGAGACGTTGCGGATAAATGTGTCGAGATTGACCATTGAAGCACCAGACGGTCTGTCAGCACCCTCTTTGCGGGCGATGATGACGGGGGCGCCACTGAGAAGGGAAAGCGGGCCGGCCATGCAGTGGACCAGTGCGAGCCGGCTGCGGCCAATGGCGAGGCCGGGCCAGGCAGCCAGCGCACCGCTCGTCGCTAGGGTGGCTACGTCATGTCTCGGGAGGCCGGCGCATGGGCACGGCGAGGGCGCTCCCGTCGAAAGCAGTGCTCGAGGCAGGCAAGCACAGTAAGTCGGATCGAGTAGGCCATGGCCATGGCCGGCTAGCTGTGGCCCTCGAGCGTGTGTAGGGTGCAGCCATGGCGCATGGGCAGGCCGCCCTCTAAAAGTAGCACGAATCCGGCCTTGGGACTCTGTACAGCGAGCATGCCGTCTGCGCGCGGCGGGACGCAAGCGAGTGTGGCAGAGGCAGGGGCGTGTGGATGGATCGGGCAATGGGCAATCAGGCTCAATGGCCCAATATGCCCATGCGGGTGGCCAGCAGATGGATGCATGTGGATGCAGCGACAGCGCCAGCGCCAGCCCACGACACGACCCAGGCGCGGCAGCGAGGCGGGCGGCAGCCGGTGGGACTTGTCGGGCGCGGCACGTGACCCGCCGGAAGCAGGCTAGCGCATCGCCGCCGCATTCGTTTCTTTCGTGGCGAGAGCGGTGTCGAGGCTGCGCTGCTCCACCGGCTGCTGCTTTTCATTCGGCGGCCAGCAGCCCAGTCGACTTTATTTCCCGGGTCCTGGCGCGGCATTTGCATGCCCGCCAATTGCCAGCTGTGCTGCTTGTGTGCATGCAGGCGTCGACCGCACCCGACACGAGCACTGCGCGCCCGGCACGCTCTCGCTCAGCAGTACACTGCTTACAGCCAGCCTAGCACCGCCCGCAGCCCTGCTCGCTACCTTCCGCTCAAGCGAGCCCTCGCTTCGCCTGGAAGTCCCAAGACGCCCCCCGTTCCCTCGCCCATCCGCTCCTCCCAAGCCGCTGTGCCCTGCCACACGCGCCGCCGCCCTCCGCTACCTTCTAAAGCCGGCTAGCCCCCCTTCGCCGCCCTCCGACCCTTCTCGGGCAAGCTGCTGGGAGCGCAAGCGGTCGCTTTGGCTGTCGTCTTGGGCTCGCCTCTGTCGTCGCTGTCATCGTCGCTCTCCGTCGGCGCACAAGCCCCCCTCGCTCCGCCGGGCGCCTCTTGACCGAGTCTTGTGCCTAGTCTACGCATACTATTCCCTGGCCCACCCTGTCTGCTGCACACACACCACCACCCCCCCTAGTCGCCTCTAGCCGGCTCTTGCTGGCTGCCTGCAAAGTCACTCGCCAACGCGTTAATCTATGCCGCAGTCGTCCTGTCGCTCAATCCTGCCCGCCGCCGTCCCAGCGCGCAGTCTACCAGTGCGCCAGCCCGCCGTCCTCGAACCGAGCGGCCAGGCCCCTGCCAGCGGGTCAAAACGCCCTCGCCAACTCAGCTAATCCCAGTTCCTTGTCTGGCTTGCCGTCCCTCTTCCATCTGCGTTTGCCTCAAGCTTTCTAGCGCCTGCGTGCCCTCAAACTCAACCGCCGACGTGAGTTGTGCTCGTGTCTGTCTGTTGTTGCGCCCAGGCAGCCTTGTCCATTGCTAGCCCATGTCGCACGACTTTTCATCCCAGATCAACGCAGCGCCATACTCGCCCGCGTCATCGCACTTTTCCCACCAAAGCATGGCCGATCCCAATGTGCAGCAGCAGTCGCGACAGCAGACCGTCGCCTATCCCTCACCGCACTCATACCCGTCGCCCTCGATGCAGCCCACCTACACCTACCCGCCGCCCCAGGGCCAGCAAACCACCGAGGCCTACCGCGGTTCTCCCCAAAGCTCAAACATGTCGTTGCCGCCCCTCAACCTGCCGCCAATCCGTCTGCAGGACGGCCAGCAACCGCAGGCGCAACCTCAACCAGCCCAGCAGCCCATGGGCTCGCCACTCCCACCACCACCACCTCACGCCATGCCCCAGTACTATCCGCACCCAGCTCATGCGCAGCCCGGACAGCCCATGATGGCCAACATGGGCCCTCAATTCAATGCCATGCGATACCAGCTGCCGCCCCAAGGTGACCAGCGAGTGCTCTCGGGAGGTCGCCATAAGAAGGAGATCAAGCGCCGCACAAAGACGGGTTGTCTGACCTGTCGCAAACGAAGAATCAAGGTAAGTGAGAACAAACGTCAATGGTACGCGATAGTCGACGCGACGCGAGGTCAGAAGAGGAGCTATTGCCATGTCGCTTGCTTAACCGAGCGAGAAACCCAAACTGCTCTAAACCCGGCCCTCGCGCGTCGTAAAGCGAGAACCGCCGTGGTCTGCAGCAAACCATTGCAAACGTAGCGCGCACACTGCTCCATTGTCGCAGTGTGTGCGTCGTTTGCGGTGCGGGACTTGTTTTGCGCCTATTGCGACAATTTTTTTTCGTGTTCCTTCCCCCTACCGCCCGCCCTGCCAACATCAACTTTTGACCTGCACATGTGCTAATCAAGACTCGGATAGTGCGACGAAGCGCATCCCATGTGTAGGAACTGCCAAAAAAGTAAGCGTGAGTGTCTTGGCTACGATCCGATATTCAAGCAGCAGTCTGGCCCGGCTCAGATACAACCTGCCCCCAACGCTGCGCCTGCCTCTCAAGCACCAAACGCACCCTCCGCGCCTGTACCGCCAGCTTCAGCGTACAGCCAGAGCCCCGTGCCCCAAGGCTACGCGCCTGCCTCTTCGGCCGGCTACGCAAGCGCCGCACCTGCGACGAGCGGGGAACACCAGCCAGCCAGCTTCCACGCCATAGACCCTGCACTTGCCCAGGCAGACCCTGCCCTGCAGTCGACCCAGCACTACAACGCCGGTCACGCTATGGATCCTGCCATGAGGGGTCCTCCTGGCCCCAACGCCTACCCGCCTCCCCCAGAGCCGCTCAAAGGTCGGTCGACTCCCTCGTTTCTCTGCTAATGGATTGATACTGACACCCAGCCCAGGCAAGCGCCTGCACATTACCGACATCTTTGGCATATGTAACCATAGCCCTCCAGAAGTCCCCCCTCGCACCTCGCCTGTGCCGCGTGAGATTGACGACGAGTTCAGTCGCATCTTCATCAACGACTACTGCCAGGGACTGGACCTTGTTCTCGAGACCACATGGTTCTCTACAGACAACAATGCGCTCAACAGAGTCTTCAGCGACCGCTCGCTGCACGAAGAGGCCGCCTACTTTACCGAGACCATCAAGTACAAGGCATCTGACACAGACATGACTGGCGTCTTTAGTCAGGAAGCCCGTCTGCTCTGGCACCTGCTAGGTACTTGTAAACACAACCCACCAGCGACCAACGGTGCAGCCTCGGAAACCGACGACTTCTCATTACGAGAAGCGCGAGCCCGCTTCGACGTTCTCGAGGCTCTTTTGACCAATCAGAACCTTGCGCCCAACCCTCTGCGCGAACTCACTTACCCTGCCAACCTCGATGAAGAAACTAGGATGCAAGTAGACTTCTGGATGCACTTGGGTGATTTTGTGCAATACTCGGACTCGGACACTGCGCCTCCCGGAGCTGCTGATAACGCTCTTGCTGTAATACGCAGTGTGTTGCGCATGCACGAAGTGCGAGACGCAATCTACTCGATTGCCATTGCGCGTCACTATGGCAGCCGAATTGGTGGTTTCCCCAATGCCTTACCAGCCCCTGTGAACCAAGCTCCGGAAAGCGACTTGAATAAGCTTCTTGTAGCCATGTCTTTTATTAGTCACGAGAGCCGTGCAGCAAGTCAGCAGGTTCTTGCACGCATTTGCGACATGGCCATGTTCTCATGGACTGCCTCACGAATGCCCTCGGGCCATCAGCCGGGAGGCTTTCCACAATGACCATCATCTGGTGTAGTCTGAAAGTTATGAGGCACACTTCAAAAACACAAACACTCTCAGCCCCGTACTTTTGTACTACCAACTGGAGAATTTGGTTTTTCATTCTTGCATTTCGGAAGCGGGCGTTGCTTTCCTCCCCCATGCTTACCCAGCATGACTTGCTATCGTTTATGATTATACTTTCAATACAGTCCGCCCTCTTTTACGTACATTCACTTTTTTTTTCTTTGCATCGACCCTGCGTACGGAGCTGGTGGATTCTACAGCATTTTGGGGCAGGCATCACAAGATATACCCGGTTCAGCTCGATCGTGTCCTGTTTCTCTTCCTCTTCTCGGCATCTTCCCACATGTGGGGGGGATAATTGCCTCTAATCCGTTTTTATTGCTTGCTTGATGAAGGAGTGTTTTTTTTTAAACGACACCACTTACGACATGAATGAAGGGTGTCGTAATTGAAGTTTTTGACGTGGAGATTCAAAACGTACATCGTATTACCAATTTACCAAGTTTGTTTTCCGGACATGTCAGAACATGGCGTGATTTGTTGATGCGACTTTCTGTAGTTTCGGCACTCACGCCATGGAGAGCTGAGCTAATTAGAGTTGAGCTAAGCCGAGCTAACTTTGTATTCGATCGAATGCTGGCAATAGAACAACATGTAACCATTGTCTCGTCTAGACGGTGAGCCATTAGAAGCAATAAAAATCCAAAAGCAACCACCAAGAACCCGAATATCTTCCCATGCCGACAAAGCACCCAAGTGCAAGAAAGAAAGAAGAACGTAACATGGGCATTGCTTCCGACTGGCCCGCCAGCCAGCACCGTACAACAAAGCCTGCTTACCACCAACTTCTCTTTCTCGCATTAAAGCGTATGAGATTCCAAATTCATATCCGTGAATAACACCGCATAACCCACTCCCCTCTTCCCTCCTCCTTTGACTCATTCTCAGCTTACCCACCCAAGCCCATACACACACACACACACACACACCCTCATGTTTATCCCCCCGCTCAACTTGGCCAAGAAAAGAAGAATCGTCATGGGTACCATAGACGCATGCCGTGCAACGGTGAACAAAGAAAACAAAAGAGGGCGGGGGAAGCGCGAATATACATGTGTGGTACAGAGTTTGTTGTACGATGAACGGTATGTATCTTGTTTTTTTTTTCTGTGGAGAGGGGGGTGGGGAGACACAAGAAGGGTGAAAGGATACCGATGAGGTGGATATTCTCCGAGTGGGGACGGTCAGACGGTGGTGGTGGTGGTGGTGGGGCTGTGGCCGGTTTGTGTTACGTGAGTATGGGTTGGTTGGTTGAGCTGGAGAGGAGGAGAAAAAAAGGGGAGGTGAAGTGGTTTCTTGTTAGGTTGGAAAGAGGAAAGGACAGAGAAAAAAAAAATTGGACGGGTAGATTACATGCATGTTTTTTTTTCCAAGTGAGCGAAATGCAAGGCATAAAGAAATAAGCACCGATCAAATGCACTGTTTTCTCAGTCCACCGCAAGAGAGGGAAAAACGAATGTCTGAGAGAGTGATCAATCATTCAAAATAGCCTTTTTTTTTTCTCTTCTCATCCAACCATGATGCCATAATCATTTATCTCTCTCTCTCACCACTGCTCTCCATCCCCCCAAACCCGATGCAAAATCACCCGCGCAAACTTGCTCTCTCCAGGGCTCTTATTACACCACTGGACGCGATTGCCCCTGCGCGAGTCTCTCCAGCCCCCCGCATCCCCCACCACCTCCTCACTCAGATCCGCCATGCCCTCGGTAATTGTGCGGCCCCTGCGATCCACAATCGTGCAACCGCGGGTCCACTGCCCGCTCGTTTCAACACGCACATCTTCCTCTTTGAATTTCCAGTTGGGGTTGGAGGCGCAGAGCGCGTACCACACGGTTAGTGGATCGTGAAGCTGGAGACTCTGTTTTGCGTCGTCTTGGTGCTGCGGGTTCAGCGAGGCGTTTTTGGCAAAGGTGGCGGAGAGAAAGAGGTGCGTCCATTCGGCCAAGGGGCTGCCTTTTATGCCCTCGCGCGAAATGTAGTCTTCGTACATGGATTTGGGGAGGAGATGCTGTTCTGTTATGTCGAGGGGAAACAGCTTGATTGTTAGGCGCTTGCTGAGCTGAGCTGGGTAAGGGGCGAGTTTGGCTTGTTTGTGCGTGCTGGAAAGCGTGGGCGGCATTGTCAGGTGTGGGTTTTGAGACGTGAGGGCGAAGACGCGCGCACTGGCTACTGAATCGGCGTACGTGTTGAATTCCGCGCCGGGTGTCATCTGGTTTCGCAGGTTTAGTGAGAGGCGCAACAGAGTGTTTGGTTGCTTGATCAGATTGAAGCGAGGGACTGGGATTGACAATGTGGCACGAGAATAGATAAGGTGCAGAGGGGGCGGCGGTCGCTACTCAGAGCTTCAGAGCCGTTACAAGTGGGGTGAAGGGGGAATGGCAAAAGAAGATGATCACATCTTACATTTCCAGGTGCATCGATAGCACCGCCCATAACGACAACCTCCTTAACCCTGAGAAACGTCTCTGGATCCTCTGCCGCAGCAATAGAAAGGTTCGTCAATGGTCCCACAGCCACTATGGTAACCGTATCTGGTTCATTCTCCCTGAGCAAGTCTAGCATAACCTTATGCGCAGGCTTGAGGGATGGTGTAAAAAGCGAATGCTGATCCTTGACTTTCTGAAGTTCTGCCGCTTCTTCTGGTGAAAGGTTCTCTGGCGTAGGTTTGAAAAGCGTCTTCCATGTCTCGGCCGGTGAGAGATGCGGGTGCTGAACATTCGTTAATACTCAATCAACCACCAAGAGCCTGCAAGACTAGAGGAACTTGCACTATGATGAATCCCTCCAAGCCCATCAACACCGTCTACCCAAACTTAGTCAGCTGTTCACATGTCCACATTGTCAGTATACTTCAAAGACCTACGAAAGAAATCCGCAACCATCATGTGCTCAGCCAACGGCTCTTCAGCCCCCACGGCAACTATTCCAGAAAGTCAGCACTACTAACCCACCCTTCTACCTTCCATCTCACTCTTCAACAAACCCACCGATAGGTTTCCTCGCATTCAGCGTCTCAAACCCCTCTGGCCGACCATGTTCTTTACGCCACGCCCTCTCTTTCTCAATCTGCTGGAAAAGCGTAACCACATTTCTCAAGCAACTAGGATAAAGATTTCCAAATCAGCAACCCATTATTTTCCTCATCTTTCTTTAATCCCATGCAAAACAGACCAAAAAAAAAAGAGACTGCAGGACTCGAAATATTTTTAAAAAAAAATTGAAAATTGAAAAAAAAAACCAGACTTACTCTTGCACCTGCACGTTTCCAAACGTCAAAGACAGCATCAAAACATCGAGTTCCTCGGCCTTTGCCGAAAACGCAAGAAGCATAGCGAGAACATCGTCGACGCCCTATCATGACAAAAAGTTAGTTTCCTCTCTCTCTATTAGCATGTAATAACTTTTGTCCAATAAACCCCCTCCCCCCCCTTTTTTGGTTTTACCCCGCATTAAAACCAGCCAGGTAAAGGAAAAAACCCCCACGTAACATTTGTCCCATGGTCACACACACACACACAACGACTTACGGGGTCGGTATCAATGATGATCTTGTTGGGCGCCATTGTTTAGGTTAGTTAGATGGGGTTTGAATTGTTCCAATGAGAGAAGCGAGGGCGAGAGAGAGAGAGTGTGTGTGTGTATGTGTGGAAGGATTGAGTTGCAATTGAAGCAATGTTTCGCCGCAGATAACTAATCACCCCCCGGATATACTTACGTAGACGTTGATTAGATAAACTAGTGGACCCGTCTTCCCCCCCCCCCCTCTTTCAAGCAATGCCTTGCCAAGTGGCCTAACAAAACAGCGGAGTTCACCGGCACACCGACACGGGACCACTCCACTCCGTTGTGGGTCCGCTGATGTTTTGGCTTCAGGGGTGCAGCATCAAGTCAAAGAGTCTAGAAGCTCAATCAAAACCATCAGAAACTTGTATGCATTTGTAAACTTCTAAAACAGATATCCCCTCAACAGGGTGCGATCAACCCAATCGCAAGTATAACGCCGAGCACTACTCCTGGTCTACATATTTTCCGTGTCGCAAAGGATTTTTGTTGGGCAGGAAGTTGCACCTATGAACTTGTCCCTTTCCTCAATCGTTCATCTTGGCTGCTCCTAGGCTGCTCCGCCTGCATTTAAGTACCTAATCACCATGATTCTTCGTCATCGGATGTAACCAGTGTACCCTGTTCAGCGTTCGAATCGAAAACTCATGTCGTGATGCGTGATGCGTCGTTTTTTTCCTAGCCTAGTAAACCTTCTTCTTCTCGTCGACAGAGAACTGTCCAGGGCCCATGTTGACCAGCAAAAGGAGACCACCGCTACCGCTTGTTAGCAATGTGCATTGAATCAGACGTAGCATAGTGGTACTTACACAATCGAGAGGATTTGGAAAAAGTCGTACTTGGCAAAGTCCTTGTGAATGTGCTGCGGGTGCAGGGTCCACCAGTTGTTGACGTAGAGGTTGAAGACGCTGAGAATCAGCACTAGCACAACGGCAGAGAACTTGGCCTTGAAGCCAACAACAACCATGACGCAGGCAATGAATCCCAGAATGCTGGCAATGATTCGCCAGAGACCCCAGTCGCCGCGGAAAACAAAGCCAACAAAGAGGAAAATCAAAAGAACACGTCCAGCGAGCTGGAAGTACATCTTCTTGTCCTTCTCATCAAGCTGGGGGAGACCAGCCGGAGCAAACTTCTTGCGAACCCACGAGTCGGAGAGAACCATGAGAAGACCACCAACAACCGACAGGTTGCGGAGGAAGAAGTTGAGGTCGAAAACGAGACCGTATCCGAGACCCTGCAAAACCACCACGCCCATGAGTCCACCCACGCTGTATTCGGAGTATTTCCGGGCAATGACACCAACGGAGCAGACTGTCATGGCGATGACGTTGACAATGAGGAATATGTGCGTTAAACCATTGGGGACTGAGTGGCGCCAAGTGTTAGCCATGCGTCTCAACGTGTTGTGAGGGGGGTTTAGTATCGAGACATACTGTGTCGGTAGTCATGGAGGTATGTGAGCTGGTCACTCCATTGAGTTACTATGCGTAGCGCATCCTCTAGGAAAGTCACGACAATCAGGAAGCGGCCAATTGCTGGCAAGTAACTGTGCAAGATGCAAGTCAGCCCATGTTTCCCGAACGGGCCGTTTTTGTGTAGCAGCACCAAGAGCGGTGTCTGGTACGATTGTCAAGCCCGTGTACTCCAGTCCTTACTTACGGCTTAATGGGATCGGCGACAGTGTCCAGCATGTCCTCGAGTTTGCTTGTCTGGGCCCTCAGTTGGTCGAGGGGACTCGGGTCGTTGTTCATGTCGTCGTTGCGCCCGGAGTTGCCAAAAGGGCTTTGGTTTCCCAAATGGTAGCCAGCTGTGCCGCGTATCTGCGCCATGGCTGGAGGATTGTAGAAAGGAAAAGAGGGTGCGAGGCGGAGGTGTAATAGGTGATAGGGTTGCTCCTGCGAACAGGTGTCCTTCACGCGATTGATTCTCGGAAACGTCAGATTATGTCAGCACCCTAACCTATTGCGCCTTACCCTGCGGTCTCACTAGACTGATCTGTCGCAAGCTAAATAAATTGCAGGGTTGGAGGGGCCTATAACCTTCCGTTTAGAGATGGTTAGTTACAATCACCGATATTATTATATATCTGCCATCCGTACCATGTCCGCGTGCTCATGTGCTCATGCTGGTCGTGCGCAACCTGCACCGTTGCAACGCAGGTACTTAGATATGCACTGTTGGTTAAAGGCCACGTTGCTCATCCGGCGCCCACCGTATTAGCGAGCTTTTGGGCTGACTCGGATACGGTAGTCCCGGTGGGCCTTGATACAATTACTTGGTTGACAGCGTAAGTAGGGGCAGTGGGGCAAGTAGGGAGTTTTGTTCGGTCAAACTTCGGATGGATCAAAAACTCCATAATATGGTAATATTACCAGTCAATCTCTTCAATCACAGAAGCTTCAGGCCAACTGTCCTTATACCACGTATTTATAATGTCTCCATCTACCCCAAATAACAATCGTCACTACTATTACCTTACCCGCGACGAGCGTCTCTAGGTTAAAACACTCTATAATGCTGGCTTTTTATATCTCGCAATCTAAAAGCAGCTTAGTTTCTCTGCAAAGCAGGTTCGAAACGCTGTTCAGCTCCCTCTCACCCTAAAAAAGAGACGTAGTAGACTATCAAAGCTCAGCGCTGAGCAGGTACAAGAGCTTATTGCATTTATACGATAGAGCCGTGCTACCTAGCGTATGCCGTACTACGCGCTAGCTGCTTATTTCTATCCTGCCTAGGGCGTCTCTAAGGACTGTATTCGCAGAGCTCTTAGAGCAGCTAGGTATATAAGAAAAAGAGCTCTTTATAAGCCACTAATAACTAAAGAGAATAAGAGAGCTTAGCTCTAATGGGCCCTTAATTACTAGTACTAGGATATATCTCAATAGAACTAGATCCTTTAGAGTAACGAGACCTAGGTTATAGGAGGTACTTACTAAGTATTTATCACTTAGCAGCGGCACGAGGCACTAGAATATACCTATTTAGTAGATAAGATTTGTAAAAAACGAGGCCAAATGTTTTAGGCTTACTTTAATAGAAGTAATAAAGGTCCTGCAGCTCTTTAGAAAAAGGATTAGGGTTGAATTAATGTAAGATCCTATTACCGCAGGATACTACCGCTAGTAGAAATCTAGATAATAATGAACCTAGGGCTATTTTTTATACAGGATAACGCCTTATCCTATACAGCACGATATACTTAAGAGGAGCTCTAGTTACGAGAGATAAAAACCGTTATATAGCCTGCGTACTCACCTGACTTGAACCCTATTAAATCCGTGTGGGCTGAGATGAAGAGGTGGATTAGATATACCTACCTATAGCTTATAGAGCAGAAGCTAACGCCGCGTGTTCTTAAGCGTATCGTGTGGGAGGCCTGGGCTGCTATTACGCCCGAACACCTCCAGTCTATAGTAAATAGTATGGGACGACGATGCGAGGCTGTAATTGCTGCTCAAGGTGGGCACACAATGTATTGAAACCAGATAGCTTATGTAATCCCGAACTTTGCCACCGCCCCACTGCCCCTACTTCCGCAGTCAACCAAGTATAACCTCTGCTCGGGGTCTGCTTACTTCGCTCACCACGTCTAGTGTTCTTGCGGCTCCTCGGAACCCGAGAATAGATCCTGGTAATCATTAGGCCATCTCAAATGGACACGGCTCCTATTTGCCTGCACTTGAAGCATTCAGCGACCAAAGCCATGTCTTTTCTATCTAGTGAGCCTCAAAGAAGCGCTGTCGCCAAATCTCGGCGGGTAGCGCGACTTGGTGTTCATGTGTAACAGTGAAATACAACGAGAGAATACAAGGGCAGAGTTTCGCACACAGTTCCAAATGTAACCCCGTACGCCGATAATTTTTTTCCCAAACATTCAGCATACCAGGTAGGAAAATCAGCCCTCAATATCCCCATCGTGTTCGTCGCCCAGACGTTCCCACGTAACATACCAAATTTTTGCCTCCCTCCTCTACCAGATCCTCTGACAGGTTGCCGTCCCAACGCCTGGAAGACCCCTGTACTAACGGCCATGGCCATTACAAAAATTTGGAAAGAATTATAAGACGTAGGTGTTGCATGGCTACACGCATGGGCCACCAGTCTCTGGGACCAATTGCTGGTTTAGTCGTGGTCAACAACCTCACATGACGGCCCAGTCGTCAATCTCATCGCCAGTCTTGGGGTTAAATTCCTCGGCAAGAATCTGGTAACGTGAGCTAGGGTTCTTGCTCTCCCTAAGCGTCTCCGTTGGTCGGACTGGCTTTGCCGGCTGGGATGCCTTGATAGTGTTGATGTCATCACGCTCCTCGGCAAGTTCCTCGTTGACGGTCTTGCGCTTAGTCTTGCCTCCCTTGGGAACAGTGGTCCAGGCAGAGTCTTCCATGGCAAGCCTGAGCTGCTCTTCCTCAGAAGGCAAGTTGTTGTAAGGGGCAGAAGTAGTGTTCTTGCCGTTTGTAGGGGCAGGAGCAGCGGCAGCGGCAGCGGGAGCAGGAGCCTCGAAAGTGTCGAGAAGCTGACCAGTAGGGGCTGACTTGGGAGGTTGAACCGCACCACGAGATGGAACCTCAGTCCAGGGGTTCGACGCAGGAGGCTTGCTCTGCTGACCATTCTTGGCGGGCTCACCGCGAGCCTCACGGGCAGTACGGCGCTGCTTCTCCTCAAGAGCCTTGCGCTGCTTCTCCTCCTCCTCGCGCGCAGCCTTGGCCTCCTCAGCCTTCTTCCTGTTCTGGCGCTGCTTCTTGGTCTCCTGCACAACCTCGGCCTTTTGTGTCTGAGCCTTGACGGGCTTGGCGGGCTTTTCGGAAGGCTTGATGCTCACTACAGAGGGAGAGACAGAGCGCTCGCCCAGCATATCAGAGACGTCCTTACCACTGGGTGCCTTGTTGATGGGGGCAGCAGGTGGAGCGACATCCACAGGAGCAGCCTTGGGAGCGGCCGCCTTGCTGCTAGCGTCCTGAGCAGGCGTCTTGACCGACTTGCGGGGAGCCTTGGCCTTGGACTGCTTCTGCTTGGGCTTGGTCTCAGAGTCCCAGTTGACTGCCTCCTTTAACGAGTTGGTGGTGGACTTGCCCGTTGTCGACCGTCCTCGCGCAACGCCATCGTTGTTTTGGTGTGCATAGTACCAGTATGCGGCAGCGCCAATGGCCAGGAACATGGCCCAGCTCATCCATGTCTCCATGATGGGCTGAGTGTGGTGTACAATGCCTCGAAACGAGTGGCCGCTAGTGAATACGTGGCCGCTTTCCGTGAGGTGGATTGCTGGCAATTTGTTAGACGACGGATGGGGCATGCGCGAATTGCAACGCAATAGTTGAAGTGGATGGCAGGAAGTGGAAACAGTGTGGCTGAGCGGCAATGGGGAGAGAGGGAAGGGGGCGGAATGAGGGCGATGGCCCAGGAAGGTCGAGCAAGCACGAGTGAAAGACGAAAAGGGGCTTACCGGAGGTGATTGCCTTTGTCTTGGGCTGGCGTGGTAACCTAGGTGCCCGATGTGTTGCACAGGCAAGCGACACGCAGCTGTTGAGATGGTGGAGGGAAGAGGCCAGGTAAAGGTGTTGGACCACTGGGGAAGGGTCCGGTGCAGCCACCGAGTCGCGCACTCGCCGCTTGTGGACTGTGTAGGGTGCAAACAGGCCGAGGGGGGGACAATGGCGGCAGCAAGGCGTCTTGGCTACGAATGGATATGGGAGAGACGGGGACGAAGGAGGGAATGAGGTTGCAGAGCGAAGGTGCTTTCATGTGGTAGTCGTCGAGCTTGCGAGTGCTCCCTCGATTGCGGACGCGGCTAGGCAGGGGTCCGCCAGCCCGCAGCCGCAGACCGCAGAGCCATGCCAGGCCCTTCACGGCAATGCCGAGCACAATGCGACGAGGTGCATTGCCAGTGCATGCAGACTGGATGTACCTTGCCCTTTCGCCGCCTTGTGCGCGCAAGCCAGCCCTCGCAGATTGCTAATGCCATCGTGCTGCTTGTCCTGTCCCTGCAAACTCCTGGGTTGCAACAGCGACTTGGTGAAAAGGACACGAAGCGTGATGCTACTCTCGTCCTCTACTCGTCCCACTCGGCCACACCCCTGCTCACATGTGCTGGCCGTGCGACGGTTACCATTACCACTACACATGGGCCCTCTATCACGTGCAACTCTCCGAGCACACACACAAACACGCCTACTTTTCTTGCGCCCAACAAACAATCATCCAGACAAACAAATTCGTTATCATCGTATGACATGGCCATTGCCTTTTGCTATGTACACCCAATCCCTCTTCACGTGGAGCCCACATATGTACAACGCCCCTCCCGCTTGGTTTCGTTTTCCCATGACAGCAGATAAGAGGAGAGAAAAAAAACATCGCTGTCGAAAGAAAGAAAAAAAGTCTCGAAAAAACATGCATCCCCTTCTTCTTCTCCTTCTCCTTCTCCTTCTCCTTCTCCTTCTCCTTCTCCTTCTTCTTCCTCTTCCACTCGAAAGAAAATCAACACCGCCTCTTTGCGTCAGCCGCCTGGCAAACATCTGCCCCTTTCCTTTTCCGGCTCTCGCCATCGCTATGCAGACTTGAGCTTCGACTCATCGGCGGCGTTGCAACTCCGTTCGACAAGGGCACTTGCCTGCAGTATTGCGACGGCGAGGTAGTAGTCTGATACACACTACCGCCTCGCTGCATTGGCGGTGATGGCATCTTTTGCTCTTCAGCAGCAACTGCTGCTGCCGCGGCCGCCACTCCCGCTGCCGCTGCTGCTTGTCTTTGTTGCAGTTGTTGATGAGCCTGTAGCGCCGCCGCCTGGTTTCGCTGCGCCATCTGCATCTGTCTTGCAATGTCGCCCAGTCCTGGCCCTACAATGTTCCGGTCTCCTAGTACCGTCGCACCGCAATTGACCGTGATGTTGATGTTAGGATACTTGTGCACCCCCCTGACTTGGGTTCTCGTTGTCCGCTGCGCCTGCGCCGTTCCTACTGGCACTGGGCTTGGAGGTGTAAGAGGTCGTGTGGCGTCGTCTACTGGGATGTTATCTCCGCAGTTGAGCAAGCTTGTGATGAGGTTGGCTATCCGTACACTGTCCATTTGCGCAATGGATATGATGTTTCCGTGCCCGCGGATTTGTGTCGCAGCGTTGATGACTACCTCAGGCGTGTCATTGTCCACTTCCCTGTCCTCCTCTTCTCCTTCGAAATGGAGACATGGACTTGATGCCCTCGATCTTGGCATGTTGGAATCTATGACTGTTTCGTAGGCTGGTGGTGCTGGCATTTGTTCTAACGACAATATCAAAGTGCTGTTATCGTTGTTGAATTGAGATTGTGAAGTTTGTTGTAGCGTCGAGACTTTTGCACTGTGCATGGCAGTATCATCAAAGGGCCCCATGGCCTATATGCAAATCGTGTTCTCAGATTTTTCCAAGTTGTTTGGCACGATGATGTGGAGTACCGTGATCGTGGAGTCGTGGCGTGATGTTGGTGTGATGGATTATCCGAAGATCATGCGAGTCGACTACCAGCACATAGTGGCTGAACGCTTTGCCGGAAAGTGTTGCGCGACCGCGAAATCTAAACGGTAGATTTGCCCCGGTAGATACCGTGATTTATTACACAAGCAGTGATCGGAGATGGCCGTTGGCCGTCATGTCTAATATTTGCCTTGTTGGGAGAAAATCCTATGGGCAGTTAGCAATTAAGAAATGGCGTTTTCGAAACGAAGCAACATGTCACGCACGTAAGTACGTACCGAAAAGAAAAGCCCTCTCAGTATCTCGATGCCGAGCTCGTTCTCCCTGGGATAGCCTAAGACGGCGGCAGCAGGACGCTACTCTATATACTACTACTCACCATGATCAAATCTCCAGCCAAGAAGCTATTCAGCATCACCTCTAGCAGCCAACACAATAGCAAGGCCGAACAATCCGATGCAGGCATTGCGCCACTGCATCATGCACAATGGCAACTGCAACGTGGGTCGCACACAAAGTGCACAAGGTGCAAGATGCGTCGGCCTTGCTATTGTGACCCTCGTCACTCAATAGCCTTGCACTAGGCAATTTTCAGCACCTGCGCCACAACCATGGCTTCAGGCATTGGATGGGTTTCATGAGCGATGGGCGAATGAAATGCTCCCATGCTGATCCGCGTCCATTCGGGAGGGCTTCACATTGAGAAAGGAGTCATAGGGGGAGGGTTTGTGGGGTGGCACCATGTAACAGTGTGGGCAATGTTTTCAGACAAGTTGTTTGGCTGTGTTGGACATGAGACCCTTCTGGGTAGTAGTACGTACGCAGGGACTGTACGTACCATTCGCTCCTTCTCCATGCAGCAGCCAACTATCCCCAAAACGTCTGTCTATGTCGCGCCCTGCCAGTCATCCTTCCGTCTTCTCCCGTTTCTTGTTATTCTGGTATTGTTCATGTGCTTCAACACAATGGTACGGGCATCCATTACAGTCGTCGCTTCCGAGACTGATCGGTTGATCATTACCATGTACGATACCAAGGGCGTGTATGTTTAGTCCATGGACGGCTTTTTGCTAAATTCTGTGACTAAACAAAATATAAGGGGTTCATATTGACCTAATGATTCATCTCTTCATCAGTTGGTTCAAAGCACGGAAGGGTGCCAAGTGCGTATCTGGAGCATGGACTGCGAAATGCATGCTGCAGGCATGTGGCGTGCGTAGTCCACGTACACCCTACAGTACATGCAGACAATACCACAGAATTTTGCAAAGGGGCAACTTGCTATCTCTTGGGTGCATCCCGTATGTTCACTTGACTGATATCCTCATTGAACACAGAGTGTTTTCTGGGCAACACAGTAGATGTAGCGCGACCAAAATGGAAACAAAATAACAATGCAAGTAATTCTGCTACATCCCACGCCTACAAAGCGCAGCTCTTGCTGTAACCTATACTTCCAACCATGTAGATAGCCTTTGCGGTAAAAAGAGAGACGACGCCATACGCTGTAGGCTACAACAGATCTCACTAAACCATTCGTCTCAAAGCAAACAAAGCTGCTTGTGCTGCGTGGCAATGAAACAGGTTGGCCCTTCACATCCTGACCCCAAGTCTCCGTACCCTGACACAGCCAGCCAGCCAACAGCCTCTATTGTTGGTATTGATGAAATTTCCCTGGTGTTATACAAAAGTGTACCGGTATGACAGACACCCCACCCAAGACGCCACGCTGCAAGAAAATAATGCGACTAAGTTTCAAAATGGGGGAATCAGGCTTCAAGAAAACAGACTCAGCGACCAGACAGAGCGCCACGACAAGGCAAAAACTCCATCAGCTTACCACGGTCGGCGAAGAATACGTTTTCTACTATAGACCTAGGCCCCTATCATCGTTGTGGCCGATACTGTGGTATCTCGTGTGTTGGCCTTTCATGATAGAAAAGATTCTCAGACCAAGGCGGCAGTTTCTTGTCACGTTCGTAAAGGTACCCGCAATTGTTGCACAGGCTGCGCGGTCCTTTGGGTCCATCTCGAACAGCCCAAACCGCAGTTCCCCAAACCCAGCAGTGTGAACATCGCCACGTTTGCCTCTCCCTGTACCATGAACGTCAGCAAAATAATCAAAATCTCTTTGTAGCCAAATGACGAATACGTACCCCTCTTGCAGCCCGCCGTCCTGACCACCATAGCCGGATCCTCCTCCAGCGCCAGGTGTGCCGCGCCCCACAGGGCTCAAACTCCTGAATCTTCTCTTCTTCTTGCTACGCTCGCCACGGCCCATGTTTTCTTGTCCTTCGATGTTATTGAAGAACTCATTGGCTGGAGTGCCCGTCATATTTGAAGTGGACGAGAAGCGTGCCGTTTCTCGCCGTAATCTGCGAATCTGCCTTTCGCGATCCCCTTCACGCTTTTCGATTTCTTCCGGCGACAAAATCTCAACCTTTGGCTCCCACTCGTCACAGAGATGCTCTTGGTCATACCGCCACCCTGCGCCAATGGTGGGCTCCACAGCGTCATTGTCAATTTCTCCGTCACCCACCAGTCCGCCGTTTTCACACGCCTCCTTTTTGAGCCGCAAGACAGCTTCATAGATACTATGCGTCATAGCATTCACCCATTCTCCTGAAAGTCCGAGATCGGCGCAAGTCGTCTTGGCAAACATTTCAGCAAAACCTGGGGGGTGCAGCAGTGACCACTCGAACTTGTCCGTGTATAACCGGTTCATGAGGTTGATGTTCAGTGTAACGATGCATCGGTACGTGTCATCCGGGTTGTGAAGTTCTTCCGAAGGTAGCGCCGTAGCTTTTGCACTGATGCCATTTGGTATGCCTGCTGGTGTCTGCGCACCTTCTGCTTGGGATGCGCCGTTTGTCATTGGTGTAGATGCGCCATTTGTCGCCGGAACTACAGGAGTGGAGGTGCCATCGCGAGACGATGCAGGTAGCGCAGGTTTGGCGCCGGTTCCTTGCACAGCAGGCGAGTTTGCGGAATGGAATAGAGGATGGAGCGCAACACCAGCATACTCCTCCAACTGCTGTCGGATTTGGTTGGCGATTTGAGAGATTATCAAGGGTTTCCGCTCATTTGGAAGATCCAATTCATCTACGAATTGCTTTGCAAATTGATCAGGTGTCGTCAAAGCCTCGTGTAGGTTCCACAGAAACGAGTCCTTGAGTCTGTATGCAGGGGTGACGTCGGGCTGTTTGTACGCGGGCAGGT
The DNA here is from genome assembly GCF_028858645.1 of Bipolaris maydis. Taxonomy (NCBI): domain Eukaryota; kingdom Fungi; phylum Ascomycota; class Dothideomycetes; order Pleosporales; family Pleosporaceae; genus Bipolaris; species Bipolaris maydis. The sequence goes on along the minus strand of NW_027093863.1, from coordinate 1,694,528 downwards.
TCTCGTTAATGCCAAACTCGCGAGCATTTGAGGGTGTGGGTAGCGGCGCATCGGGACGGAAAGCCTGAATGTCCATGTCTATGCGAATGGGGATCAGTGTCACCGGCAAGACAGACTGCGTGAGGACTTGCTTCTCAGTTCTGCCACATGTCAGCTTTGCAACAATCTCTTCAATCTACGGCCAAGCCCTGCCAATATGCCACTCACAATGTTCGCTTTGGCCTGCCCATCCAGTCTCTCCAAATTCCTTGCAGGTCGATTGGTGCCGTGAGTTCCTCTCCCAAGGCAGCGATTTGCGCTGAGTGATCAGCGTTCAGCGGGTCGGCCTTTTGTACACTGCGAAGGCCAGTTGCTCGCCGCGGACGGTCGCTATCCTCAAAGTCGTCATCGTCGTAGGCATCTTCCGCGTAGCTGAGAACGGCAGTTCCACGTTTTGTCACGCGCGGTGCAGGCAGCGTATTCGAGGGCGGGACAATGGGCGATATGAGCGAGTTTCCGTGGCTGCGCAGTCGTGGCGCATAGCTGGACATGAAGGCCTGGGGCGGCGCCGTCTTCCCCGTGCTTGTAAACATGGCTGTTGATGCGCGCGATGGGTCGTGTAGGGAATCTGAGGAAGCTCAGCAGAGCTCGCGAACACCGGACGCGTCGCAACGTATTGGAGAGCACAATCTGCGCACGAAGCCACGCAGGGTATGTCGGGTTGATTCTGTAGCACGACCCTCCTTCACTATGCCAGATTGTGCAAATCCGTTCGAATTGTGAATCCTCTTGCGCGTACCTGGCAGGCGTTGGGATGCTTTCGCGATTGCGCTGCAACTAAATGTGCCAAGATACACTAGTCCGTATCCGTACTAGGCCTACATCCTTTCGCCTTCACCAATGGAACGACGCACTATACTTTTACCTTCCATGACGACAGAGGACGAATAGACTTAGACTTTTGCTCACAAGACAAAGTATGGTATGGTGCTACTGATCTCAAGTCTCAGATGTGAAACCTGCAGTGTTGCTTTTTCGACCACATCGATCTATTATTATTCCATTATAGTCCTGTATCAGCCGTTGGCTATGTAGGACTTTGGCCGACGGCCGTTCTATCTAACTAGTTACAATTTGATACTTTGTGCTGTATTGCGTGACTGTGGTGCTTCGGCCTATATCTAGCTAAGCTGTTGCTAGCTTTCTAGACGCCTGGTGCTTAAGAGCAGTTTGGTAACAGGGAGAGATGTAGGGCAGCTAGGCTTCCTTCCAGCGAGCTCTCTTAGGGAGAAGGAAATAGTGCTAAATATTTCAAATTTTTAACTATTCTTTTTTTTTCCTTTTTTTTTTTTTTTCCTCTTTTGTTATTGTTTTTCTTATTTTTCTTTCTAGCCTTCTTGGCCGAGATGCCACTTTCTTGTTCCTATCCGCGTGCTAGTAATAAAAGCTAATGTAGCTTCTATACCGCTCGTGGTATAGAGTAGTCGTAGGAGTTTAAGTATTTTTTAGTTTAGAGTCTTTTTAAGCTAGTTTCTTTCTACGCTGTAAAAGCCGCAGTATCGAAGTAGGTGCTCTGCAGTTTGTGGTTTCCTACATCTACAAAGGTCGCATTCTCTTCTCTTTACTCTCTTTAGGTAGGAGTTAAAGTATCCGTGCCCTATCTTAAGAGAGTAGAAGGAGCTTAAAATGTCTCTTTTCGTGCCTCTAGGGATTACTAGTTGGTTTTTAAGCTTTAGATCGAAGATAGCTCCGTAGCTGGTCTTCTTCTCTCTTACTTTTTCTCTATACTTTCTCTACTCTTCTGCCTGGCTAGCTCGTTAGAGGAGCTTAATCTTAGTGCCTAGGAAGGCTAGGCTTATTTTTAATTTTTTTAGTGTTTGTTTTATAGCTTCCTTTACTAGAGCGTCTACTCTTTCATTTCCTTCTATGTCTATATGGCCTAGTGCCTATTTTAAGAAGATCTTTGCTTTTCTATTAAGAATAGCTTTAGCTACTTTTTAGCACTGAATTACCTATTATTGGCCTAGCTTATCTAATAGACTTTGGAGCCTATAGATGGTAGCTTAGTTATTAGCGTAAATGTAGATATTCTAGTCTTTTTAGGCTGTTTTAGCAGCGTATTTAAACGCTACTATAACGCCCTTAAGCTCTCCGTTATAGACTAGTTATTGCTCGCCTATATTCTTTATCTCTGCGTAGATTTCTTCTTAGTTAGGGTTATAGACTGCTAGGCCTACTCCTATCCTATCTTTATCTTTAGTTTTAGAGGCGTCTAAGTAGATTACTATAGAGTTATCCTCTATTGTTTAGATATAATCTTTGTAGGCGGCTGCCTCTTCTTCTTTAGATTTCTTTAATATAGAGATATTATAGTTAAGAGAGTCCTATAGTCTAAACCTATATAAGATAATCTCTTCTATCTCTTTAGTAGATAGGATAGAGCTTATAATAGCGCGTAGTTGTCTTAGTTTATTTAGCTATTTTAATTGCTAAAGGGTTATTTTTTATAGCCTTACAATAGCTTTTATAATTAGATAGGTTAGAGCTAGTTATATAGCTCGTAGAGCGTATTTTCGATTCGTTTAGCTTAGCCGTACAGCTAGTAACAGCAAGCTAGCTTTAATACTTATTAGGATAGCTAGAGCTATTTTAAATACTCCTAGTACCTTTCTACAAGCCGCGTTATGCAGCGGTTAAAGCTAATCTTTAATAAAGCTCTAGTTGCGCTAATAGATTAGCGACCTATAGTCTATAATACTAGTAACGCATGCTAGGTATAGTTGTCTAATAGTAAAGGGAGATAGCCTGCGGTCGATATTAGCTAGTCTCCCTAGTCTATTAAAAGCTATTTTTACTTAGCTAGCTCTAATAGCTACGTGCTCTCTAAAGGATAGCTTATTGTTAAGGTATACCCCTAGCCACTTAATCGTATCTTTATGGTATATTTTCTCCTTACTAGGGAGTTCTAGAGGTATTTCTTTTCTTCTTTTATTTTTTGTATAGTAGATTAGCTCTGTCTTTGCTATATTAAATTTGATTGCTAGTTGTTTTCCTTTTATAACTAGTTTATTAACCTCGCATTATAGTATCTTTACGTTTTTCTTAATAGACGTTAACAAGGTTATAATTAAGATATTATTAATATAGGATAGCTAGAATCTATCTATTTAAGGGAATAGGTCTCTAATATAGATAAGAAAGAAGATTGGCGAGACTAGGCTACCTTATAGGATGCCTACGTTAATCTCGCTAAACTCTTCTATTTAGCTATTAAAGGTAAGCCTTAGAGATCTGTTAGATAGAAAGGTTTTAGCCTAAGTGATTAGGCTAATAGATAGGCCTAGTCTTTTTAGTATATCTAGGAACTAATTATGCAAAACGTAGTTAAACGCTCCTTTAACATCTAGAAAGACTGTTAATATAGTATAGCCTTGTTGTTTTTAGTGCTAGATCTAATCTACAAGAAGTAGAGCTACGTCTATAGCTAATTTCTTTAGTCTCTCTCCTATCTACGAGTTGTATAGGAGGTTAGTAGTCTTAGCTAGGTAGCTAAGTCTTTTAGCTATTATCTATTCTATTACTTTCCTTAGGTAGCTTAGTAGAGTAATTACTCTATAGGCCTTTGGGGTAGAATAGTTGGGCTTGGACAGCTTCTTTAGAATAGCTCCTATAGCTCTTCTCTAGTAGGTTAGGTAGTATCCGTAGTTAAATAGTAGAGAGTAAGCTTTAAAGAACGTATTTGGCTGAGCTTAGTAGGCTACTATGATAATATCCTATAATAAAGCGTCTAGGCCTAGTAAGCTACTTTTAACCTTATTAGAGTAAGCGCGTTCTAGCTTAGTTGTTAATAGCGCTGGCCACTCCCACTCTTTCTCTTAGTAGTTATTAAAGCTTAGTAGTGCTGTACTTAGTGGCGGTAGGAATAATACTTTTTAAAAGGCTTTGCACTTTCCTTTAAAAGAGGTTTCTAGCGTCTCTCCCTAGATAGGAGAGATTCTTTCTACTCTCTTTTCCTTTATATAGTCTATAGCTTTAAAGATAAATTATAAGTCTTCTTTTTCTAGGAAGTTACTCTAGTGTTCTCTTTTAGCTCTCTTAATTGCTATTTAGTACGTTGTTCACGCTAGAAGGAAGTCTCTCTTAAAAAGATAAGCTTCTTCTATAGAGGTAGCTTAAAGTTGTTGTACGAATATTCTTTAGTAGTAAGATACGTTTCTTCGTAGCTTAGTTAACTCCTAGTTCTACTAGGGCTTTACTTTTAGCCCTTCTTTTAGTTGTAGAATAGCTTTATCTACGGCTTATTAGATTACTAGCGTAATAGCTTCTCTAATTGCGTCTAGTTGCAGCTTTAGCTTATTATCTTAGCCTAAGAGTAGGTTTCTTAAATCTACTTTTCTTAGTTAGTAGATCTAATCTAGCGATTGTAGAGCTGCGTTGCTCTAGATAGCTTTGCCTAGCTCTTCTCTAAATAGGTCCTAGTCTACCCTTTTTATATTATATCTTGTTTAGTTAGTAGAGCTATTAACTAGGTCCTTTATTATCTAGATTAAGAAGAGTATCCTATAGTAGTTAGATCCTATTTCTATTATTATTTACTAGTCTCTTACTTTCGCGGCTAGGTCTAGTATAGTGATAGTTAGATTTAGCGTTGTTTCTCTAGATAGGTATAGTCTAAAGAAAGTGGCTATTCCTAGCGTATTAAGGAGGCTAAGGTCCTAGTCTTCTATCCAATCTGCTAATAGCTAGCTATCTTAGCTAGTTTTACAGCCTAGGTCCCACTAAGGGTAGTGCTCGTTAGCGTCTATTAGTAGTAAGGTAGATATTAGTAGCTAAGTATTAGCGAGTAATCTTTAAAAGGTTTTTATATTTTCTACGTTTTTTTAGTTATATACGTTATAGATGTTAAACTTTAGGCGTCCTTCTTAAATCGTAATAGCAATAGCATTGTAGTTACCTATCTCCTCTTGCTAGCTAACCTCTACTATTAGAGATCTAGATATATAAAATAGAGCTCTTAAGCGGAGGTTTAGGTCTACTTTTAGAAAGATTTAGTAGAAGCTCTAGTGGGCTATTAACCTTAGGGCTTCGTAGTTATTACTGCTAGAAGGTGCAATCCACAGCTCTTAGATTGCGATAATATCTACTTTAAGTTTAATTACTAGTTATAGCGTTAACTCTATAGCGTGTATACTTTTGTTTAGGTTTACTTGTAGTACTTTAAGGTTTTCTACTATTATTTAATAGATAGGAATACCTCGCAGTCTTTACTATTAGTAAAGTAGGGTTGTTTACAGTTTTTGCATTTTAGCAGGGTATAGTTATAGGCCTTCCCTTTAGTTTTACAAATACTATAGTTGTGCTGAGTAGTTAGGTAGTTTTTAGCGCAAAACTAGCAGCTAGCTAGGTTTCTACACCTGCTATAGTTATGTCTAAATCCTTAGTACTTGCTGCATTGCGTAGTTAGTGGGATTTGGTAGTATTTCTCTACCCGAAGGGATTAGCTAAGAATTGTTATTCTACTACTAATCTTCTTCGCCTCTTCTTCAGATTTAAAGGCAATTACAATAGAGCTTATTTACTTATTCTTCTAGCTTCTAGATAGCTAGTATAGGTTACTAACGATTATTTAGTTCTTATTATACGTTAGGATTTCTATATAGAGTAGCTAAAGGTTTTCAGCTCCGTTAAAGGTTGTTAGTACTCTATGTACAATAAGCTTAGTCCAGGACTCTAGCGGCTAGGCTTTCTTAATTGGGAGCTAGCTTTGCTATGTATTAACTTGCTTTAGAAGAAATTCTCCTAAGTATCCTTCTGTGGTTGTTAGGATAAGGTTATTTCTTCTACTTATTGAAACTTGCTGGATAACTGGGCCAGCGATGCCTACCTTTTAGAAGGCTTGGTTGATCTTATTTCTAACTAGTAGAGGGCTAATTATTTAGCCGTCTTCTAGTGTAACCAGCGTCTGGTAGTAAGATGCTAGTTTTTTAGCCTGTTGTGCTTGCTTCTTCCTTGGCTGTACTGTCGTCTAGGCCTAGTTTGAGTTGTTTGCTGCAATAGCTGCGTATAAGCTTTGGGCTGGTTTTTGGGTAGGTTGCGCAGCTATTAGTTGTGCCTTATTTAAGGCTGCGATCGTCGCTTGTTTAAGCGTCTTTGTTGCTTACTGTGAGGCGTTTGCGAGCGTGGCTGAGTGGTAAGCTAGTTTGGCAGATAGCTTTTCTGTGATTTAGTTGGCTACTCTGCCTATTTCAGTATAGTCCCTAAAGACGTCTAGTAGCTCTAGTAGCTTGTTTTGGGCTATATGAGATTCTTCCATTGTAGAGGCCTAGAGAATTAGGTCTCTAGCCCAATAGATTGCCTATTTAGCGTTCTTAGCAATTAGTTTTGGGCTGGAGGTGTTTTGGTATAGGTTTCTGCCTCTGTAGGTAGTCTCTAGCGAGAAGTTGGCGTATCGCTTGTTTAGTGGTAGTATTGGTATTTCAAACACGCTTGGTGTTTGTTGGTTTTGGGTGGGGGTGGCTGGTGGGGACTCTACGTCCATTTCTCTATTAATTTGAGCCTCTGGTCCTTGGCTCTCTTGCCCGTTTTCCTGCGTATTTACTATAATAGTATCACTATCAGGCGGCATTTTATTACTAAGCTTTTTCTCTTAGTAAGCTGCGGGGTGGTCTGTGTGTTCTTGTTTTCGTGAGTGAGACGTGTTCAAATTAGCTACTTTACCAGCTTCTAGCTCTATAGCGCGTGGGCTGCACGACTTGGCACTAGTTGCAATCGATTTCTTGGGATGGATTTGTATATATTGAGCTAAAATTACACCTATTCTAGAAAACTCGAAGTTGGTGTGTACCACATCGATCTATCCAACTCGGAGACCATGGCTAATTCAAGACTTATCACATGCATTTCACTCCATACATCACAAATACAAAGATAATATGGAAAGTATTTCAGCTTCTCTTTTTCTTTATTTGCCTTGATCAATCGTTATCACGCTACTGTCTTATCCTCAAATTTCCCAACTGACATCTCTCCATGCTTTTCCCGTCATGTGCACGACGAGTCGTTTCAAAATCGTTCAACATAGAATCCACCCAGCTTCTCCTATTACTCCTGGAAGATCCGGACCATTTCCACATCGACAAGTCCCGGAAGATTTCGAATTCACTGGCTGGTGACGTCCAACACACTCGTCATCCAGCATTCACCTTCACTTTCACAATTGACAGCCACCAGTCCCTTGACATGTCTCATTGTGAAGCTATTGTGAGATCACACAATCACAGTGGTTATTGTTCTTCAGTTCCACAACACTTTCCTCACCTTCAGCGCGATAAACTACATAAAGACTACTGATATTTTTCCTTGTCCTGCCACACCAAACATACCAACTTGTCCAACTGGCTGATAACTAGACTTCAAACCACTCCTTTTCTGAGTAACAAAACACCTCTTCTCGCAGTCATAGTAGCCTAAATGCCTACCAAGAAGACTACTCTTCTCGCTACCACGGCCCTGGCGGCCATGGCGCCTCTCTCCAGCGCTCACATGATAATGGCGAGCCCGGTTCCCTTCAACGCCCCGAACAACTCGCCACTCGTCCCAGATGGTTCCGACTTCCCTTGCAAGGGCTCGCCCAGCGGATCTGCTACAGTAAACCAGTGGCCCGCTGGCTCAACCCAATCCCTCGCCTTCTCGGGCACTGCTGTCCACGGCGGCGGCAGCTGCCAGATGAGCGTAACCACCGACAAAACACCCACCAAAGATTCCAAGTGGAAAGTCATTTACAGCATCGAAGGCGGATGTCCTGCCAACGTAGAGGGCAACCTGAATCAGAATGGCCCCAGCTACGACGGCACTTTCCCCTTTACCGTCCCCCAGGATCTTCCAACCGGAGACTTGACTGTGGCCTGGACGTGGTTCAACAAGATTGGCAACCGCGAAATGTACATGAACTGCGCGTCTGTTTCAGTCACTGGTGGCGCAGATGATGCATCGGGTCTGGATGCACTTCCCGACATGGCGATTGCGAATGTCAACGTTCCGGGCTCGTGCGGTACGACGAAAGAGGGGGCCGACTATACGTTTGCGAATCCAGGCATGTTTGGCACGACAGTTGGCGAGGGTCCATTTATGGATCTTTGCGCGGGTACACCTTCGCAGCCTGGAGTGGGTCGTAGTGGTGGTGGCGGGGATAGTGGCTCTGATGGTGCCGCTGGGGCTTCCTCACAGGCACCAGCTGCATCGGATGCTGGATCTACGATGCCTTCAACCTTCCGTACTGTCAAGACCGTCACTGCGCCTATGGCTTCTGTGCCCACCAATCCAGGTGGTGTTATGGCACCTTCCGCTTGTAGTGCCGCTCCAGCTCCCAAGCCCACGCCCGCTCAACCTTCTCAAGGCCCTGATACAGCTTATCCTACTGCCGCTCCAGCTCCAGCTCCAGCTCCAGCTCCAGCTCCAGCTCCAGCCCCGAGTCCCATCACACCTCATCCTCCAGCTGGAGCAGCCCCAGGCTCTGGATCTTCTAGTGGCACTCCTTGCTCTACCGATGGGCAACTCGTCTGCTCACCCGACGGCACGCAATACGGTCTTTGTAACTTTAGAAAGGCAGTCATGATGCCCGTAGCTGGAGGCACAAAGTGTGTGAATGGTACTATTGCAAAGCGTGGTGATTTTACGCACCGAAACCAGCGCACTGCTATTTAACTTGAGGATCTGGGTGATGCTGGGCGGCAATTGTAGGCTATTCGGCATTTCTAGTCTGACGTTCGTAGTGCAATGTGGAAAAGCAGGAACTCGCAGCTGGACTGTAGTCTTCTGGGTACTATACGATTATTTTCTTGTTTTCCATTCAGCATGCTGAATATTATGTATCAATATCAACAGAAGACTAGCCAAAATTGATTGAATCTTGCCGCGGCCATCTCGTGAGTCCAAAAGTAACGCTAGCGTGATTGTCACATGAACTGTGTTTCTCTATTTCTATCTCATCCATCATCGAAGCCTCTGTCCAACTCTACTACTAACTAAGACATACCCCAGAACCCCTGCCAGTACACTGAAAAAGACCCATTGCGGAACACGTATGTCTCCATCTCTTCCCTTGTACCCCCTCGCCGTCTCTGCATACGCTTCCTTCCTTCTCACCACCTCACCCCCCTCCTCCCTCTCCTCCTTCTTCCTCCTAGCCTCTTTCAAATACGCCTTGACAAGCGGATCCTCGTCATGACTTAAATCCACAAACACCCTCTCTTCCCTACCCTGATCAAGCGGGCATGCCACATTGAGTCCTCCCACCACACCCTCTTTCCCTACTTTCCTTTTCCTCTCTACCGACCCATCATCTGGCAGCCACTCTTCAAGCAACTGCATTGGCAAAGACCGAAAAACAAGACACATCCATAACTCGAGTACGTTCATCAGCAACGCCATGTCATCCGTGCCCGGCCCACTGTTCGCAGCCGGTAAAATAATGACGGCGCCAAGCACATTGTACACGCTCTCCTGCAGGGCAAAGTAGTGCAGCGAGCTGTGATCCCTTCTGTACCTGAAGTTCAGATGCTGCGCCACGCGAGCCCGCAGATTATGGCTCTGTCCAACGTAGATGCGCAGGCGCTTGTCGAGGCCTAGGATGCCGTCGAGGTAGATGGCGCGGCCCGAGTAGCGCAGATCCCCCGATAGCGGTTTTAAGGCATCTAGAGACCAGCGGTGGGAGAGGAAATTCCAGGCTTGGGGCAGGACGAGTGTATGGCAGAAGTTGAGGAGCTGGGAGGGGCCGTTGCGCTGGATCCAGGGGCCGTAGGTGGGGTTGTAGTGGGGGTGGGATTGGAGTTGAGTGAAGACGTGGTCGAGGATGGTTCTTGCCTCGGTTTGGGCTGGCGTGAGCTTGTTGCTGCTGTCACTGGAGACATGCGACTCTTTGTTTTGGCTTGGAGTTGTTGCCATGTTTGACTACGGCCTATTGATGTTGCATCGCCTGTGCAACCCACGGTGTTATTCGAGAATACTCAAGAAATCGTGAAGTACCCTGCTGTTTCCTTTTTGTCCGGCAGGAGTGCAATAAGGAATCCGGAGGTTTGGTGTTTGCATACAAACAGACTGAGGCTGAGGCTGCGGCTGTTGGCGCCTAGTGGTAGTGTAAGTAGACTGTATTAGGCAAATACTTCAGAGGCGTCGGATGCAGCGATCCTGACCTGTCGTCTTCAGGCACGCATACGCGGGGCTTGGCGCTTCTCAAGATCATATCACTCAAAGTATTGAATTTGTGAACATTTTTTTTCTGCCATTTTCTGGATGTAATTTGCACCATAGAAATAAGTCGGTATTCAGACTTACTCTTGCTGTGTTGAGAGGGCGTGCCTCGATACGACATAGGGTCGATTGGGGCTATCGTGTTCGGGCCAGAGAAGAAATAAAATAAACACTCTTTTTTATACTTCTACTGGACGAGTCCGTCTAGTGCAGTATCAAGGCGCTGCATTTGTACAACATGGATGAGAAGCTTATTGGAATTATGTTAATTGCTCACTCTTTCCTTTTGATGCTCGATTCGGGCAAGCTGAGGTGTGGTCTAACATTTCTTTTTTCGAGACAATCAGTCCAATACTTTTTAAGCCAAATGTGTACAAATAATCAAAGTTGTAAAGTCAAACAAGTCAGGTAACAGTAGGGTTAGTAGTAGTATTATTGTTAAGCAGGGCCTTTCCTTCTTTGGTGTCCCGAGAAATAAGTCGTGCACAGCCTTTCTGGATTAGGTTAGTCTAATATCAAATGCGGTCCTTTTCTAACAATGTATAGGTATAAGAAGAGCTAAGCCCCCGGTAAGCGGCCCGGATAGCTGAGCTCCCTTCTCGGCAGCATCGGTACCTTTCAAGACCCGCTGTCATACGGAAAATCAAGTCCGTCTTCTGTTTAGGTAAAATTACTCATAGCTATACTTATCATGGCCTTATGACTTGCCTTTTTTTCATCTCTGTTTGTTATGTAGCGTATCAGGTCAACTATCTTAGAAAAAGAATGACAGGCCACATCCCAACCTGCCGGAATCGGGTATCAAAAAGTTGAATTTGCAGTCAAATCACGGCTTTATAGACTGAACTGTAGACAACTAAAGCCCCCGAAAACCCTCTGGTGAGATATCCCCTTTCTCAAGATCCCTACCGCCTGTTACTATGCGCTGTCCCGGGAGAAATATGTTCCTTCTGATTGCTAAGTAGAGCGTTCATGATTCGCCTAACTAGCAGACTGATTTGTGAACGTACCAATGGGAGGGATACGTGCAGTCTCGCAGAGCACCTTGGCACACATTTGTAAAACAATCTGCTGATCAAATTATTTGTCATCAAATGTGCTTTGTTTCTTGGTATCTGACGTTTCAACATATAGATCCCTAATAAGGAGTGGTTGCACCAGAAAGTACGCTAATGTGCATTGCAAGTGTTTGCACTGTGTGCACATTACTCGAGAGAGTCGCCTATTACAGCTACCTACTCTCGCTTGGCTTTTGCCTATTCTGTAACAGTGCTTATTCTCATATTCTGTTTCACGAGAGAATCAATATACTTTGCATAGTTGTCAAAGCTTTCGATCATTATCTCGATCGTAGAAGCTCAATATTTGCGCAGTCACGCCACGGAATAGCGGTACAGGCGAGCCAAGACCGAAGATGCCGTAACAAAAGAAATCCTCTGTAGAACAAGTAAAGGCCGAGGTACAAGAGGCCTGCGTTTAGGCATAAATAGCCTCACTGCTGTATCTCACTCCCATTTTATTCTTCATCACAAACATTCTACTCTACAACCAACTAAATTCAACCTGCTCTACCCAAGCTATGAAGATTACTCTCCTACTCACAACCATTGCCGCTAGATAGCCTCCACGTAACGAACCTTATGTTACACAATCCCACTGACTCAGAACTAGTGCGCCTATTGTGTCAGGCCTAATGTCCTTTCAATGTATTGCGACTCCACCCAGCAATGGGAGGACTGTAGTAATCGCAGTGCGGTAGTGCTCGGGAAGAGGAACTACCTGTCATGATAAGCTCTCAAACACGAACACTGTACGTATTCACACGGAAAGTAATAAAATCATTAGTGTGAACAATGACTAACAAACCGCCTCTGCGGTTAGTACCTCGTCTAAAGACCCCGGTCCGATGCTGATTGTGCCAGTTTTGAAGGCCATCCAGTCGGATTCCGTTTCCGTGCTGTCTGTATCAACCACAACGGCGGCGGATGCCCTTCTTAAAACTCTTGTTATGGCAACACTGCAACTATACTCTGAACTCGGGCACGGCAAGACCAACCCTCGTGCCAAAGGAAGCCACAGTCACGTACATAGTCTATATAGTCTCATCTGAACCTTGCGTTACTCATCAAGGTTTTGTCTTATCCACTCTAATTTATACATATTTTGTGCCCATCTGTGAAAACCCTGGCGAATACCTACTCTTTATACAAGATCCTACACCGTTCTTTGTGTATTTCTCTCTCGGAAATCTCTCTTACACTAGTAGTGTTTTATTGCATGGGGTTCGGGACATTATAAGCCTCTAACTACGTATCACCTGAACGATGCAGCTTTATTAACGAAACTCACCTAGTTCTGTGCTCTACGGCGGTTAGAATACGAAAAGCCGGGCGGCTTCTACAAATCAGGACAATCAGTTGCTGTTTAACTGCATGATTTCATCAAGTAACAAGTCATTCCTGTAGCGAAAGCAGCTCGTTGAGGGATTAACAACTTGCTCGGAATGCTACCTTGACACCGGATTTTACTAGTTCGCAAGCTTTTAGAAAGATACAAAGGGGCTTATAAAAGGCCTGAGGAAGTCTAAGGTGGTACACATTGATACGTAGCCTAACAGCGGCTTGTAGTATTGCAAGTTAAGCAAGTAAACAACGACGAAAGAAATTAAGTCTGTGGAGAGGTAAAGAGTCGAGGTGTGTATTCCAAGAAAATATAGGCTATGCGGTAGGAATTGATGCAGTTGGGTGGGAGAAAGTGGCGTTGACGTTCCATTACAAGTGTTGTTCCGTTACGAGGGTGTCGCAGTGTCAGAGGGTCAGTCGGATATGGACCAGGCTGACCCGGATCACATGATCCGTCTGATTTCCACCGGATTCATCTGATAAGATTAGATTGAAGGAATGACGAACCAGATGAAGGCTGGGTTGGATTACCGAATGGAGTTAGGCTTAGATGAGAAGTATATAGTTTGACTGGATCGTTGGTTTAGATTAGCAGATGTATCAGTCCACCATTTGTTCGAAGTTCCTCCAGCTACAGGAGAGAGGCTAGACGCTAATGAGATTTTCTGTTTGATATCCTTCAAAACGGCCCGAAGATTTGGAATGCCGGTCAGACAAACAAAGGAGTTATTTATGGGTGCACACATTTTGATACAGCGGATAGGTACAATGAATAATTTCTTGAACGCTGGTCAATTGATCAGGTGTATTAGACCGTTCATAAAACGCTACTCTAGCGAGTTAGTGTAAGCAGTGGGGCCAGATTAATGGCAAAGAGTAGACGATCATGCGATAAGAAGTCAAATAGACATGCAATAAGCAAGGACTGCCTCTAGTATGACGCTGTCTATCTCTCTTTAAGCCGATTACGTAATGATTCTCTTATTCTAGCTTAGGCTGTTCTCTAAGCTTTGTTTTCGCTTCTCTCTTCTTCTTCTTTTCTGTCTTTCTTCTCTACTTTCTCTTTCTTCTTACTTTTTTTAAAGAGTAAGAAGAAAGCAAAAAGAGAACAGAGACATAGCGAAAAGAAAGAAGAAGAAGAAGAAGAAGAGAGAGTTTGGAGAGGTGGAGAAGGGAGAAGGGAGAGACTAGGGAGAAAAAGAAGGGAGAAGATAAACAAGAGAGGCGTATTTTATACTTGTTTTTCATTGTTCTATCTTACCGGAGAAAAAATTATTAAATCTTTTAGTATATACGCTAAGCAAGGACCTCTGCTTACTACGTGTCAGTTTAAATTTTTATCGCGTGGTCATTAAAACTTTTCCTAGATTACTTCTCAGAGCACGGAACACTTCGGTGATTTACGAGGGGAAACTACCGCGGTTGACTAGAGGCTAGTAGATAGCAGATTGGTTGGTGGACTGAAAGAAACTAATTAGTAAGAGGATCACCATGTCCTCTTTGAATGAAGATCCCTTGACTCTCTTTCCTATCTCAGCCTAAAGCTGAATCTCAGTCTTAATTACATACATATATAAATCCCTCTCTCTCACTTTTCACGGATATGGTGTCTTCACTAAACCATCAACTTATCAATAACCAGAATCTGCTATCCAAACCTATACTTCGTCTACCCATCAAACCAACATGAAAAGCCTCTCCACCCTCATTATTCTTCTCACTGTCAGTGCGGTATCTGCCAGAACCTGTATTGGGGGGGCCATGGCATGCCATTGTACGTTTCACACTGCATAGTATGCATACATGTATCAGTGCTTTGGCTAACTGCATTCAAGATGGAGACAGATCCTGCCTGAAACAGTGCTACCATGGCTGCGATTGCGATGACACACACACCTTTGACGGAGTACTATATGGCTTGAGTAGTAGGGAGTGCACGGTGTTGATCAATCCTGAAGTTGGTGATGATTGTTAGGCTGGCGTTATGGCGTGGCTATAGAGGACCTGAAGAAGAAGGCTCTAAAGTTGAACTGAGTGAGTAGTACGCAAGGCTTGTAGAGCGTGGGGAGGAGTATTTTGGAAAGTCTTTATACCACCTTAACCCTGAGAGGTATTAACAACTATCTTTTAATTTTGGACAGTTTCCTGGTACACTGGAAATCTTCTGCTGTAAATCCTCCCACTTTCTTACCCCTCTTGGTACTCATTACTGCCTGTTAAATCAAATGATCTTCTGGACAAGAACGAGTTTGCGTTCAACCCCCTCTTGACTCTGTTTTTGAGGTAGATGTTTCCAGCAGCTTTGAAAGTAAGAATATCATGGGTAGGGACATTGTATAGCACTATGATAAAGCGTTGAAGATAAAATGGTCCAAAGAAATGCGGAAGTTCAAGAACAAAGCCACATTAGCTCCGAGAAAGCTTCCAAATTGCCATTTTGGCTAATATCACTAGCCCCCGCGGTGTTTAGTGACTTTTAACCGCTGCTGTATGTTTTTGAATTCATCAATGTTCTTTTTGAAGCCCTTTTTTTTTTACAAAAAAAACATACCTGACGTGCATCACGTGGCATGATCAATCGTACGCACCATGTTACAGCCACTAAACCACCATGGCAAAGCCCGGGATACAAATTTCCAGCTCTGAGGAGATGTAATAGTAGTAGTGGTCTGCAACCTTTGTGCATGCTCCTGCAAACAACAACTCTGCTATGAACTCATCATACAACCTAGATGTTCGCTATGCTGCAATCAGCAGTGACCATTGTAGACATGTCTGACTCGGGTGTAGATTTCAACTGACCCTAGTCTCAGTAGATGCATTGTTTTTGTCAGTATATGAAGCACTCCATCACAATGGCAAATAGGCATTCATCATGTATAATTACACTCGACTGTCTAACTGAGGTTGAATGTACTACAAGGTCCAGCTCTCCTTTTGCACAACAATCTACTCCTCAATTGTCTTGACGCACTCCCATCCGCCACTGAGCCGCTCCTTCCAGAGACTGACCCTGTTATCGCCAGTGCTCACGGCCAAGGCGTTGCCACTCAAGCTCCAGCTGACACGCCAGGCAGCGGCATCAACATCGAGCTTAGTGCGCTTCCATTCGCCTCGCAAGTCCGAAGAGGTCCAGATGATGACAGTTTTATCCTGGGAGGCAGAGGCAATGTATGACTTTGACAAAACAGTGGGTGACCAGGCCACGTCGCGCACCCAGTCCAGGTGACCACCCGGGAGTATCTGCAGGTTTTGCCAGCTGCCGCTGTCGGGGCTGAATTCCCAGATTTTGACCTGGCAGTCACTTCCACCAGTCACCAACCGCCTTGCCGCCACTTGGTTGCCGCCCGCGCTGACGACTTGTCCAGGCGCAATAGCAGGAGCCCATGATACGCTGTTGACGCCACTTCCATGAGCCTGAAAAAGCTGATGTGTCCAGTTGTTGTCCTTGAATTCGAGTACGGAGACATTGCCATCGGTGGAAGCACATGCGAGTAGGCAGCCTGCCTCGTGGGGTGCCCATGCGACAAGGTTGACCGAGGCAGTGTGAAGAGCGACCTCGTAAATCTTCTGCCAGCTGTTGGACTGCTCGCGCCAGATGAGGACCTTGCCGTCGTACGAGGAGGAGGCGAGGATGTTGCCGTACTTGGGGTGCGCCCATGCGACACTCCACACAGCACCTTCGTGTCTGTCAACGAGTAAGCGGTGAATTGTGACCTGGTTGCGCAGTCGTGGCTGGTTATGACGTACCCTCTGAGCGTCTCTACCAATGTGTGCTTGTCGCCTTCGACCTCGAAGATTTTGATTGTCTTGTCCGAAGAACAAGTCGCTAATCGTCGGCCATAGTAGTCCAGAACAGCATCATGCTATAACTTGTGAGCAGCCACCCCGAACATGCTGGTATTGTAATTGAGACGGCCATTGTGGCAGCAAGAGCGCCCTAACGGGGAAGACAGATGGGCAGACGGGCGTGTATGCAAACGTACTATCATGTCATCGTGGCCCGAGTTGGCTATAACGTTGGCCTGTGTTGCGACAATGGCGGGTTAGCGGGTTGGGTTGGTTGGGTGTTTGGCGGGGAAGGGTGTGCATACCATTTTTTTTGCTCTAAGCCAGTTGCGGGAGAGGAGAATCGGTGTAGAGGAAGGAGAGGGAGGATCAAAGTGCTCGAGGATCAGAGTGCGCAGGCAGCAGAATGGCGCGTCCAGACGTGTCCACAGCTTCAAAGTGTAAGTAGACGCTGCTGTGGCCTCAGTGCAGGGGTGCGCTGATGAGATTAGATTAGATCAGATCAGCCCGACGCGCTAGCAACAACGCTCATGGCCCGCGTCACATGCGACCACTACCTACTGTACGGGCATTCAACTAAGTCGCAGCACATACCATGGCATACTCGTCACCGCGCCATTCACAGCAATTCTATCAATACGACGCATCGACACCACCTCCCCCGCCGCCCAAGCCCGGACGTGCGAGTGGAACAGCAACGCCATCTCAGGGCCCTCCGCTGCCGCCCCCGCCAGGCCAGGCATCGTCATCTGGGGACCCGCAGCAGCACTCGCAGACACAGTATCAACAACCTGGACACCAAGTCTCGGACCAAGTAGCAGTGCCAGGACCAGAGGATGGATGGCTGCCGGATGTGCTCAAGGACAAGTCGTACGTCAGCTCTTGCATGTCGACAAGGCCTCTGCTAAGGTGACGGGTTAGGACCAAGGATCTGCATCATGTGCTGCAAACACCAGAACTACAGCATGCGATAATTCACAATCCCGAAACAAGACATGGCTCACTACCTGCATCGACGGCACCTTTGCAAACATTGCTAGCACAGAACATAGGACTTGCCGAATCACTCAAGCAGCTTGAAGCACACGTGCGGCACCAGCGCGATGACGTACAGTCACGTCTGCTGGCGATGCGTGCTTTGGAGCGGCAGTGGAGAGCAAAGCAGAGCGAGCAAGACGAAGCACTGCGCGAGTTCAGCCCACCTGCACTATATCAACGATTGAGTGCGGCAGTAGGCGAGCAAGAAGCCCTGTGCCGGGGGCTCGAGGAGAGTTTCCTGGATGGCGAGGGATTTGGCGGCGGAGAGGCCGTGGCCAGTGAGCGCGAAGTGACAGACTTTGTGCGCCGACTGAGAGAAGGGCGTAAGATTGCCTATCTCCGTGCGGAGCGGAAAGAGCGCTGGGATGAGGGCCGGGTTGGAGGTTGGCGATGAAGGAAGGGGTCATGGTTGCTCGGCATGAAGCGCGGCGGCGGGGCTCTTCGTATCGGAGCATTAAGCATGCCGCTGGGTGTGTACGACGTAAGATGGGCGGCCCCTAGTGTCAGATAAGGGTCACGGGCAAGGGCGGTCGGCGGAGGGGATGAGAATAGCACTGGGGGAGGGGAGGAGAGGGGCATTTGCATAATGGCAGCATGAGAGTTATGCAGGTCAGGGTCAAAGGTCCATTGCCGAGTGTGTGTGTGCGTGTGTGTGCGTGTGTGTGCAGGAGTCCGTGTGGCAAGTGCGACGACTGCAATCATGTTGCCTGACGGCGTGGGCGAGCGAGGTGGCGGCGGCGGCAGAGGATGATGGGTTTGGCCAGCAGGATTAGATTGCGCTTCAGGGGCCGTGTTCATGTCGTCGTGGTTGTGGTGGTGGTGCGATGCGGCGGCGACGAGCACAGCCCGCCGTTCGCGGGCGAGGGTGCCAGGCTTGGCGCAGGCCACCCCATTCGGGCGGCGGACGAAATTGCACTTGCGTGCGCGAGCCAGCGGCGCCATGGCTGGCCCTTGGCCAATGCAAGCCACCCGTTGCGGGCGGGCGTCGTGGTGGTCGTGTGCCCCAGAATAGCAAGGCGGTGGGTGGTGTGCCATGTCGACTGCTTATCGTCTGTCAGGTTGCTGCAATCCAGCAGCGCAGCCGAGACCCCAAGGGCCCCAAGGAGGCAGGCCGTTCGTCTGAGAGCCTTGCGGAGCGTTTCACGGCCTCATCCTTTGACGTCCACCACCCCCGCCACCGCACACGTCAAGCTCGAGCCGGAGCGCGCGACACATGCCAGGCTCGCCAGGCTCACCAGACTCATGCCGGCTGTCCATTTGCATGCCCGCCATCGCACCCAGGACACCCTCATGTCGAGCATCCCGACTTAGCCAGGCACCATCGCCAATTGGCCGGATAAAAAAAAAGGCGTGTACCTGCAGATCCGAGCGCAGCCCCCCAGCTGCCCCCTGGCACGGCACGCATTCTCGACTCAGGCAGCGCGAACTGCCCATGACAGGCCTGGTCCGCACGCACAAGCGCCGCCCTCCAGCCAATTCGCGCGCGGTGATCTGCCCAGACGACGCTCCCCAAGCGCCGCGTCTGGCCACTCCTGGCCCTAATCCTGCTAGTAAACTCTCCTTTTGCCAGCAACCGTCTTTGGCGACCCCCTCGACTTTCATCAAGCTCCCCCATTTGTGCAAGGTCATGTACCTACATATCCGTGTCGCGGGGGAATAACACGACAATATGCAAACCGTCCAAGCGTCCAGCGCCGACACGCGCCCTCTGCCAGCCTCGCCGCCACGCCAAAAGGCCTCTTCCCTCGCCTCCATTGCCATTTCATCCTTTGCTGCCTTTCGGTCCCAGGCTCCCCAACCTGCTGCTCCTCCTCCTCCTTTCGGCCTCCAGTCGCCGCCCGTCCGCAGAAAGCCCTTGCCTGTAGACTCGCCCATTGCAGGCCGCTTTCCTGTCGATCAGTTCAATAGGCCAATTGCTACTACTGCCGCACCATCGCTTAATAGCAGCCTCGCACCGCCTGTCACTGACGAAGACCTCTTCGTCCCTCGCAATCTTGACGAGTAAGCTCTCCCGCCGCTGCCCGCCTGTGCCTCCCCTGCCCTAGCTAACACCTCTCCAAAGTAACCCACATGGACGGACCCCTCTAACGGAAACTACGCCGCAGCCTGCATCCACGTCCCCTAAAAGCTTCCCTGTGACGCCCACCCTGCCAGACCCAAGGCATGACCGACCAGCCAGCAGCATACACCCCCACCAGCAGAGCAGGTCAGACGCCCTAAAGGCATTTGGCATCAGCGGAATACACACCCGCTCTCCTACCATGCCGAATATGCCATTGTACAACACCGCAAACAACGTACAACGACCACAACCAAAGTTAGACATAGACGGCGCTACAGACGACTTCATGGACACCTACTCCTACAGCCCCGAAGGAGACTCGCGATCAAAGCAAAACAACAAGCCCAAGTCCCCGGGAGGAGGAGGTTTCACCTCCTTCTTTGGCTGGAACTCCCGCGCTCAAAACGGCCCCGAGTCAGCGGGTACAGGCTATTCCGAACGCTCTCCAAACTTAGACTCCCCACGCTTCAGCAGATCTAACAAGGCCAAGCCCATCGGCCTAGATATACCAGCTGCCAACTCCATGGGTTCATACTTCAACATCCCCGGAACCCCACTTTTATCTTCTTCGCCGCAGATGAATGCTCATGTCGAGGAGCTGGAGCGCGAGCTGCGCGAGGTCAGCTCCGAGCTCGCTGCCTCGATTCAAAGAGAGATGGAACTCGAGGATGAGGTGGAGCGGTGGAAAGCCGAAAGCTCTACTGGCATCTCAGATAACCGACGGACCAGTGACTACTACTCAGACTCCGGCACCAGCTCTGTTCGATTCCCCATTACCGATCCAGAATCCAAGCTTGAGGAGCTGGACACGCAACGTAGGAAAGCCGAGCAAGAGCGCGCTTCTCTCAAAGTACGCATGGCTGAGCGCTTACAAGAAGAGCTTCGCCGACGCCGAGATCTTGAAGAGCAAGTGCAACAGCTTGAGGACCAGGTTAGCAATAAATCTAGAGTAGGCTCAGTCGTCGAAGCACCACAGGTCAAAGAGCTGGCACTGTCGCTTGAAGATGCCAAAAGGCGTCTGGCTGAGGAGCGGCAGGTTAAGGAGAACTTTGAAGATCTCCTGACAGCCCTCCGTGAAGAACTGGAGAAGCACCGCAACGAGGCTGACAACTTGCGCGACGAAGTCGTTCCACAGCTCAGGGCTCGACTAGAAGTCTTGGAGGCAGATGCCGCCGATACTGAAAAACTCGTCTACGAGTCCACCCGCATGCAGCAAGAGATCAAACAATTACGAAGCGAAAATGAATCGCTCGCCAAAGCCCGAAAACAGCAGCTTTTGCAACAACAGGGACAACCCGTTCAATTTCAATCAATTGCCGAGGAAGCAGACATCACGCCCCTATCAAACATGCGCGTTGGTCTGACACGCTCAAACTCACTAGCTCGTAGTTCTGCTGGTCTCAATTCCAAGAGGGGTTCACTGTCACGGTCCAATTCTGTCAAGGATAGGTCAGGTGACATGTCTCCTGTAGGTGCACCGGCAGTCAGCAACCCAATGAAGGAACTCGAGGAGCAGCGAGATGCGCTACACAAAGCATTGAAACATCTGCTCCAACGACAGGAGATGCAGCAAAGAGAGTTCCAGCGACGCATTAGGGAGGTAGAGGCCGAAAGGGATGCTGCTCTAAACCTCACTCCCCGACGGACTGCGTTCCACAAGGAGGTCACGGGACTGCGACGAGAGGTCGATTCTCTTCGACGCCGTGCAGATGAAGCACTTGAGCAGAAATGGCAGTGTGAAAAGGGCTTGGGTGGATTGCGAATGGATCTGGATCGTGCTCAGCAAGAAACCAGCTCGCTCCGTGATCTTCTCCGAGAACACGACATCACGATACCTGAAATCCGCATCGAAAACGAACCCATGGCCTTGGACAAGGCTTACAACGAGCTGCGAACTACGCACGCGCTGTCTCTTGCTCGTGTGAAACAGCTAGAAACAAGTGACGCAGACTCGCTTGGGGCGGCTAGCGCTGAAACAGAGAGAACGCTGGACCTGCTCAAGCAGAGCATCTCTGATGCCGAGGCCGAACGTGATTACGCCCAACGCGAAGCTGAGCAATACCGCCAGCAAGCGCGTGCCCTCCAACAATCCGAGATTGAACACCTCGGCAAGGAGCAGCAACTCAGCAGGGAGCTGTTTGCTGCCGCTACCCGAATGGACGAACTCTCCAACAAGATTCAAAACCAGCTGACTGCCAACAACGCTCTGCGAGGACGTCTCACTGAGGCTATCATCCGCGGAGAACAGGAGCAGCAAAAGTCGACCGACCAGATTGTCCAGCTCGAAAAGAGGCTCAAGGCGGCAGAGGACAAGGTCATGCTTGCCCAACAGTCATCGGAAGAGGCAATTGCACGTCACGAAGGCGAGGTGCAAGCTCTCAAGGAGGGCCATACTAACCACCTGCGCCGCGTCAAGTCTGGACTACTCAGTCCCTCTGCCTTTTCTCCCAAGTTGCCACCATCTCCCGTCTTTGCCCAGAAGTCGCCCCGTCTGACGGTAACGACGAGCGGACCGGCCATGACATTTGCTGAGGCCACTAAGACGGAGATGCTCGAGAAGCGAGTAGAGGAGCTCGAGAAGGCTCTCCGAGATGCTGATCACGAAATGGAAGAAGTTGTCGGCCGCATGAACCTCGCTCAGATGGAGGTGGCCGACCTGCAGTTTGAGAGGTATGTCTTTTGCAGATGAAGAAAACTTGATGATTGCCACTGACATTTGGATAGGGACGAGGCCATGAGGCAAACCCGAGGACTTCAAGCTGAGATTCTTGCCGAGCGCGAAAAAGTCAAGGCCTTGATGGTCACAACTGCATAAGCCGCTTTAACGATGAGACTGCGACACTTACCCACTACGTAATGTTTTTTTTCCTACCAACCGCCAGCCCTCTTCGAGACGACTATAGTGTCTCAGGCATACACCCTTATTGCATCTTTGGCGTTTCCCAACGACCCATTGCATTTACATGGGTGCCACGATCATACGTATACTACACTTCACCTTTACATATCTTGTCTTATTAAATACCTTTGCCTGTGGGCAGTCGGCAGCCTTCGGCCGACAATGTTCTATACCCGTTGGCGGTCAGTGTTACGCGACCTTTCTATATCCGACCCGCGGCAGTCTATCGAGGAGAGTGACCGGAGGGGGGCTTTATTTGGGAGCATTTTGCTCAATGTGGATGGATCTGTACCCTCGCGCAGGGTTCTGCATGTTGTAGTTGTACTATAATAATGGTGTAATGGATGATGGTCGAATGTCGCTCAATCACAATGCCTTTGTCTGTACTTGTGTCAGTAGCCACGTGTTACTACATACACGTGCCTTAGTTGGGAGTATATCGCCACCACACAAAGTGGCGTGCCATGGCTTTGTCTCACTGATCCATGCTGCCTTCTCGCGTGGCTGCTTTGGTTGAGTTTTGCGTATTTGCGTGTGCCGTTAGCTGGGCCGATGGCGGTGGGCGGTGGCGTGCGTACGTATCGATATAGTAGGGAGCTCGCCGTTGTCGATTTCTGGGGCCTCGAGGCGTATGCGCATACACATGTCAGTATGTACTTGGCGACGGCAACTGTGCAGCCATGACTCGATCTGGCCGTGGGGACTGAAGCAGAATGAATAAGGCTGTATACAAGCGTGACCATAATCCCGGAGTTGGGCAACAAACGGCTTTTTGAAACGCACCGAGTTGCTGTTGGCCATGTCTGTTCCCCGCCTGAAGTTGGTCCCTGCGCCCTAAACTTATCCCTGACCGAGCTACTGCGGCAGTCCCCAGCACCTCCCTCTTCTTGCCAGCAGCGCGCTGAAGATTCCTCAGTAGTCGCCGTGGATCTTTCCTCAATCCCGTGAGCCTGTGGCACTGCTGCTCCCCTTGTCCAGGCATATCGCCCATCTTACTGCTTGTCTCGAGCCCGACTTGATACCCATCATTCACTACACCGACTCCCCCCTCAAGAGCGATTGCGGAGGCCCACCATGAGCAACAACAACAACAATCAGCAGTCTAACCGGCTCCAACTCAACTTTGGCTTCAATAACGGTGACCGCAACAATCAGTACCAGCAGGAAGCCGGTAGAGCATTCCCCACAACCCCCTCGACCTTCCCGCAACCTGTGTACCCGAATCAGGCTGGTCAGCAAGAGGTCTGGGGTGCTCAGCAACAAGGCAATGGCTATGGCAGCGGCGGCTACTTCATGAATCCCTATCAGCAAGCGCAATACCAGGGACAACAGGGCAACCTCCAGGGCCAAGGTAGCCAGCGTTTTGATCAAAGTGCCAACGGCTTAGCCCAACAACTCTCACACCAGCATCTCGGAGGCGGCCGCTCAGGAAGTCCTTATGGCCGCCAAGGCTCTCCAAACCCTACGCGTCCCCGTACAGCAGACAACAGATATGGCTATGGAAGTCAGGGCGGCTCGGGTCCACGACCGTCTTCACTCTACGATGAAGAGGCGCCCCAAAGGAACCCCGGCAAATACTCGGAGAATGTAGAAAAGCAGGCCATGGTGTCCAAAAGCCTCATCAACACCTTCTTCAAGGACAGTGTCCAGCGAGCACGCGACAGGAACCAAAGGTGGGATTTTGCCCCATTCCCTACATGCATCAGACTAACCATGGTGTAGAGCACTCGAACTCGAGGCCCTTATGAAGGAGCCATCCATCTCCGACAGCCGAAAAGCGAGCAAGGAAAATAGCATGCGCCGTGCCGAAGTCGAATACTTGCGATTCCTACGAACAAAAGAGAAGCCTGAGAACTTCACGACTCTCAAGATTATCGGCAAGGGTGCCTTTGGAGAGGTCAAGTTGGTCCAACGACGCAACGATGGCAAAGTCTATGCACTCAAGTCGCTTGTCAAGCAGGAAATGGTACACAACCACTCCAAGACCAAAAGCACACTCATCAGACTAACTCTGAATAGTTCAAGAAAGACCAGTTGGCGCACGTGCGTTCAGAGCGTGACATTCTCGCCGAGTCCGACAGCCCATGGGTTGTCAAACTACACACTACCTTCCAGGACAATACCTTCCTTTACATGCTCATGGAGTTCTTGCCAGGTGGTGATTTGATGACTATGCTCATCAAGTATGAAATCTTCACCGAGGATATCACACGTTTCTACATGGCTGAGATTACTCTTGCAATTGAAGCTGTCCATAAGCTTGGCTTCATACATCGGTATGTACTTTGGCAATCACGTTCCAAGATGGACTCACTAACACTCCCAAGTGATATTAAGCCTGACAACATTCTTCTCGACCGGGGCGGCCACATCAAGCTAACGGATTTTGGTCTGTCAACTGGTTTCCACAAGGAGCACGATGCTGGGTACTACAAGAAGCTGCTTGCTGGTGGCGCACACAAGTCAAACCGCGACAACCGACAGTCAATGAATCTCGACCAGATCCAGCTGACAGTCAGCAACCGTACTCAAATCAACACATGGCGTAAATCTCGCCGACAGCTCGCGTACTCCACCGTTGGTACCCCCGACTACATTGCGCCTGAGATCTTTAGCGGCCAGGGTTACGACTACAGCTGCGATTGGTGGTCGGTAGGCACAATTATGTTCGAGTGCCTTATCGGCTGGCCGCCGTTTTGCGCTGAAGAGCCTCATGATACTTACCGCAAGATTGTCGACTGGCCGCGCAACCTGCACTTCCCTCCAGACCAACAGCTTGGTGCCGAGGCCGAAGACTTTGTTCGAAGGTATGTCTTTGGATAAGTTCTCGTAGCTATTCTAGTTCATGACTAACAAACGTAGACTGATCTGTGATGCTGATCACCGTCTTGGTCGTATTGGCGGCGCCAACGAAATCAAGCAGCACCCCTTCTTCCGCGGCGTGTCATGGGATGGCTTGCGCCGCATTCGCGCACCTTTCGAGCCCAAGCTGCAGTCAAATATTGACACGCAATACTTCCCTATTGACGAGATTGACCAAAACGATACATCGGCTGCTCACAGGGCGCAGGCAGCACAGGCAGGTGAAGACGAGTACGCGACGAGCTTGCCATTCATTGGATACACATATAAGCGGTTCGATGCCTTCCGCGGCTCGTAGGCGCAATAGTTCTCATACCCACATCATCTGAGCTCACATTCTTCACGTGCTTGTATCTTCTCTGCACACCCTGCCTTTCCCTGGCGGACCGACGCGACGGGCGCACAGTCATATTAAGCTATTTCAATTATGTTTCTAGGATATGTTTTGAGCTCAAGCTGTCTTTTGAACGTTTTTTTTTATATCAAAACCAAAGCGAAAGTAAAGTTTTTTTTCAATGCATTGTTGCTAGGAAGATGTAGGCGAAAGGGTGTGGATAAGACAGGAATTGAAAGAGTTTACTACAGAAGATATAAATGTTATCTGAATCATTTTGAGCTGTGTCTGGAACTTGACCGTGTTGGTGCGTCCTTGCTCTATTGGTACTGAACAGCTGAAAGCCCGTACTAAGAAAGGTACGACCTACTCCCGTTGCTTTAATGTGAGGGTTCGATCTGTTGTACCGTTCCCATTCTCGAGGTAACAGCGGTGCTTTCTTGTTATCCGTTCCAACGCCATACACCGTCCTTATGGGGACCGGATGTCCCCGCTGGTAAAGTATTACATCCACCATAGCTGCCTTTTCAAATCTCCCGTCGACTTGTTTATTCCAAATATTGCCTCACATCGTGTGAACCCCATGTTCTCTCTCTCTCTCTCTCTCGCGTTGACGCACATGAAAACCGCTTGGTCGTGTGCGCTCGCCTCATCGCGCCTCAAACTGCACCATACTGTGTTTGCCATATTGTCAGCCTTTGTACACTCATACGCCCAAACCTTTCTCATGTTTTCCACGGCTTTCCCCAGGTAACACTGGGACAACGCAGGACAAAGAGGAAAACTAATCTTACCGGTTCGTCCTCTGCTTGTACAAAACGCGATGACCGCAGTTGCGGCAGCGAATTGGCTCGCCGCGCTTAAGCGGGACGTCCATGTCGCAGTCGCCGCACTTGTAGTGGACGGTTCGAGCGGTTGCGTCGACGGTTGTGGTTTGGTTGTCTGTGGTGTTGCCGCCGGAGTATTGCTGTGACATTTTTGTTTTATTTGATTTCTTTTGGATTGATGGTTGTTCTTGCTGAGCGAGAAGGTGGAGCGCGGTATGGTAGTGTGTGGTAGTGTGTGGGTGCGTGGAGAAGGTGCAAGTGGAAGAGAAGGGAAAATGAAAGGCGATGATGGAACTAAGGTTCCAGGCGCAAAACGCAGGGTAGCCGTCGCGATGGCACGTGCCTTATCGATTGTGGGTTGGAGGATTGGGCTTGGCGTTGGCGTTGGCGCAGCTGCTTGAGAGATGGGTAGGTGGATAGTATGGATAGTGATAGTCTTGCTTAAGGTAGTTAATGCCCCATGAGTTATACTGGAGATGCTTAAGAGGCGGAGAGAATTATACCAAGCCTTGAAATGGGTAGTCATGATTCTGGGCTATTTGGGTCTGAGCTTGACTGAAGAAGCATTTTTTTGACAACAGGATATTATATTGCATTTTAGCAGCGAATAACTGTAGGATGGATCATATGAGCGCGTTGGTTCCTCACCAGCAATCATCTCATCTTCAACCCAATGCATGGCTATTTCGTATCCTTGGCTATATACATACACATTTATTTTGCCGAAAATGGAAGTTGTTGCAAGATCTATACCCATATTGAAGGAGACTCATTAGAATGGATAGCTGATCAGTACGAATGCTCATACTTGATGAACAGCATGAGATGGAATTGTCGCGAAATGCTTGGGAACGATGATGGGTCACAGGTGGGATATCCACCGCACTATCTCTATTTGGATTAGTGGCTGGCGAATCCCGGCCCGCGCTTCGAGAAAAAGTTGGGAAAGTCGCGACTTTTTGCGAACACAAACTTCAGGCCCGCAACACTACATATCCATACCCGCCATGGCTGGAATCAAGCGCAAATCCGCAGGAGGTAATGCGCCTGACGTAAAGGACAAGAGCAAG
The DNA here is from genome assembly GCF_028858645.1 of Bipolaris maydis. Classification (NCBI taxonomy): domain Eukaryota; kingdom Fungi; phylum Ascomycota; class Dothideomycetes; order Pleosporales; family Pleosporaceae; genus Bipolaris; species Bipolaris maydis. Next base: position 1,667,018 of record NW_027093863.1, on the reverse strand, counting down.
AAAGTCAAAGTTGACAAGTCGACGTCAAAGTCCAAATCGAAGCACGAGGTCAAGCCAGTCAAGAAGGCGAAGGAGGAGAGCTCCAGCGAACTCGACGAGTCAGACACCAGCGAACAGGACAATGGATTCTACGACTTTTCTGCTGCCGACGGCGAGGATGTGGAGATGAGCGATGCGGAAAGCAGCGAAGAAGCTGAAAAGACCAATGGCAACACACAGAAGCCTAAGAACGAAAGCGATGGCTCCAAAAAGCCCAAGGGCGATGGTGTGGAATCGAAACTGGCAGGATTGAACGGTCAGGCTCCATTCTTTTCTCCAATTGACACCTCTGGTTAACAGTAATTCTAGTAAGCAACTCGCGGGAAGCGCATGCGAAACAGAAAGCCCTCGCCAAAGAACGCAAGGCCGCGAAGCCCAACGCAGACATCATTGAGCGCTCCAAGAAACTTTGGGAGAAGCTTAGGCTCAAGTCGCATGTTGACAAGGATGAGAGGAAGGAACTCGTCAAGGAACTGTTTGACATCATCACTGGCCGGGTCAAAGACTTCGTCTTCAAGCACGACTCTGTGCGTGTCATCCAGACTGCTATCAAATACTCAACCATGGAGCAAAGAAGAATGATTGCCCGCGAACTGAAGGGAGAGTTCAAGGTTCTGGCCGAGGGCAAATACTCCAAGTTTTTGATCGCCAAATTGGTAGAGAAGGGGTGAGTCAATCAGCCATGTTCTAGGCAATAGTCGTGCTAACATCTCAATTTCAAAGCGACCCCGAGATTCGCGACCTTATCATCACCGAGTTCTACAGTCATGTCAAGCGCATGATCAACCATCCCGAAGCCGCATGGATAGTTGACGATATCTATCGAGCTGTCGCTACCCCCGAGCAGAAGAACCGCCTACTTCGAGAGTGGTATGGACCCGAGTTTTCCATCAAGGGTCTCGGAGCTCAAGGCACAGACAGCGCAGAGCTCTCGGCCATCATAAAAGAGTCGCCCGAGAAGAAGAAGCCAATCATGGACTACTTGGAGAACCAAATCAACTCGCTCATCCAAAAGAAGCTGACTGGATTTACCATGCTGCACGACGCTATGCTTCAGTACTTCCTAGTCTGCGAACCCGGCACCGAGCAAGCAAATGATTTCCTAGAGCACCTCAAGCCTGATCCGACATTGAAGGAAGGCGAGGAGGCTGATAACGTGGATTTGTTAAAAAACCTTGCGTTCACAAAATCAGGCTCAAGACTGATGTCACTCTGCTTCGCGTACGGCACTGCAAAGGATCGCAAGCTGTTCTTGCGACCATACAAGGACACTGTTGAGATAATGGCTTACGATCAGCATGCTCACCACGTTCTCCTTGCCGCATTGGCTGTCACAGATGACACCAAACTTTCTGCGAAATCAGTCTTCAGCGAACTCCTCCCAAACAACGATTCCCTTCCCGAAAAGGTGCTCAATCTTGTGAACGATGCCCGCGCACGTACAGTTCTGTTATACCCATTCGCAGCTGATGCCAAGTGGCTGTTGGATGATAACACTCGGGAGCGTTTGGCTGAGATATATGCCATTCGTCAGACAACATCCAAGAAGGACCCGAATGTCCGTCTGCAAGAGATTGCAAAGAATATTGAACCGCAGCTGCTGACAGCAGTTACTGCACGAGCCGCCGACTTTGCCTCGTTTGCATTTGGCTTGCAATTCATGGGCGAGATCCTTGTTGGAGCACCTGAGGTTGAGCCAGCTAAGCGCAAGGAGGCCTTGACAGAAGTCGCACGCCTTTCACAGTCGATACTGGACTCTTCTCTGCCTGCTTCAGCTGGTGACAACAAGGCCACAAGTCATGGCAAAAACATGCTCAAGATGCTTGTACAGGGCGGCAAATTCGACACAGTCGCGAAGAAGGTTGTTCCCGTTGACCCCGCTCTTGGTTTTGCAGATTTGCTTTGGCCTCAGATCAAGGACAAGATTGTTGACTGGGCTACTGGCCAAGGGTCGTTTGTTGTTGTGTCGATGACGGAAGCTGAAGGCTTCGCAAAGAAGGACGAGGTGTTGAAAGCATTAAAGAAGGAGAAGAAGGCATTAGAGGCTGCTGCCAACCCTCCGGGCAGCAAAAATGGGGAGCCGAAGGGTAAAAAGCAGAAAAAGGGCGATAAGTCGGAACCTGCGTCGCGGGGGAATGCGGGCACAAGAATCTTGCTTGAAAAGTTGTAGAGCGGCCGACTGGTAGAATATGTTTGTCTAAACACAGGCCATGATACCCATCTGAGACTTCTTCTGTCCATCTTTTGGGTCTAAAATCAAACAAGTTTTTTTTTTTGATTTACCTCAAATCACGCTGTGGTAATGCACATGTAAGATACTCTAGAAGATAGGCCGCAATCATCCTAATCGGGTAATGCATCCGTGCCCATATGCAGACACGTTGAGCCGAGAGGCATTTGCCTATTTATTTATCAAAAACCTTTCACTCACTCTTTTGTACCGACGCAGTTTGATTATTTCTTCGGTAATTGCCTCAAATCTTCACCGCAATCGAAATCTAGTTGTCATACCAGAAAGTATCACGTAATTGTACCGCGTCTGGCCTCACGGACCCCTCAGGTGAGCTAGTGAGGCAGGAATAATCCCTGAACCGCAATACTACCAATACCGCCGAGATGTCACCAAAGTTTATTATCGACGAGTCATCTCTTCCGTCTGTCTTTCAATCCCAATGGCAATCCAACCCTGATCCAACAGCGCTTCCCTTTCCACGTGACAATCCACCTTTTCCCCTCACCGCAATCGACTGGCACCAGCTCTCCCTTACGGACGCAGAATTTACACCTCACTCATGGTCCAACCTGCACGAACTCATCTCTGCAAATCAGCTTGAGGAGCTCAAACGCTGGCCCAGTTCCCTTAAAGCATATCTTGCATGGACGGCGCACGCCAAAGCAAAATACGGTACCATAACGGCGTACCTACTCGACCAACGCCTACACTGGCAGCCCATTGAAGATGACACGGGCGCGCTGCGCTTCAATGTCGCCGATCCCGTCCCTTTTGCTGACACAGCAGATTTCAAAATCCTCCGAAACGACTGGACGTACGCATTTGAAGATGGCATCACGCATATTGTCGTCTGGCTCAAGCAGCGGCTCCCTGTTGACGAAGAGGGCGCGCTGAGTACCGAGGGCAAGGAGATGGTGGATGCGTTTGTAAACAGAGAGTTTAGAGCCAAGACTGGTGAGGAGGTCAAAGGCGATAAGGTGATTTGGTTTAAGAATACGACGAATTTGCAGAGTGTGAGGAGTTTGGAGCATGTGCATGTTTTGGTGAGGGGCGTGGAGGCGAATGTGTTGGAGGGGTGGATGAGGTGAGGATGGGAAGGATAGGAGGTGTGTTGAAGGGGGATTGGTGTGGTGTCCGCGCATTTTGCATTGCGATGTAGAGTTGGTTCTTGTAGGCTTAGAATCTTTTGCCTTAGTTTGAGGATGCCAAATATCATTCCATCCCTCTCAGACGACGGTATGCTATTGCTGTTTCTGTTTAAGTAACACTTCAATCCTTCTATCAAGTGTTGGTCTCCAAGAGATTTCATCAGCGGTGCTTTTGTTTTATTGGCGTCCTGTCACTTTTCAAGGTCCTCTTACGTGGCCATCAAAAGAGTGCGTTTTGTTTCGACTTCCAAAACGCACAGTATGGGATGTTCACTTAGTATACATCATAGGTAACTAGTAAAGCATTAAACCCGAAATACTATACAATGCCACCAGTACTTTCCTTAATCATAACACCCTGCTTAACACCACAGTCAGCAGGATGGTTTAAAATAGTAACTAGAACATTACTTCGAGAACAATTGCTTACCTATGCTCCATCCTATCACATATACTAATTTTAATGTACGCTTAAGCGTACCAGGATGCATAGTGTAATGGAACACTGTCTCTCCCAAGCTACGACATTATCCCAAGTGTTATCAATTATATCAGCCCAGAATACATATAATACTACCAAAATAATACAGTTAGCACCAATACCTTCTATTCTAGAATTCTATTAGCCTAGGAAACCCCAGGGTCCATTTTCTTCTTAGTAACTAATTTTCTCAAGAGGTGCTAGTACTTTAAATTTACTATAGATAACGAGATTATAGGAAAAATACACGGAGTATATGTCTTAGATAGAGTTGATTGCGGGACCCACGAGAACTCTACCAAGAATAGATGCAATTACAAGTATGTTTTACTCCCAAAGGGTATACTCATTTCTTATATCGCCTCGATTTCAAGCCGCGGAAACTGTTACACGACCAAGCTAACTATCGGACTTTAAGGAACACATAAGATTGTAATTCCATAGGCTAACAACATATATACGTGTAAGAATTGTTCATAAGATGGGTATCAGGCGTATAAAATATATTAGGGTGCTAGGGTTACAGTAGGAATCCTCATATAGCCTCAGTAAAGTCTACGTATACCTGCCTTCCGAGGCAGCAGTGGATAAGCCCGCGACAAACGCTCTATGGCTTGGCGCCTTGGCTGCCTTTCCCTTCTTCAGGTTGCCAACATTAATTCCCTCTCACTCAATGTCGTTATTGTTTCCATCTGCCAGTAATCACTTTGTTCTCCAAATAATATGTTCTATTTGACCGCTCCACTCTACTATCAAAGTGCAATGATCGTTTTAGTCTATCTCATTTCGGCACCTACATGCCCGTTACAAGTCAAAACTCACGACAAACCAAATCGCATGTCCCTTGGCAACTGAACAATCGAAAAAGGGGATGAGTAATTCTTGGAGCAATTTTCTAGGATTTTGCTTAGCCTAAACACAGCTGAGCCGGTATCCAAGTCCGTCTCGGACACTTGGCGTTGATGCTAACTACCATTGATAAAGGGAACTTTCGATGCTCCACACAAACATCCGCCATTCAAGTGGAACAAAGATGAGGATACGACACGGTAAATTTGTTCAGGGATCCCTGTCAACATCAGTGTCATGCCCTCTGGACCTTGGACACTCAAAATGATATTTTGCGCTACACAAGTGCGGACGATTGCAGTAGAATACTCCTGAGATTTAATGCGACCGAGAGTGCTGGCGTGATAAGATCAAGTGAAGCGCGTGAACATTAAATGATCCTGTCAGTCAAGTATATTATGTTCTCTCACATTTCGGAGTGAGCTTCACTCAAGTAAACTGCTCCAGAGCCGCTCTTCAATAGCGATTATGGCACCAGTCCTTCCTCAGATCTTGCACCGGATTATCTCATCCGGGTGACCGCCTCCGCCAGGCCTTCGAATTTTACAGTCATATAATAATCCCTACCCATTGATATCCAAGACATGCTACTAGACTACTCATCTATCGGCACAGTAGTAGAAGGCGTGAGTACACCCCCTACAATTGTTTCCTATTAATTAGAAAAAGGTTTCCTAGCTGCAAGACGGGTAAGATAAGCTTTATGCCTAACTACATACCATTAGGTACAATAAGCGCCTAGTACATTTGGCTATTTCGCACGAAACTAGACTAAGAGTAAGTACAACACCCACTTATATAATCATAGTAAATCTTCAGCCTGGTACAGTTATCAGTGAGGTTTAAATTTTACTAGTCATCATTTCTAATAGGAATTTTCTGCTGCAATATGCCTGGCACAAACTTTAAATTCTACCACCAGTTGAAACACTGAGAAGTGGCCCTAGTATGGCGTGATATTGTGAGAATTGATGCTATGAAAAGGTATTACATTATTCTTTACATATGCAGAACAAGTGTAAAATGTTTTCTGAAGATCGCGTTTTGCTAACATCAAACACTATCAACGCTGCATTTGGATATAGCAGTCTCTGCTCAATTCCTTAGGCAAGCTAACATGCACTTTTAATTCTTCTTTTCCTCCTATACCTTCTAGGAATTGCTGCAAGCTCCCCTTTCGATGACAGAACCCCTGATACCTCCGTTTCTAGCGGACCTCATCCTGAGACTCAAGGCAAGGTTATCGCCTTAACTGAATCTACGCACCAGTTAATAATGCTATAGCTTACATCAACGCTAGCCACTTCAAGCTTGTTCCTCTCGAGATTAAATCATCTTTTTTGAAGATCCGCCATGGTAGTTTTCCTACGAGAAATCTCTTATATAGCTAATCTAAAGATAAAGAATCTGCTATTGACCAGTCATCGGTTGAAGAACGGTTTCCGGAACGCTGTGGTATGATGCCTTGACAGAGAAATAGATGTATCTATGTACTAACAAATGACTAGGTCACGCAGGTCCACTTTATGCCTGGCACATCATGGAACAAGAGAACGATCCAGACAATGGTGTTCAATGGAGTCTCTTTTATCGTGAGTGCCTAGTTTGCAGACGTAAAAGTTTTGTTCAAGAAAGAACCTACATTCCCTGGCGGTAAGCAATAGCAATCTGTAAATCGACAGGCACTAATCACTAGAAGCACCGAATTTATTAATGCTGAAATTTACTAGCCTGAGAAACACTTGGTGACAAATACTCTTCACTGGGCCTGGGGTGATATTAGATTCCTGACCTCTGGCTCTAGATTACATTTTCGCCATGGAGATATCTTCAGATTCGTATGGAACGATTCATAAAGAGAAACATTGTTACGTGTCTTGGGCATTGAGCTAAGGGAAACCGTCGGGGTCCTATTGGATATTACGAGGAACCTTCTTTCTAAATGGTGGTTAAAAGCAGACGACTGCAATTTTGAGAGAATAGAGGCGGTTTAGATATTGTTCTGCTAGCGGCGCGGTAGAGGTGGCGATGAAGGTGATAGTGCTGGTAGAGTTAGTAGTCGTGCGAAAACGTTATTTGAGATAGCTGATTTCCATGATACAACTATTCTCCAGACACTGATTTATATACAAAGACTTCTTATCGCTCCTTAGGCTACATTTAAATGATTTATATTAGCTTGTATCTACTTTCTAAAGTGGCTAGTTATTGGGCCTTTTCATCTTCCAAATTAGTGCAGTAGTCTATAAAGGAAAAACGAAAGGAGATCTTCTTTTTGTAATTATTATGTTAAAGGAAATCTGTTCAATGCTAAATGAGCCATTAAGAGCTAGGATGTTACTGTATAGTGGTAGAGGGATGAGATTGAATTCTTGACTTTGCTGACTCCTCTACCTTTATGACTTTAACCCTAACCTAATAACACAACAGCCTATTAACCCGCCAACCTATTAACCCGCCAACCTATTAACCCGCCAAACTATCAACCATCAAACCAGGCCCACATGTTGTTGATGTTAGAGCAGTCGGGCAGGTAGCAGGATCCAGATGGGTCATTGAGACCGGGAGCCTCCCAACACTGATAGTTGTTGGATGTAGCGATACAGAATTGTCGAAGGGCTCGCTGGCTACCAGGTCGATGCTGCACAACGTTGCAATCCTGGTAGACCACGAGATCGGTGTTGTAATCGACAGATGACCACTGCCAAGTTGACGAACTGGTCGACGTGAACCTGAATCCAGTCGATGATCTGGCCCAAGGAGTGCCGTCCTTAGATGCACAGTAGTTCTTCTGCGCTACCGCGGGAATGGCGAGGCCAATGGTGGCGAGAAGGAGAGTGTTCAGCTGGACCATCTGAGAAGGATTAGAAAAGAGCAAAGTGAGATCCCTAGAAAAGTGACTGTACTTTTGACTGATTTTGAGCTTTTGGAGCAAATTCAACCGAAAGAAAAGGATATTCTGGATCTGATAGAGAAGTAGAGGAAAGAGCGTCGATAGTGAGAAGGTATGACCACAAAGTGAATGATGATGTTAATAGCAGAGCAATGATGCCTTTATATATTTTCACGACCGTGGTACATTTGCTTACGGCCTTGGTAGAAACTACGAATATCTTATGACGCTGCCATACTTACCCTGTTTGGGTATGGCGCCTTATCTGGGACCCTGTACCCAGCTTACCTGCCGCAGTCTCGGGATAGACACACTTGTACCATACTGTTTTAATATACCGTCCGTTTTTGGTGGCCGTCCCAGCCGTGACATAATCTAGGGCTTACTTAAGAACCTAGCAAAATCCAGTAAAAAGATATCTGTAGAAATGGCCGATATAGAGCCTAGTTGGTAAGCTAATAGCACCTTACGTGAGCTGATACCAAGGCCGAGTCTAAGATAGTGCTATAGTCTTATCACGTGATAGAACAATTACTTACGTAAATATCTTGCATTGATTAAGAGGATAGAGAAAGTTCCTAAGTCAAAAATTCTACCCATTAAGCCCATACTGAATCTCATGGTAGAGACTGAATTGGTTTTAAGTATTTCTTTCGGAAAGTAATGGGGTTTCTATTCTATTAACATGATCTCTGAATGAGAAGACTCTGCTTATGCTTACTCACGCCTACCTAGGTAATCCCAAGAATCCAAGCCTCGCTACTTCTTACGTAAATTACATGGAGAAAGAATTATTACGTTATGAGAAATTTGATGATCTACAAAACAATGCATCATCCTTGCCTCCCAGTAGTCATCATTGCAACTCTCTTCCGTGACTTTCTTGGACTTTGGAAGCGGGAATATTACGCCGAAATATTAGACATGCTTCACACGGCACACAGTCAAAGCTAAGACGAATATAAAATAGTTTTAGTAAAACCGAAGTGAATTGATTTGTAAGACTAAGTCGAACCCTGAGCTGTACTTATATATAAAGGGCATATTTTAAAAGCAGAGATTAAAGCATCCTTAGCTACCGCTCTTCAATCGTTAACACTTTTTCCCTTACTTCAAAGAACTGTGTCCTTCGAACTTTTATCACCAATCTTTTAAAGATGTTCAGCAAGGTCAGAGCAATAAGAAATCACTCAATAGCTTGAATTCAGTAATAACAGTTTTCTGTAGGCTTTACTCACTGTTTCCCTTCTCGCTGGAATAGCGTTTGCAACTCCCACTCCAAGTAGCATCCTCGAGAAGCGTGATGTAAATTGTAGAGGGACTGTTTACTCAGACTCTCAATTGGAGGCCTGCCGCAGAACTCTCTGCTTGTATGACAACAGGCAGGGACCCGGAGGATACCCTCACTTCTTCGCGAACCACGAACTTCTGAACTTTGGGTCATATACGGGAGACCTGTATGAGTATCCATTAGTACGTGGTTCTAGGGCCTACAACGGGGGTAAGTAAAGTTTTGGTCCAAGCCTTGCAATAGTTTAATCACATAGCAAGTGATATACGTTCTATACTTGCTGTATGTTATACCTAGTGGTACTTGCTAACGAGTTTTCTCTAGGTGCTCCAGGACCAGACCGTTGCGTAGCTGCTTACGATGCAGTTACAGGAAATTGTGACCTTCTTGGTGCTATGACGCATACAGGTGCTCCTGCGAATAATCGCAACCGTTTTTTTCTTTGTTGATAGCTGCTAAGACGAACTATGTGCAGTAGTGTATCGGATCGAATACTTAGCAGATTCTATATAGTTTATATTTGGAACACATTGTTATTCTTAAGATGATAGGCTCACGTGGGGAGTGGGTGATTTTAATAAGATTCTGTTTTAATAGCTGTTAGGCCCGAATAGTATATACAACGAGCATAGACGGAGTTTCGTGCAGATACAGAATGTGTCAGAGAGGGCTCCTAACGTAGCCTAGCACACAGCTACACGTGCCTACCACTGTGCCAAAAAGGCAGGCACAAGACAACATAGCTCCTTTGTTGTCTGCGTAGCTGATACTTAAGCTTAGATATCTGCGTCCGCGCAGATCCTTTCGGAGTGTACGGCTCCGCACCGTGACAGAATGCTATTCAATACCTAAGTGTCAACTGTCATCAGTGGCGGCAACATATTTGAGCGCTTCATCGCAGTGAAAACTATGTACCTTGCAGATTAATAAAACTATCTATAGATGTGCCTTTCAAAAGTTCTGTCTACTAAGAATAATCTACCTGAAGTACGGCCGCCTTACCCGAAGCTTATCTCTTCCCTCTATATACTTATTACCACCTTGTAGCTTAATTATCTTTTAGATATAAATAAGAATTCGCTTAATTTAAGCTTAAATCTTAAGTTACGAGAGATCTCTCTAGTAATTCTACTAGACTCTAACTGCCTTAGCTCTTAACTATAGAGCTCCTTTCTTTATAGTCTCTCTCTTTATATAAAACTAGTACAGCTTAATATAGTTATAGTCTAGCGAGTTACTATACTAGAGTAGTCTCTTAACGTTGTATAGATTGTAGATTATACTCTAATAGTAGTAGGCGTAGGTAGGTGCCTTATCCTCTATTAATATAGTCTAAGGTCTATCTTAGAGACACTCTTTAGCGAAAGGAATTAGCTTTAGAATTAGAACGTAGGTCTAATATCTCTATTAGTCTATCCTACTTCTAGACGTGCGTACTAGCTTACTTATCTTCTCTATCTATCTCTATTAAGGTTTCTTACTACGCTTATTGCGCAGCCTTATTCTTCTTATAGACGTTAATAGCTCCTATTTCTCTCTTTATAGAGGCTTAAGCTTAGCATTTAGCTAATTAATCTAATAAGTAGTATCCTCTCTCTCTACCTTTATCTCTAGCTAGTAGATATAGTATAAACCTTTCTTATTATATAAGAAGTAGCCCTAGAATATAAACTTAGAGTATCCCTTCTACTTCTTATAGATATAGCTCCTTACTACTCTCTTATCTACCTTTCTCTAAATCTTATAGCCCCTACGTTAGTAGTTAATTACTATAGACGTCTCGTTTATTTAGATTATATTTTTCTAATCCTCTAACGTCTAGTCTTTATAGTTAATTACCTACTTAAGATAAGTACTCTTTATCTCTTATATTAACTTAGGCTTCCTTATTAGCTTAGTCTTCTTATATCCTACTTCTCTTAATACCCTCTAGATAGTAGAGGCAGAGATTTTAACTCCTTAGAGACTAAGCGCACTAGCAAGGTTAGCGTAGGTTTTCTTTTATCTATATCTATCGCGTCGTACTTATTAAAATATCTGCTCCTTTACCTTCTCTATCTACTTAGCAGGTCTACTAGAGCGAGGGGTATCCTAGACGTAATATAGGAGGATCTTAAAAGGGAGAACGTTTAGCTTAAAGCTAGCAGCGATAGCTCTACTATAGATACGATTAACTATACGAGGATAGACGCTAGTTAGCTCTAAGATCTATAACGTTAACTTACTAATAGGAGGTAACTTTAACGTTACAATTAAGGCACAGGTGTAAGAATTAGTATTAGGAGCTATAGTAGATAGATAACTACGACTAATCAACAGCTCAGCTTAAAGGTGGGAGTTGTGCTAAGAAGAGTTACGCCGAAGCGCCGAAATTAGCGTCAGACAGAACTTTTGAAAGGCACCTCTGTAAAAAGCTAGGCAATTTTAGTAAGAAAACTCCTGGGTTGTTGTCTTTAAATGCTGACGAAGATTGCTTGGCCAGTTTTGAGTTTATTAGCTTGGGACTGTTAGGTAATACGCTAATTCAAGCGTACGTAAGATTTTAGTGATGTGTTCACCAGTTAGAATACAGCACGGGCCTACGTAGGACAAGCTTTGGCAATAGTCATGTTGCGACAGCACTGATTGCACGCTAGCTGGGGTTTTAGCGCAGCGTAGTAGTCAGCATGCGTTACCTACAGCCTTGCTGCCTTGTATATAAAAGTTGTTAGTTCCACCAATCTAACTGCCATCGTAAGAGCAGTAGATAGAGCATTACCACAGGCATCTCATCACATTCAGAACCCCTAAGGTAAAATCCAAGAATCCCTTTAACCTTTTTCTATGCTTAAGCTAAGACTACCTGCAGAGCACGTTGCCTAGACCGTTGAGCACATCGTACAAGAAGTAGACTCCCTAATGCGAGGAAATCGTAGCCGTAGAGGTGATGGCCGTGGAGGAATTGTCCGAAATGTACCGCGCCCCTCACCGACCATCCTACAAGTTACGGATGCTTCTATACCGGCCGCTTTAGCTGCGAATTCCCTTGTTGCGCCTGCTATTTCCTCATTTGCTGCTGCTGATCCAGAGGCTGGCGAGGCTGCTTTATGGGATATCTGGAATCAAGTGGTTGGATACGCATCGAAGACGCCAGTCCATCAGCTTGATAGAGTGGTAGAAGTCATCGCAGCCGTGGCTGACCTAAAAGAGCCCGCTGAGTTTAAAATCTGGGGCGAGAAAGTTACGTGGAAGCAACTTCCGTTGCTGGGGCCGGTTATTCGAGAGTCGTGGGATAATGGTATTCAGCCCTACTTTGCTAGCTTTTTTTTAGCTTCAACACATGCAACAAAAATTAGATGGCTAACTTTATCTAGAGCAACATGCAGAATTGTTCAATATGAATGCATTCGCCGCTCGCCTTACAGCTGCTGATCTGGTGGATCTTTCCATATACGCAATCTGGACGCTGCGTTCAGTGTTAGAGAACTCAGCATCAAGCGAGATTTACAGTAAAAGTGGAGACGAGGGGTGCAAAGCAGCTGCCGCATGGTTCATCTATGCGGGTGAAAATATGTACGCGTTTTGTAAGGAGGGGAAAACATACAATGGTCGCGCTGCAGAACAGGGCAGCGATGTTGTTGGCGAAGAATGGAATGGTTACAACGAAGGGAGATGGAGGCTTTGGGTAGAGCGGCTAGAGGAGGTGCAGAAGGTTGTGGTAGACGAAGATACGAAAAAGGTTTTACAACAAGCGATCGAGGTGATTCAAGATGTTAGTAGCAGGTAGATTTCTTCAACAGTCCCTAAGCGACAGTCTCTAATAAGCATGATCTAAATGATAATATTATTAAACCAATTTACGGTAGGCATGAGAAAAAAGGGGACCCTCAAGCTCTTGCCCTCGACGACGCACTCGTTGCGACTACATACCTAACTTGTAGGTAGGGGTCTCAACGCTTACCCGCCTTAACTTACTTACTCCAAGTGCATATAGAATTATAGTGCATGTTGTGGAATGTTTCTGAAGCCTTCTTCATAAGGATGCAGTAGCACGCATCCCTGACTGAGGGAGCATTTCAGTGTTGGGAGACCTGAGCGCACTCAAATGGATCGGTGCGCTGATGCAAGGCAAATCATGCGCCACAGCCTTCAGTAGCTTATCTTGTACTCTGCATCGCGCTCCTATTTCACCATAGTGATGGCCGTATAACCTCATCTTGCTTCTCCAGAACACAAAAGGCGCCATCCTGTAACCAGGCCGCGATACAAAGTCTCCAACTTATTATGAAACCAACGACTCCTTCGATCTCGATACATGCGAGTGGCCGCGGTCATTGATCTTCTTGTCTCGCGACTTCAACGTACAGCATCGGAATCACACCACAATCCAATAGAACGCTGCTAACAGCAGGCTGTCAATGCAGCGAGAGAGCAAAATGCTTTATTCACTTATCCACCAGCTACATGTGCCGTTCAGCCTAGGAAGTTGTAATGAAAATGCGACGGCAGTACGTCAGGGCAGTCTACTGCCGTAGCAGGGACGATCGGACTTATTCGATTGCTTATCCCCATCTTCTCATTCCTTTCATTGTTGACCAACAAGCGAGCAAGTCGCATATTCAATACACCATTTCTGAACTGCCAATCTCGACTATGGGAGTGAGCTAACAATGGCTCATATCAACATAATCAGGGAAGCGTCTTGTCATCCTACCGACTCGGTCCTAGTGTTATCAGTTAGATACATTTTTGATAAACTGATCTTGCAGGAGCATGCTCTTAGCAGCGCGCTACTGAAAATTTAAGGTACACACAAGATAAAAGGCTTTTATATTAATGCTGTATACGCTATATTAATAGCTTTGCACCAATGGCTTCAGTAACACCTGAATATAGCTGCCACGAGCATACATGTCGTGAATCTGCCATATCTTCCGAGTGTACCGGAACTTGAGCTGCACTTTGACCGCTACACGCAGTTAATTCACCGCTCAGCTTAGTATAAGATAATAAGATGGTCAACATCATTATCAGCAATAGCTTCCTCATAATTTACCCAAAAATTACTTATATCCGAAGAAACAGTCGTTTTCATAGTATACTAGCTTCGCATACAAGTTTTTAACTATCTTCGGCCGACAACCCTCTCCCTACTCCCTATATATTTCACAGCTGCCTTCTCCAACTATCTCAACCCCCGGAATCTTCAATACTAACAAAAGGCTGCTACTTCTTAGCAGATTCATCGGAAAATTGATTTTAGTCTAAAGCCATGCTCAGAATATAGTCCCGCCGCAATGATGCCGTCGGCACCACTCGCTTCGGTTCCAGTGCTCTCCACTAGCCTGGGCACCCTTAAAGGGCATTCATTAGAAAAGCTAAATTACCAAGAAAAATATTCGCTAATAAACGCATAGGGAACCTCTAAAAGGAGACATCTCGCACGATAACTTATGGGCAGGTTCTCAACAATTCCAATCCTTCGCTTATGCTACCAACGAAAGGAATCGAATGGCTTCTTTTCCTGGACAGGAAGCGACAATTAGGTGAATGAAAGAAAGACTCGAAGCTCTGAAAAACTATCAAGACGTCTCAATGCAGTTCGTCTGGGCCATTGCTCAATTCGCTGAGGCTGTCAATGCTTTCCCAATTGACAGCAGTGAAATACGAAAGTCCTTATACTGTCTCTTCGAATTTTCTCCGAGCACAAAAGTAACTGCACCATTGATCATTGTTGATGGTGGATGTAACAAGTTAGGTTTTCGAGTCTATAGTGTAATATCTGACTTGTTATTAAATTCCAAGAATTTAGACTGACTATCGAGCAGACCTAGCTGGAAAAATCGCCATCACTGCCCGTGAAACTTGCAATTATGGAATCAAATTAGCACTTGCTGGCTCTGTAGGCGACTCCGGAACTATCTTGTACAATATCAATGATGAGGGCCCTATGAAGGAAACGCTTCTTCCCCCCTCCCACCCACCCACACTCACACGATTTCATGGTCCTTACATCCCCACGCTCAATATTATCAAGAGTGTTTTTGAACCTATTGTTGCAGCTCTCAGGTGCAGGGAGAATGTCATTGCCAGTTTTGATATGTTGACAGGTAAGTGCTGACTTGAATTGGAAATGATCTAGTCAATTGGCAGATTGATCCGTAGATGTGGTGAAGGACAAGACCAGCACGACATTGCGGAGCACAGTCCAGCACATTGCGGAACAATTTTTCAATGCCCTTAATTTATTCAAACTCTTGTCCTATTATCGACTTGCGAACAAAATAATATTTTGTTGAGATTTTATAGACATTCGCAATGTTAGCACATATAATGTCTTTGCGACCGAAACAACAAGCTCATTCTCGGTGCTCATACCGATTTTGTTATTGCTGGTTCGGGTATCAACGACGACGGCAGTGGCCTCGCTGCTCTCTTTGAAGTCGCAAGAGCACTTTCAAGATTTACAATCAACAATGCTGTAATCTTTGCGTTCTGGACTGCCGAAGAACTATACCAGCATCCGGGTTTGTCGAAATTTCTCCAAATACTTTCCGTAGCAGAGAAAGCGACGATTCGTGCTTATTTGAACTTTGATATGGTATGTTGACTGCCCTAAACAGGACCAAAATCGCATCAAACTCTCATCCTTTCATGTTATATCTGGGTTGTTTCACCCAACTACGTCAATGCTATCTTCGACGGCGACGGTAAGACTTTTGGCACTGCGAGTCGCTCTGGTTCAGCTGGAATAAAAGCCTTTTTTTTCAAAAAAAAAAACTTCCAGGCTGCGGGCCAGAATTATACCACAGCTCAATTTAACGGCCGCTTTGATTTATAAGGCTTTTCTTGACGAGGGGCTTCCAGTTGGTGGGACCTTCACTGGCGCAAAAAAAAATACTGCTGAAGAAGATTTTAAGTTTGGTGGAGAGGCTGATATTCTGTAGGACTCCTGTCACCACAAAGCGTTCGATACTATTAACAACCTCAAAAAGAACGCCTTTGTGCTGCATAATATGGGCATCGCTGAGGCGGTTGCTGCCTATGCAATTTCCTGGGCGGGGCTCCAAAAAAAGAGGCTGCAAGTACTTCCAAAAAGAACGTAGCTAGGGCTAGGAGAAGCAGTGAAGGACATGAACATGTTGGCGGCTACGCACACTGTCACTCATGAATATCAACCACAGTGGCCCTATGATAGGTGAAATATTAAACGTCTATCAGAGGCATACTCCGACTTTAGTTCGTTCTTCTTTGCCATTGTAGATGTCATATTTTTTTCTTCCGATGCTTCCTTCTCGAAGATGGCATTTCAAGGCCTCTTATATACGCTTCTGAGGAGAACATATCAATAGCAAAAGCAAGAGAAAATAAGTGGCCTCTATATCTCTATCATCCATCCGGGCGCAGGGTAGTTACAGTGGCCGTGCTTGGATATCTCGCTGTACTACTGTGACGGATTCGGCGCTACTTTCGTACCTATAGAGGAAGCACCTAAGACAGCTGCAGTGAATGCTAGCTGGTTTCTGCAAGCATATATAACAGTGTGTTATGTTTCTTCATCTCACACTCATACGGCTAGAGACACATCTATGCCACTCATTGTTACTTGTGTCTTATTGCCAAGGAAAGCATCGAGACGTGAATGGTAAAAGCCCATCCTGGTAGGATCGAAGAGTGTGTGTTTGTAACAAGATTATAGCCACTATATTGAACGCCTGATGAACAAAATTCATCTATAGATCTATACTGCAAATCCAGACTCTGCCGGAGCCAACACCGATACCAACCATAGTCCTGCAAACAGCCGAACATGACGGTCGGTACTCCGATGGCACCCATAGCATGTTTCTCCCATCATGCTGTATCCATATGCCGTCTGAACTAAAGCCAGTCCCCAGATCTGTCAAGCGACGCGCCGGACCTGGGAAACCCATCATGCTGGGCGAAGACGTCTCTAAGGTCTGAATGTTGATGGTACCTGTTTCAGTAACTAGTTGAGCACCAGTGGCATCAAAGGAAAGATCGAAGATGGTATTGCCAACGGTGATCGTCTCCAGACATGTGCTGCTGCTGACGTCCCACAACTTTATGGTCTGGTCGCTAGACGACGACGCCAGTCGGGTGTTTGAGTCATAGGAGAAGGCCACAGAAGTGACGGTACTACCATGGCCCTCCAGAGTGTGCAGACATGCGCCACTGTCCGTATCCCATATTTTGATAGTGCTATCACTGGATGCTGAAGCTAGCCACGCCTCATCACGTGAGAAAGCCACGGCTCTCACAGTGCCGCTGTGGCCCTCGAGTTTCTGCAGACCCGTGTTGTTCGCATCCCATACTTTGACGGTGTTGTCGCCAGAGGCCGATGCCAGCCACTTTGAGTCGTGCGAGATGGCGATGGACTTAACAGTACTACTATGGCCCTCGAATGTCTGTAGACACGTCCCCTTTGGATCCCATACCTTGACAGTCCCATCGCCAGACGCTGATACTATGCGCGTTGAGTCGTGTGAGAAGGCCACGGAGTTTGCCCAATCGCTGTGTCCCTTGAGGGTCTCCATACATGTACCACTGCTTGTGTTCCACACCTTAATCGTGTGGTCTTCTGACCCGGAAACTAGTAGCGACGAGTCATGAGAGAAGGCTATAGATCTGACAGTAAGGCGATGGCCGTTGAGTGTCTTCAAACACGTGCCGCTACTTGCATCCCATATCCTAACAGTGGTATCAAAGGATGCTGACGCGAGTCGTCTTGAGTCGTGCGAGAAAGCCACGGACCTAATGTTACCACTATGACCCCTAAGTGTTTTTAGACACGTGCCAGTACTCGTGTCCCACAACTTAATAGTTCTATCACCCGACGCTGATGCTAGTCGTTTTGAGTCGTGCGAGAAGGCCACGGAGTTCACCCAATCACTGTGGCCCTCTAGCGTCTGTAGGCATAGGCCGCTATTTCTTGTATCCCACAACTTGATAGTACTGTCTTCTGATGCTGACGCTAGCCGTGTTGAGTCATGCGAGAACGTTATTGAGGTAACATAATCCTCATGACCCTCAAACGTCTGCAGGCACTCGCCACTGCTCACGTCCCACACCTTCACAGTCCTATCTTCAGATCCTGATGCTAGTCGTGTTGAGTCGTGCGAGAAGGCCACGGAGGTAACGTCACTGCCATGGTCCTCAAGCGTTTGCAGACACGCGCTCCATCCCTCGCTTAGTACTGGCCTGATTTTAATCGCGTCTGGCTTTTCGTGCTCAAAACATTGCCTGATCAAACTGCCCGTTGGGCTGAAGAGGATTGCGGATGCATAAGTCTGAAGAGGGTAACTCTCAATCGCTCCCTTATGGTACATGATGAATCTGCGCGCGTCTTCAACAATCCGACCGAGTTCTTCTTGATTGCACATTCCCTACTAACATCAGTATAGTCACATCAACGCACGATCTGAATGACCTACCTGCACTAAAGACCACAGTTTTGTCATCGACACGACGCCTCTCCCTACACCTTTGCATAGACTAAGTCCTTCTAGCCAGTAGAGGTACTTCTCTTTTAGAAACTCGCCGACCCGGTCTGCAACTTGTAAAGCTTCCAGCTTCGAGTCATAGAGATGGTCAATCCAGTAGACGCATGAGTATCGCGACTCTGCAAGCGGATCTGGGTCATTTGTCTTGACGTCCTCGATAGGATATCCTGGCGTTTCCAAATTGTACATATCCTTGCTCAATGTCCTCTCTAGAATGGACAACGACCTAGAAAATATGTTCTCATGGACGTCTTCAATCGTCTCTACAAAGATTTCGCTATTGAACGCCTTGGCGAAGAGAAAGTCCTTTGCGGACTGATGCACAAAGTAGACTGTATCCTCTCGCAATGTGAGAAAAGATCCGCAGTAACCTACAATCTGCTGCCTAGACTCTAGGTCGTCTATGTCTTCAAGCTGCTCCACTAGTGCAAACAATTCAGAGATCGTGACAGGTCGATACAGGAGCGCAACCGAAGCCAGTACATGTTGGCAGATCTCGGCGGAGGGTGACTCGCTTATCTGGTCCATCATTCGCCCATACAAAGAATCCAGTGTAGGCGGGAATACTGAAGCCAGCTTCTTTAGCACGTTCCACTTTGGTGTCTTCCTTAGATCCTGGAAGACCAACGCCACCCAGAGGAAGGTATCCCCGGCGTTTGACCTCAAGTGCTGCAGTACAGCGTCTCGAATTTCTGCTTTGTACTGCTTTTCCTGTGCCAGTTGATCCACCTTACGTTGTATAAAGACGTCAACTGCCGCTGAAACCGAATTCGCATTTAGCTCAAGACTCAGTGTCGCTTGGTGTCCTATTTGCTGCTCCAGCTTCTCTTCAATTTCTGGCCAGTTACGGCTCGAAACTATCCATTTAACCCGAGGAGAGATAGATGAATGCCTGGCGATAAACTCTAGGAGGTTGGGTCGAGCGGCGATGCACTCGTCAAGCGCATCGATGATTAGATACGTTGGACGCAGGTGCGGGTCACGAAGTGTGTCTTCGAGCATCTCTGACAAAACTACCCAAGCATTTGCGTCTTCAAAGGAGGCCTTGCCAGCAGTTTCATACTTCCTGAGAACGTGCGACATAAGAGATGGTTGTTGAGTAACGAGCATGTATAATAGGCCTCGCAGCACAGCTGTAGCACTATTAATGCGTGGGTCGGCAGCTTGGCAAAAGAAATACGCTAGAAGAGTGCTTTGGGGAGTGAATGTCAGCTGCAGTTCGTTGATGATGCCGCAGAGCAACATTGTCTTTCCTTTACCAGGATCTCCCTTTATCCATAGCAGCTGAGAGTGAGGGCTTTGGGTGTGCCGCTGCTGTTGCCATTGCTGGAAAATGGTGTTATTGAGAACCCAACGGTAGGAGTCTGCTAGCAGTCCGCCCTTTGTATCCTCGATGCGTTTCTTGTCGTCATGTGGGTCACTAGAACGCAAGTCGCGGACGCAGTCCTTCAATTTTCGTATCTCATCATGCAGCCGTCTGAACGCTCCCTTTTCGCCCTCGCCATACAAAGGTGCGATATCTACGTCACAGATACCCGACAACGAGTATGCCATATCTTCTTCTAGTTTAGTCTTTCTGTGACCTCTCCAACGCAGACGCTCTTCGATATCGAACTGGGCAAGTGTGCCTTGGAGCACTTGGGGTGGAATGCCAGTAATCTTGCTAATCAACGGCGTTAGCGACGTCTTATCGCCAAGTAGCTCCCCCTCTCGAGTGAAAAACTCTACTTTGCTCGGTGCAAGAAGCTCTTGAAGCGTCCACCCACGTGTGAACCAACGACTTGACCTAAAAGCAGGCTCCCAGGGCTGGGCAAACATCTCATCTGATCTTTGCTCATTTGCCAACACATCAGGTAGGTATACGTAGCACTTAGTTGCGTTTTGGTACCAACGGAACATAGACCTAATCGCTGTAGAGAGCTCATGGTAGTCTGTCTTGTCGATGCAGCATGTGTCAACCCAGAAGTACTGCAACTCATCTTTCCGTGCCTGCTTTCCGCAGAAGCGAATCTTCTCATAGCCAGGCTTATGCTCGCCATCAGCTTTTACAATGTCGCTGAAAGTCACCTCCTCTGTGTCCGCCCCCCAGGTATGTGAGAGTATCGCATAAGGCGGTATCTTGTCGTCATCGAAACTGGTAATCGTAAGGCTACCATCTTCTCTATACTCTAGAAGACGCATCGGTTCGTGTAGGAATGTAGTGGGCGCGCGATAGAAAGCAGATGTGATAAGCTCCGTGTAGCAGCCTTGTACTCTACGACGAGAGTACGGTGGCTAGGTCGTGTCGTACGCTGTACTTAGATGCTGTTGTAAGAGAAGGGTAGCGGATAGCCGCGTGACACTAGTTACTTTGATAGTAGAACAGCGCTCTAAGAAATCTAGGCTGAGGTGAATGCGTCGTGTCGTTTTTCTGCTGTAGGAGCGGGATTAGGCGTGCCAACATCTGACGCGTGTCGATATGCCCTTGTCTGCAGGATCGCAGGACAGAAGCGAGGTCCCCACATCGAATATCCGCTCGAGCCGCCATATAATATTGTGGAAGTTAGTGTAGCCACACACTACTCCATGTGGGTAGAATATATAGTTCCGTCACTTCAATAAGTAGCTGTCAGCCACACAACTGACTGACGCAAACAGATACATATCATCCATACTTCTTCGACCGATACTTATCACTAGCATTTAACCCGGATCACACTTCAAGTAACGATTATCAATAGGCCTATACTATTACTATGCATTTTGCGCGTGTGACGGGCCATGCATATCAAGTGGTACCCGATAAGCTGAGGTAACTAAGGCACCCACTTTCTGAGGATAAGTTCATCATTTCCTTCTTAATCAACGGGGTCTTTCATTGTATTCCTCTGGAGAGAAAAGGCCATAAAATCCTCTTTATTCCTTATCATCCGTTTCAACTAATATATCGTGAAGCGATGCAAAACAACATGGATTCGTCTAAAATCACCCATGACGCTCCTTCCAAAGAGTACCACTCTTTGATCATTGGTGCAGGATTCGGTGGTGTGTAACAGCTTAAGATGCTCCGCGACGCTAGCTACAGTGTCAAGCTTGTGGAATACAGATCCAATTACAGAGGTATCTAGTACTGGAACCCGTATCCTGATACACGCGTCGACAGTGGCATTCCCCAATATGAATTTTCCGATCCAGCATTGTGGAAAGAATCGATATGGAAGCAACGTTTTTCGGCCAGCAAGTAGCTCCGCAGATATTTCCAACACGTGGCCAAGGTATGGGACCTGAGGAAGGATACGGAGTTCAATAGCTTTGTGTCCTCAACAGTTTGGAGTGAAAATGATGCGAAATGGACTGTGAAGTTAAACACCGGAGAGACTTACAAGGTGAAGTTCTTACTGCTGAACACCGGCTTTGCAGCGAAACAGTATGTTCCCAATTGGAAAAGAATTGAGTCTTTCAAAGGCTAGAATTCGTAGCTGTCTCTATAAAGCCTACTAAACACTGGTTAGGGGCCCTCTTACACCAATCGAACTGGGCTCATAAGACTCCGACTTTCGGCACAAAAGGGTGGATGTTGTCGGCACTGGATCAACTGGCATCCAATTGGCCCAAGAACTAAGCAAGGTCACGGGCCATCCTATTGTGTTCCAACGGACGCTGAATATGTCGTTGCCAATGGGACAAGTGAACTACGAGCCCCCTCCCAAGCAGGCTATTCCCAAGCCCGATTATCCGAAGCTCTTTGATGAACAGCCAGTTAGCTTCTCGGGTTTCTCTTTCAATTTCCTTCTACGCTCAACCTTTGATGATACACCAGAACGACTAAGAATATATGAGAAATTATGGAAACAAAGGGACTTCAAGTTCTGGCTTGCGACAAATAGTGATATGCTTTTCACCCAAGAAGCTAACCGTGAAGTATAAAACTTCTGGCGTGACAAGACAAAAGGTAAGATCAATGAATCCAAGGTTGCAGACATTCTTGCACCTATAGAACAACCGTCCGCCTTTGGATGTAAACGCATCTCGCTAGAGAATAAATATTTTGAGATGTACAACAGGCCGAACGTCTCTTTGGTCGACATCAGTGACAAAGGTACACCGATCCAGGAAATCACTGAAAACGGAATCAAAACCATTGATAGTGAGTAGGAGTTTGACTACATCATCAGTGCGACGGGATGTGACGCAATCGCGGGAGGTTTAAAACAGATTGAAATCCGTGGCTCTTCGGTCGAAAGCTTGAGTGAGCATTGGAAAGAAGGCACGAAGACGTATCTCGGTATGGAAGTGGCAGGCTTCCCTAACATGTTCTTTACATATGTTCTGCAAGCCCCAACTGCCTTGTGTAATGGACCAACATGCGCTGAAATTCAGGGGAACTGGATCTTACAAGTGATCAACTACATGGAGCGGAATTCGCTACATTAGATTCAAGCACAGGAGAGAAGTGGAGATGAATGGAAGGAGCTAATATGGAAGCTTGCGAACGCCTCCTTACTAGCGAGCGTAGATCCTGTAAATTGTGCAGAGATAATGCACGCTGAAATAGAAATGAACTAATGTTACGGTAGTGGTACATGGGCACCAACATTCCAGGGAAGACCAGGGAGCCGTTGATCTACCTTGGTGTAGTGCCGAATTCTTACAAGATCATCCACGAAACGGCAACGAGCGGGTATATTGGATTCGATTTCTCGTAGAAAGCGCTATATATCTATATCTAAGCTTTGCCTAGTGAACTACTAAAGATTACTCCGTCCATACTCTAACTGAAGTGTGACTCGGTGTCGATCGGTGAAACTCCTAAACCAAGCGGGCTAGCTCACCACAATGGGCCACATTAATTGAGATATACCGGCACCACTTCAAAATTCATCAAAAAATCACTCTCATCGCTCTTGATGCTGATTCTCTGAAGAGATAGTGGTAACACAACTTTACCTTTGTGGGTCTGTATTTGCTTATATGCGCTAAAATCACGTCATGAACTAGTTCTCGTACAATACTTAAAGGAAAAAGCGCCTTGACGATTAACCGTGTTTTCACAAGCTTCTCGCTATCATTGTCGCCCACTAAGGATGGAGTTTTATCTTGTTTCTCTACTGCTTGCAGGTAGTCTACTCTTTTATGGTGCGCTGTCCAATTCTCGAGATCCTCAATGCTTGTTATGCCAAGGCCTTACTTCTACTACTACTAGCGGTTCATTAAACGCGCCAAACCTGCTGCAACCAGGAAAGAGGCCGAACTTTGTCTTCATTATGACAGATGACCAAGACCTGAAAATGGATTCCTTGGATTACCAACCCGCGATCCGAAAGCACTTTTCTTCCCAGGGGATCACATACAGAAACCACTTCGTAACAATGTCTATATGTTGTCCTTCACGAGTTTCGTTATGGACGGGGATGGCGGGACATAACACCAATGTTACAGATGTCTCCCCACCTTTTGGTAAGTTGACCCCTTCACTGTTTTCATGTGTTTAATCGTCAATCTAGGTGGCTATCCGAAGTTCATAGAACAAGGATTCAATGATAAATACCTGCCTGTTTGGCTCCAGGAAGCAGGGTACAATACCTACTATACTGGGAAGCTGATGAACTCTCATTCTGTGTCAAATTACAATAAACCATTTCCAAACGCTTGGAATGGATCTGATTGTGCGTTTGAGCTCTCTTTTTACTTATAATTTTACATTAACCCCTTCCAGTCTTAATCGACCCAGGGACATACATTTACAACAATGCGACAATGCAGCGTAACAGAGAACCTCCAAAGAATTATCCTGGGCAATACAGCACAGACCTTATTACTGATAAATCTATTGGTTTCCTTGAAGAGGCTGCAAAATCAAATGCACCGTTTTTTCTTGGAGTTATGCCTATCGCTCCTCACTCGGAAACCACCTTTGAGGATGGCAAGGCTGTCTTTGGCCCACCGGTGCCTGCAGAGCGATACAAGGATCTGTATCGTGGGGTCAAGGTGCCACGCACACCAAATTTCAACCCTGAAATAGTAAGCAGTAACGAAATCAATAACAACTACCACTGAAATTTAGAGGCAGGCAAGTGGTGCGAGTTACGTGAAAGGCTTACCACGACTAAACGAAACCGTTCTTGCATATAACGACGAATTCTATCGGCTTCGCCTTGAAGCGCTCGCATCTGTTGATGACCTTATCGAGGCAGTGATGAACAAACTCGAAGCGATGAACGTCTTGGAAAATACGTTCATCTTCTACACTGCAGACAATGGCTTCCATATTGGTCAACACCGTCTTAGCCCAGGCAAATGCACAGCATATGAAGAAGACATCACTGTGCCTATGTTCATTCGTGGACCGGGTGTGCCTAAAGGCCATACTATTGAACTCCCAACTACCCACACCGATATTGCGCCTACAATACTCAAACTCGCCGAAATTCCACTGCAAAAGCAGTTTGATGGAACACCCATGCCTATCGCTGTTTCTGACATTGAAGACGCCAAAACCGAGCATGTCAATGTGGAATTCTGGGGTCCAAGCCTTGGCGAGGGACTTTACAGCGGTAATGCTAAATTTCCAAATAATACGTATAAGAGTCTACGCGTAGTATCGCCTGAGTATGACATATCGTACACAGTATGGTGCACTAATGAACATGAGCTCTATGACATGAAGGTTAGTCATCACGTGTCTACCCCTGGATGCTGTGCCTGATGCTGACTGTGACCAGACCGATCTTCACCAGATGCACAATCTATGGGGATCAAATAGCTCAATCGCAAATTTCAAGATCGATGCTTTGCAAACGCGACTTGATGCGCTCACCATGGTGCTCAAGTCATGCAAGGGTAAGGTATGTATGAAACCGTGGAAAACCTTGCATCCCCAAGGCAATGTCAATACACTAGGAGACGCCATGGACAAAACTTACGACCATTTCTACTCATTGCAACCAAAAGTCTCCTTTGATAGGTGTGCCTTGGGCTACCTTCTCGAGGTGGAAGGTCCGCAGAATGCGAATGTATTTAGTAATGAGTACTCTTATAGAGACAATAACCATTGGAGCGATTGGGCTTAGGGTTAGAGTTAACATAGCCTCGGTAATATTCATAGCACTCTACACAAATAGTCATCTTTCAACGTCAAGTGCTATAGGAGATAGTATCCTACCGTACCTCCTTTGCTTTTCCATCTAGCATACACAGAAGAACCAAGTAATTGTGTAAGATTTTTCATCTTGGCCAAAGTCTAAGAGTATAGTACCGTACTACATCTTTATATAATGAACTCAATCTGTTATGTTACTCGAAGCAAGGCACGGTAGCCAGTTGGGCTCGCGAGGTGCTATGTAGCTTCCAGGCTGGCCAGTCCTTCAGCTTCATATGGATTAATGTAGGACATCAATCTGCAGTCCTATAACGCTCCTTCAAGCGTGAGAACCTGGCTCAATTCTACTAACGTGTAGTGGCTATTTAGCCATACTGCTATTATACTAGCAAACTCTTGCCACGTGCACTAAGCATATATCTATCTTCAGGGGACGGGCGCAGTGGGTAATTATGCTAGTCTAGATCTAAATCAATTGTAGGTTCACTTTCAGCTCATAGCTCACTTTCCAGACTTGGTTTATTGCGCTTCCATATATCGACAATGACAGGTGCCTCTGCTAGCAGTTTCTTATTCTCTTTCTTAAGTACGTATTTCATAAGCAGTCAAGCTACAATATTAGGCAACGAAAGTGCCATCATAAGCAAGCTAGCCATAGCATACCGCGGTCAATCTTTAAACAGAAAAATGATACGGGCTCTAGATATCACCCAGCTGTGAAAAGTGATTGATGATCTCCCTTGCGCATGCGCGCTTCTCTGGGGTTGATTCAGTGCACCTGCATCCTGGGAATAGACAGCAGCATGGGCGGCAAAAGCTCCTGCACAATAAAGAAAGGAAGCCAAGTAGCGAGCGGGCTTATTGGGTGTCCCATCAGAGATTGCAAATCCGGTAAATTGCTAGTATCATAGATGTGCTAATATGGTAACCTCGCTCGTTGAAGCGATCAATGGAGTAGGCAAGCATGAAAGATGCAATGACACCGAAAAGACAAGGAGATGCCGCCAGAAGTAGAGTAATGGTCCGGGAACCAAAATTTTATAGATTTCACGATACTTGAATGTTCTTAGTACAATCTGAACGCTTACCGTGCGTGAGGTGTGCTTACTTGGGAGAGAAATTGCTTTTGGAAACGAGGATATGTCCTAATGCATTGTTCCGAGTCAGTCAATACGAATCATGTACTCGTCGATGATTATCCCACTTTTCGGCAATCGATTGAAAGGGCTAGGCCTCATCTTTTGCACTGGGTAGAAATTTGTCGTTCTATTGCTAAAATCAATGTCATCTTATAGAGTGATTAACTGGATGTAGAATGAAAATTAGAGTTGGTTAGCAAACTCTGCGACATACTGACTCTGGCTTCTCATTTGATCGAAGCTATCCTGTGGGCCCGCGATAAGGAGCCACGAGCCTCGGCTTTTCTAACTTGACAACAGAACGCTACAAAAGTACTATTGGTGCTTC
Source organism: Bipolaris maydis (assembly GCF_028858645.1). Taxonomy (NCBI): domain Eukaryota; kingdom Fungi; phylum Ascomycota; class Dothideomycetes; order Pleosporales; family Pleosporaceae; genus Bipolaris; species Bipolaris maydis. The sequence goes on along the minus strand of NW_027093863.1, from coordinate 1,640,036 downwards.
TATAGCTGGAGAGGAGTTGCACCAAACGCAAACAAGAAGGTAGAGTCCTGATGGGGAGACTGCTTCCCCACAATTGTGGGGTTCGAACTACCGGTGACAAGCTACTGTATGTGGTCAGTGCATGCAACAGTTCACCCGATGCAACACCCCGCTTAGAATGCCCACTCACCATAAGTGAGGCTGCGCAGCTCCACATTAACGTAGTAATCGCGAGATTTTTTAGTATTTTAATCTAGATATCTTATAGATTAAACCTATCTAGTTATATTTCTTTAGTAGCTTATTATTATAGTTGCGTATAGTAGTTTTAGTAGGTAGCTACGTACCTAAAGATATAGAGCTATCACCACTTTAACTACCTATATTACTACTACTACTACTACTACTACTACTACTACTACTACTACTACTACTACTACTACTACTACTACTATATACGCAGCTATAATACTACACTATATACAAAATCCAATTAAATAGAATAATTATCTAGACTATATAGACTAATATGCTAAGTTTTCTCACGATAATAGCTCTTCTATGTGGCTCTATAGCCTTATTTTTTATCCTAAGCGGGGTGTTGCATCGGGTGAACTGTTGCATGCACTGACCACATACAGTACCACGAGGTACTTGGTTGACAGCGTAAGTAGGGGTAGTGGGGCGAGTAGGGAGTTTTGTTCGGTTAAACGTCGGATGGATCAAAAGCTCTATGATGATAGTATGGGGAGCCGATGCGAGGCTATGATTGCTACTCAAGGTAGGCACATAATGTATTGAAACCATATAGCTTACATAATCCCGAGCTTTGCCACCGCCCCACTGCCCCTACTTACGCTGTCAACCAAGTATCTATCCCGAGGTAGAAAGCCCCTGGCTGTTCATTCAAAAATCGCACCAATCCTAGCACGAATGTTGCCATGATTCAGAATGTGGGGCGATCGGCTAAGAACGCGTAATAAAAAGTGGGCTAGAGGGGTAGAGATTAATGAAGGTTAGGGTATCACTTTTTTTTGAGAATGGCGCATCTCTGGTTCAATGTATTTAATCTTGCAGCCTTATCTCTTTCTGCCACATCGAAAAGACGTTTTAAAATGCAGTGGAAGAGCGTTTTTAGCTATGGTGTTGTGTTGGGAGCGACGCAGGCTCTCAACTGCTCGCCGTCCAGCATCCAGTCTGTGCTCTCTGCGAATGCTAGTGTAAACTGGGCATACCCACTCCAGGAAAATTCAACCTTACAGGTGCCCCAGGGGGACACTGGCTATCCAACAAATCCGATTGGACTTCCAGCTCTATGTGCTGTTTCTGTACAAGTCCAGTCGATTGGTAACTCGACTTATGGATTTGGGCTATTCCTACCAGAATCATGGAATGGCCGATTTTTAGCAATCGGTAATGGAGGGTTTGCAGGAGGTATCAACTGGCAAGGCATGGTAGGACTATAGCTCGCATGTATGAGAGTACTGCTGCTAACCATTGCACAGGGACCAGGCAGTCGCTATGGGTTTGCAACCATGTCAACAGATACTGGCCACAATTCATCCTCGAGAGACGGATCTTGGGCATACCGACAACCAGACAAGATCGAGAATTGGGGACATCTTGCTATGCACGGGTCAGTAGTGACAGCCAAACTGATTGTCTCTGCATATTACTCAAAAGACATCTCGTACAATTACTATGCCGGTTGCTCAACGGGAGGCAGACAGGGTCTCAAGGAAGCTGAGCGATACCCTGAGGACTTTGACGGTATCATTGCAGGTGCCCCTGCTTGGTGGACAACTCACCTACAGCCGTGGACGATCAAAGTGGGAATGTACAATTTGCCAACCACAGCTGATTATCACATCCCACCTTCTAAGTTCGCTGCTATCGGTGAAGAGGTAATGAAGCAGTGCGATGTCCAAGATGGCGTCAAAGATACTATCATCTCAGACCCGCAGGGCTGTAATTTCTACCCAGACGACCTCCTATGTGGCCAGAACGCCAAAAACACTAGTACTGCTGGTTGTCTCACTGCTCCTCAACTGTCGACATTGACCAAGATCTACTCAGACTCGTGGAGTGAGAATCAAACATTTACCTTCCCGCATCTCTACTACGGAAGCGAAACTCAATGGGCACTCTTTTCTGACGACCTACCAAATCCACTTGGCACCGACTACGTCCGCTACTTTCTGAATTTTGGCGCAGATTGGTCGCCTTATAACTACAACGAAGGTATCCAGCGACTTGCCGACGCCATAAATCCTGGAGACGCAAATGTCAAATTTGATCTCTCAGCTTTCCATGCCAGGGGCGGCAAGATCCTGTCATATCACGGCATGAGTGACGGCTCGATACCCACAGGTTCATCAACATACTTTTACAGTCAGTTAGTTCGCGAACTTAAGCCACGTGGGATTGAGGTTGACGAGTTCTTCCGCTTCTTCCTCGTGCCTGGAATGGGCCATTGCTCAACTACATCCCCCACAGTCAATGCACCGTGGTATTTTGCAGGGCCCAATCAAGCTTCAATGTTAGGTCCTACAGTTTACAGTGTACCTGGCTTCAAAGACGCTGATCATGATGCCATGCTCGCAATGATGAGGTGGGTCGAGGAGGGCAAGAGGCCGGATTATATCATTGGCACAAAGTATGTCAACGAGACTACCCAGACAGGAATAATGAGGCAGCGTCCGTTGTGCATGTATCCAAAGCAGGCTAAATATGATGGAAGAGGGGATGTAAATGCGGCAAGCAGTTGGAGTTGCAAATCCTTGTACGAGTAAAATCTACTAGCTATACAATTTTGATCAAACGCTATTCCATGAGACTAAGCAAAACAAACAATTTATGGTGTTTAGCACGTTTGTTTGGGCCGAAGCTTAGGTCATGATTACCATACCCGACACAAACAAACGGGAACGTTTAGTAGTAGAGGATTTCATTTTAAGCGACATTGAGCCAAGGACTAGAAGAAGTGCGCGTAGTGATCAACTCGTTGAAACTGCGAGGATATCGATGTGATGAAATAGCGTTATTAATACTGACAATTAGCTTGACCTAAAATCTACTTATCTTATTTTCCTGACTAACACTACTTTGTAATGACTGGCTGAAAAAGAACAAAGAGGTTTTTATCAAGTTGATGAAATTTTCCAAAAAAAAGAAAGAGATAATGATGAACGAAACTGGTGCTAGCAGGTGGGAAATTGGATACTCAGGTCTCCATACTATCTCCTTGGGTAACACAAAATATACTAAGACTGGTTCTTGGAATGAATTTTCCAAGGAAAATTCATCAACTTGAATCCCTCCGTCCACCTTTTTGCCAGTCGTTGGTTGATATTGGATGGACAACTACGACATCTATCAAGGTGTTTTTATAGGTTATCACTGGAAAGATATTATCATGCGTCAAACTTGATCATTGTCTCTCGGGACTGCAAATAAGTTCTAGGTCCAGCACACACCAAACAGGGATAAAGTACAGGATAGAGTGCGTTGAGCGGGATGGAGAAGCAGAATTAGCGGCGACGAGGTACGTAAGGTTTCAGCGGACGTGTTACGGGGCGACTGTAAACCATTCAAAACTACGCAAAGGCTACATGACTGCGTATAGTACATGAAAAGCGATTGGCTCGTATACGCACAAAATGCGCAATACAATTCTTGTCTCGTTAAATTGCTTCCTATACTGGCTGTCAAATCTAAGATCGAAACGCATTCATAAACTCTAAAACAGATGTAACTAGTAGTGTTCAGTTACAATACAAATCTATGAACAAAGCATGATACATTGCATAGACTATGCATCCTTAATGATAGAAACTCCACGCCTTCTTCACTCATTTGATCCATTCTATATTCTCCCTTCTTCCCACCCGCACACCCTTCTCAAAATACCCTTCCCACGACAAACGCTTCAAAGACACTATTTTCCAGTACCTCCTTCGCCACCACACCCCCAAATTGATGACACTTGACCGCCGCGACTAATTTCTCCTTTAGCACCTCCCAGCGAGCAAAATCCAACCCCCCGAACCCCTCATGTTGTCGCACAAACTCCCAGGCTTGGATCGGCGTCACTTCGTCGTCTGGTAGCGGAATCTGGGCAGACAGCTGCAGTAGTTGGGAGAGGCTGGCGCGGGGGACGCGCCAGGCGCTAGACGAGTGGAGGCGCTGGCCGGCGGGGGAAGGGTGTGTGTGGAGGAGTGTCGCGGAGAGGGTGAGGGCGTGGCCGGTGGATGTTGTTAAGGCTGTGCCTGAATCTGTGGAGTGTGAATCGGAGTGCTGTGAGGAGGAGGGCGGGCCGACGTCGATATGGGAGAGGCAGGGGGATTCGAGGGTCAGGACAAAGTCCATGCCTAGGGCTTCGGGGTCCATAGTGCTGAGTTTGGCGGCTGGTGTTGGAGTGGGATTGATGGGAGATGCGAGGTGCGATGGTAGAGAGCCGGAGGAGGGGGGTGAGATGGGTTGGGGGAAGTTGGTGGCTGAGGCGGATGGGTTGAGTCTGGGTAAGGCTTGTGGATGCTGGATATAGATTTGTTTTCTACGGTTTTTTCGTTTGGCGCTGGGGTCTTCATGCGCTATAGATAGTGTGATGGTGTCGTCGGTTGCTGCATCTGAGAAGGAGGTTGAGTAATTGTCTGGGCTGGTGGAAGCTGGATGGGCGATGTCATTCAGATGCCCTCGTACAGTTTCTGCTGGCACTGGAATGCCTTGTTGTGTCAAGAGTTTTCTCAGCACATTGTTTTCAGCATACAGCGCTTTGGTTTCTGACTCCAAGCGGGCTTCATTGGCGCGGAGGCGTACGACCTCGGTTTCTAGTGACGCGACGTATGCTTCCTTTCGTTCGCGGTGGGTTCTAATAGTTACGTTAGGTTCGGAGGAAATGCAGAAAGAATACTATACCTGATGTTGTCACTAGCAGACATGTCCTCAGTGTGAGATGGCAGAAACAAGAGTGAAAAAACCTATGTGACATACTTTTGTGCTTTGCGAACCTGCTCTCTTCGTCTCTGGGTTTGGTTTCGAGGTTCCGTTGAATCTGCCTGACGCGTGAGACAACTAAGCCTTGTAGTACCTATCATCTTTCTCTACGAAGAATCCGAAAAGGGACTCCTCCGACATACCATCTGCAGAGGACGTCTTGTCGCCTTTGAAAGGCTTAAATGTGAATTTCCTCATCTGTCAATATCTGTGCTACCAGCCACCTGTCAAGAAGAAGAAAGCAAGATCAAGACGGGAAAGCGCGTAAGGAGCCTATCCACCACGTGCTGTTGCGACTAATGCGGCGATCTCTCGATATAGACGTGGTTGAGTATGTGTCTAGTTGTGCTCACTTGGGCGAACAATGTTTGACACGGGCTGAGCTAGTAGCAGGCACCATGACCTAATAAGTAGCATTACCGCTTTCCCACAGTCATCAATGCCATGCGGAGCACAAATCTGTTCCTGCGATCAATCTACAAATCCTAGACTCCTTGCTACGAAATGCGGTTGGTCGGGAGACGGCTCAAAGGCTGTGAATGCGACCGTCAAATTGGGGGTGGGTTCACACATATGTGGGCGCGGGCACGTCCCCGGAAACCCCAACTGCCCACCGGCCCGGTTTGAGACCAGGCCTCCATGGTTCCCGCCCAAGTCACTTGCATCATGGGAACTTTTGAATGTGGCATCCAGACAGCGGAATCCTCCGTTCGATGAATTGTACTTGAGTAGTTTACCGGCGGATCAGTAGTTAGGTGGTGACTATTGGCGAATCCCCGCTGTAGTATGTTTCTTTTGTGTTTTTTTCGCTCAGGTCGAGTCGAAGGATGCGCCAAGAGGGGAATCATGAGGACAAGGTGCAGGGAGAGACTGAACGCAAAGGGCTCGTTCCACGCCTAACCGTAACAGGTCATTATGCTTCGAGAATCAAATTGCCTTTTTGGGCAAGGTTCGACGCGACATGTCTTTGCCTCGTGCCTTGATACAGGCAATCTGTTTCACACTTAGCCGTGTACCCGATCGCCGCTCGCGCGAAGCCCCCAGCACTTTTGAGACATAGCCGCAGCCTCAGGATAGGCTGGTCGCCTTATTTTGACGCCCGGAATGTGTGCAATCTGCGCCAAGCACAAATCTCTTTTACTTACGAGGCGGGCGCTATACCGGTTCAGGAAATGTTGATAGAGTCATCGGAGAGAGAACTGGTGGGCAACGCCGAGTAGATCAGATGTGCAGTGACTTGTAGAAGCAGGAGGCAGTTGCGTATAAAGAGTCGCGGGAAGCTGACATTTGTTCGACACTTGCAACCTTGGGTCTTCACATCATCGATATCTTCTTCTTAATATTCTTTCAAATTCGATACTTGATCCTGCGGTATTTTTTTCGTTCATTTCATAAACCCTCCAAAAGTGGGAATTATGTATACTGCCGCTCTTCTTTCTTTGCTCCCCCTGCTGGCAGTGGCGGCTCCGCATCAACAACATGGTCCTGGTATGAAGCAAGCAAAGCAACAGGATGGGATGAGCTGCACACCTCAAGGATCCAACAAGGCTGTGAAGGTCGGAAAGGCAGTCTACCTCATCACCAACGAGGCTGAAAACGCGGTCATTGCACTGCCCATTGGAGCCGACGGCAAGCTATCTGCGGGTAAAATGGCAAAGACAGGCGGCAGGGGATCAGTTGCTGTGAACGCAGAAGGGAAACCAGAGACGCCCGACGCACTGGTATCGCAGTCTTCATTGGCAGTAGCTGGCAATGTAAGTTTACTCACTGGTCTTAGACTGGCATGTCTTGGAAAAACATACAAGAAGCTGACATGTACATTTCCTAGAACCTCTTCGCCGTCAATGCAGGCTCCAACACACTTACCATGATGGCCATCTCAAATCAAGACCCTACAGCGTTAACTTGCGTGGGAAAGCCAATCAAGGTCCCGGGCGAGTTCCCCAACACTGTCGCTGCATCAGCAAAGAATAAGATCGCTTGTGTTGGAACCTCGGGCGCAGTAGCCGGCATCTCTTGCGCGAGCTTTTCCAGCAAAGGCATGGCCCAAATGGACGGTCTGCGGCCTTTTGACCTTGGGCAAACAACCCCACCTGTAGGACCACTGAACACTGTGTCACAGGCCTTCTTTTCAGCAAACGAGAAAACGCTGTTCACTACCGTCAAGGGTGACCCCACAGTGAACAATACTGGCTTTCTTTCAACATTTCCCGTCGAGATCGGTCAAGGTGGCGCAAATAAAGTTTCAACAAAAGGTATGCAGAGCTCGCCCAATGGCACGGCTGTGCTATTCGGCTCTGCGATCATGCCCAAAGACCCCTCGTCGCTTTTTGTCACTGATGCATCATTCGGTGCGGCCGTCTTGAAGGTGGATTCAGCCGGTCAGGCAACTGTCCAAGGCGCAGGTACAATTGAAGGCCAGAAAGCAACCTGCTGGGCTACCGTCTCCGACTCGACAAACAGCGCATATGTGACTGATGTTGGAGTAAATCGTGTTGTAGAGATGAGCCTCGACAATGCGAGTATCATCAAGGAGCTCGATCTGTCCGCAAACGGCGACCCAGGCCTTATCGATCTCCGCGCTGCAGGTGATTTTGTTTACGCGCTCAGTCCGGGCAATGGAACAACGAATGCAGCCATCACAGTACTGGACGTATCTGGAGGAAAGGGGTCAATGAAGCAGATACAGCATTTCGATTTAGGACGGATGGGCGCGGGAAAGAATGCTCAGGGCATGGCTGTCATGCTGTAAGACGTTTTGAAGAATTGAAGATGGGTGATTTTTAGTTGTCATTAGCTTCTTTCCTTTGTTCAATGTACATCACACACCAGACTGGGCCTTTAATTGAAACAGTCTTCTAACGATTCTGAACACGAAATACCAACGTACCAACTACATTAACCCTAACACTACTATATAATGTGCTTGTTTAGAGTTTAGATGTTTAGATCTAGAGTAAATCTTACTTTCCACTCTACTCTATCACTATTGCTTATTGTATTTTACTGCTTTACTGAATGGTTGTAAATGATTAACAATGTAAGATGTAAATTGCATAGATAAACAGAGTTGTATATTCTTCCCCACTTTATGAAGTGATACGTAAGCTTTCCATATACACTTAACTATAAACTAAAGTATAGTTAGAAGAAAATCGTAGATTTATAGGCTATTTAGAACATAGAGCCTGATGTCTCTAGCTAGAGGTAACTAGATACATATATAGTAACTAATACCTCTACTCTGCGACGGGACAGTGGTCATAGTTTCCAGAGACGTTGTTGCCCCACCAAGCAGGCATAGGGACTGCTGGTCCTCCCGCGCCAAAGACAGCAAACGAAAGAATGAACAAGCACGTGAGACTTGCACCGTCGAAGGCACCAGCGATGAGATACGAGTAGTCCTTGAAGATACGGGGTCGATAGTTGCGGAGGTAGAACTGTGTATAGAACCCAACAATAACCCAGCTAAGCAAGATGCACGTTTGCGATTGGTTATACGGAATATAGCCCGCATACTGGATGAATTGCGGGAAGTTGATCTCGTTAACAGAGAATTTTCCAATTTTAGGAACGAACTGCAATGAAGTCAGTAATCAAAAAAAGTAACACAATCAAGATTTATGTACACGTACCTGTGCGAAGATCCGGTGGGCCGCGACAATTCCGGCACCGATAAGAAGACCGAAAGGAACTATCGAATATATAGCTCCCTGTTTGTAGAGATAGGCTGCCAGCGCCCAAGTAGTAGCATTGGTGTTGTACGATTGAATCGTCGCACCACTCCATGAAGAGTTGCCGTTGGTATCAGCAAGGACGTTCTGGTTCCCAGTAACGATCGAGATCATGATGGCATAGTTGATGAAGCCGCCAAGAAGAGTGCCGTAGATTTGCGTCAAGAACATGACACGTGGAGGTATTTTGACTGTTAGGAATTAGTTTTGGGTTCCCGATGAGCGTATAAGGGGTACTTACGATATTCTCCAAGCTTGAGATCCATGCTTAGCTGCACTGCGCTATTGATTACGTTGTGGGACCACGCAGCAAAGTACATGTTACCGATAGGATGTCCAGGCAACATGAGACCCGCAATCACCTTGGAGAGATTGTTGGTCGCAATACCGTTACCGAATCGCGCGTACAGTGTTGTACTCTGCATTGAAGTTAGTCGATGTCTACTGTTATCGCGAAAGCGGACGTTGACTCACAAAGGGCGAAATAAAAGTTCCTAGGAGGAGAGCTACAATGTAAGCCCATACAGGCAGGGTGATGTTCTCCTTGATGACGACTATCAGGCCAAGTATAAAACTCACGAGAAGAACAATCATATACCACCACCAAGGTACCTCCCGGTAGTGCCTGGCCATGTGCGCGTGGTGAGGGTCACCAAACTTGCCTGTTTTGGCTGACTTGAAGGCCCTGGCTATATCGCCACCCCAGAAGAGAATAATGTGAGCGATAAGAGCACCAATCTATAGTGAATCAGCTAATAAGCCTACTCGTCAATAGTAGGTTACCTACCGCAGCGTTTGCCATGAACATGGCATAGGCAAAGGTGCCGGTGAGTCTGGGGGTGCCGTAGGTGGCCAACGCGCTCTTGTCGAGCACGCCATCGACGAAGACTTTTGTGGTAGGATAAGCCTTGCCGTCCTGTGTCAAGAGCCGTGTGGACATGAAGGGCAGTGATCTTGAGTTCCAGGCGTTGCCATAGTAGACTGCAAGCATGACGACCATGCAAACACCAAAACCTGCAGCTTGATGCAGCTGTAGTTTGAGCGGGAGGGCTGACTGGAAGGATGTGATCTATCGAGGACGTTAGACTGAACCTATTTCTGTATTTATGGTCATTGTCTTACATATTGCCAGTCGAACGACAAGGTGAAGAGTCCCAGGCCTTCATTATTGGACGCGCCACCAAAAATGTTGGTAAGAATGGCGGCCTTGGAGCCTGTTGCATGCATGGCAGCCAAGCAGGGAATTGAGACCGAGTTCAACCAAGGGAATATGTACGCTGGGAAGAACTCATAGACAAACATGCACGAGAAAGCGATCCAGAACCAGCGCAAAGGCTTAGAGTTTTTAACCGATTGCCAGTGTAGACCTTGAAGTACCTTGACTGTTGGTAGACTACTCCAGTACACCGAATCAACGTGCCACACACAAATAGGTCGCATAAACCCGCAGATACCATACCCGAAGAGTCCGATCGAAATGGTGCTGCAAATGACAGTGACGGGACTGAGTGGTAGTGAATAAAATATTTCCTGGGCAGCGAAGACCTGACTGCTAGGTGCAGCAATGGACGCCGAGGTAGCCGTGATTGATGTGATGCCATGTTCCTTGATATTCCAATCGCCATGGTTAAAGAAGGATGTGATCCGGATGTACAGGGGTGCCAGTCCAACGCCACCTTCCGCTCTCCATTTAGCTTCAAGCCTATCTCCTCGGGGAAGAAATTTAGCCCACGCCTTGCCCAGGAAATAGGCCATTAAGACGATGAAAGTTCCTTGGATAGTGACTAAAGTTGGCTTGAACTGCGCGAAAGATCAGGAATTACGGATCACCGATGTTTAGGGGCGTGAGCATACCTGATAGATCTGGTACACAACAGCTTGAAATGCTGACAGGATGGTGGCCAGGAAGATGCTCCGAAATGTTAAAGCGGGCTCGAAGTCATCTCGCATTGGCAGCAAATGGGCAGCGGCGTCGGCTCCGGTGATGATGATGTGACTATCATCCTCCTCCTCATTGCTGTCCTGGGGAGGCGATGCAGCCTTGATTTCTGGCTCCAGCGCACCTTTTTTTTCGAGCCCTTCATCGCTGACAGACAGGTGATGCTTCTCGTCGTTGAAAGAATCGATTACCTCGTGGCTCGGGACAACGGTTGCTTTGCCCTCAACACCGGGTGCGTTGAGGATAAGCGCATCGCCCATAGGATTGGCAGCCATTGCAGGCGAGTGTAATATATCGTTATGTGCAGCGTACCACTTGGAAAACCTCCAAGGTCCTATATAGCCTTTTTGGATGCTCTATCAAGCACGTTATCGACGCGTGAATTGATACGATAGCGCATAGCGGCATGGGTTGATATGAGCATGGTAAGAGATAACAATCATCCGGTCGGGCCGTAGAATGAACCTGTTATTCAAGTGCGGAGTTGAAGGTGTCGAGAGATTGGTTAAGCGCTACCCTAGAACGAGCCTAGTGAACGCGGCATGTTATCGCATAACCCAGATCCAGAAGCGATAGAACATGTCTGGCGCTTTAAAAAGGACCGAATTGCCATACTGGCAGCGGAGCAATACTCCGTACTGGGAAGGCGTTGCAGAACCACGAAGCGCAAAACCGCTGGCTTTGCCACCACCACCACCTGTGGTGAAATGCCAGCGCTACTACTACGTAAGTTTTATTCCGCGTGATATGTACCGGCGCGAACTAGTCCAGCGACTGGCGCGCAGAACTATACGTTGGAAACGAGTCAATTATTAAGGGTCGTACGTATAACTGGGTTGACCCTGAATCTTCCACAAGGTGGACCTGGATGTCGTGGGTGATCTCTATCACTAAACGATACAAGCTTTAGTGCCAATTGCTTGGCACTTCCTCGTTGCGCTTATTTGGCTTAAGCGAAGAGTACTTTCTTTCTACTACCCTCTTCCTACCTCAATACTAGAGGGAAAACAGTACTAATAGCATAGGGTTAGGCCTAAATGGAAGGTAAGATTTAAGGAAATTGTTACAAGTAACAAGAAGGATTCTCCCCTTAACAAATGGCGAGATGGCTGAAGGCCTACGGACATCCCGGTCGGAAGTGTCACGGTGCGGGTCCGTACACTCCGAACGTAAGCTTAAGTATAAGCTACGCAGACAACAATAGAGCTTTGTTGTCTTATGCCTGCCTTTTTGGCAGTGTGGTAGGCGCGTGTAGCTGCGTGTTCGGCTCCGCTAGGAGCCCTCCCTGACAGGAAGGTAATAATTAACGCAGGGCGCTAATTGTGTAACTTTGTATCCCGCTAAGATAGAGGCTCTAGCAGGCTACTAAAATGACGCCTCAATACAATTAATTGATGTTGCAAAGCTTTGCGCAGCAGTCGCTTTCTATAAGTTAGCCACCAGAGTCCACTTAGATGACCTGGTTGTTAACACAGCTATCAGTATCGTCGTTATCGCTGCGGCAGCTGCTACACTAACTGTAGCTATCGCGATAGCTTTTTAGTGGTTAGTTTTTGATGCATAGTACTAGCAGAAACGCAGCCAACCGCTGCCCCCCTCGCTACCAATTGGAATCGCGTTTTGACCTTTCCTAATAGAGTATGTGGCATAGGTAAGATAAGCACTAGCCATAGCTTTTTTTTACTAGAGCAAAACTAACAAAACGCTGCAAGGGCTAATACTTAAAACACCCGCGTTTTACCGAACACGATAGCGTTTTTAGCTGCGGTTCAAAAACGCAGCCCAAATCCGGTAATTAAAACGCAAAACGCAAAACGCAACCGAACAGGCCCTACATAAAAAGAGGCCAATATTCTCCTAAACCTCCTACGAAGATAGAAAGCTAGAGCGGATAGAACTAGAAGTAATTAGGATACAAGGACAGATAGATTTTATTATTACTCTCATTATAGTTAATTCACCTAATACTTTCTTGCTAGTCATTTTAACTATATAGAAATAATACTTTTTAATTTTATTACACAGTGTTTAGATCTGTACTTCTCTTACTAGGTCCGCACTAAGGCTCGTAATCTTTACGTTAGTATTATGTAGGATTTATCTAGTAAGTGTAACGGCGCAGGCAAGAGAAATCAGATTCGTTTTAGAGGTAAGGTCACTTAAAGACATATAAGAATGCGTAGAACATAAGAAATCTAAGAATCTAATTAAACACCTACAGGCCTTATACAAATGTATATTAAAAGATTATAGACTAAGCTATTATAGGTAGTTAGGTTTTTGTTCTAGCAGCTCGTGCTAAGTCTAATAGTAACGTAGTTCTGAACCTTCCCAGATATAGGTCGTGTCAGTAGCTTAGCCGTTCCACTCTGCTGTTATCGCTAGAGATCTGGACACGGAATTATTGTTAAGCTAGAGCGCTGCGGTATGCTACTTCTTTAGCACGGAGGGAAGTAATGAGATATTGGACGACTTTTTGCGGCATCTTGCTGTATAACTCTTCGACCAAGATGCCACTGTACCGGAAGACGTTGTTAATATGTAGAAGAAGTTAACTAGCTCTCTCCTTCTCTCTGACGAGATTATTAGTATTATATTAAGTACTACCAGCAATGCGCTAGTGGCATACGCAGTTTAAGACGGCCTCGACGAACGTCCCTTCTAGTGAAAATGTTAAAGCTATAGCCTAAGCTATTGAAGATAAGCTTGCAAATCTTCACTACCTTACGCGACCTATCTAAAACTTGCAACTATTTTAATAAGTCGTCGTATATCGAGGTCTTGTCTATAAAATACTATCTAGCACGCTATACTGACTAGAGGTTATAAGAAGAGAGCAAAATTAATTACAATCTCATGCCGCAGTCCCTTAAATCGGATCTCACCTCTATAGTGGTAAATTACGTTGATGGCTGCTTCCTAGTAGCACGGCTAATCATGAGATATGTAACTAACTTTACGACTATTAAAAAGACACGCTAAGCTCTTAAGTCGCCGCTTATTAATTACGAAAAAATATACAGAAGGACGATAGAATATATCGCTAAATAGAATAATAATCGCAAAAAGCTAGCGGCTAAGATTATAGTATAGATGTGCTATGCTAAATGGCCCCTGAAGCTCGGGAAACTGTAATAGGTACTAGTAACAGAAGAAAGAGAGGAGAAGTTTGATCCTAGGAATGTAGAGAGTGCGAGGTTGCTTGTATTTTATTGCCTTAGTTTAGTTATGCTGTCTAAGGCTGATCGCACTCTAGGCATGGTGCATAAAACCGCTTTAAAATTTATACAGGCGACGGACATCGTTAATAAATTCGAACTCTACCTACTAATATCGCAGAAGTGCCTGGCCTATTTGTTGGCTAAGGGAATGCGGGAGGGCCCCTGCGAAAAGATCGAGGACCGGCAGGCCAGGCTACAACACGTCCACTTTCTTAATTGCGCTGCGCACTTCTTCAGCTACTACGCTAGGACGGTAGAAAAGTAGCGCCTTGAGTGACTTGGAAACTTACTTCGTGATAACTCTCTGCGAGGAGCTTCGTAGCAGGTCCTGCATATCACATCGCAGAGAGCTGGATCTTGCAGCCTATATTTTCCGCGACATGCCCCGTTCCGAATTGCCATCATATGTGGCTTCTTACTGGGACTTCTTAGAGCTGCTTGTTAGGTTATTGGCATGTCCAGCTACCCACCTATCCTAGACGTTGTTAGGGTTGCGTAGATAGAGTTGCGAACAAGATCTCGTGGAGAAACTTTGGTCCTTAGTGGAGTACGGCGCTCGGTGATGAAACCCGTTAACTCTTATGAAATCTATTGTATTTGACTTATAACTATATTAGTCTACTATATAACTAAATCAACTCTGATAAAGCTTTTGAATCAATTATACACACTCTAACCTACCTTGATGTCGATAAGAATTAGTATCCAACTCTGTGTGATACAGAGGTACCTGTTGTTTAGTATAACACTAATCCCCTTATACCTAACTAATCTAGGCAGACGCATCTCTAAATCGCTTCGAAGAAGGCGCATGTTGCATCACCAAACTTCCTACTTAAAGAGCTTGAAATAAAGCTTATATTCCAGAACACGTACTATCTGCAAATAATGCCAATCAAACCTCCTTAATACGCAACGTCTACAGATTAAGTGCCAAGAGGAATAAGTCCTGTTTCTATACTCGATCGTGCGCCGTTAGAAATTTGGATAAATGGGCAGACTGTGGAGGAAGGAGAGTATTTGGCGAACTAACTTTGAATGAGTGGAGCGCGGATCTGTTAGGAAGTAAATTTTGTAGTCATTAAGGACAAAATTTTAACTCTAAATCCCCTTATCACCTTACTACACAAGGAATAATAAAGAGAGGAGAGAGTTCAATTTGCTAGCTAATTGGACAGGTAAAGACTGTGTGTGTTGTTGAGGTGCATCTCTTCCTTATCTGTATATCTTATCCGTCTGGCAAGTCATCTGTTAACACGAAATATGATGTTATAACATCCTATTGATCATCTCAAGCGAAGCCTTAATCAACGCATTTGAAGGAGCTGATGCGATCATTCCACGTATGCGGCGTCAAGTCCGAGATAGGCCCGCCAGCAGTAATAGGGCCTCCTCGAGTTCCGTCGCAAGCCCAACCACTACCAAGCGTAAGAAATTGTAAATTAACCTCTCGCAGCTTTCCAAGATAGGGACAAGAAATATAAAAAAGCAAATGAACACAAAGAAGAGGATAACATACTCGTAGAAGTAGCACTTCTCTTTACTGTCCGCTGGACCCATGAAGATTGAGCTGGCCTTTTTGTCCCAGGTAGCAGCGGCCAAAAAGGTTACTATGTTGCAAAGCAGTCAGACAAACGTTTATACAGAGTCAGAATTGTTTTTAAAAAGTATAGAATAGGGTAGCGAGGACGATAAAAGAACAAGATCAAGATTTCGATGCTTACCGCAGGAACCATGCGCGCTGACCCAGTACTGGCATCTCCCGCCATAGTTTTTATCCGTACAGACGTGAACGTCAGCTCCCATAACACTACCCGTAGCAGCCATGATCATGAGGAGGTAGCTGAGTACTGCCATGATGTCCAGATATAAGGTTAATATTGAAGAAGAGAAGGAGTTCAGGAGAGCTTTGAATGAAGCGCAAAGTTGTTAGTGCTGATGATGGATGAGATAGAAAACCAGCAGATGAAAACACTCCTTATATACACCCATTTGTATAGCTCTCATGTCTATTGAATATATGACTTCATTATCAATGCCTCTATTAAGAACTTTGCAGGAGGAAATCACGATTTGGTGGAGTCTGCCTCTTAGTAGTATGCAGTATTTGTTCAAAAATTACTAAGAACAGCATGAGATCGACTGCTCAAACTATGCTAAGCGTCTGACACGAAGTATGCTCCAGCTGCCAAGCGATTTCATTCAAAGTTGAACCTTTTTGTCTACGGATTTTCTGAGCTTTAGTAGTTGAGGGCCTGCTGACATAGTAAAGAAAAGCTTGGCAAATAACGCTGATTCGCGCTAAAATCTGACCAAGTTCACTTTGCATTTGATTACACATGCAGACTCACGTTCAAGTTATTTGAAGAATGAAGAGCATTTTCCTTTTCAGTGTTAGTATAAGATATTGCGTTTAGACATGTTGCGATCCAAGGCCAGCTGCTTACGAGTAGTCAGTTTAGAGGATTCTAAGAGATGGACTGCGCCGCGATCCTTTAACCACGTCGTAGTCACGTAAGCAATCGTACAAAATTAGTTATAACTAGCTAATTTAAAGGTGATTTATAAATAATTGTTTAGCTACTAATTGAAACTACGTTGTTTAATTAATCATCTATAACTAATTACTTCTATAATTATTTCAGAATCACCGTATCCTCTTAGTAAATGTTATAGATATTGATTATATGGATAAGCACTTGACTCAACGGCTTGATGACTTTGCGGCCCCAGAAAGGTGTTAGGATATAGACATCGCTGTTCAGGGCTTGTAAGTTCTATCATGTCCATCGTTGGATGAACTGTGGCTGGACACAACCTGAGAGGAGCAAAACGAGCGTAGAAAAAAAAGCGAAGAATCGCTATGATGTACGAAGAGGGGAAGTATGTCTAACACCGTTTTACATGCTAAACAGTTGACTTATAACATCATTGAAACTGTGCCCAAGTATAGTACGCTGTATAACTGTTTGCAACACCCTTGCACAAAGGATGTACTCAATGGTGGAATGTTTCGCCTAGGATACGAATTCCATCTCCGGTACGTCTCATGGTAGCTCAATACATCTATAGGTTGCCGCGATATCATACGGAGGAAGAGCCTCATCTGGTTAGCAAGACTAAGTCCAACTGCTACAGCATAGACCAGCGTATAGCGTACGCTAGATAGGATCAAACCAACCTCGGTACGGTCCATAGCTGGTCTTACAGGCGATGAGTAAAGGGACGGGCCAATATAGCCCGTATTATGACTATTTTTGGACCAAGCAACATGTAGATAGTGTAAGCTGCCGCTTGAATGTTATTCCCGCGAATCACGGCCTGTCACCCAGCACACAATTAGCGCCACGATTCAGGGGCATCGACTTAGGCAGGAAAGGGAACTGTCGCTGTTGGCGTTTTCTCTGCTTGGTTTTGGTAAGCTGCTACGGCCTGTTTTTCCTTTCCCAAAATGAATCTAGCGTTTCTCCATTATTGCCCTCAACGAAAAGAACCACGTGAATACTATATTCGTCCTGATAGATTTGGTTGAACATAGCCCTATCGAAAAAAGACTCGACTTCCTTCTAGGATATTGCCGCTTCGAAGGAAATGACTCAACTCTGGGTCCTCTCTAGATCCATCTGCCCAGTCCCTGTCATCATCGTCAGGGATGACTTCCGCCGCTTTGACACCGTCGCCCAAGTCCACCGGGTTCATGTAAAGTTCGTCTTCGCATTGCATAATCTCTTCCTTATTGGCATTGAGGTATGAGTGGACTTGCGAGACAAAATCATGTAAGAATATAGGAGAGCCATCCTCCTTGTCAATGATCAGCGGCTCTAAGGCAGCGTATCGGTCTTCCTCCTCATGCTCGTCGATGTTGTGCTTCTCCTCGCAGACATCGATGTAGACCAAGATGTTGGAGAGCGGGGGGCTTGCTAACGACTCTGAGGCGATGCTGGCGCCAATGAAGGACGTGAGAGAATTTTCGGGATCTTTGATTAGGATGTCGTTCAGCGAACCGAAAACGTCCCAACAGAGTCGTTCCAACAGGTCATCTCGGAGTCGGTTAAGGTAATCTACCACCGGCGGATCAGGCGTATCCTCGCGGTCTACCTCGTTAGGCAGTCTAGGCTTCATTACGAAGAGAAATGAAAAAGCAGATGGGGCTGAAAATTGCAGTTGGGAGTGAAGAGACTGAATGGTTCTCGGTGAGAGCGTGGGTAGTGGTTCGAGCGATAATTATCGGCCCGCACCCAACCTAGGTTCGGGGATTCTCAATGGCCTAGATGGTGGTCTAGTCTCCTGGTCTCCTAGATGATGCGACAAAATTTTACCTATATATTACGGCACAGCACGATGTTCCCGTTGCAGAAGGTGTCTATAGACGCTAGTGGCTGTTAAAACCTGATTTTGTTCTTCAATGGAGACTAGCTGCAAACATCTAACTTGACACCCGTACATTTCGATTATCATGTAAAGTAGGTTCGTGATCCTAGCGGGTCAGCATCAATAAATATGCGTATGCAACACTTAGGGCGAAATCGTAGGGGTGGGCACATCGGATGCGCAACTAGTACTTCATTAAATGCTACAGTTCATCCAGGTATTGCAGCGACACGACTGCGCACTGTCAAGCAAGTTTCCAATCACAATTCAGGACCTGCTCTGCTACGCCATTAACAGCTAAACTATTATTCCCAACCGGTGTATCGACAGATGGCACATGTGGCGGCTCTAAAGGCCTCAAGTGTCAAGGCAGCTTGTTCGAAAACTGTTGTAGCTTAGGTGGATATTGTGGCGATACTGTTTATCACTGCGCACAAGGCTGGTACGTTTCCGACCACTCTATTGAATCCATATCTCCTAACTCTAAGACAGTCATAAATCATTCTTAAGCGCTTGTATTACAGCAAACGTCTCCACTCTCAATGGAGACTGCGGCGCTAGTAAAGGTGGGTACACCTGTGCCAACGGTCCTTTCAATGGCCAATGCTGCTCTGCCGGAGGCTTCTGCAGATGAGTACTTGTCTCTATGATCTGCTGATAGAATTTTGCTCATGTCGTCTCTTCCATGTAGATCGACTGATACCCATTGCAAATCAGGATAGTAAGCTCTCCGCCTATAGACTAACTCAGTTCCGTCCGGCATCTGAAATTTCACAGTCAAAATGGTCATGGTGCTTGCAAATAGTCTACACGCACATATTAAATTGTTTCTACAGAGCTAGGGGCGCAGCTAGTAACACAGATGTTATAATAACACTAACTTGCATTAGCTTGCATTAGGATTGAATTAGACTACCCGTTCACTTTTACAAACTTTCACCTCATACAATTATAACACAGCCCAATGGCTCAATAATTATAATCACTATGATATAAGTCCTGCCTGAAGACTGCTCACACACCGCTCTCTCCCTCCCTAAAGCCATGAACAGCCTCGTCACCACTCCGACATTCAACGTCCTCAAATCACTATAGTGCTGTTGTTACGATCCATACTAGGCAACAAATGAAACCACTCACTAGTGATCAGTTTTGAGGATCTAGAGGATGCACTGCGCCGTAATCCTTCCCGAACGTGCCGCAGTCACGTAACCTACTTAGTAATTTGTGTATCTTAGCACTACTAGGCAACTAAGCACTTTGCATATTAACTTATCAGTTACTTAGTAATGAGTACCTCTTAGTACTACTAAGTAACTAAGTATACTATGTAAAATCTTCATATACATATAGTATAGGTATTAAGCTCTTGTAGCTTAATATGTTTAATTTAAGTTTTACTGTAGAGAGTGATTCTACTTATACGTTACTATTTTTATTTACACTCTATTACTCCATTTATAAAATTCTAACTAATAAGAAGCTTAATACTAGAAGTCTTACATTACTTCTACTTAGGCTACACTCTTAATACATACTTTACATACTCTTACGATAAGCGATGTTCTGATAGATACTCTAACTATTTTCTGGACCAAAGAAACTACTATTCACGCCTATAAGTCTAACATTGTTATGCGGGCAGTTGCGGGTTAGGGTTCAGCGGTGCATGTCGAAAGTTTATGATGCTGGTGATGATGTCAGCAATTGATGATAATGAACATAAGCGGTTATATGCCGGCATTTGTTCTTGTTATAAATAAAAGTTGTACGGCAACAGTTCTACCACAAGGCTAGTCATTTGATTTTCTGGTCACTTTTTTTTCTGGAGGAAAAAAAATCTTGCTAAGTAATAGGTGTTGTGTGGCTCGTCAAACGAGCGACCAAGATGGAAGATCTACGCAATACTGCTTTCGGGCACTGCATCCGCCTCATCACAAGGAGAAAATATCTTCGGTATCCTGAAGAGAAGGACTCAGAGTATTGAAGAAGATACGTTAATCGAGAGAAATCTGATAACGTGGCGTACCATGGATCCACGCAGCCGCCTGAGAAGGCGAATGAAGTACCGGAGCTCCGTAACCGCCAAGGGAATGGGATTTCTGACGTATCCAGAAGCACGCTTGGTGATGGCGTGAATGAACCCAGTGGTGCTCGCGTTGATCCAGAAAAGGGACGTGATTGTCATGTTGTTGACTGGGATGGACCCGGTGATCCACAAGTAAGCTCTAATTCTCGTCAAACGTGTATGGCTACTAACAGTTTCCCAAAGAACCCATGAAACTGGCCCCTAGCAAAGAAGGCTTTCGTCACGTTCCAGATTTGCTTTCTCACCTTCTCGGTCTACATTAGATGTGCCATATACACGCCCGGTCTACAGGGGGTGATGAAAGAGTTTGGCGTTGGCCAGGTGCCTGCGCTATTGGGATTGACACTATACGTTGCAGGATACGGTCTTGGTCCTGTACTATGGTCTCGTATGAGTGAAGTCCCACAGATGGGAAGGTTGTTGGTGTACATTCTCACACTTCGTAAGCTTCCTTATTCCGACATGGCATTCGGAGCCGGGCTAACCTGGGTTGCCGTCTAGTTTTCTTTGTGTTATCTTTGTGTTATGACAGTTGCCCGTGGTTTTCTCAGTCAGCTTTGGTATGCTATTGGCCTTCAGATTCTTGACTGGATTTGTCAGATCTCCGGCTCTTGCAACAGGAAGGGCGATCATTGCCGACATGTTCCGGCCGAAGAAACAAGCCTATGCGCTGACATTCTGGGGAATCAGTGCAGTATGTGGTCCTGTTTTGGGCCCCCTAGTGGGAGGATTTGCAGTCATGGCAAAGGGATGGAAGTGGACGATATGGGAGACTACGTGGCTCTCCGGATTTTGCTTTGTTCTGCTGTTCTTTTGCCTCCTGGAGACTAGCTCGACCAACATCCTGCACCGCCGGGCAAAGCGGTTGAGGAAACTTACCGGTGACGATCGGTTTACTTGCGAGTCCATATCTGACGGCGGCAAGGATGACAGGAAAGGACGTATGTATAGCCAGGCTGATAGTGATACGCTAGTACGCTGCTGACCCGAACAAGATTGTCCTCATGGTTCTGATCAAGCCTATCACGCTCAACTTCACTGAGCTCATTGTCCTCTTCCTCAACCTGTACATTGCATTCATTTGCGGCCTACTTTACCTCTGGTTCGAGTCGTTTCCCATTGTATTCGAGGGCATATACCACTTCCACCTTGGTAGCATGGGATTAGCTTTCCTTGGCATTCTTATCGGCGTCTCTCTCATAGCTGCTATACTTCTCGCATGAAACTATTTCTACCTGGAGAAACAGTTTGATGGAAACGGCAACATTGCGCCAGAGAAGCGGATGTTTCCTGGCATGATCGGATGCTTCTTTGTGCCTATCTGTATGTTCTGGTTTGGATGGTCGGTGAGGGCGGATGTGCATTTCATGGTGCCAATTGTTGGATCTGGCAGCTTTGGCATTGCAGCTTTTTCAGTCTTCCAGGGGGCCCTACCATATCTCAGCGATGCGTATCCCGACTCTGTGTGTGATGGCGGGCAAGGATCTGCAGCGATCGGCGTTTGGTGCGGGGTTTCCACTGTTTGCGAACGCCATGTACAAAAAACTTGGCATCGATTGGGCGAGCAGTCTGCTGGGCTTCTTGGGCATCGCCTTTATCCCGATCCCATTTGCACTGCATAAGTGGGGCAGGCAGGTCAGGTTCAAGGGCAAGCTGGCGAGGAAGGACATCTAATGGACGCAGGTTAGCAAGGGAGAAGGATGTGTACGTGTAAATGTATTTGCCGCGACTTTTAGTCTGATAGTCTCAGCAGCATAATGGAGAGTGTAGATTCTGTCCAGCTGCAATGCACGAGTCAGAGTCAGAAGTCACGACTGTAGCGCATTGGGATAGTGGCCCGCGGCGTGCAGGCTGTTGTCCGGAGATTGCATAGCTGGATGACAGAATGTGGCCTGTAGCCTGTAACATGTAGCTGGTGACATGTGCATGCAGTACACACTACTTATGTAAGCTGGAAGTGGGCGCCCCGTCCCGCGTCTGTGCCGTGCGCCGCGGAGATTGACACTAGCATAGTAGTCCGCTGCACATCGGCACCGCCACACCAGACATGCGCCACAACTATCCGCCACACCTTCCCTTCCCTCCAGCAGGTTTTCGACCACCACGGCGAGTGTAGACCTGCTCACCACCACGCGCACTACTGTTGCTGCAAAACGCCCTGCCCATGGCTGACGTCCCCAAACCCGTCGTCGTCAACGCCCCCGAGCCTCAGCGCCTGGAGAGCTCGGGGTCTGGTTCGTCTGCCGACTCGGATCACGATGCCCTGCTTGGCGCTGCGGACATGGAGCATCATGGCGAATACAACTTTGCTCCGCCTGTCCAGCCTGCCGCTGCCGCCATCGACGATATCGCTCCCCTACGTGAGTCGGGTTACAGCTGGACTACAGCCGCTCCCCCCTCGTCGCGCCCTCGTGGGCCCCAGATCATGACCGATGTCCCACCCGCCACCCAGCAGCCCAACGGCTCTGGCCTCAGCTCCTCGAGTAGAGGCCAGCGTCCTGCTGCTGTGCGCACCCCCAGCAACGCATATGCTCCCGCTCGTCGTCCACAACAATTCTCCCTCAATTCCAACACGCATCGCCAGCGTAACAACTCGGCGACGCGCTCGCGCCGCAACCCCAACGCCGAGTACCGCGCCCAGGAAAAGGCCTATGTCCAGCGCATTCGCCAGGAGGACCAGCAAGATGAGTTCTTTGACCCAGCCTTACGCACTCCCAGCCTTGGCTATAGCACCGACTCAGAGACCGACGACGACTCGCCCTCGACCGCCGACTATGTTGACAACGACCCATATGACCAGGAGACGCTCCTCTACTATGGCAACGACGACATGCAGCCGTCAATTGAGGAGCTCAAGATTCCCGCCAATCGCGAGCGCCTCGAGTGGCACTCGATGCTGGCCAGTGTGTTGACGGGCGATGTTGTTAAGCAGGAGAAGAAGCGCTTGATTGGTAGCTCAGAGCAACAAGGAGACAGCACCATGAAGGCAGAGATTTGGATGGGCATCCGCGCAAAGGTCTGTGGACGCTCTCTGCAGGCACAACGCCGGATAGTCGACGATACAAGAAGCAAGATTCGCGCCAACCTCGAAAGCATCATTTCCTTTGAAGTTGGTGGAGAGGCTGAGGCTGGTCAGACGGCTGCCCAACAGGTTGCGGATATCGTCAAGAAGATTGAAAAGGTGGAGAGTGCCTACCCTACACGACAGGCTCTCGAGGTTGCATACCCCAGAGCAGCCTCACAACCCTACAAGGACGCCTGCGACGCTGTTATTTCTTGGCATAATACCATTGCCCTTATCAACACTGAGATGTCTATCCTGAAGAAGTGGGTTGGCAACGAGGAGTTGGACTTTACCAAGCCCCGCCCTCGCTCTTCTCATGACCACCATCTGACCGATGAGTCTTCGTTTATTGACCGGATACTCAAGGAGGATGGCCTCAAGTCTCTGCAGGGAGACACCAACCTGCTGACGCCTCTGGAAAAGGTTATTCAAAAAGCAAAGGCTACGCTCATTGCAAACGCAGAGGGATTCGCCGACAGGCATCTACCGCCCTACATCGAAGAGTTGCTGACTCTCATCAACTTCCCCTCACGTCTACTTCAGGAGATTATCCGCGTTCGCCTGTCCTATGCCAAGAAGATCAAAGACCCATCGCAGCAAGGTGTCATGATGGCTGAGCAGATGATTGCCCAGTTCCAGATTCTTCTTGCCATGGCTGGCCAGGTCAAGGAAAGCTACATGGTCATCTCGCGGCCGGAGCCTGGCTGGGACCTGCCACCGTGCATTGAGGAGAACTTTGATCAAGTTGTTCTAGATGCCCTCAAATTCTACTTCAAGATGCTCAACTGGAAGCTGGCAGCCAACAAGAACACATTCAAAGAAGCTGAAATCCTGGAACAGGAATGGGATTTTTGCAACAAGCTAGGCCGCCAACTTCAGGGCGGTGATGTGGTTACAGCAGAGCAGTTCAGTGTTCTTACCTCCAAGTCGCTGACCCGTCTCAGTGCGCATTTTGAGCGAGAACTCCAGCGCCGACCCGATGAGCTCACTGGGTCTGAGATGGAAAAGCGCTATAAGCAGATTTTGGATTCTGTTCGTGTGCGACAGCGAAAGCTGTTCCGTTTCTCCAGGATCCTGACACAACGTTTTGAGAACTGCACCGAGTACAACATCAACAACATCGATCTGGACGAGGAGCAGCTGCATGAGCTGTATGAGTCGTTGGTTATTACGGGACATTTCCTTGTCGAGACTTCCAGTACGAACAACACGGGCCTTTACATTGTCGCCTCGCCTGCCGCGCTTGACCGCCCTAATGATATTCAATCGCTGCTTACGACATGCTACCATGCCGAAGAGGCCCCAGAAGACCCCTCGAACCCATATGTTCTCATTATCAAACCAGAGCAACCTCTCTACTGGTCAGGCAAGAGGATGTCGGCCAACATCATCGAGCCCCATCTGGATCTTAAGGCCGGTCGCTTGCGACTTGTTGCCGACGGTTCCCAGCAACGGTTGGCTAATGCAAACATGTCGTTCTTATCCTGTATTGGCATGGAACTGCACACCTTGATCGATCAACGTGCCAATCTTCCACGCGTCAATGCGGAATTGCTCAAAATCAAGCAGACCGCGTACACCCTATCCAATACCATCATGGATAGTGTTGAGATTGTTCGCAGACAAACAGCCGGCCTTGATTGCCAGGATCTTATTCAAACCTGTTTTGCTTTTGCAACAGAATTTGGTCAGCGTTCGGTGCTCTACATGGACTATAACCGTCGAGCAATGAACAACATAAGGCTCACAAGGCTAGCTCTCGATTGGGTCAGTTTCATCTGCGATGATTGTATTGCATCCGACCGCAAAACGTTCCGATGGGCTGTTGTAGCCTTGGAGTTTGCCATGATGATGACTCGCGGTCAGAACATTCTGTCCATCAGCGATGATGAGTACTCCCAACTGCGTCTCAAGGTTGCTGGCTGCATGTCGGTGCTCATTTCTCACTTTGATATCATGGGCGCTCGATCCACCATCGCTGCTCAAGCCGAGCGCCAGCGACTGAATGCCATTGCGGGCAAGAGCATGTTGGACCCTAAGAATGCCAAGGATGACGACGAATCCATCAAAATGACACAGGAACAATGGATGCAGAGGCTTGAAGAGATTGACTCTTTCCGAAAGGAAAAGGAAGCCGAACGACAAGCATTGGGCAGGGTGCTGGAGGACTCTAACGAAGCCGACCGAGCTCTTACCTACCTCTCTTCATCTGCTACCAACGTTACTCTGCGCTGGCAGCAGGGTCAGTTTGTTGGCGGAGGAACCTTTGGATCAGTCTACGCAGCCATGAATCTCGATTCCAATCACCTCATGGCTGTCAAAGAAATCCGTCTCCAAGACCCCCAGCTCATTCCTACGATTGTCGCGCAGATCAGAGACGAGATGGGAGTGTTGCAAGTACTGGACCATCCCAACATTGTGTCTTACTATGGTATCGAGCCGCATCGAGACAAGGTGTACATTTTCATGGAATACTGCTCTGGCGGTTCGCTGGCTGGCTTGCTGGAGCACGGACGCATTGAAGACGAAACTGTCATTATGGTTTACGCGCTGCAGATGTTGGAGGGTCTTGCCTACCTTCATGATTCCGGTGTTGTACACCGTGATATCAAACCCGAGAGTGAGTTTTTTTGGCCTAACCATCAGCTTTTTGTATACTAATTCTATTCAGACATCCTCCTCGATCACAACGGTGTGATCAAGTTTGTCGATTTTGGCGCAGCAAAGCTCATTGCTCGCCAAGGCCGAACGCTCGCTGCAGAACACAACGCTACCCGCCAAGGCCGCCAACGCTCAATGACTGGAACCCCTATGTACATGTCTCCCGAAGTCATTCGCGGAGGAAGCACCGGTCGCCACGGCGCCGTCGACATCTGGTCCCTTGGCTGTGTGATCCTCGAAATGGCCACGGGCCGCCGTCCCTGGGCATCCATGGACAACGAATGGGCCATCATGTACCACATTGCCCAAGGCGATCCACCGCAGTTACCATCTCGCGACCAGCTCAGCGAAACGGGTATCGACTTTTTGAAGAAATGTTTCGACCGCGATCCAAACAAGCGAGCCAGTGCAGTCGAGTTGCTCCAGCACGAATGGATCATGACGCTCCGTGCTCAACTCAGTCTTGAGCCCGCGACTCCAAGCGATACCAATTCCAGCAGCGGAGGAACTCCTCATAGTAGTAGGCAAAACTCTACCTACAACTAATCCCCCCCCCCCCCCCTTTTGCCTAGTCCGTTCTTCCAAAGCGGAAGTCTAGTCGAGCTTTCTTTTCTTGTTCCTTGGTACACGCGCGCTAACTCGGCTTCCCTCTCTTCCTTCTTCTGTCCTATAGTCACTTGTCGTCTCTCCTCCCGCAAATCAAGCCTCGATGCCACAAAAACCGGTCCCTTGAGTCCCAGCCTTACGGTCTCGTCGACTTGGAGCGCGGGATCAATATCCCCGCTCCCGCCGTTTACGCCGTCTGCAAGTGGGGGGCCGGGGTTCTTTTTTTGCAGAGGGTAGGAGTGTCTCGTAAGAGTGCAAGGACGGAAGTTGAGTGAAGTGGGAGAAGGGTGCGATCCGGATTGGGGTTTCCTATAAGATTACGTTTCAGTCCGGTTTCTTCTTCCTTTTCCTTATTCTCTATCATCTCTCTGGGCTTCAATTTGTTATCACCACCGCCATCATTATGGCTTTCGCCTTCTCAGTACTTGCCGCTAGCATTTCTTGGCGAGTAGTTGGGAAGTCGGGTCTCTCTTGTGTAACACGTCCTTTTTTTTCCTTGGATATCTATTCTTCTTCTTTTTCCCGCAGTCTTTTGTCTTTTCGTCTTTGCACCTCGAGTACACAATGGATTGGACTGCGAAACAAAAGACAGATCGAAAACGAGTTTGGCTGGGGAGGTCAGCGTGGGAAGGGTTAATCATGTGCATTAGCGATGGCGTTGTGTTCTCTTCTTTGGTAAGGATGGGTAGTATGTTTTTTAGGGTCTTTGTTACCCTAGGAGATTGATTGGTCTGAGATGACCTTTTTTTTTCCTCTTCTTTCTTCTTGTGCCATAAACGAACAAATGATTCGGTTGGATTGGATTTTGGAAGCGAGTACATACATAGCTAAGCAACGATTGCCCCACTGTGAGGCTTATAACATTTCATCAGTTTACTTCTTCTCCTCTCTCTCTCTCATGTGTGAGCGCTACATGACGGTAGCGAAAGTTTGGGCTGTGGGAATGTGTTCAGTCCTACTACTGGCGTAGCAAGACAGATTGCTTGATCTACAGTCTATCATCTATTCCTCAGTCATACTATCGTATTCTCTAGAGGAAAGTCCATAAACATTGCGCCCTCTCCTCTCCGCTCCTTCGCTATATATGCCCGTCCACCGTCTACTTACCGTCACGCATGGTACGGAAAAAATCCATGACACCGGTGAAGACGACAAGCAGGATACCACCTCCAGGACCAAGTCTGAGAACCTTGGGCAGGAAACCCTTGTACAGGGCCGAGAAGCCCTCCTCCCTCATGACGGTGCCGAGTGCAGGCCATGCCCAGTTGTACTTGGGTACTGAGCCGGCAACCTTTGGCGAGTTCTGGATACGCGACTTGACTACGTCCATAGGCGTGTTGACAATGGTACCGACTGTGCCACCAATAGCACCAGAAAGGAGGTCGTTTGTGATTTGACTTCTCTTGTCGGTTGCTTTGGGCAGGAGAGCGCGGACCTGGAAAATGCAGCCAAAGTAACCAGCGTTCCAGAGAATGTGCCTCCACATGGTTGACTCGAGACCCTGGTACAGAGTAAGAGGGCCTTCCTGTCTGATAATCTTGGTAACACAGTCCATCATGCCGTTGTACTTGTGCGCCTGGGCTTTGTCCTGTAACCGAATCTTGACTAGCTCGAAGGGTACGACGACGAAGGATTCGGTTGCACCGGCGGTGGCGCCAGTGAGGATAGACAGGGACTGGTTCATCTTGGATTGACCGAAGAGGTTGCGGTAGAAGGCACCCCACGAGTCGTTGGCAGCAAACTTGGTGGCCCTGGGCTATGTGAGTTGGAGGAAGATGAAGGCAAATAGAGAAATGCGCACCTCTTTGGTGCCTCCATGAGAATGGGAGCGGTGATACCACGGTACAATCTCGAGGCACTGGCAAACGTCAGTCCCTCCGGCCGGTTACTGCCAATGCGTTGTGGCCATACCCCTCATTCTTGATGATTTTCCGGAAGCAGTCTACCATACCATTGTAGCCCTCGTCACCAACTGCCTTGCCAGTCTGAAGTTGTCTGCGCGCATTTAGAGGCGGTTGTGATGTGGTTGGGTGTTTGGTCTCTTACACTCGGGTCTTGACAACGTCAAGAGGATACCTTGAGAATGAGTCAGCGTTAATCGCATAGATGGCAAGGAAGTGAACAAGCCATACATTATCAGGATCTATATGCGCCAGGCCAATTAGCATTGTGTGGCATCACGCGAGCTCGACGAGCGATGAGTTGCGCCCACTCACCTCCGACACACCAGCCACGGCACCTTGACACACAGATAGTCAGCGCGCGTGCGTATAAAATCATAGCCATAACTAAGATGGTGGCAAAAGGTTGCTGTCGCACAACCGAGAAGGCGCATTGGAGCTGCATGTATTTTGCTGGGCAGCTACCGGCAGTTGTGCAGACAACCGCTAAATGGGCATTGAAAAGTACTAGAGCAGCTATGACTTACCGGCCGCGAACTGGTAGACGAAAGGCAATGGCTTCGCATCGGCAGAAGACATTTTGAGGGCAGGATGGTGGAGGAAGAGAGATGTCGGAGAGGCAGAGAGAAGAAATGCCGGTGCAGTGCTAGGAGTAGGAAGAGAGGGATGCACGGCACACAATCTGGGGAAAGAGGCGTGGAGCGTGGGATGTCATGGATTGTATGTAAGTATAATATCTCCAGAAGTGGCCCTAGCTTCCCGTCTTCGGTTGCAAGACGCTGCTGCAACTCTCATTCCCAATTCCACTTGGACTTGCACGCCCGCTTTGGTGGGGGTGCAGAAGCTACCGTTCCTCGGCCTGCCCCACATTTCCAATGCCTGGCCAAACCTACCGTTTTGGACAGAATCTACGGCATGCAATACGTCGAGTAATGTCACTAGACGGCTGCAAACTGATTCGACTCAGTGGTCTGCAGCATTGTAGCCGATGCATGTCCCGCGCAGTCCCGCAGTCCCACATTGCTTGGACCGACATCGCTTGGCCCCAGCGACTTGATGACTCACGTGACCCTGGTCGCGAACTCGTGGCGAAGTGCTATCCTATTGGCTGTCCGTGACGCGTGAACGCGCTCAACTGCACACTGCAGACGTTGAGTCTGCCCGCCGTCCATTTCCATGTCGACACGGCAAAAGTCCTTTTTTGATCAGGACCAGAAGCCAAAGGTAATCTGACAACAACTCATGATCCACTGGCCTAGTACTTATCCAAGACACACGCAGCAATATCGAGGCCAATGGAACCGCTCGCGCAACGGCGCCTTCCCCCACCATCACAGTAATCAGAACCCACCCGCGACGCGACAGATAGCCACAGGTCCTCCCATAATGCCGTCAACTCAGACGCGTACCAAACTCAAGGCCTTTCAATTCGCCGAAGGCGTGCCATCTGTCGCCAATGCCAAGGAATGCGAGGCTGAGAAAGAGAATCTGCGTAGTGTGCCAGGAAAAGGGTCCAAGTCAATGGGAACTCCAAAGATGAACAAGACTCCGACAGATATCGGAACTGGTAACAAGACTCCGAAGTTGCCCACTGTTGTAGACTGCCCGCCACCGTCAACACCGGCCACCACGAGACTACCGCTGGCGGATCTTGTCGGTAACGTCGATGATTCCTCAAGACATGCCCCGCCCGTGGCCTCTCCAGAAGAGCAATTGATATGGAGAGGCTCGCAAGCGGTAAACACTCCATTGCCACGAAAGAACAAGAAGCGCGCCAGGAGTTCCTCACCCGTCGGCCCATCCCAAGAAGAATCCAGGCTGGACTCAAGCAGGCAAGACATCACAACACCCCAGGCCGATCCAGCCATGGAACTTTGGTCACGATACACAAACAACAAGGGAACCCCTACTGCCAACAGAAGTGTAGCCTTTGCTCACCTTATCAACGAGTCATCACCAAGGTCTGCCGCTGCTGCCGGAAGCGTGAGTGGGCTTCGAAGATGGGCCAGCTGTGGCGTCGAGTTTCCCGCATCCAACAGAAAGAAAAGGAGGATGCACGGTGTATTTCAGGCTGAAAAGGAGATTGCCGAGGATGTGTTTGCTGATGTTCCAAGTTCAGATGGTATCATGCTCGGACAGCCCACCAAGCCAAACATTGCGAGTATGGTAAAGAGAATGCGAGAATGCGTTTCAAAATCAGAATCTCGGATGTCTTCTCAATTGCCATCGAGCTCATCACCGCTACCCCGGGCTGGCGATCATCAAGACTCATCGTCCGGCTCTCCTGTACAACGGCGTCCTCGGGAACAGGATGTGGTTGCTTCAGAGACTCTGCAACACGCATCAACATCACTGGGAGACATTATGGATGAAGATGACGCACATGTGCAAGACGGGGAACTTGTAAATGCGGAGCAGACCGGACCTGCCCCACTCGAACCATCTCCAGAATCGTCTGATGATTTTGGAGACGACGATTTCGATGCAGACTTGGTAGAAGCCTTGGATGTCTCGACTCAGGAAGTCAGCCAACTAACCCACTCTACCAACAATGTTAACACATGTCACCATCCTGTAACCGCACTCCCACAACCGCAGCCAGCTGTAGCGGCTCCCTCAAAGACCGGAAGCGACGACGAGTTTGGAATGGACGACGAAGACGACTTTGCCGCTGACCTAGAACAAGTGGCGTCACTGTATGACACGAGGTCGATGGAATCCCTAACAGCTGATCCAGCCCCACCAGCAGACAAGGGACCCTCTGCAGCTACCAAAAACACAGCATCAGCTACAGTCATCAATCTGATAGACGACGACGATGAATTCGACGAGGACATTGACGCTGACGAGTTTGCCGCTGCTGAAGTGGCTGCCACGCAAGCACCAGCAAATACTGTATGTAAAACAAAAACACGCCACTAAAAGAACATTGCTTACTCTCAAAGAGTCAACAGGACAATAGGGCTATTCAGCGTTATCTGGTGAAGAGGGTAGATGAAAGCTCTTACACGACTGACCGTGGCTACCAGATGCCCGAGAAGGTGAGTTGCAGATTGAGCGAGGTATCAGATGTTGTGACTAAAGGCTCTATAGGTCCTCATGGTTGAAGAAGAAAAGACGAAGCTTTTCAAAGCCATCATTCTCCGGCAAGCTTGGTTTGACACACCATGCACAACTGGCTCATTTGTACATGTCATAGGAGAGTTTACAAGTGGCGGACAGTGTGTTGTAGATGATCATAACAACATGCTTATCTTGCATCCAGATCACTTGATCTCGTCAACTGTTGTCGCAGATTCGTTTGGTTGTCTCCGACGAGCAGTGCTTCAGGATCGTGTAAAAGCTACGAGCAGAGCCAATGCACCAATGTTGTACGGCACGCTTCTGCACGAACTCTTCCAAGAAGCCATAAAAGTGAACAAGTGGGATACGGCTTTTCTTTTGGAAACTATTGAAAAACTCCTACCAAGCCACATGGAGACCATACTGGAGATCAACTCAACGTGCGAAGACGTCAAGGAGCACATGAGTAGCAAGTTGCCTGAGCTACAAGCCTGGGCCAAGATTTTTGTTTGCGCAGAGCCACAAGCCGATGCCGTTGTTCGAGAGCGCAACGGGCGGCAGTGTACTATGAGCATCAACAAACTCCTTGATGTCGAGGAGCACGTTTGGTCTCCCATGTACGGGCTAAAGGGCAATATTGATGCCACGGTTCAAGTGACTATGCGAGACGACCAGGGCGAACGGACTCTGACCGTACCGTTTGAAGTCAAAACTGGGAAGAACTCATCGAACGCTGCTCATGTTGCACAAACAGCATTGTATAACCTATTGTTGTCCAATCGATACGGTACGTTCTTCAGTGCTTTTCACAACCTCCAGCTGACCCAAACAGATGTTAACATTGCATACGGCATTCTGTATTACCTTGAAACTTCTGACATTAGCCGCATTCCTGCTATTCGTAACGACATTATCCATATGATTATCAAGCGGAACGAGCTGGCCTGCTATGTTCGCGATCGGATCGATCTTCCACCAGTGCTAAAAGAAGACTTCAAGTGCCAAAAGTGCTATGCACAGGAGGCATGCTTTCTTTACCACAACCTTGTCGAAGAAGGCAAAGGCGATATGCTGAACAAAAAGGCAAAAGAGCGATACGACGAACTTGTAGCGCCACTTCAACCTTCCCATCGAGAATTCATGAAGAAGTGGGACACGCTCTTGACCAAAGAAGAGACAGACATGATGAAGTTTCGGCGAGAGCTCTGGACGATGCTTAGTACAGAACGTGAGAAGTTGGGTCGCTGCTTCTCCAACGTCATCATGGAACCCGGGTCGGGTTTTGAAGAGAAAAATGCCCAAAAAATCAACCGCTACAGCTACACTTTCATCAAACAGCAGCCAACCCCTGGCTTTTCTTTTACTGAATCCCAGCTCATCGTCGGAGAGCCTATTGTTGTCTCAGACGAACAAGGCCATTTTGCACTGGCCAACGGGTACGTAACAAATGTCCATAAGCGGCGCATCACCGTCGCTGTTGATAGACGACTACACAACTCTCGCACCAAGCTTCCGGGTTTTAACTCGCAAACCAACCAAACCTTTGCTGGCATTATGGAAGTTACCAAAGAGGGCGAAACAGCTGCAAAGTATGAGGCCGACGAGGAGCCCGTCCTGTATCGACTGGATAAGGATGAATTCAGTAATGGCATGGCAGCGGCTCGTAACAACCTTATCCAGATCATGGATAACAATGTTTTCAAGGCTCATGACTTGCGTGCGCTGATTGTGGATGGTCGAGCTCCTGCATTCAAGTCCATCAAGGACGCACCTCCGATGCCTGAGTCGTCACAAATGTCAATGAATTCCGACCAGAGAGCTGCGGTTTCGAAAGTCATGTGCGCCAAAGACTATGCGCTCGTGCTGGGTATGCCAGGAACAGGAAAGACAACGACAATCGCACACATTATCCGCACACTTGTTGCTCAAGGGAAAAGCGTCCTTTTGACTTCCTACACACATACTGCTGTCGACAACATCCTTCTCAAAATCCGAGATGACAAGATTGCCATTCTGCGACTTGGTGCCGCGAAGAAGATCCATCCTGAAGTTCGAGAGTTTGCCACCCTTGCAGCAGAGCCAAAGGAAAGTGTTGACGAGCTCGAAAGATCATGGATGCAGCCACCTGTTGTGGCTACCACCTGCTTGACCATCAATCATCCCATCTTCAGTCGCCGTGTCTTTGACTACTGCATTGTCGATGAAGCATCTCAAATCACGTTGCCAGTATGCCTTGGCCCAATCCGCATGGCCCAGAAGTTTATCCTCGTCGGTGATCACTACCAGCTACCGCCATTGGTGCAGAACAAGGAAGCCATGGAGGGTGGTCTAGACGTGTCGCTTTTCAAGCTGCTTTGTGAAGCTCACCCACAAGCGGTTGTCAGCCTGGAGCATCAATACCGCATGTGTGCTGATGTCATGCTTCTATCTAACAGGTTCATCTACTCGGGACGATTGAAATGTGGCACAACCGCAGTGGCTACCCGTACACTGAAACTGCCCAAGCCAAACGGTCTTATGGCATATCATCATAGGCTACAACAGTCTCGGTTCAGTGCAGTACAATCTTGCGCGGGTCCTGATGCTGCTCACTGCTGGCTTTCGCGTTCTTTGTCACCGGATCAGCCTGTGGTCTTCATCAACACGGATCTTATCTCTCCAATCCTCGAAACGCAAGCTGGACCTCGCATAACCAATGCGCTAGAGGCACGTCTTGTCAGCCAACTCACAGTATCGCTACTGAGTCTTGGTGTTGTTGTCGACGAGATTGGCATAATTGCTTTCTACCGCTCGCAGCTTGCTCTTTTGAGACAAGGTTTGGCTGCTGCCTACACACAAACTCAGTCTTCGGAGCTGTCAGCACCGGCGATTAGCAGACAAGGATGTGCTGGTGTTGAACTACACACTGCAGACAAATTCCAAGGTCGCGACAAGGAAGTGGTCATCGTCTCTTGCGTGCGCAGTAATGAGAATGGTGTTGTCGGCGATTTGCTCAAAGACCGACGACGTATCAACGTTGCTTTGACCCGTGCTCGATCCAAACTCATCATACTGGGTAGCGAGAAGACGCTGTCAAGTAATGAACTTCTACGCGACATGGTCGCCCTCTGCCGAGAGAAGGATTGGGTTCTCGACCTCCAACCCGAGATGGTAGAGTCTCATGCATTTGAAGAGGCTGTGACGCAAACCGGCAAAACGCCAGTCCGACCATCTAATTATTCATCTTACGTTCCAGACTCTGCAGTGAGTCAATCACTCACGCCCAGTCCGTGCAAGAAACGTAAAGCCCTCGACGATCTTACAGCCGCTCCTGGGGCGATTAACGCCAGGAGTTCAAAGAGACAGGTTGGAAGCAAGAGTCCTGAAGCGAAGAAAGTACCTGCCAAAATCTTTACAGCCGGGAAGCGCGGTATTCTCGATGGTAGACCGGTACTGCGAGACATTTACAATGACGCCATGTAGCGCCTCATTGAGTTTGATGAGTTTGAAGAAATTTTTGATCATGAACGTTTTCTTGATGGGAGGAGTAGGGTATTTGGTTTGTACCACTTTTTTTTTTCATTACGTACTCGAGGCAAGGGAACAGGATAATGGGATGGAACAGGCTAGGATACCACAGCGTTACCTTTTTCTTCTTTGACTTTTTTTTTATTTATAGATTAGCGTAGGATTGCAAACTTTTAAGCAAGCGGAAATGATACCACAATGAACTTGATTTGCTTTATCGTTCCTTTTTGGGGGTGGACCTTTGCATGTTCTTGGAATATTTACTCATTCAGCGATCCCTCAAGATCAAAAATTAAACACACAAATCGTCTTCCTTACTGCCCCCCTCTTCCCCTCTTTTTCCTCTCGAAACTCAATCTCCACCCTTCTTTTTTTTTGAGGAACTTTACCCACTCTAAAAACCCAAGCCCTCTCTGCTGATCACTACGGCCCGCAAATATAAACTCCATCAGCACTAAACCGGTACTTCCAATGGCCTCGAATAGCCTGAACCCTAGATATTTCGTCTCCGTTCTGCGCGAAAGAAGGTTTACCCGGCCGTTTATAGTCTGGGCGTAAGCTCGGGACGTGCGTTTGCGTACCGGTGTGGCGGGGCTAGAGGAGTGAAATGGGGGGGGGGGGGGGGGGGGGGGGGGGGGAGGGGAAGAATTGTTTGGCTGGTTGGATAATGTTGGGGGGGCTTAGAGTATTTCCAAGGGGTTTTGGTCGATTCTTGAGGTGTGTGAAACTGCGATGGAGAGTTGAGAAGAAGAAAATTTTCAAGGCAATGGAGATGTAAATGTCTTAGTCTTCAGATGATTAGGAAGACATAACCGTAATTCATACAGGTTTGCCGCATTTGGGAGATGACAAGTGGTTGGTTGAGCTTGTGAAGACATTACGAATATCACATTATGAAGCGTGTCCCTGACGGACTAAACTGGGTAGTAGTAGTAGTAGTAGTAGTGCAACCAACCACGTCTCCTTGGATCCATCCAACTACCTCAACCAATCATCAACCAGCCACCCCACACATGCGTGTTTGTTTACAAACTAGCAAGCAGAGCAGGCAAAACGCTGCGGCTAGTATAGGCCCAAATAGCCGAGCTATCATGAGCCCTGAATGTAGCACTGGTCCAAAACGTGTTGCGCTTGCTCTGGAGGCCGTACAAATTCTTGTAGAAGCCGTTGCGCGTGGCTTCTACTCCGGCAACGAGGTTGTAGGGGTTGTGTGCGGAAGCGACGACGAATTCAGGTTCAGGTCCGGTAATGCCGTTGGCGGCGCGGTAGCGGTTGAGGTCAGCCATGATAGCGGCTTTGGCCTGGTCGAGGGTGATGGACTGGCCGAACTTTGTGCCGTAGAAGATTTGGGTGTAGGAGGGGTTTACGGTGGCTTGGATGTTGATGATGGCGGGCATGGGGGGGATGGCATAAGGGCGGTCGAGGGCGAGGTTTAGGACGGTGGAGTTGACTGGGAAGGCGTTTTTGACAATGGTGGTGAAGTAGTTGACCGAGGTAAATTGGTTGAAGAGCTTGAGTTCGTCGCCGCTGGTGTCGAGAGGGGCGAGGTTGTCGGCGGTTGGGGGAGCGGTGATGAGGATCTTCTTGGCTATGACGAGACGGGTGCCTTTGGGAGTCTGGACGAGAACTCGGACGTTGCCGTCGATCTTGCTGACACGTGCTGTCTTGATTACCCTGGAGGACAGGAGGAGGGAGTTCGAAGCTTGGAGTTCGGCAGTGATCTTCTGGTACAGGAGGCTGTTGTTCATGACCGAGCTGGTCTGGAAGTTCTGCATAGTCTTGATGAGACTCAAGGAGAAGGTACGGATCACCTGCAGCGTAGGGAGCTCAGCAAAATCACCAAACGCAGAGGTGAGCACGTAAATGGTTTGTACGGCATCAGTGATGTTGTACTTTTGAGCAAATTGGCCAAAAGGAAGCAGTAGGTCTTCGGGAACCGGGTCAGGCAGGTAGAAGCCAGCATCCAGTTGGGGCCACTGCGAGATGACAGCAGCATATCGCTGAAT
The DNA here is from genome assembly GCF_028858645.1 of Bipolaris maydis. NCBI lineage: Eukaryota > Fungi > Ascomycota > Dothideomycetes > Pleosporales > Pleosporaceae > Bipolaris > Bipolaris maydis. The sequence continues at coordinate 1,602,900 of NW_027093863.1, read as the reverse complement.
AGCAGCGCCGAGAGCTGCTTGATTGACAGAAGGCAGACCTTGCAGAATGCGGCCAGTCCTGAAGTCAACGTTCTGGCCGTTGGCAGAAGGAAGGGTGATTGGGCTGGTGCTGAGGTTGAAACGGGCAAACCATTGATGCACCAGAGGCTCGTCATGGTACAGCTTCACACCGATATCAATGGGAAGTTTGGTCTCGGGATCCAGGAAGGTCTCCGTGTGTCCTCCGGCACGGTCTTTGGATTCAATGACCACAACCTTCTTTCCAGCGTCCTTGAGTTGGATGGCAGAGTAACATCCCGCAGCTCCTGCACCGATAATTACGACATCAGTGTTGATGACCTGATCTGGGCTGTAGTAGCTGTCCTCCAGCTTCTGGGGACTGGGTGCTGCATTGGCGAAAGAAAAGGTGACCACCGCGGCGGCGGCGACTGGAATGAATGAACGCATAGCTGAAGTATCTTTGCAGTGGGAAGTCAAAGAAAGTGAGTAAGGAGCGTGGTTACAAAGATGCTACTCGTATGCAGGCGTAAAGAATCTAAATGTCAAGACATGAAGTTTGCAGATATACACAATGGTTCTCTCGACTCGGACCTATTTTGCAAGCCATAAGCTGACAGTAAGCCAAAATTAAATTGCGTTTGCGGGACGTTGGATGACAGGCATCGCGACGATAAACTATGTATCGGCATCAATGCTCGATCGGCCTGGAAATAGAGGGGACTAGGATGCTGATGAGGTGCCGTAGAAACTTATTTTTTTTCAATCCCTGTGTCATGTGCTAGGATTCGAGTTTTCTGTGTGTTCTCGACTATTTCAACTCGCTCCATGGTGTAGAAGAAGGAACAAGAGTGAGTGATATGGTTCTGCTCAAGCTCAGCCCTAAAGCGATGTCTGAAAGTTGGGGTGATGTGCCTGATCTGCATCAGCGCGGGCCTTTCCAGTTGTCGTTGAGCGTAAGCCGATGTCAAGATTTCCCCTTTACAGTAGTTCTGGCTAAACTTGATCCTAAGATTCGCCATATGGTTAACATTGCGAAAGCTTACGTCACTCAAGCGCCATAGCTCTTCGGTGCATTGACTGGTTGTTCTAAATGAGATGATGTTTAAAACCCATCCGTTATGAATATGGTCAGGAGGCTAGAGGCTAGACTCTGTAGTCCATATTTGTAAGTCTGCGTGTGCGTGGTGCAATTTAGCTGTAAGTTAACACAACGCGTATGTGTGCTGTATAGAGGAATGCGATTGAAAAAACGCGTCTAGGAGAATCCTCGGCAATTTTTTGATTAGCCGGTGCCAAGTGCTCAGAACTAGTAGTTTCTGCTTACTTTGGGTAAATGATGTTGATGATCAAATCCACAACTTTAATTGTAACGCATTGGTTCAACTTTAAGGAAACGCTAACTACAACAATTTGTACAAGCAGCGAGGCACGCTATTGACAGGATCATAGCACATTGAGTCTATGAGTCCCACTTGTAGATGATTGAGAGGTGACCTTAGCATAGCCATCACGTAATGTGACTAACCTATATCTTACTCACTGAACAGACTAAACAACTGGGAGATATGGGCATTAGGTTCAAAGCAGTATTCCTACAGGGGCAGAGATATCTCAGCTAATACAGTAATTCAAATTAATGCCCTTATGTTGACCGTTCATCGCAGTCCTCATCATGTTTCCCCTAGGTTGCCAAAATAGGCAATAAAAAGCAGACCACAACAGACCTCAGTGACGAAGATCCCCATAGAAATCTCATTCCCAGACTCCCCTATCCCAACGCCAGAATATCAAGATTCCCCCATTCGCGAAATCTCGGTCTCACGCCGCCACCTCTCAGCACGCCCCTCTGCTCCTCCTCCTCCTCCTCCTCCTCCTCCTCTACACGCACAACTCCCGTCGCGGCAACAGCCAAGCCTCCAGACGGATGCACAAGCGACGCAGCAACCGGCTCATCCACGCTCCCCACACTAATAATTTCGTCCGGCAGCACAGCTCCTTCCTTGGCATACGCATCCCTCCACACCCTGACCTTCCCATCCGTGCCCCCAGCCCAAAGCTCATGCGAAAGCGCCTCAATATCATACGGCGACTGTCCCGCGTTCCAAAGATCGAAGCCGAGTTTCTGCTTGGTCAGCGCGCGTCTACCCGCACAGTAGCCTAGGGCCAGCGAGAAGCTGCGCACGTCGTAGATGAGCACGACGTCTGCGTTGCGCTCGGCGACGTAGAGGTAGTTGCCGCAGGGACTCCATTTGAGCGATGAAACGCCGTCTCCTATGATGTCCTTTAGATTCTCGTTGCGGGATTTGGTGCCGCTGCATGCGCCGGGGAGGCCAAAGCTGGTGACTTCGGCGCCGCTGAGGGGATCATAGATGCCGATGTGGCGGGTGCGTGATCCGGCGGCTAGGAGGCCATCGCGCGAAGATGGCGCGGGTGGGGAGAGGGATAGCGCTGAGATGTATCCTTTGAAGCCGCGTCCTCCGCCTTTGAGTTTGTTGCGGCGGGCGGGTATGGTGGCGATTGTGTGAATGGGTTTGTTGGTCTCTTGCAGGTCGAAAATGACGATTTTATCCTGGGAGCCGCCGAAGAAGTGAGCACCGTCGTGGGAATATGTCAGGCTTGTGGGTGCGGTGATGGCTTCGGTCAGATTGTTGATTAGTTTGTATGAAGCAAGAGGTGTCGAGATGTCGACTGGTCCGGGAGTTGGAGGCGGATTTTCCTCGTTGGCGTAGGTTCGTGAAACGTCCCATAGGGCATTGTGCAATGTGATATAAGAGTCTCGTCGACTAACAAGCACGGTTGTGCTATTCGCATCTTGCAGGTTGAACAGCGGGTTGGCTCCAAATGCCCAGATGGGGTTAGGCGAGTGGAAAGATGCATAGGGCGTGAGGCTCTGAGCGCTGGTGTGGGATCCAATGTCGTTGGAGATGGGATAGACGGAGAAGGACCGGTTGTAGTCCGAGGTGAATATGCAGCTTCCATCCGGTGAGAGCTGAGCTTCTTGCACGCAGCTTGTGTGGTGGGGATTTCGTAGACGTTGGTAAGCTGATGATGGAGGCGATGCCGAAGATGAAATGCTCGAGGATGACGGGCTGGAAGACTTAACAGCACCATGTTCACCTTCTGATTCATCATTCTTCACCTCTTCCATAATCTCGCTACCTTGAGCCTCGCCATCCCCCTGATCCTCATCCATCTCTTCCTGACCGCATCTTTTAACCCTCGTACTAGCCAAGCACCTCACATTAATACCAGCACCACTCATGATGTTACCTCGCCATACCCCTTCTTCCTTCTTCAAAATACAATTCTCCTTCCCCTAAACTATAATATCCGTGACGTTGAAAAATCCCCGTCTCAACCCCAGCTCAAAAAAAACTGTCAAACAAGCACAAGCCCCCCTCCCAAAATGCAGGGAAAACCCCCCCAAACTCCATCTCCCCACGCTAAGTTAACAAACCCCCCCGCACAGACACCCCGTTCGCGACTTACAACCCCCACCTCCGAAATCTCCCCGAAAACCGAACCCTCAAGATATTCCGTCATCATCGACAAGCTCGAACTTTTCCCCCTTCCCCAAGCTCAATTTGCAATGCCACCGCCCTCGCCCAGCGCAGCACCGGGGCGCAAACCATGGGTTGAATCACCGTATTTAGTTTCCTTACTTGTAAACATTCCCCGTCCCCCTCTCTCCCCAATTGCCCATTGCTCAATCCCGCAGAAAAAAAAAACTAAAAAAGGTACCAAGCTAATTACAAAGCAAAAAAAAAAGGCAGGAGGCCTCTCAGGCACAACCGTCGACCTCTCGCTCTACCCGCTCGACACGCTCAAAACACGGCTCCAATCCTCATCCGGCTTCGCGGCCAGCGGCGGCTTCACGGGGATATACCGCGGCGTGGGCAGCGCAATTGTGGGATCCGCGCCGGGCGCCGCCCTCTTCTTCGTGACGTACGACGGGGTAAAGCGCAGGTTTGCGGGCGGCAGAGGCGGAAACGAGGCAGCGGTGCACATGGGCGCCGCCAGCTTGGGCGAGGTGGCAGCGTGTGCGGTGCGCGTGCCGACAGAGGTGGTCAAGCAGCGGGCGCAGGCCAGTCAGTTTCCGTCGTCGCGGAGCGCGCTGATGCATATTCTGGCGCAGAGGCGCGACAGCGGCGTGCTGCATGTGTGGCGCGAGTTGTATAGGGGCTGGGGGATTACCGTTATGAGGGAGGTCCCGTTTACCGTCATTCAGTTTCCGCTCTGGGAGGCCATGAAGGCGTGGCACCTGAGAAGCACGGCGAGACTGCAGGTGAGTGGCTGGGAGGGCGCCGTGCTGGGAAGTGTGGCGGGCGCTGTGGCGGCGGCGGTGACAACGCCGTTGGATGTGCTTAAGACGAGGATGATGCTTGCCAAGGAGAAGCAGCCCATGGTTAGTATGTTGACGACTATCATGCGCGAATCCGGTCCGAGGGCCTTCTTTGCCGGCTTGGGACCCCGTGTAGGTTGGATTAGTGTCGGCGGAGCCATTTTCCTCGGGTCATACCAGTGGGCCAGTAATCTACTTGGAGCTGTGGAACAAGAGTGATTTGTACATTCATGTAAATAGTTTTATACAAAAAGTTGTATATATTTCTTACATATGTACCACAGTAACCGAGAAGGGGGGAAAAAAAAGAGAGGGACATGAATTGTACAACAGTACACCACGATACATTTCAACCACTGGTCTTTGGACATGAAAACTTTTTTGAATTCTTCTTACATGCTCCAAACACATACATACATACATACATACATACACGCATATATGTAAACATAACGGTGTGGTACTATACAAACCCACACATGTCAACTATCTAAAAAAAAACACTCCTTCCCCCACTTTCCATAGGAATTGCCCCCCCAACTTCCTCCCACCTACGGTCCAAACACTGCATTACTACCAGTCGCACTTCTTCTCTCAGCCTCACTACTCTGCTTGCCCTCACTAGCATTACTACTTCCAGGTGCAGATGACGCGACACCGGGTCTGAGTCCGTGACTAGTGGGAGGAGCGGTGCCGGATTGTGGACCTGGGTATGGTGGGAAGGGTTTGATTTCCTTGCGGCCATTTGACTTGTAGTAGAGAATGACGTCGCCGCCTCCACGCCAGACGTGGGCGCGGATACTAGCTAGAGTCATTGTAGGGGAAATGAGCTTGATGACGTTAGTTTCCATAGCCTATAAATACACATACCATGCAAAGAAGAGAGAAAGAGAAGAAGAAGAAGAAGAAGAAGAAGAAGAAGAAGAAGAAGAAGAAGAAGAAGAAGAAGAAGAGAAACTCACTTGTCCATTACAATACAGCTCCAAATACTCTTCTGGTCTCATAGGCGTCTCACCATCCGCCTTCATCTTCTCAAGCTGCTCCTTGCTTGGCTGCGGCTCGATGCGTTCAGCGACGTAGCCGAGAATCTTGCGCGCACGCAGCATGCGGTTGGCATTGAGGCGGTTGTTGCTGAGTGTCGAATTAGCCTGGGCCGCAGTCTCAAAGGGAAGAGCAAAGGGAATGTACCCATCGGCAGAAATAGATGGCAAGGCGTTGGCAAAGGGCTCGAGCACAAAGGAAACTTTGACAATGTCCTTGGGCGGGAGTTGGTTCTGCGTATTGGTTAGTACAATTTGGCTATTCAAAGTGGACCGTCAAGGTTTGGGGGGGGAAACTCACCCGTAGTAAGACCTCGGCCAACCACATTGGTGCGGCTTTTTCAATCAAATCAGCCTGCGATGCCAATGTGCCCACTTTGCCCTCGAACAAATCGGCAACACCACCCGAGTCGGGACGATCCTCTTGGATAAGTATGGTCGTCATGGCTGGCGGCTTCAGAACAGGCGTTTCGTTTGGCAAGCTCGGTGCAATGGCCGAATCCAGCCGTGTCTCGCCTGCTGCCAGCTGCTCCTCGTAGCTCTGTCTTATCTTCTGAATCACACCAAAAAAGTTGTCTTCAAACGTCTTTTCGTCAGTCTTGGTAGAGTGCGAATCGCTATCCTCTGCCTTTTCGTCGACGGCCGGCTTGGCGGGCTCGGGCACGGCTGTACCAGTGCTGAACTTCTTCATGTTAAATGACATGTTGAATTTTTTGCCAAACATGCCTTTGCCCTTCTTGGACGGAGTGTCTGTTTCAGCGGGTGATTGAACGGCCTCCTCCTTGGAGTCGGTTGAGCCTTCTTTTGACGTCTCGGCAGCTTTACCATTTCCATTGGTCTCAGGGGCCGAACCAAAATAATCGCCTTCTGACGTCTGGGTCTTTTCCAGCTGCACACCCTCTTCTTTGGTGGGAGTCAGGACAGCGGTGGCTGAGTTGCGCCCTGCACTTGCTGGTCCGGTCATTGGCGTTGCCAGACCAATGGCTAGACCCGGTGTATGGGGTAAGCGGAATCCATTTTCAGCCTTGATGGTAGAAGCTGAAGTCGGCCCGGACATTGCGTCCTTCCAGCCGTTGATGCTCATGTCTGGCAGCTTGATGCTGGTAGGACGGCCAGCCTGTGGTTGCTCCTCCTTTTGCTTGAGCAGCTCAGCGCGCGCCACTTCGTCGCGCTTAATTTCTTCGTCAATGAGGTTTGAAAAGAGATATCTCAAGATCCACTTTCCAAGGTTTACTATGTCATGTTAGCGAGTTTTCTGTCAAGAAAGGTCAAAGATGCTTACTCCTATGGTCTTCCCGGAATTCAATGTCATCCTCTAGATCTAGCTCGTCTGCATATGTTTCTGCATCAAAACAGTAGTTTTCTTCTAGCATGCACGTCAAGGTTCCTATCCTTGTATCGACCGCACACCAGTGAGCAACGCTATCTTGGGTATTGACCTCTGGCAAGACGTCTTCCATGTGTTTCTTTCCAAACGACTTGATGGGCACACACTGCTGAGTGTTAGCTGCTGGGCCCAATGGGTGATCAGATTGCATCATACCTTTAGCAAATCCCACAAGACGACTTCTCCTGCAGTATCGAGGGTGAGGACTCTTCGGCGGTCGTTGAGAAGATGGTGCTTGATGAGTCCGTTCTGGCCTTCGATGGTAAAGTCTGGAAGTGGACGAACCGTGCCCACAGCTGTAGGATCAGCCGCTGTCAATGTGTCTACAGGTTTCCGGCCACTTGCTACGGTGACTGCATCCGTATCCTTGGTGGCAAGGGCCTGAGGAAATGGGGCCGTGTTGGACATGCGCAGCAGGGCTTTGAGTGGAATCTTGGGGGTTGTGCCGTTGGCTGGAGGACTCCGTGATCGCATCGTCGACACACTGTTCCTATGCCATTTGTAGGATTCTGGTAGCTCGATTTCGGCTGCCGTCTCCACATCGTGCCAGCGGTTGATGCTGGAGCTGGATGTTGCGGTCCAGATGTAGTTGCCGGCGGCGATGATCTTGTTGACACCCTCGTGCTCTTGACATACGGCCACGGAGAGACCCTCGTCCATCTCGGTACAGTTGCGGACATCGCTCTTGGCCACGAGACCCGATCGGTCGGACGAGTAAAAGGTATCGAGAGTTGGCGAGTCGGAGTGGAGCGACCATACGCTGTCGTTGTGCATAGTGAGCGTGTACATGCAGCGACCGGCCGTCATGGACCAAACCTTGATGGTCTGGTCCGAGGAGCCGGTCAAGATCATGTCGCCATCCTGAGCCAGGAGGATATCGCGCACATTGTCCGTGTGTCCAACAAACTTTGTAATGCGCTTTCCTGAGCGCGAGTCCCAGACACGGACGATGCTTTCTGGGCCGCCGCTGGCGACGAGGTTGGGTGTTACTGCAAGGGCGTATACGGAGCCCTTTGCCGAGTTTTCGTCGTCGCCGACGGCAATCTCGAGCTTCTTGCCAGCGCCGTTTAGGTCCCACAGGCTGATTTTGCGATCGAGGCCGCCCGAGGCGATCCAGTTCTCACTGCCACCGGGCGATGCGACGCGCTTGACATAGTCGGTGTGCAGGCCGATGGTCTGGGGCGGGAGCTTGTCGGTGGCGGCCGGGCGCCAGACCTTGACGGTGATGTCGGACGAGGCAGAGACGAGGGCCGAGTTGGCTTGGGCGAGGACAATGTCGTTGATCCAGTGGGTGTGGGCCTGGACCTGCTGGCGGAACTGGGTGGGCGGGGGCTTGAAGTCCGGGGGAGTGGGATCGGCAAAAGGGTCGCGGTGGTTGTCGTCGTCGTCGTCATGGGAGCGGTGCAGGTCGAGATGCAGGTCCCAGGCGCATATTACGCCATCGCGACCGCCCGAGTAGAGGATGGCGTTGTGAGGGTCGACGGCCAAGCCATTGACTCCGAGTCTGTGACCTCCGGCCGAGTTTGCCAGTGGCAGGACTGCGCGGGCATGAGGTCAGCGATGGTCGGGGCATTACCGCCAGCAGCAGCAGCAGCACGTACCGTATGAGATGCGCTTCCGCGCGCTGCGTGCCATGGCCGCTGGTTCAGGCGTGCGGGGACATGCGGTCGGCGGCTAGGGTGGGACGGTGGGAAGAAGGAAACACAGTCGGGGCGTCCGGGGGAGAAGCGCGTGGGTGGGTGGGTGCAGGGAGGGCGCGTTCGGGGATGAGGTTGAGCGAGGGCCCCAGGTTTGGTGGAGGAATGCGACTCGGCGAGTCAGGCTCCCTGGCTGGCAACTGCATCGCCAGATGGCTGTGCCGCCGGGGCGGGTAATGTCTAGGAGAGGGCCAGCTGTGGAACCGATTGCGGGCATGGCCAGCGGGCGGCAGGACGACGAGAGCTACGTCACTCTGCTTGGGGCTGTGGCTGCACACTCGCAACGGCCTGAGGTACCTGTGTGTGCATGTACATACTATGTAGGCACGCATACCGGCCACTAGAGACGACCAGCACGGCAGCCTCTGGTGCCAATGATGCCCTCTGCCCGTCCCGCCAGCCTGGCGCGCCTGGCTTGCGGGGAGGGCGAGCGCCTTAGCCCCCGTCTTATTGTGTCCTGGCCCCGGCTGGCCTCGGCTATTTCGGGAAGCTAGCCGGTCCAGGCGTGTGGGTGGACAGGAGTGTGACGCTCCTCCTGCCAAGTATCCAGCCCGACGGCCAAAAAAGAAACACGGCTTGCATCTTGCCCGCCAAAACACCTCGACACAAACGGCCCCTACCCGCTTCGAACCCTGCGCACCATGCACGAATGGCAGTCCTTGCCCTCGCCCCCCCACGGCTCCCGCTCCCACTCAATCGCCTTGACCACCTGGAACCCTCGTCTTTCATACAGCCGCCGTGCCTTTTCGCTCGCATCCAAGTACACCGCCAGCCCCTCTGCATCCGCCTTGCCTAGCCCCCAGTCCAGCATCATGCCTGCTGCTCCGCGCCCTTGGTACTCGGGATGTGTGGCCAGCTGATTCAGCTTGAAGAACGGCTTCTCAGTCCCCATGATGCTCTCCTGCGCCGCCCGCAGCGGCTGGAGTAGCGAGCCCAGCGCATCCACGCGTAGCTCTGGAGGCAAGAAGCCTGGTGCTGCTGTCTTCTCCGCTCCATCGACATTATTCAGGCTCCACACCGAAACCGCTATTGTTCGCCCACCGTTGTCTGCAGGGTCGTCGGGACTGGGCGCTGCATCCGTATCGACAACCTTCCAGTACCACATGTTTGCCGCCTGCTTCTGTAGCTCGCCCTTTCGCTCCTCAGCTGCCCCGCGTATAGACGACTCGCGTATCGGCCCATTGTGCAGCACGTCATGCGTAGGCCCGTAGTAGGCGGTACTGCGAACCCGTGTCCAAGACAAGGCGTCGTCAGCCCTCATGGGCCGCAGTTGTAGAGGCATGTTGACAATGTGTGAGACTGCTTGCTTGCCTCTCTACCAACAGAAGGTGACTACTTTTAACTCCTCCTCTGCTCCTGCAACAAATACTACCGGTGACTCACACGCCTCGACCATCAAGCCGTCGTTGAAAGACGGCAGCCATCCAAGCTCCACCATACACATGTGGCGTACTCGCTTAATCTACCTGCCTGCCCCTTCTGGAACCAGTGCTTACATGTTGCGTCATCCATCCTATCACCATGCCACCTGATAGCCACCAAATTCCAACAAACATTCTCCGACCACATTGAACAAGGTATACTGTCCAATCCCACAACAACATATTTTGAGCTACCTATGCTACACGTCTCTCTTAACATACTCGACAGGCCCTTTGTAGTTGTGCCTCCCAACGAAGTAATAGTAGCTCATTGAGAAGATGATCAGGCAGCCAAAAATGGGGCTGGACCAGTTCATCTCAATCGGCGATGGATGCGGTACCGCAGGGAAGGCGCTAAACACCATTGCAATCGAAAGATAGCACATGCCGATTGCATTGATGGCCATGCCCCATTTTCCGAGATCGAACCGAGATGGAAGAAGGGGTTCGCCGCGAAGCCGTTTCCAGAACATGCAGCCGATGACGATAAGATTAGAAAAGCAAATGGCAATGCCCGATAGCGCCATGATGATGTTGAAAGCAATTGTCGATCCAATGATAATAAGGCAGAGCAACGACGAGTTCGCCAGCGTGACAATAACCGCGTTGATTGGAATGTCCCAGCCTGGAGGTACCTGTCGAGCTTGTCAGCCAGAACCCTTTCAGGTAGTTATCGAAGAACCACATACATGAGCAAGCCATGCTGAAAATGGAAGTCCTTCGTCGCGCGCAAAGGACCACAGCTGGCGCGACGCAGCAGTTACTTGATTGACCGAACAGAACAAAAGCAGCAAGCACACAGCCACTGTCATGATGTTGGTAGCCGCCTTTGACTCAGTCGCATTCAACAAGATCTGGATCCACGGTTGACCAAGCGGAGTCGAGAGAATTGTCGAAAGGTCGTTGCCTAGCGTGGAGAAGATTGTGACTGTCATCACAAAGGCCAAGGTGTAGTTTACTATAGATGTCGCAACCATAGCCCGAGGAGATACCCATGCAGCATCCTTTACTTCTTCCGCTAGATGAACGGCCAAGTCGGCACTTCCTATAGTAAGCATAGGGCCAAGCATGCCAACGAGAGTAGCAAGACCGGTATTGCCCCAGCCGCTAGGATCTTCGAACTTGGTCCACACTCTGTCGGACCGTGGGCCCATAACCCATAACACGACGAGGAAGGCGAAGAAACCAAGGACATGGAGAACCAGTGCAATACCTTCCATCAGAGGAAGCTTCCTCACAAGGATGGTGTTGCACACAATCGAGACGATAGTAATGCCAATGGAGAGGAGGGTGCCATGCCAGCCTGTGACAACGTAGGTTGGCACGTTCAATGCAATGAGACCTTGGATTTGTGAGGCCACTGCGTAAGCTGTCGCAGCCATACCCACCTGCCACCCAATAACACAAAGCCAGCCTAACATACTTCGTCAGCGCTACATGTTTTGACAGAGTGTCAAGAACGTACCAACAATGTAGCTGAGCAACTTCTGGTGCTTCCTTGGCGCCAGCTCAGAGACCCAATGATACTGGCCACCAGCTGTTGGGGCCCTGTAGGCATACGTAAGCAGGGCTATCATTGAGGCTTCCCTTTTCCATACTTACATCGACACCATTTCGGCAAACGAAAGCATGACGAAGAACATGCCGAAGCACACCAGCACTAGCATCCATATTCCGCCAGCTGGGCCGCCATTGAAGAGAGATATACCGATACCACTGTAGATTCAGCCTATTAGCCGTATGTCTCTGTCTGCGAGGGTGTAACATACATCAAAGAATATTCCCAACTGCTGCCAAGAATCACTGCGAAGCCGAATATCGATAGGAATTTGAATTGTCGCTGACAATACATGTAAGTTGGGTACAAAATCAGCGTACGCCTTTATTGCAACATACCCTCAATACCTGGACCTTGCCCATGCGATCCATGTCAAGCTCATCGTCCTGAGTGCCATGCTTTTCGACTATACCAACCGCGTTTGCTAGCTCGATGCTGTTGTGAGACTGGATCACCTCTGACGGACCCTTCATCATGTCTGCCATGGCTCTCCTATCGGGTAAAAGGACAAACCAAACGCGAAAACAGAAATTCAGAAGGCCACTGCGAGAGCTCAAGCTGGCTGGGTTGTTCAAAGTTTGTGGCACAAACGATTGCAAACAGAACTCTTCAAAAGTCAAATCTGCTGTTGGACGCCATACCAGATTCTATAAGCGATATGTAAGGGTTGCAACATGTCTGAATATCTCCCCGCGGACTCTACATGTAGCAACTCGACTGAAGATTATGGCCTGATATGGTGGAGACTTTACCCCCCACTAAACGCTCGCGAGCAGCGGCTGCCCCGTCTGTCGGGTCGAGCCTAACCCAACCGCCCGTCCGTGCCGTCCGCGCCACCTCCCACCTTACCTCCACTCATCCCGCGTATTTTCCGCATGATTTGGAACTCGCAATGAAATTTCATTTGTACTACACTGACTATCTGCTACGCCATCACATGCAAGATTCAACATCTACACCAACAATGAAGGTGTTTGTCTGACAGCTACAGAAGGTATTCCCCTCCTTCATTTATCGCGAGCGTACACGGTACTACCTCCGATGCATCAGAGAGGCACGGTCGAACGTCCAGTCTGAGCCGTATGCACGGAGTCCCACTTCTTTGATTGGCATTCGTAGGATTACCAAAGTCAAGCTTTCCAAGCAGCTCCTAACAATCCTTCTCAACAGCTTGCGCCAATGGAACCTGCAATTTCTCTTGCCACTGGCAGGTGTTCGTCAAATCTCGCGGCCTTGAGCCCGAACGCATTTATCCGGGTAACTACCTAGAACACGTTCTATAGTGCGGCACAGTTCAGTTCATATCAAAGCGGTCCCGAATGCCAGCACCCGATATGCGTTCTGATTTCAGTATGCTAGTCGTTGCTGTGGAGAGGCAGCAGAGATCAGAGTAACAGGGCTCAACCGCACCCACCAGTACGAATCTGGAATGCTGCCTTTAACTGCGCACACAACCTCGACTACTGATACACAGCCAGCAGCCGAGTCTCTTGGCTCTTATCACCTGGCAAATCAAACGTGCCGTAAGGATGTCCTGAAGGAGCCACTCCTGGTATCGAGACGTATTCTCGGGTCTTTGTACACCAGGGATATCTTTCTATGGCTCATCAACTCCAGCGTGATAGAGTGACATGAGTGGCACAGCTGCGTGTCCAACATGCGTCTGTGCCTCATCGCCCACACGCTTGGCTACATTGTTTGAAGTACTCAAAAGCCAATGCTATTCTCGACATGATAGCCCATGAAGGTTCACGTTTACACCTCGTCAGAATATGCGCAAACAGAATGTCACTCTTGCCCACCCCCCACAATTTGATAAGATCATCAGAATACCGCTTCACTCGCGTCACACCAGATGATCACAGTGCAACCATTTGGATTGTCTCGGTGCTATCGGTGATATACGTTATCCTGACACTGGCTGTTCGTCTTGGATACACGAAACGGCGAGCACACGCCCTTGATGATATTGTAATCACTCTCGCACATGTATGTTTCTAAAATTCATCAGCTGCTTCAACATGATTACGCTGACTGGGATATAGCTGACGGGCTTTGGCATGTGGGTTTTACTGTTCAAATCACTCGGGAGTGGACTCGGAAAAACTTTCAGCGTACTCAGTGACATTGAAATATCTCAGGTACAGCAAGTCAGTAAGAATCTTGTGATCAGACTTTTTCCTACTTGAGGACAAGTCGCACTAACACTGCTCATAGTCCTTTTTCAAAAGCCGCATTTTATTGTATGCTGCACTTGCCTTGTCAAAATGCTCAATGCTCGTTCTGATCCGCGCTGTGTTCGCACGTAACATCAATGTCTCGCGCATGTCTATTGGTGGTTTACTTATTGTCGCGATGTGGGGTGCGTTTAGCATGTCAGCAGTCCCGCTACATTGCCCAGCCGAGCTTGCCATACCAAAACGCGGGCAAGACCATTGCGTGGACTTCGTGAGTCTCCACATGCAAAGGCTTCTATGTATCCACATACTGACATCTCAGATCCCATGGCTGCAGGCAGTCACTGTTGGTGACATAATTACCGAGATCATCATCACATCACTGCCGATGCTAGGCCTCTACAACACACAACTACCTCTGAAAAGCAAAGCCGCCGTCATGCTCGCCTTCTCCACGCGGATACCGTACGTCAACTGCATGACCCCACATTCGTCATCTCATACCGACCACTAACTCATCATCACAGCAACATCGCCATCTCCCTATCCTACCTCATCGCCTCGTCCACTTTCATGACAAACAACCACCCACCCATCGCCATTATCGCGACCGTAATCTGGCAAATCGTCCTCCTATCCTACAACCTCATGTCCGCCACCACCCCCCTCCTCCGCGGCTTCACCCAAGGCTTCAAGACAGCAGGAATGTCGCTCTTCGACATGCCCAACACTACTAGCGCCGCAGCAAGTGGAGCAACCCAAGACAGTGTTGAGCTGCGACTAGTCCCGCGACCCAAAATGCTGCCACAGGACCTCGCCATGTCGATTAATCGAACCGTAGTGCTTGGCGGTGATGCGAAGCCTAAGTCGAGAGCATGTGCAGGCAGACATGGGTATTATGATGAGGTAGCTTCGCTGGATAGTTGTGCGTCAAGATGCATCATGGTGAGGAGGGAGTGGGAGGTCTCGGATGAGTCGTGATTTGAACCTTTGAAATGTATAAATGAGTGAATACGACTTTTGAAAATGCAGTGGAGGGTGGGGTGGGGGATGATACTCTCAATATTTATTCGCTATAGTTATATATTTCGTAATGAGTAAGAATCAGGAAGAGAAGAAAAAAAAAACACAGAGTTTCACATTCAACAAGACAAAAACTTGTGCATGCCCAAGCTCAAAGGATTCCTATTTAAAAAAAAAAAAAAAGAACCCAAATTTATTCATAAATATGTACCCATAAAATCCGACATCATCATATACACATTATGCAGACGCAAAGGGTATGTTGAAGCCTGAAAGCAAGACAAAAAAACGCCCTCTCCCCCACCTCGTCTATACAATTCCTCCATCCTCGCCAAAAGAAAAAACCACGACAACAACAACAAATCAGTAAACCAGATCTAGATACCAGAATCAGTCTGCTCATAAGGCCTATTAGCATCTGGCGCGCTTCCAGCAGGCCAATACTGATCCCACTCATTGCAGCCCTGGGCCAAGCGACTTGTATCGCCAATGGAACCTTTGATTTCGCTCATGCGCTCCATAAACTGCATGGAGAGGCCCTGACTAGCATGCCAGGCAATGTGGCAGTGCATGATCCACATGCCTGGGTTGTCAGCGGGGAAAGCCATGAGCATGTATCCGCCGGGAGGGAGCACGGCCGTGTCGCGACGGGTGGGGTTTTCAAAGTTGAGGTTTGCCGTGGAGCCGTCCCAGGTGCCTTGGCCGCGACCGACAATGTAGTAGTCGTGGCCGTGGAGGTGGATGGGGTGGGGGAGTTGGATGGCGGCTGTGGATTGGATCCACCAGAGGAACCAGCCGGAGCCTTCCATTGTGTGGACGTTTGAGTTGGGACCAAAGTTTTGGGAGCCCGCCAGCACGGTTTCGAGAGAAGGGTTATTCCAGTCGACAATGTGGGGGGTGCCGTCGATGAGCCAGCGGAAAAGGTTGTTCTTGGTGGGGTCCGCGAAGTGGCTCATGTTTAGCTTGTGGTTGACAGCGTCAGCGACAACGGATTGGGGGACGCGGTTGGGGACAAAGGGGATGAGTTTCGACGAGTCTTCGTCGTCACAGCTTGTGCGCATGACCACGGTGGTGGTCGAGGTGGGGTTTGCGGTCTCGGACGCGCCATCGTAGTGCAGTATGGCACCCATTTGCTTGCCAGAGCTGGTGATGGCGTTTCGATTACAGCTGGTACCGACGGCTACGCGGAACCAGTAGTTGCCAACGGTTTGGTTGGCGGTAATGACCACGTCGTAACGCTGACCAATCTGCAGGGTCAACTGGTCGGTGACAAAGGTGTTGATGGGCACAAAATCAGAAGTCAGGACGGTAAAAGGATGGCCGTCCAAAGATACGCTGAAAACGTTGTCAACCGACGTGTTGATGAGGCGGATGCGGTACTTCTTTCCCTTGACAACGTTCATGCGAGCATACTTTCCGTTGTCATTCAGAGCGTTAATGTGGGTGCCGTTGACAAGAATGTTGTCAGGAAGAGGAGGTCCAGTCCTGGAGTGTTGCGCTACCTCGTTTAGGGTAAAGGCCGGGGTGTAGTACCAATCAGTCATGGGCAGAGTACCGAGATCGACATCGTAGTTGGCAGTGGCGGGCCCGTCAATGATCATGGTGCCAACAACGCCGTCACCGTACTGAGCAGACCAGTGAGAGTGGTACCAGGTTGTGCCGAATTGGGTAGCCCTGAACTTGTACTGACGCGTCTTTCCAGGAGCAATTGGACACTCGGTGATACCGGGGACTCCGTCATCCTGGCAGGAGTTGAGCATTCTGATACCGTGCCAGTGAATGCCAGTTCCGTTGTGTGCAAGATTGTTCTTGACGTTAACAATGATGGTGTCACCCCATTTGGCTCGCACAACTGGGCCTGGGTATTGGCCGTTGATGAGCATCATAGGCCTAGAACCACCGCTTCCATCAGGGTTCGGCTTTGTGACATTAGAAATTTCAAAGTCGTACTAGAAAGTTGTCAGTATGTATCTCAGCGAATCAATTAGCATACTTACAACGACAGTGGTTCCATCCGGAGGCGACTTGGCGTCAAAGTCAGTGGCGATACTGTAGCCATTACTCCAGCAGCTTCTCGTCCTTGGTGTGTTGGTGCAAGCACCGTCTTGTCTCTTGACAATCTCTTCAAACGATGGAAAGTCGTCAGAGGCATCCAACGGCTCGGCCCGTAGAGGACTGCTTAGTGCGAGCGAGCCCAGTGAGAGCCAAACAGCTAGAGATTTGAACAACATGGCTGCTGGAATTCAATGCAAAAATGCCAGTAACGAGAGTGTGGCCAGTATATATGTAAAGAAGCTACGACCAAGCCAACGAACGATGAATGAGTTGGAAGCTCAATCGATGGTGAGCATGTATCAACCAGACTGCGGATAGCATTTATATGAAATGTCTTGGAATACACATCCAAACTCACGTCAGTTAGCCCCTTGCTGTGTCACCAACATTATTCC
The DNA here is from genome assembly GCF_028858645.1 of Bipolaris maydis. Lineage (NCBI taxonomy): Eukaryota > Fungi > Ascomycota > Dothideomycetes > Pleosporales > Pleosporaceae > Bipolaris > Bipolaris maydis. Next base: position 1,585,805 of record NW_027093863.1, on the reverse strand, counting down.
CTTAAGCCACTTTCTAGGCCATCCTACATAGGCTAGTAGGCAGAATCAACGAATAGGCAGCGTAGCCTTGTGTATCCACATTAGTACACGATCGGGTCATCCAGAAGGCGGCCAATAGAATCATACTTCCGATCCTCATTCGGCGAACTTTGTCATCAAAGAGCAAACTCAGCCCAGCAGCTGAAGACTAGAAGTGGTGGCGGCGCACTCACGAGCATGTCGGTAGTTGAACAGCAGCAAAGCCAAGCAGTTGAGGTCAAGGTATCAGGCGGCGCCCGGGTTTGGGACCGCATTCGGATTGCCAGTTACGGGGTCTGGATTCATCGCTACCTTTGTGGCGGTTGGAACTTACCCGGAGCGGTGAATGATGAGCATGTGGAAGAGTTGTAGGATCTTTTTCTGAGGCTCAGAACCCACCGCTCGCGTAAGATGAGGGTCCCTAGCAGGGTGCAGAATCTATTGAAACGCGGGTCGACACACTCCACAAAGTCTTGGTTGGCTGCTGGAGCCTACTGGGCGCCTATCAGGACCGGTGTCTCACGTGAGAAGGCTATCGGCAAGAGGGTGGGGCTTGTGTAAGGTATGCGTGTAGAACGAGGTCAGGAGCATCTGCGAGCCAGGGGTTGAAAAAGCACAGAGTTCACAGGCATTAGCGGATACGGTGTAGAAGGGCTATGCCAGATGCAGTATTGAATGGCGACTTCATGATCCGGCGCTGCGGGAGGCTCCCTCGGGAGGCTGTAACCGGTAATTGTTACTAAAATAGTCATGAGCGGTAGACTTTGTAATGACCATGAGATTTTGCAGCCAGTCGCACGCCATGACGCCATTGGCCAAAAATTATGACTGTGTAAGGCTGACCGAACAAGAAAAGGCAGCAGTAGGTATACAATTTTGTGGCTTACATGGAAAGGTGGAGCTGTACAAACAGTCTTACTGTTCGAACAGAGGGCTGAGTTGAGCCCAGGGCCAGGGACACATCAGAATTACTGTCAGCTGCTGTGGGGTCCATCCATGGCGATTGTCTTGTTGTAGCTGCTTGGCGCCTTGCTGCCGCCTGCATGGTGACCACATAGGCATGATGTGCTTCTTGACCGTGTCAGGGTGCTTGATGGTTCTGCACCTAGTTCAGACGACTATTCGGGTCTCCAGGCAGCCCAGGTGCGACTAACGACCGTGGTGAATGCTAGTACACAGATTGCCGAGGCGGCGACGGCTGGCAAAGCGTGAACTAGCAGTCCTAGCGATTGTCCACCCACAGCCTTCGTAAAGCTGGTCTGCATGCCTGAATGGACAAGGGCGTAAACGGTGGAAGAGGGCAGAATACGGCGAGATAAGATGGGCAATTGTGGCTGAAGGCAGCGTGTCGAATCGGCCGTGACCGCCCAAGGCGCCACGACAAGCGAACGACAGCTATCAATAGCTTTTGGGACCAGGTGGGAGGGTGTAAGCAGCATGGCGGACATCGGGGCCGAGTGGAGTGACGTGAACAAAGATCGGTTCCAGGGGTCAAGGGCGCTAAGCAGGGGCGCCCATCCCGAGTGGCTTCCGTAGCTGCGGCATGTCTCCGCCCCCCTCCCACGTGCCACCAACCACTATCCTTTTTTGCGCCGCAGAAATAGTCTCTGGTAGTAAACACTAGGACGTGAAGTAGCATGGGTCGTGGATCGATTATGCCATGTTTACGACACGCTATCCGCCTGTCCCGCCTGCGTCGTGTCGGCGTCTGCCACCGGTTCGCCTGGTCGTGGCCTAGTCCCAATCTGGACATGGACGACAAGACATCGTAGCGGAACACTGGTGGTCTGAGCAAACCTACTGGGCCGTACGGTTGCAGTCAGAGACTGCAAGAAATAAGCCATGCTTGAAGAATTCTGCTCGCTCTGATAGCCACGCAGATACAAAAAGAGGCTGTGGCCCTGGAGCTTTCAAGGCCACTCCTCGTGTGGTAATCACTTCTCTCGTTTGCATCCATCTTGCACACTACCGGCAACATGTACTCTCGTTCCATCCTCCTCACTTTGGCGGCTGCGTCCATCCCGCTCGTTAGCTCAGAAGACTCGACCTCAGAGGGCATCTGCTACTCGTACGGTGTTGACTTTGTCGACGAAGGACATTACTTCATCGACTCTCAATCCACCGAGGCCTTTAGTGCTGTCTCCTACTTCCAAGGCTGCAACGAGGACAAGGCAGATGTCCTTCTCGTTGCACCCGAGGATACGCCGGGGGAGACTGAGTTCTTGTGTGACGAGATCCTCACTACCCCTGCCGACGAGAACAAACTGTCGACATGTCCCATCAAGAAGAACCAGATGAACTCTGGACACTGGCTTCTCTTGGTGTTGGGCAACAACGGCAAAGGCGGCCAGCCTTTTGCATGGCAGAGAGGTATGTCCCATACATGCTTCCCCCCTCAACTCGATGCTAACTGTCCTAGATCTCTACTTGACTGTCGGCCCACAGGTCACCACCACCTTCACTCCAACAGTGACCATGTCTGTCATCACTACGCCTACCATCACTCAGACTGATATCACCACCTCGACCGACACTATCACTGTCGGTCCCTTCTCGACCGTCACCATGCCCAGCGGAACGGCCAAGAAGATCAAGACTATCACCCCCAAGGCAGTCACTACCACATCCACCAAGACCATGACACGAACAAAGGTCTCCACCACCAGGGAATTCGTTTACACCACCAAGACCGTCACGCCCACCTGCACCAGCCGACCCCACATTGGCAAGCCTGACAAGCCCTGCCAATACTCGCCCACCAAGATCCACCCTGCAGCGTTGGTAACCCCTACAGTCATTCCTCAGGCCCGCCGCTGGGCTCCCAGGGCTGACCGTGTGGCTGACGTTGAGTGGGTGCGTGCTCGCATTGAGGCCGCAAAGCAGAAGCGCGAGGCGGCCAAGAAGCTCAACCGCCGTGCACCTGATGCTCCCACCACCACTGTCACTTTCCAGACGCCCGTCTCCACAACCGTTACCCAGACTGCCGCAGCCATCACTACCACCGAGACTGTGCTGCAATCAACCGAGGTCACCTCGACGATCCCTCCTCCCACTGTTCTGTCTGGTATTCTTACCAGGACGACTACCCTACCTACCCCTACCAAGACCAAGGTCAAGTTCAGCTTCACTACCACCACCACAACCAAGACCTATGGCGCTACCTTCACCAGGACCACCACGGCACCTCCCGCGCCTTCAGTGACTGAGTGCAAGAAGCAGGGTGGACACTACTGGTGGAACTAGAATGGCTTAGACTATTGACCTACTCTTTTCCTGTGTTTCCTGTTGTTTCCTGTTGTTTCCTGAGCGTTCGTTGCTTACATGCATTACGATAAACTGTACATAATGACCCAGAATACCAATCCAATGATAATCTCTATCCTCGTCCACTTGATACATGTGCCTATGCTAAGCACCCTTGTTTCCCTGCGCGCTTGTCCTGCATTCTCGCCGAAAACGCAACCAAAGCCACTGTATACATGCTGTGAGGCTGTACTATCCCCGGTAGGCAACCTCGCCTCGCAAGTGCCCTGCATTAGCATGCCTCAGCTACGTCAAGCTGAGGACGCCGAAACGGTCCCGTAAGCGAATCCTCAGCGAATCCTATGCCGGCTCAGACGGAATGTTCTACCGCCTCGGGGACCAACAAAAAAAGAGATACACATGCCTGGTACTGGTCAGCCTTGCCCCCAAAGCAATGCCCCGTCCATGCTGACGCCTTGGGACCAGGGCCGAGGTATCGCTGCCTGCTGCGAATCCATTCCATCCTACCCACTCGTCAGCCCCACGCAGGCAACCAGAGTCCTGGCTCACGGGTACACGGCTTATGTCGTTTTTCCCTGTCTTAACAGACCCAGCACTTGACACGACATGGCCGCCTTGCATGTCGCTTCCGTCCAACAAAGGTGAAGAGCAAGGGAACAGCACGAGAATCATCGCCAGCGTACTAGGTGCGCCCTGTCGCCCCCTCCATGGTCGAGCAGAAAGACAGGTTGGCAACACGAGAGCGCGTGGGTCGTGCTGACGCTCGCGCGCCCCCCAGCATCGTATCGGCTACGTACGCATGGCGTTTGCAAAACAAAAAAACGTCGCAACGCCTCATTCGCTCTTGGATCTCGCTACACAAAACGAGAAATCATCATGTGCAATGTGGCTTGCAACCCCAGAGAAAAAACCAATCTTGGATGCAATTCCCCCAAGAAAAAGGGGTGAAATCAAGGCAAGAGTAAAACAAAAGACAGACATGGACTAGATGCTCGAGTCGAAGTAAAGTTCCAGATCGCCGGCATGGATCTCTGGATCTCCTCACCGACGTCCGAAAAAAAAACAGCACATCCCGCCATTCCCCACTGCAAGGCTTCGCTAGCGAGATACCCTATTCTCGTCGTATCTCCATGCTAGACATGTGTGCGCGTCATGGGTACCTGTTCCGGTCGGAGCATTTGACAAATCTCAAGAAGAAAAACATTCGGGTGGATATCCCATGAAAAGAGAATTAGCGCATACTACCACTTAATCGTAGTCCATGGGCATTTCGAAAAAGAGATCGTCCCCCCCAAAAATACCCCATACAGACAGTGTCAACTTTGGTACGCCAACACAAGCGCACTCCAAAATAACTTTCTTCCACCGCGTTCCTGCGTTCAAACCGGCGCTGCATGACCTACGCACAAGCGCGTTCGAACCGAAGGAGAAAAAGGCAAAAATCGGCGTTCCGACATGGACATACGTGTGGCGTAAGGCCCTTGTGTCTCTGTCGCCTTGTATCGGTGTTCCTCGCTGCACATTCCTACGCCTCCGTCAGCAAATGCCAGAGAAGTTGCTGCCTTTGACATGGCATCGCATCGCATCGTATCGTATGCCCTTTTCGCCCTGCCTCTTGGCTTACAAAAATGGGCGTATGATGTCTAAGCCCAGCCAATACTCCTCGCCCACCCCCCGCCTTCTTTCTCTCTCTCCTATTTTCTATCACGATGTCTTGCACAGCTGGCGCATAGCAGCCTCCCAATGAAACTCGCAGGGCTTGTTTTTCTCCTTCGCTGTCTGTTTGATGTGGCTGTAGTAAAGTCTTACGGGCGCCTTATTAGACATGGTATGAAGGCATGCAAGCAAGGATAACCAGTAGAAGGGATTAGATAGGACAGGGCTTAGTCAAGTGCCCACACCTCTTCGCCGGGCCATTTTCTTGTTCGCTTTTGGTGGTAGCTTGCTCGCTACCGGGGAAGAGCGAGCGTGGGATTGGATACCCTGCATACGCGCGATCCAACAGTACGCTGACATGTGGATTTTGCCAACTCCATTTGATGCAGGCGTTTTTGGGGGCAATGTAGAGTAGTATTGGGAAAGCGCATGTAGACTGGGTACTACGTAGTATCAGCAACTAGGACTAGCACTGCCCAGAAACAAAAAATCCTCCGTCGCTTATTCTTCCTGCATCGACATCATCACCCTGTCTAGTCATTTTCCCCATTCCCATTACGAGTCGAACACCGAGATACACTGACCACACACATGAACATGCTCACCACTCTTCTCTTCCCAAACTCAATCTCTGCAGTACCCGCTTCTGCACCGGAACGGGCGTTCAAGATAAAGTCAGTGGCGTTAAACTTTTGTCTCAATAAGCTCTTAGACTTTCGGCATGCCGCACGCCCCCCCCCCCCCCCCCCCCCATCAAGCCCTCAACTAGCAGATACGGATCGATAGCACCGGGCGAGCACGCGTGAGAACCAACCAACCAAACCAAACCAAAACCTTGACTGGCAAAGCTTCGGGACTTTGATCGTGCACCAGAAAAAATACGAACTGCCAAGCCCTACCTCAAACACATGGCTATCGTATTTGTCGCTATGCGGAATATGCGGAAAATCCTCAATCCTCATGACTCAACCTTCACATTCCCTCCCCCCTCAAAACACACACACACACATACACGAGAAACTGCTGCCGAACATGAATCCACTGTGCAAAAGACATTCCTTCCCACCGACCCCGAGTACTGTACAACCAATGCCCCCTCCCAAAATGTGGATCCCCTTACCTAAACCCATCAGGCCCTCCACCCTCCGATCTCCACCACCACCACTGATGTAAGTATCCCTCCTTCTCTCCCCCCATCAACAACACCAACGACTATTTCCCTCCCATGACGGGGGGGGGTTTTTTTTCTCAAAGGCCAACCGGTGAGTGTGGAGTTTTTTCTCACCCACCCCCAAGAACCGAAAAAAATTTGCTATACATGGATGGTTTTTCTGCCGATCGTTTTTGTTGTCGAACAAGGGTCCAGCTTAAGGTAGAAACTCAGCTTGCTTACAGGGTAATGTCTATGTTGTGTCGTTTGATTTTTCTGCTTTGGGAATTGCGGCGTGCCAGCGCGGTGGGCTGGGCGGGCGGTGGCAGGGGTGTGGGGGGAGGGGGGGCGCAGATGTGGGTCCTTTTGGGCTGTGTAAGAGTCAGGTGATTTGAGAAGATGGAGGTTTTAGGATATGGGGTTTTTTTTTGCAGGTTGGCTGAACTGGCGAGGACGGCAGTTGAGATGGTGGTTTTTTGGGGTTTGCTACGCTGAGTCGGGAGTGGGGTTGAGGAGGTGGAGGTGGAGGTGTTGAAAACGCCACTATCTAGAGATTCAGCTGGAGGTTTTTTTGGGGGTGGGTTAGCTATTTTCAGCGCAGAGGGGAATACATGATGCATGTGGTGGGCTTGGGGAGAGGCGTTGAAGGATGGAAGGGAGCAAGTGGTGAGTATACGACTTGGCAATAGAAGTGGATCAACGTGAACATACGATAGTATCGTATGAGACAATTGTGTGTCACTATTACTAACTCGTATCCCGAACTGACATATGGTGCATGAAAGTCTTGGGATGGCAGAGAAGCGGCCCGCCCTTTTCTGTTGAGAAAACCAAAAAGAATCAGTAGTGAGAGCTGCGTTCAGCAGAATTATGAGTAAACATATTCTTGTCTTCACTGCCAGTTCAAGTCTCCACCTCCCATGTCAGTGTCTGCCGGTCTGCAAACTGCATGATAGTCCAGGAATTTGTACCTCCAAAACCACTTGCGCTCATAGCAAACCACTGTGCTTCACCTCCCTCGACAATACTACTTCCTTCCATACTGAGGTCTCCTTGCGCGCCATTTCCCTTCTTTTTATTTCTGAATGCATCTTTGCGGATAGCAAGGAAGAGACTGCGAACGAAAGCTGGAGATATAAACCCCTTCCAGCGCATGACAACCATACGACATGACCCGACGCCTTTACCAAAATCTGGCACCTCGTATCGTGATAGATGGTGATTGATGTCGTCCCCTTTTCTAACGCGCGGCGAATCGAGACTGACCATGTGGAGGTATTCCAACAAGCCCAGTGCATCTTCCTCCGCGTACAAGTCTGCGAGGTCGCCCGGGGAAAATTGAGGCACGAGAACCTCCCCCAAACTCGACTGCTCAGGTACAATGTCATGTAACCAAGGCGAGTGTTTCAAAATGACTTCTTTTCCTTCACTCAACGACTCGGCAGACGAAGGATTGAAGTTATAAAACAGCCAGGTAAGCGAACGATCAAGAACGTTCTTGCATGCCCACTCTAGTCTTGAGAAGCCACTCTTGCCATGCTTAGCGGAAGTGGCGCGCAAATCATACTCGACGATCCACCGTTGCTTTTGATGTTTCTTTCCGCCGTCTTCGATCGGTGTGCCATGCAAGCCGCATCGTTCATACGTTGGGCGTGTGAGCTCCATCCGTAGAATACCATCATAGAGCTCAAACCGATCGTCTACAAGCGGCCGGCCTTCGCTCAGCATCGCAATGCTTCCTTGCTTGATGTACCCGTCCAAGAACTCTTTGTCCAAGATTTCTCCGAGCTTCATATGTACTCGTGCATACCGTGCTCTTGCTGGACCATCATTCCGCTGTAATCCATCTTTTAAAAGCTCATAGATTTCTTCCGGGAGTATCAAGTCGAGGGTGTGGCTGTACTTTTGCTTGTTCAATGCAGAGAATGGCTTCTTTTTGGTGGAGACATTTTGTGGATCAACATAAGACGGTAGAATGCTGTGTGAAAAGTAAATCTTTGTGTCCTGTGTGTGATCAGGGCGGTGGATGTCAAGCATTTTGTAGCCTACACCAAGGCTTGTCCTGGATCTGGAGTGCGAATGACGGCGTTTGGTGTCTTGATAGTGCGTGAATGTGGGGCAATCGCGTCTATTGCGAAGAAAACGCGTTGTGCTTAGCGCGGCGCGCTAGCATGTGAGTAGTACCCCACAGTCAACTTCACCCCACTTTGCACCTTTTTGGAATCATCAAACTATCTTTATCTTTCCTCACATGGTCTCGACATCACTAGATAAAGTAGGTGATTACAAGTCAATCGATCTTCAGGATTGCAGCAATGGAATTTTCACCACTTCCACCTCCATCACCAAGGTCATACCGGAGAAAAGTAAGAGAAGAAAATCAAATCCAAATGGTAATCCTAATCTATAGCGAAGAAGATCTGTGAATACGTCTACGTTACGAAAGTTCTTTTTCCATTCAGTGACCGATCACAGAGCAAAGCATCTTCTTGTACTAAAACAAAGTAAAAAAGAGAATAGGATCGTCAACGTTCTGCACTACCTATGGTCACAACCGCGTTGAGCGCATCTTTGCCCTCCTTTCAGCCTGGCGGGCTGTAATCTTTTTGCCCGGTTGTGGCTTATTGACTTTGTGGTTGTGCGTAAACCTGGTGATGGCACATATCGAACATGGCCTATCAAACTGCTCTGGATGAGCGTCATGAAATTCTCGTGTGCGGTAAAGTTCCAAAGCGAAAGCTTCCACATCGACGCGTAAGACCCACGGTGATCTGTTGCCTCTAATTCGGTTTGAAGCAAGGGCAGAAGGTGAGAGGTGGTACTGCCTTTCTACTTCGTCGGTCGTCTGCGCCTGCTTAGTCATGTGACTCTTACAAGATCGACTAGAAGGAATGCATACCATGGTTTGACGGTAGAAGCAGTCTCCACAGGCAGTGATAATTCGATTGACGGTTGGAAAGGGGTAGCGATCCAGCATTGCCTGACAATAGACACACTTGCGCGGAGCATGTTGTAGCCATAGTCGCCGGTACACGATGCCACTGAGGTCTGGATAGACACAGTTGGAGCCATACTTGTCAAGATGGGCGAAGGGAAGGTTGAACATGGTACTATTGCATCGGCGGACCAGATGTTCACAGTAGCCTTCAACTAGCCTAAGACATGCCCGGGATGTTAGAGCCAGGGCATTGAAGGGGTGCGAGATCAGGCACAAGGAGAATATATCGGCAGCTCAGCGATCAGTATCTGCAGGCTGAGTGAGATCCTCTTTATCCTTGACGCTACGTTTTTGCTTTTCGGTGAAGCCGTATTGGCTCTGAGTTTCAGTAAGGCCTGGTAGACGACAATGTGGGTGGATGAGGTCCGCTAGTATGCGGTCGACTATCTCAACCGGAAGCGTCGTTAGCCTCTCAGGGCAAGGCACACAGTTTGTTTCGCTCAGCTGGTCCGTAGAGCATGTTGTTGGAGCCCCGAAGTGATGCGAATCAGGTGAGGCTATGCGTAACAAAGGCTGTTGGTAGACTGTCACGGCAGCATTGTGCAACCTGTGGTCAAGTGCAGGTGGACACCGGACCAGCTCAGTCGCAGAAGCAGCAAACAAAGTCATCATGAGCGATAGAAGCAAGATGAAGAGTAGGAAACCCCGCGATTCTTGTTCGAAAAGCCGAATGCCTTATAGTTGACAATAGTTACACGAAGAAATGACATGGAGTATTGGTGCCCGCATGCCACCAACGAGCATGTCAAGACGGCGAAAGCTGCATATCCTGGGCTGTGATTTGTCTATAGTTTCCCAGTCTCGGACGGCTGCGTGCATAGATGCAGCTCGCACGAAGAAATGTTTTCCAAGATGCTGCATGCTGCGGTGGCATGAGATTGGCGAAGGAAACGGCGACGAGTCTCCGCGGCGGTGCATCGGAGGAAGAATGGCGTGCAAACAACAATCAAAATGCGGCCATCTCCGTATCGCCCAAATGAGCCTAGCGCCAAGGCTTCCCAACTCACCCATCTGACCACCTTTTCTCCTCCACTCTCGCCGAGTTACATTGGTTGATAGCGAGCGCGCACGGGAAAACAATATCATGGCTGCCCACGCCTCAGAGGGACCCGTCGCTGTTCACGACTCCGCCCCGCCCCCTGCCCCGGCTGGCAAGGCGGAACACACAGCGAGGGGCGCGACCAAACCCAAAGAAGAGGACGCGCCTGCGCCTGACCACGACGACGAGGATGGTGGCGTCTGGGATTCGGCTTCGCTGTACGAGGAGATCCTGGATGAGGTTGAAGCCTTCGAATACTCTAACGACAGTAAGTTTGACTCTTGTGTGGCGTTGGCCACAGCGATTGACAGTTGTACAGGCAAAGATGTGTGCACTGCTGACGAGGCGCGCCGACTGCGCCAGCGACTGCACGAGGTTGGCGCCAGCCAGTTTGTCATGGAGAATATCACCAGCGAGAAGATGACGGCGCGCAAGCTGTGTACCGCGTTTGGCGTCAGGATACCCAAGTTCCTCGAAGAAGCGCCCGACGAGAACTTCTACCAGTTGCTTGGCCTGGCCATCAACCGCGAGCTCAACAAGCGCCCCCGCCTTGAGCAGTACAAGACCATTGATGACGCTGCGAAACTGCTCCTGGAACGCAAGAACATCATGGTCATCACCGGCGCAGGTATCTCGACGAGCCTCGGTATCCCCGACTTTCGCTCCAAGAACACAGGTTTCTACTCGCGACTGTTGCAGATGGGCTATGACGAGCCCGAGGAAGTCTTTGACATTCACAACTTTGACGAGAATCCTCGCACTTTTTACGCGCTTGCCGGGGACATTATACCCGACCTCGAAAAGTGGACGCCTACGCACGAGTTCATACGCCTCCTGCAGGATAAGGAAAAACTGCTCACCAACTACACTCAGAACATCGATAACGTCGAAGCGCACGCCGGTATACGCAAGGATAAGCTTATCCAGTGCCACGGTTCCTGGGCCACTGCGACATGCCGGAAATGCAAGTTCAAGGTACCGGGTGAGGTCATCTTCGACGATGTGCGCGCACAGCGGCCTGCTGAGTGTCAGCGCTGCAAGGATGAAATCGCAGCCCAGCCTAGTAAGAAGCGCAAACGTCAATCCAACGCCAATGGCAGTAGGAAGAAACGATCGAGCGATGAAGACTCCGAATCCGATGGAGCCTTTGACATTCCCCAGCCGGGCATCATGAAGCCGGATATAACCTTCTTCGGCGAAGCCCTTCCCAATGACTTCTTCGATCGGCTAAAGGATGTGGACAAGGACAAGGTAGATTTGGTCATTGTAATGGGCACGAGCATGAAGGTCGCTCCCGTGTCTGAGATACCCAACTTCCTGCCCCGCGACGTTCCACAGATTTACATCTCACGAGATCCCATTCACCACATCAACTTCGACATCAACCTCCTTGGCGATTGCGACGTAGTAGTGGCCGAGCTTGCCCGTCGTGCGGGCTGGCAACTCAACCACAAAATGATACCCGAGGGCCAGTCAGTTGACGTCACTCTTACCGATGACATGGATCATATCTCCACCGTCAAGGCTCACACCCCAGTGACGACTACAACAAATAATCATATTAACGAACCAGCATGAGCACTAGCTCATAGCCTTAGTATTTTGTGTGTTCACGGCGTTATGACTGGCATTACGAGTGGTGTTTTTTCCTCATGTTTTTTGGGTCATTTTAGATCGAGACAGGGGCATATCCTGATTCCCGCAGTCAGTTGCTTGATCTTCCATAATGGAAACTCGGAGTAGGGCGTTGTGGTGTGATTGAACATCAAGAGAGAGGTTGCGGGGTCCGGCATGAAAGATACCACAGATCCGAGAGCATGTGTGAAAGGAGATGCTATCATGTAATCTCCATCAACTCTATCTCCTTTTGTCATGCACATAGAGCTTGTCTTGTCTTGCTTTTTTTTCTCTATGTTCAGGCACAAGAATACAGTTACAGTCTCTTTCTCTCAACAAGGTTCGGATTGTGTGACTATTCTTTTTGGTGATGCATGTCAGGAGCCAGAGGATGGCATTGAGGCATTGTTGCCTTTGTCTCTCCCATTGTGTTACCTAATGAACTTCGGCTTAGGTACAGCAGGAAAGATGTCATAGTAGTCGAGGCAAAGCCACAGCCCACGCTACGCCCGTTGCCGTTCAAGCCACACTCAAGCTACTCTACACGATACCTTATTAGTCAACTTAATTGATTCAACATGTCCAGTTCTCTAGATAGGAATATCGTATCTTATAGGTGTTCTCTGCAAGGAAATCACCGCTCGGATATCGAGTTCCCTCAGATCCTAGTGATCCCACAGCCTTAGGTAACGGGTAGATGCTAAGTACATAAACGGGTAAACTTCGGGCGGGGGCTGTCCAGGTTGAATCGACATGTTTCACTTGCCGCTCAATGCTTTGTACGTTTGTCAGTCCCAAGAATCACTACCTAGAGCGGCGGATTCATGCGCGCTAATTCATCTCGCTGTAATCATAGCATGATCCCATTTTCAATCTAGCCAACTTACGTAAATGACGTTGCAAACGAGACCCTCTTCTCTACTCCCAACGCCCGCACCCTCGTACACGCGTCGCAATTTCAAATGGGCTGATAGGGAAAGGGTGTAGTCGAGACATACGTAGCTAGGATAGGAGAAATTTCGCTTTACCACCACGGACACGAAGCCAAGCTTTTCGGTGCAGCACGTCATCCACGGGCGGCCCAAGCCAAGAAGCGCACAGTCCCAGCTGACGACAATGTACTCCACACCTCCACTCCACCACATTCTTGCTCGAGCCTCACGTATAGCATAAACGCTTGTCTTGAGACCTGGTGGAAACAGCCATTTGATCACGCGTAGTATTGTCACGGCAGTGCTCTAACTCATTGGCGTAAATGTTAGGGAAAAAGTGCACTTTACAACATAACGAAATGTGTTCCAATGCGGCGGCCTAGGTTTTCTTCTCGATCATTGATCATCGTCAAACTTGCCTGCCCGTTATCACAACGCTGATCGCAATCCCAGCCGCCTTCCCCTGTTTTTGTCAAGGATTCAATCGCGAACACCATTCTTCTACTTTCCAGCCGCGCGGTACCCATCTCAGTCAGCACCTAAAATGCAGCCTGGAGTGGCTTGCGAATTGGCGTGTTTGAGAACATCACGGTGCACTGGTCATCAATGCCGCCAAGTCAAAGTAGGGCTACACAATTCTTTCGGCATCTATGATGAAGTATGAGATGTTGGTAGGAATACATGCAATTTGCGCTGACGCTTTGCGTATACATGCAACACATTCACAGAATGCACATACTAAGAGACCTTCATACGATTCTACCAACACTTACTATCCCTTATGAAGAAGGTACGATTGAACAAGCCCAAGCATCAATGCCAAAACACATCACCGTCTTGGCACAATCCCTCCGAAACGGGCATGATCAGGGTGATAAACGCCACCCGCAGCCGGGCTAACTACCTCCGCGCACTGTGTTTCAAACAAATGAGCCTTTTTTGCCAAGGCGACTGCGAATAGTCCTGCAACATGGTGATCGACCTTCACTTTTACCGTCTCGATAGTCCAAACATGGTTTCAAGGCTCTCACTGAGCAGTGGGGCGATTATGAACCCACTTTACACGCAGATCCTAGTTACGCAAAACGTTTCCCCATGAACAAAGCATGCTGTCTGTGGGCATTCGAGAACGCATTGGTGAGATGAAGAGGTGGGTACGCAGTATAAGAGGGACAACGTAGCCATCCTTCTAGAAAAACCAACTCTCTTCATCGAGCCAGCACCAGTCCTCCACACCCCACACTCCTTTAGTCTCTATTTCCTGTTTTTCTGTGCTTGACGCACCTCCTTCGCTAGTCGAACTCAACCGCACTCCTTCCGAAACAAACAACTTTCGAACTTTTTTTTTCACGCCCAAAACTACTATCAAAAATGAAGGCCTCTATCGCTGCCTCTGTTCTGGGTTTCGCCCTCGCCGCCTCAGCCGGTCCGGCTCGCATCTACCCCCGAAACTTTTACACAATGATGAAAAGAGGCTCGCTGCCTGTGCCTCAGGGTAACGGTACCGAGACCTTCTCCGAACCCAAGGAAATCACCGGTGTCTTTGACGGAGGCCTCAAGACATACGGCCGTGGCGTCTCTTGCACGGGCCAAGCTGAGGGCGGAAACTCTGACGCCGTGTTCCTGCTCAAGGACGGTGCTACTCTCAAGAACGCCATTATTGGCAAGGACCAGATCGAGGGTGTTCACTGCGAGGGTTCTTGTACAATTGAGAATGTGTGGTGGGTATCTGTATGTGAAGATGCTTTGACACTCAAGGGCGATGGCGACGCTACCGGTATGTTCAACCCCTTACTTGCTTCATTCAAGCAATGAAGAAAGAAGTGAAGAAAAAAAGTATATAGCTAACACCAATCCACAGTCATCGGAGGCGGCGCCACAGCCGCACAAGACAAAGTAATCCAGCACAACGGCAAGGGGACCGTCACAATCGAAAACTTCACCGTCGATAACTTCGGCAAACTCTACCGCGCCTGCGGAAACTGCAAGGAGAGCGCAGAGCGCCACGTCGTTATCAAGGGCGTCAAAGCGTCAAACGGAAAGCTCCTTGCGGGTATCAACTCGAACTTTGGTGACTCTGCTACGATCGATGCGGCTACTTGTGCTACGGGTGTCAAGGAGATTTGCGAGGAGTTCAAGGGAACGACGCCTGGTAATGAGCCGGATTCCGTGTCAACGGGCCCGTCGAGTGCTTGCAAGTTCTCGGGGTCCATTGCTGCGTGCTAGATGGGCTGTGTGGGATGGGGATGATTGCTGGAAAATGTTGTCATCGCCCCAGTCATATACAGCGTAGCATCTATGATTTATTTTTCTTGTAAAAAGTTATTTTTTCTGAAACATTGACTAAACATCAAGTAAATATAACAAGACCTTTTCTCTCTCTCTCTCTCTCTCTCTCTCTCTCTCTCTCTCTCTCTCTCTCTCGATATCTTATGAATTGCATATCACAGCAACACTAGTCTAAGGTCTAAGATCTAAACTACAAGGAACTGGAGGAAAAGAAAACGCACTGTATCCTTTTCCCCTTTCGCACGCGGAAATCTCAGTGCAAAAAAGCACTGCCGCCCCAACTTACTCCCTCTTCTTCCCCTTGGGCACACGGAAAGCCCAGTACAAAAACACTGCCGCCACAATGTTGAACGCCACATACACCCACAAGAGCCCAAAATCCCTCCACCTCGTATCCCACTTCACATGCACCCTGCTCAAGAACTGGTCCGTATTATCCAACTGACAGTACCCACATTCTGTCGTCGCATTCGCATCCCGCAGGTACCCCCCAGCCATACCGATATACTCAGCCATGTACTCCCCACACGTCCTGCCCTCTGGCGCAAAGAAAGTCTGAAACTCATTCGCGGCACAATGCGCGGGCGCCTGTCCGAGCGTCGTAGCCAAAAAGCTCGACACAAGATACGTAAACGGATTGACACGATACATGAAGATCCAGAAGCCGGGCAGATCATCTTTGTTAGCCAGAATGCCGCAGAAAGCGTACATCATAATCGTTATCAACGTGGCGTACGCTCCTGCTATTTCTTCGCCGGGAGAGCCAGCGATGAGTAGGTGGGCCAGGGTGCTTGCGAAGAGGAAGACGGTAATGATGATGAGGAGTGTGTGGAAACTGCGGATGTGGACGGAATCCGTGGCTTGCGCGTTGCGATACAAGCCCGCGGGATAGTACCAGGCGAAGAAGCAAGCAATGCCCATGATAGCGTTCCAGAACATTTCGATGGCGATGTTGGACAGTACAAAGGCCTGCCAGGCGTACGTCTTGGACTGGCGCTCGCGGGCTTCGTAGAGGGTGCGCTGCAAAATCCACATGGGCAGGATTTGGTAGATGAGCTGGATGACGACGAAGAGGAAGATGAAGACGCCAAACATTTGGTTTTGCAGGCCTTGCATTGTGTTTGTGCCGTCGATGAAGGAGAAGCCGATCATGAGGGAGCAGCCGATGGTTAAAATGGCTTTCGAGTACATGTAAGAGGGGGTTCGCCAGTATTGTTGAGCACAGCGGAGAGCGACAGCGCGGAATTGGTCTGTGAAGGATGCGGCGAATTCTTGTTGGCTGCCTTTTGCGGCGTCCATGACAGCTGACGGTTGGTTGACTAGTTGGCGCAACTTTTCCAGCTCCATTTGGAGTTGTTCGAACTCTGAACTGCTTTTCCAGACCGTAGGCCAGTCGATCTCGGTTTTGGCTCCGGGCGCCGCACCAATTGCTTCAAGCATGTACTCGGCTGGGTTCGTGCCAGGAGGACATTTCGGTGCACCGTTGCGTTGGAAGTAGTCGAGGAGTATATTGGAGTCGCGCCCAATGTCGCCAAAATACACTGTGCGTCCACCTTTGGCGAGCAGGAGGAGACGGTCAAATCGCTGGAAAAGAAGGGACGATGGCTGGTGTACAGTGCACAGAATTGCTTGGCCGTCTCGAGTCAGCTTCTCCATGAGATCACAGATGGACCATGATGTCTGGGAATCGAGACCAGACGTAGGCTCATCAAGGAAGAGAAGTAGCTTCGGGCGAGCGGCGAGTTCAACTCCGATGGTTAGACGTTTGCGCTCTGATGCAGTCAGTATTTATCTCGGTAATGGAAAAACAAAGGGCTATTGTACTTACGCTCTACATTGAGGCCTGATCCCGGGACACCAACAACTGCATCTGCATACTGTTCCATATCCAGGAGCTTGATGACGTGGTCGACATATGCCAATCTCTCTTCACGACCATATTCCGGCGGCTGTCTCAGTAAAGCAGAAAACTCTAGAGCTTCTCGTACAGTAGATGTATCCAGGTGAATGTCTTGTTGCATGCAGTAGCCCGTTTGTCGTTGGAAGGACTCGTCTCGTCGTCGGCCGTCTACCAAGATATCACCACCGATTACACCCATTGTGGTTCGGCTGGCCAGCACGTCAAGTAGTGTAGTCTTACCCGCACCAGACACACCCTAAGTAGTTGTTAGCTAGATCCTGACCTTCTGTGAAGATATACATACCATGAGAGCTGTGAGAGTGCCGGGCTTGATGTATCCGTCGACATCATCAAGAATCTTGCGCGTTTCGCCCTTGATCTGCACTTCATAGGTAACCTTTTCCCAGTGGAAGATTGAGACTTGCTCCTGCACTTCCCGATTAGAGCTGTTACTGCGGTTGATCTTCTCGCCTTCATGGGCAGTTGCACCGCCCGCCTCTTCATCCGTGTTCTGACGCTTGGCCATCTTCTTCATCTTGGACCGACGGAATACCAGAACCTCGCCCTTGGAGCGCTCAGAAGCAACCAGTTCGCTCATAACCAGGTGGATGACGAATAGTGCGAAAGTCATGGCCACAAGTATACCATAGTTTCGCCACCGCTCGCTGAATTTGTATTGGAATGCAGTCTCTACGTATGCAGTACCACTGACAAATCCTTCCCCAGGTCTTGAACCTTGGACGGCGCATGCTCGCTGCTCCAGTGTAGCGTTCTCATAGGATGGTCCAGATGGAATGAACGACGAACAGCTAAACGATCGACCGTTGAACTCATTGCTCATCACGCTCGAAAAGCCATACGATACGGGGTTGATGTGTCGCACCCACCCTATCCATGACTTCATATAAGGAACGGGTAGTGGAAAGCCGGTGTAGAGAACCAGCATCAAAAGGATAAGGGAACTCGGTGCGAAGGCTTGTGCGAGAGTCTTGGTCATCGAAGCAAGCAGTCGGAAGAACATGCTCATGGACAGACCAGTAGTGAACCCGACAAGAAGGAAGAAGAAGAATGAGCCAGCATCTCGACGGAGGTTGGCCATGAAGTAGAGTGTGCTGTTGACGAAAATGCAGTTTAAAACCTTGTATGGAAGGTCGACAATCATTGAAGATAATGCTTCGGCGCTGGGATGATATAGCGCATAACGGTTGTGCTGAAGAAATTGTCAACTCCCAGTGCTCGTGGATAAGTAGAATGACGTAGCTTACCTTCTCAACGATTGTTCGTTTGGCATAGAGATTCATAATCTCTAACATGCTACCGAAAGCGTTGAGTATGATCTAGAACAATGAGTAAACCACTTCATTCATCCACTAGAAAAGAGGTGGACTTACGACCATGAATATGACGCCTCCTCGCTTGAAAAAAGATGCAGTAGTTTCGGGCAAGTTGAAAAAGATACTGGCGACGATGATTGCTTCAGTAAAGTTTACAGCGAGCATTGTCAACGAGACACTCGGGTCGTTCTTTAGTCTTTGCACATCTCTCCACATACAGAGACGAACCTGCCTCCAGTAGGAAAGTGTGTATGGAGAGTTCTGACGCTGCTTGCTAGACTTCTCCCTTGTCCTTGATAACGCAAAGAGATTACGCTGTTCGCCTTGGAGTGGGTAGCTTTTGTCGAAGTCTTCGATCGCTCTCAGCAGCTGCTGTCTTTCGGGACTCGTCTTCCAGCATTGAGCAAAGTCATCCGACGTGCGAGGCGTCTTGTTCTCGAAGCCGCTTCTGGTACGGCGCTCAGAAGGAGATGTCATCGAAGTCAGAAAATCCGGGGTAGTCTGTGATGCCGGACATTCGAATCCAAGGCGCTCGAAATAAGCACGCGCTTCGCTTGCTGGGCCAAAGTAGATCTGACGACCCTCATATAGAACCGTCACCTTGTCGAAGAGCTACAAATAGTCAGTCATTGTCTATTGATGGTTAAACGGGAATATATACCTCATAAGCAGCTTGTGGAGCTTGATAGATGGCAACACAAGTAGATGTGTCAAAGACGTCACATTGTGTTCTGAGCGTCTTACAGAACTCTACTGCATTTGCAGAATCCAATCCACGTGTAGAGTTATCCCACAGCTGCAGAGGCGCAAAACTGAGAGAAGCTTCTGCGATCGTTACTCTCTTGCGTTCGCCACCACTGACACCTCGCACAAAGTCGTTACCAACGCGTGTGTTAACTGTATGCGAGATGCCATACATAGCCATCACAACCTTGAAAGCGTTAGTAGAGGGCTGTCTATCTCTTCAGTAAACGGACTTACATCGCGAAGATGCTCAGCATAACGTTCCCTGCTGACGCCACCAGGAATCTGACGTGGGGCACGAGCAAGAGCAGCAAAATAGAGCGTATCGCCAACACTGAGCTGAGGAAAGTGGGCGTCAACCTCTGCTGTGTAGATGGCCTCTCCTCGGAAAGAAGTGTTCATCTCTTTGGCTGGGACACCCTGATAGTTGAGGTGTGACTCAGGGCTAACCTGGAAACCATGAGTCTCACCCGCAATAGTCTTGAGTAATGTAGAACATCCAGATCTGGAATGTATTAACTGTGCTCTCTAACGGAAAATATAAGCTTCAACCTACCCTGGTGGGCCGAGAACGCATAGTTGTTCTCCAGATAGTAACAACCCATCAAGGTCGCGTAAAATCTCAATCTTCTTGGTGCCTTTTCCAAATAGCGAAGGCAACTTGAGAATCATGTTACCGACTGTAGACTGAAAGTCTGTAGGGAATCCCATGCCCCATACATTGAGATTTCGAAAGGCAACACCTGCAACACGAGGAATCGCCTCTTCGCTGCTGTAGCGCAAGTTGTAGAACGCTTGGGCCCAGTCCTTCGCACGAAACTGTTCGTTCTTAGGATCTAGCCGTGGATGAACATCATCAGATAAAGGCGACCCCGTCACACCGAGTTGCTCTGACTGTGAGGTGAAATTGCGGACGAGTTCATGGACTTCGCGGTCAAGTTCGGTCTTAACGTGCGTATCGATAGCATGATGCTCGCTACTCAGTGTGTTTTCGTCTTCAGTGGTGGTTTTTGCTTCTATGAAGCCTGGTCCGATGGGCATGTTTAGTGAAGAATCACAACGCGGGTCAGCGCTGAGCAAAGAGGTGGAGCAGTTGTTCGTATAGCTGTCTCGAGGGCTCTTGCTATTTACATGGGAATCTAGATGGAGACGTATATATGAGCGAACAGCTGTGTCCTAGTAACGAGAACATTTGGTCTGTCCTTGGCTCATGTCGCAACAAAATCCGGAAGTCCGTAATGCCAAGAACCATCCACGATGGCTACGTGAGATGGCGTTGGTATTTGCATCATCTCAGTTTGCTGAGAGCTCTACCAGTAAGTGGGTCAGATGGTCAGCGTCAGGCATGCAATGGTAGTGGTTCCAAGAGGCTAGACCCCCTTGGCGGGTAGTTGTTATTCGGATATTCGGACATTCGGACGATGCGGTGTCCGAATTTGCGACCATTGCCCAACTACGTAGGCTGCCATCCCATTGTTCACCCATCACCCTCGCGTCAACACCCATTCCAAACCTGAAGAAAACCTAGGACTCCCGGGGATAGAAACGCGCGCATAGGTCTCGACCCCCACGTCCGAAACCCGCCAAAAAAATTCTACGACAACGGCCACTAGTAAGCAATGACAATGAAACTTGCTGTACGTGTACATGGGCCGCGACTACAAGTTGCAATCTTTCACTGACGCCTTAGCAAAGTGTCTTCGCTGCAAGCGCAAGAAAATAAAATGCGACAGAGCAGACCCAGTGTGTCGTCAGTGTGTAATTGCTGCAGCGGAGTGTCAATATGTCGAGCGCCGCAAAAGACCTCGTGTTGCACAGCAAAAAAATGTTATGGAATACTTGAGTCAGCGACTCGAACAGCTTGAGAAGCATGTCAGTACCTCGGGTGAACCGGATTCATCGCCTGGCTCTCTCCCAACCCCACAGCCGGAAGTATTACAAAGAATAACACCTTTGTCGTCTCCTGAAGCCCCCTTGACTGTGGCAGATAGTCAGGAATCATGGGTAATAGACTCCAACAACACATCAGTCACCACCGTGGCTGACAATTACAGATTTATCGACTTGCTACTGACACGCGTCGGAGCTTCCAAAACCAAGCTACCCCGATCAACACCCCAAGACCAAGCATAAACAATGCCATGTTGTCGCTCAACGATGCTCTTGAAGATCTGGGAAGACTGAGAGTCCGTACCCAAGCTCACCATGTTGACTTCGATCTCTCACCTGCAGAATGTCGAGCGTGCATAGATACCTTTGTCCATGTAGCGCACTCCATGGTTGTGCCAGATGTCTCTCTAGGTTCCATGGTCGATCTCAGTGTTTTGCGTTCACTTCCGGATGTCATCAACTCTCCTTATGTCAATGTCGACCCTGGAATGCGTGTTCTGTAGTAAGTGTCTCAGTGTATGCGGTTTTTGTGAATCCGGCATTAACTTCGTGTCCTCTGATCAAGTTACAACGCCCTATATTATGGGTTGCAGGACACTGAAGGCCCGGGAGCTGAGGTAACGATGAAATCATATATGAAAGTCCTCGAAAATGTACCGGCATGGCTTGAGTCGCCCTGCAAGACTGATATGGACGGGTTCACAGCCGCCCTTATCACTTGGACATGCATCACCATGTACGACTATCCACTTGCTTGGAAATTCCATTGCAAAGTATGCCAGCACCTCATATCCCAGGGCATAGGCCAAATCGACAGTGCACCAGCAAAAACGTTCACCGATGAAGACGAAAGAGATGGCTATCGATATATTTATTGGCATAGTTTATGCACTGATATCGCGTTTCACTTGTTCTTCGGGCAACCAAAAGTCTTAAGATGGGTGCCCAATAAGATTCGGCCACCACTAATCTTTCGTGGCGACAATATGCATCCGTCGGCTCTTCGTGTCACGATCGGCGTTGTGTGGGTACGGTATACGCTCTTGACTGAAGAGTTTATTGGTTATGTCGACAAACATGCATCAAATTCCCAGGAAGATGACCTTTTCAAGAAGGCTGACGAATGCTGCACACAGCTTGAAAGCCTCGTGGCCGAGTGGAAGCTTGAGCAGCTCATGAATGCCGAGGACACTTCCATTGACCACCGCTGTATGCTTGCTGATCATACCAGTATGTGGCAAGACGGATTGCGCATTAGCCATGGATGCTAACATAAGTCTAGTGAACATTTACACCTACATCATTGGGATACAGAGGCTAATCCAAGCAGCTGTACGGGGAAATTCCGCCACAGCAGTTAAACCGAGTCCATTTGCTGTTCGAGCGGCTCGAAAAGTGTCCAGGATCATCCTCGACTTCCATACTGACCCTACCGTGAATTCAAAATCCAAGAGCATCACCAATCAGTAAGTCCAAAAAATATTGAACTCTTTGCGGCTCGAATGCTTTGTACTCGTTAAAGTGGCTGACCTTGTTGCAGTTTCATCACATTGTACCCCTTCTGCGTAGTTTTCACCCTTTACGAGCAAATACTTGCTACGTACAACCCCGACGACTGCGAGAGTGACATGCAGATACTGGAGAGTATTGGCACAGCTATGAACGAGGCGTCCGCACAGCGACGAGACTTGGTACCATTTGTCAAAACCGTCGATGCACTGAATAGAGTATCGCGAACGTTGCAGGAAGAGAGGCGCAAAGAGAGGGTTCCGACGGCGACAACCAACGCGGAGTACACCACTACTCCAGTGCTCAATTATCAGCCAACAAGCTTCGATACGGTCCAAAATCTGGTAGCTACTGAGTTGCCCGAGTTCGACCTGTCGGCCTTTAATATGCCTGGGTGCTCTGCGAACGCTCAAGGCGACTTTCAATCCCTTGGATTGTTCAGGGCACTAGAAAATGAATTTGTTGCGCGAAACTGGCAAAGCAACTGGTGGGATCTTAATGGTGGCGCGGATGAGAGCATAAATCAAACAACTACAAGGTATGAACGGGTACCTTCCCATGCGACATGTCCAAAGACAAAGTCTAAAGATGATCTAGCAGTTTACCCCAAGTGCCCAACCTGGGTTATCCTCCAACGGTTTCCGAAAATCTGTTGTAGTTTTTCTAACGAACATGTAATTAATTACCTGGAGTTCAAGGTCACTACGTGTCACCTGAATCAGCAAAGCCGACAAAGTAGAGTCGACTAATGAGGATACAAATCCACATGCCTAAAGATGTTTTGGTCCTGGCCTGGCCAACCTGCAGGATCATTACCTTCATGGTGTTTTCTGGATAGCGCAGTGGTGTTATGGCCAGCGTCCAAGGTTTCCGACTCTCTGCTCGTACATTTTCCTCTCCTTCATTCTAATTCTGTTGAGCTAAGACAGCAATGCGACATGAGGCTACAGTGCAGACTACCTGTTGACGGTTGTTGCAGCAAGCAAGCCTCGCATGTCTGTCACACGGCACGTACTAGCGACATGCATTATCTCTACCAATTAAACTCCTAGCACCGTTGAGTCCTTATCACGCGCATGCATATGCGCCGGACTGACCTCTGCTTTACACGACCCAGCAAACTTTGACGACCCATCAACTATACACACAGAGTAACAGCAAACGCCGATCGCATCAGACAACAAGCTGGAAGATCAGCATGGCTGAACCAACAGTCTGAATTAGTATAATGCATAAGACATGTTGGTCGTGCATGTGAGTGGTCAGAGACGCCGGTGGCTCTAGTGCACGAGATCTGAAAAGCAACGGAGAGCCAATCATCAATGACGGCGGTAGGAGCGCTACATGCGTATGCAACCTCCTAGCGTAGTCGGGGATTATGGCGCCATTTAGATGCCAGAATCAAGGTTACACAGTGGCAGCTTCCCAATGTCAGTTTTCGGAGCTTCCGCCGAGCAGAGATAAAAGAAAAAACAAGTCATAGTATACCACTCGGGGTTTTAGGTTAGCAAAGCGCGGTAGGCGTGCATAGCGACAATGAATTGTTGAAGAGGCATGTTGAGGAGGCTGATATGATGCACTTGTGCAGCTCTACACGCATGCGTGTATGTGCGCTTTGGCTTTTCGCAAGCCTTGCAAATTCTGTAGAGCAACAAAGAGAAACCATGTAAATTTCCGAGACATTGGAAAACTGAAAAGGGTTCAGGGTGCGGATAAGGTGTGCAATCTACCCTCTAGTGCAATGAGTATCTTGGTACGTAGACGTGATCCGAGATGGGGGACGTGCCTTCATTTCCGGTAATTACCAATCTCGTATCAGGAAATATATAGCTAATTTTTCAATCAAATACGAACTGCGCGAAAGTAGTTGAGGGAATTTTGCAAGATATCAACATGAATGATATGAAATTTGAACATGACTTTGCACCGAGAATGAGAGACAAATCTAACCCCATCATGTTCGCACATGTACTATTCACTCATTCTCTGTCTATTTCTAGAGCCACACACTCCGACTAATTACCTCGTTTGCGCAACAACATAAAAGACTAACATGAACAGCAACAGTCACCGGGATGCCGGGAGAAACACTATTAGATTGTCAAACGACGGCCGGCAAAATCAAAATTGCTAGCTTGTAATTTTAAAAAAGCCGTAGTGTGTGAATAGACATTCGTATACGTGCGCCTACGTTTCAAAGTAAATATAGTCAATTTAAGCAGCGAAAATATTGCTTTGTGTGGGAGGCCTGAAAGACAAACGACTTTCGGCAGCCGCAACGAGCCGTCGCGGAAGAAAGAAGGTAAATTGTTTAGGAGGAAACAACAAGAAGCGAACATGTGTTTATACTTGTCCGGTCTATGCTTAGCTCATGACACTTGCTGCGTCTCACGAACGGGCCGCGAGGAACGAAAGAAAGAAAGAAAAACATGCGATGAGGCAACAAACTCCCGTTTTACAACTTGTTCTTCCTTCGGCTACGATATGGAAGTGCGAAGAAGATTGAGATCCAAAAAAACACAGGCACTAAAATTCGGTTCATGAAAACCGTTCGTTCATGAGGTGTATTTCCTTCAAGCACAGTGACCCAAGCAAATCCAAAATCTAACCAAAAAAAAACATGACGTGAACCATCTTTCAAACCCCCTCCACCCGATCTTTCCCATCTGCATCCGCAAGAAAGCCATGATGATGATGATGCATTTCTTCCTTTCATCCCCCCCAAAAAAACACAAGCTTCCCTCCGCAAGCTCCTCCCCCCGAAAAACCCGAAACACGAAACACGAAACAAGAAAAAGCAAAAAAAACCAAACACCACTTCTTCTTTTTTTTCCCTCTCTCTTCCCCGGGCCAGCCACGCGTTCATTGCCTCAGACACACACACGACTTAACCACACAGACCGCCTTAGCTCAAAACCCACACATTACCCTTTTTTTTACCCCCACCCCAACGGTACACTAGCAACAGCACCGCTCAAGAGGCCCTTTTTTTCCCCCGTTTCCCTTTCCCTGTTCTTTCAACTTCCCGCGCACATCCGGCATATCCGCGCTTGGAACTTTTCCCCCAACCAGACTCGTTCTTTGCATTGAACCTTGAGAATAAATGAACTTGCGCGTGCGTGCGTGCGTGCGTGTATTTACAAAACAACGGCATTTTGTATACAAGAGAAGAAGGGGATGGAAAAGAGATTTTGTGCAGCTGGTGGTAGTGAAGTCTCTCTTTCTTTCTCTCTGTATCTTTGTATGCGCGCGTTATTCGCCAACGTTTGAGCAAAAAGAAAAAAAAAAGTGAGAGAGAGAGAGAGAGAGAGTCACATGTTTTTTTTTTTGGGAACAAGGGGCGCGTAATCCAATAGTTTCAAACCTCTGTGTCAATGAAGCGTGTGTCTCAACTGCCCCGAAAAAAAGGGTTCTTGATATGAAAAAACTACTCCATGACTCTCTCTCTCCCTGTCTCTCTCTCTGTGTGTGTATATCTCTTTCTCCGTTCCAGAACCTAGTGCGCCCACGTTGTAATTAATCCGACACCCCCCCCAATTACCTTGCGTAAAAAATGGGCGACGAAGCACGTACACACCCATGCGCCCCCCCCCCCAATGCCTTGATGGCGTGACGGAAGGAGAAAAAAATCAAGGGCCTCTTTTTTTGCTTTTAACTTTGGATGTTGTATGCTGTGCGCCAAAAAAAAAGGCCGAAAGAGATGAGGTAATATCACGTTCAAGGGGTGTTTTCTTCCCAATTACTAGCTAATGCACATCATGAGGTAACATATCCTTAATGCATTGAACTATAGCCAAATTCCCCTGATGGGTAAAAAAAAAAAAAGTTTTGATGAAATATTTCAATGTTTATTTTTGTGAAAATAAAAGGATTCGTTATTGTCTACCTCCCCATGCAGATTGAGAAACTAACCCTCCCCCGCGAGTTACTCGATGCAAATCCAGATGATCGTTAGGTGACGCCGCTTTCCCCCCATTTTTTCGAATTCCAACAAAAAAACGCCCATGTAATGTGTGTCTGTGTGACGGACGTGGTAAATGATTACTATAACGCCGCTCGCAATTCGTAAGGCCAAGCAACCTGTTGCGGCGGGGAAAAGGAGAGAAAATGAAAAAAAAGGAAAAACCACAGTGGTAATGTTCCATGGCGTCTTGAAAGATACATGCCATGTGCCCAAAATGTAGTCCAGAAGCTCCAAGTTTGCAAAATGGTACATGATTAAAACAACGTAAAAATTTTGATGCAGCATGGTGCCAGCACGTAGTGTGGATGGTACGATGCCCATGGCAGCGTGGCGGCGACGCGTACAACAGGGGTATTACGTGAGAGTAGAGCTATTGTGACAGCAATGTATCAAACCTGCTCCATAAAGGCAGACTTCCGCGAGTCAGTCGATGTTCTCCGCTTCTTTTGGAGCTTCTTGGATGCTCTCCGCTCGGCGAGCTCAAGCTCCTCGGGAGTAGGCTCCTTGAAGGTGCCTGGTCGCAGAATCTCAAATCCAGAGTTGACTTTGCGGAGAACTTGCTCATTGCGGTCCTGATTTTGGTCCGTCATGACCTGGTAGGGGACCTGATCATAGCTATATTGGTGGCTTGGGCCGTGCGGCTGGTAGGTATCGGGGTAGAACGGAGCATTAGGTGCGTAGGATTCGGTCAGAGGAATTGCTTGCCTCGCCTGGTTGGCTGCGTGGCCATCATGGCTAGGGCCCGAAGAAGACGCTACGATATCTTGAGATGGGTGGATACCAGTGGAGAGCGGAGGAGAAGGCGACTTCCGAGGTGTGAAGTAGTTGACACCGTTGAGCGTTGAAATCTGGTTCTCTGTGACGCTGGCCCATTCTCCGCTGTGGCCTGGCTTGCGGACGCGGGGCATGAGCTGTCCGGTCTCGGCGACGTGGGAGAGGCGGTGGCTTCGGAGAAGTTCGAGGTCAGTCTTGGGGTCGATGTTCCTTTGAGCACCATTGGGAGGGAGGTATGCAGTCTCGTATGCGCGCACGTCCTGGTTAATGGCCATGTAGTCGGTTTCATCACTGTTGCGGCTGCTCGACTTGGAAGAGGATTCAGCCTGTCCGAGAGGGCTGGCGCGAGCTGAGGGGTGATTAGCATTGTTTACAAACCCTATCTGATGAGTACCTACATGGAGAAGAGGAGCCAGACAAGTGAGCCGACTGAGAGACGTGGTGGTTGCAGTTGCTGCAGCGGGGCCCGTCGTGCTGGTGTCCACGAGCGGGCGACGAAGAGCGTGATTCGGTGTTGGACAGTGGTTCAGCGGAGACGGCGCGGTCAAATGAGCTTGGAGCGCACGAGCTGTTGCGGCTAGAGCCTTGGGCGACTGGCTGTGGGAGTTCGAGCTGCGAGTTGGTGCGAGGGAACTTGTCGCTCATGACGGAGTTGCGGCTGCTGCCAACGGGCGTGTTTGTTCGTGAGATCCACACACCGTCGACCTCGATACCGCTCTGGATAGCACGGATGCCGAATGGGATCTCGTCCTTGGCGTCTTCGTTGACTTGGGTTACAGGCTGCGCCTCGAGCATCTCGGGCGACTGCGCCCTCTTGCCCTTGTCGACCTTGCTGTACTTGCGAAGCTTCCTCTTGTCAAAGGCAAGCTTGATGAAGCCAATGAAGATGGTCAAGACGATGCCACAGGCAAGAACCTGGGGGCAGCGTGTTAGTGTGTCACTGGCAGAGGCTGTTTGGAGTCACTCACAAAAGTCATCTTCTGCCACAACTCCCAGCTGGTGAAGAAGACGCCATTATCAGACGCCCCGAAAGCCATGTTTGCAGTGAGGAGGTGAGGCGGCTACTCGGTCCCCCCAGTAAAAATAGTTGATGGGAGGGTGGTTGGACGAGGTCAGGTGGCGGAGGAGAAGCAAGCAGCAGTGCTCGTTATTGGACGGGCGTGTGCGGCAAGCACAACGACAAGACCAAGGACAAAGAGGGAAGGTGCCGCTAAACAATGGGAAGGCGCGTGACAATGTGACAATGGCAGCAAGACACGACGGGTGGCAGTGAGTGGTGAAAGAGGCTTGGCTGGAGGGGTGGTGCTGTGCAGTAGTAGTGGTAGTAGTGGTAGTAGATGGCGAGGAGGGTAGCGAGAGATGGGTCCTTTTCCAGCAGATCCCGTGACGACAGCGAGCAGAGTGAAGAGGGGAGCGAGCGGCGGGGATGTGGTGGTGCGGTGGAAACGAGCGTGGAACGTCTTGGAAGACGGGAATCACTAGGGCTTGGATGGGGCGAGGGGAGAGGAAATATTAAATGGGGGGAGGGGGTAGGCACACGGTCGATCGCCGCCCACATACACGGGCCCGGCGGTGGAAACATCGGGGCAGAGGGTGCTGGTGTGTGTGATGGGGACGAGTCGATGGTGCTGGCCAAAGCGGGCTGGCGCATCGGCCGTGCATGCGTGCCACGGGCGGACGGCAGGACTACAGGCTGGAAATAGCAAGCGACGGTACGCAGAGGTGGTTGGAACATTCAACGTCTGGCAGGTTGGCAGCCATGTGGAGCCCATACGAGACACAGTCGCAGCCCTAGAGCAGACCCGACGGCGGCCAATAATAGATCCCAGCTCGGCGACGCGCTTGCAGCTGCTAGTAGGGACACGCTCTAAGTAAGTACTTGCACACTTAGGTACATGGACCTACTTGGGCCGGGACCTGCAGTCGCACGCCCCCAGCAGCCTCGCCCTCTTTGCCCAGCGACACTCGTCCATGTGCAATTGACGTCTCTTTTGGCGCAGTGCGTTGGCGACGGCAGCGGCACCACGCCTGCGCCATCCAGTTAGACTGCCGCCGACGCCACCAGGAACGTGGCGCTCTCGGCTGCTGCTGGGCAGGGGAGTGCTCCGTTATCCGTTATCCGTCTTCCACATGGTGTCCATCTTTGTTCCGGACGAGCAGGATGCGCTTCTCCACATGTCGTGATCGCTTGCGCCCATGGCCATCACCGTGACATTTGGCCTCGTCATCCACGCCCCTTGTCCCGCCAGCCCATGGCAGCGACGACAATCCCCCGGTCGCGCCGTGTTTCGTCTTTGCCAACCGCCGGCTCCCATACGGCCGTTTAGAGACACTTGTCACAACAAGAGTACTGTTGTAAGCAGCAATTCCCGCGGCAATAATTCCCACAGCAGCTCCACCCCAACGATGGGTTTTGCGCCGTGGCCGGGGTGGGTGTGCACGGGCCCCGTCTCTCCCAGGACAGGGCGGGGGGTCCTGGTGCCTGTCCCTGTCGTCTGCGGTGCACGACGGCAGCAGTGGGAGAGCCATCTGGACGCCCATGGAGCACGACATCAAGCTGCAACCGCCACACCCAGCGCACACCGCATCTCCTGTCCCTCTCCTCCTTTGTTCGACTGAGACTCTGCTTCCAGCCATGGTACTGGCGCGCCGCCCATGCAGGTTCCGTCCGCTTGGCTCTCGTGCCTCTACTATGGAGGCTATCGATTAACCTGCATCCCCAATCGATACATTGATAGAGATGTCTGTGTATATATATGTCCATGCAAACCCACTCAGTCTTACACCGACACAGCCTCGTTCAACCAAGGCAATGGCACAGCGAAGACGGCAACCATTACTTCCCCTGGCTCGGTGACTGCTCCTGCTTCCAGCTCCTGCTCCAATACTTGCATCCACATCAGCCACAAGACATCCAGATTCCATGGCATCAAGTCTGCATGCAAGCAAATCCTGTCTTTGCCTGTTTAATTGCACACCACCAGGGCCTTGGATACCAAAAAAAATTCCCTCTTGCTGGCCAAGGTGATGCCGTTTTGGAGGGCCCACCCGGTCTCGGCAAAGTTGAGGGATGCATCCACCCCATTAGTGTGCAGCAGCAGTAAGCACCGTAATATTGGCACCATTCTGTTTGCTGGTGATCGGCGAAACTCTCTCGTACTCCTGCGCCTTGGCCACTCCGTACTGCTCTGCTCCGCGCCCTTCTTACACCACACGTGGACAAATCCCAAATCTTGCTCCTTTTTAGTCGCTGCTCCCATCGCCAACCAGCGCCTGCCGTCCATTGTCTCGGGGTGAGCTAGCCAGAGCTACCCATCTTGGCCCCTCGACACAGGAGCCTCTGTCGGTTGCCGTGGCGCCCAGAGGTGATGCACACTTGCAGTCAACACATGTATAGGTAGGTACACACATATAG
Source organism: Bipolaris maydis (assembly GCF_028858645.1). Lineage (NCBI taxonomy): Eukaryota > Fungi > Ascomycota > Dothideomycetes > Pleosporales > Pleosporaceae > Bipolaris > Bipolaris maydis. The sequence continues at coordinate 1,555,312 of NW_027093863.1, read as the reverse complement.
CTACACTCAGCTCATCCCATCCTGCCACACGCAGTGACCACGTGCAAACGTAACAGTCCACTGTTGCATGTCCACATGTAGTCTTCGCACATACCACCATGACATGCGATGCCGTCATCGTATTTGCTGTGGGGTCCTGCAAAAGCCCTTCGCTCGCACTCGTCTCGTCCATGCGCAGTCCCCTGCCTCCGACCATTGCAGTCTTCCGTCTTGGTGGTGCAAGCCATGCCAGCTAGGCAATAGTTCATGCACCAAGTTTTTCTTTCCTTGTCCATAACCTGCGCCCAATGTGCCATTAGCGTTCTCACGTGAATGCGGCCCCGAAAAGGTGTGTCAGAAGCTTAGGCAAAGACAGCACTGCGGCGAAAGTCAATTGCAGTCGACGGCCGGTCGGAAGAAGCGGGTTACAACCGTCTCAGGGGGGGGGGCCTGCTGCCCGTCTTCCGAAAATAAAGTCATGCTGCCTCAGCTGGCCGAGGTAGGTGCTGCTCGCTCCCATTTGGTGTCCCTGACTGTGTCATTTTGCGAACCGGGAGGCAACCATTACTGAGGCACATGTTTCGTCGCGGGGTCATGGAGACAGACATGGCCCGGAGACTTGCCTGAGAAACAAGGAACGCCACGCTCGTTTCGAATGGGCGGCAGGCGTCTCGTCTAACAACGTCATCCTACCCCGAAGCAGCCATTTTTGCATTTCCGTTTCCTTTTTCTTGGCCTGCGAGACGGGCGCCTTTCTCCTCGCGCCCCTCTCGCCCGCCGCAGCCACCACCACCACTAAGCACCAAACAATGGCTCTGGTCACGATAGTCGGGGCCGGGTCATGCGAGGTGCAAACAAGCAGTTTTATGGGCGCACTGGTGGCTAGCTGACGCGCCCTCGGTTCACGTCGTTCGGTACCTGAGGGATTCCCATGTCGTCTTATGCAGGGACCGCCCGGAGGCCTTCCTTCTTTGCTGCATCTGCCCCTCATCATCCCCTCAGTGTTCGCCATACATACATACAGCCTCCAGTGCTGACGGAGAGACTCTGACCTCTTAAACAAGTCGCAGCCTCGACATTCCTGTACCATGACGTCTTTAGGCGCCACGCCCCTCGCACGAATTCCGGATCATGTCTGCACCGACACCAAACCCCAAACGGCCTTGGTTCCTGCCCGATTGGCTCGGCGACGGAAGTCATGATGTTAGTCGCTAGATCGAGCAGTTCCTCTTGGATTCACAACCGCCAAACTCCAGCCTGCACCGATACTCCACTCTGCCTTTGTACTGCGCTTTTCTGCCCTGCACCGCCCTACCGCCATGCCTATCCGCAACCCTTTCCGTCGCGCTGGTGCGCCTGACCAGGCTGATGACGCCCAACGGAACGCCCCGGAGAACGACTTCAAGGCCGCAACTGTCTCCGGGGCCACACCCTTGCAGCTGAAGGATCCAGCAGAATACAAATTGAGTGGTGAGACTCTGATGCCATATTCCGGGCGCGCGAGGCGTGTTCCGCGCACTGCACATGTCACGACCGGGCGCTTACAGTTTGTGTAGAGATCAACGATAGCGGCGTCTACTTGCCGGTAAGACTAGCCCTTTGAGCGCATATGGAATTGATGCGGCGCATGTGAATTGCGACGGCAGGGACGGCCACATTGAGAGACATTGGCTCACTGCGCGACAGCCTTCACCACACCACGAGAAGCCAACCTTCTGGCACACCAAGTCCAACATCTCGACAACCTCATCGAACCACCGGAGCCTTCTTGCCGAAAATGAGCCCTTTAGCATTTCGCGCGAAAGTTTTGATTCGTACCGGAGATCATTTGTACATCTATAACCAGTACCAGCAGCAACTTCCTCTCTAACACCAGCCAGGACATCTCCGCGCGCTCGCCAATCACTGACAGTGTCCACGAGACGTATCCCCGCCAATCGCTCGACGCGCGCAGATCTATGGACACGCGGCGCTCTTTTGACGCCCGTCGCTCGCGCGCCACACCCCGCTCATCCATGCAACAAGGCCGCTCTAGCGAAAGCCACGATCAGGTACCCGAGGAGGGCTTCGAGGATGTGGGGCTGAATGACGAGCCCAAGCCCCAGCCCAAAAAGCGCGGCATCTTCTCCCGCTTTGGCGACAACAACCACTCCAATGACCGCACCGAAGAGCGTCCTACCTCGAGTCACCACTTTTCCCTAACAGGCCGCAAGAGGGCGGAAAGCGGAGCTGGGTCCGAGCTCAAGCCTATGCCTAAACCCGCCCCCGAAATGGCTGTCGAGTCGCGGTGAATAATGTGTATCATCTTGAACACACGGATTATGACAACGGAGTTTTTCTTTTTCTTCAAATGTAGTAGTAAATGGGTTTTTTTCCAACGCCCGAGAATGCTTTCATTTTGATCAGCAACCTCTTGGTCATGTTGATAATACCCTACTGGAAACGGGAATTTGGCATCCGTGGCGTTTTTTCTTGGGCACAGACATGGGTCGTGTCACTACAATAATCAACCAAGTTGCAATCGTTTCTGCGTTTTCATGAGCAACTGGAGGATCTGTGCGATTTGCTATAAATATGTACATGTGAGGTTCAAGCCGCGTAATGTGTATTCCGTGCTTATTGAGATGACTCGCATCAGATTGTGGAGACTGTGGAGGTTGCTATTCGAGTTTCTCGTATCCCCCCTTTTGCACCGTTAGTACACGAGAATACGTAAATAGCCAATCCGACTTTAAAGAGAAGAGCCGGCCTTACTACTAACATACAACATGAACTCTTCTTGTCTGCGAAGAAGATACTTTACATTTCCAGGCTGTAAATTGTAGCTAACAAAATAGCGAAATACTCAATTTCAGCCTTTGATATACTATCGCCAGTGTAACTGTGCTCTCTTCAATCTTGGCAATGGTGTTGGGGTCCTGCCTACCCAGTTCGTATTGGCCGGTGGTGGCACTTGATTCGACTTGCTCTTTCCCTCCCATAAACCTTTTCTTCAAAAAGGTTTTGCCTCGCTTCTCTACACACCCAACTGTGACATATTATCCACTTTCACTTCAAGATTCACGAGAGCGCTCTACAAATACCGGCATATTCTCCAAAATTCTTGTCTTCACCTCGGAATGATGGCACGACTACGCCTCGGAAGGTGCCTCATTTTCTCCGCTTTCACCCCCACGTCGCAAACAGTAAACATACCCTGTGATTCAATATTGAGATTGAGAGGTTCCTATCCTATCGTTGAAAGCTCGGGACAAGACAAGGCTGTAGATGATGGGGGTTGAGAGTGGCTTAGACTGCGGCGTCTCCGCGCCGCTTGACGTCGCAGCCTGAGAGGATGCGCGTCAAGAGCCTCTACGAATGAGAAATCAGTAACATAGCACAGATGGCTCAATCCCTGATACATGTTTCTCAAGTCCGTAATATGGATTGGCCTCCCGGTTTGAGGAAGCTGTTGCCTTGTCCATCCAGCCTTGCGATACGCGCGCACCATTTCACATGAGCAAAAGTTTGGCCTGGCTTGACCAAAGTACTCCATGCGCATGAATTAAGGAGCAACAAACTCATGGCTGAGCAAATTAGTATTCTCGTTCATTCCATCTAGCGGCGTGGTTATCGGGATAATGGGATATCGCGCAGGTATAAGGTGAAAGTGAGCTCAGTCCGTTTGTCAGTTTCACTGTCAACAAAGCGCCACACGCACAATCAGATTTTGCACTACCTACACATTCAACTTGAACTCTGCAGAGCTTTTTTTTTCAATAATCTTTCTGTTAAATCGTGGTGACATCACTGCCACAACTTCAACGATACAACGCATTCATCTACCGCTTCTTTTGTTCACAAACCTAAGACAGGTGAGTATCTATCTCAACTGATAGAGATAGCCTACCACCAGTGACGGAGAGAAACACAAGAAGCCATGTTTGATATACTGACGCAACCATCCTAGCACACGCTTACTGAGCATTCTGGGCCATGGAGTTCCTAGCGGATACCACAGCCTATCTCTACCACCATGTGGTTCTTCCACCAAAGTTACCACAACAAGATGATCAAAGCACTGGAAATGACGTTGCCCTCCTTGAGGTGGTCGTCCAGGCTCTGAAAACTCTGAAGGACCACGTGAAGATCGAACACGTCGGGCCTGTCATCGCGGCCATTGCCACTGTCGAAAACCTCCGTAGTAGCCGCGATGAGCATGGACTCACCAATGAGCTACAACTGGAATGTCTTCTTTCCAAAATCACGAAACACGATACTGCTGGAGCAGTTCCCATTGAGATTCGGGAACAGAACGCTGGAATACTCGCCAGCCGCTCTGGGGATAACATTGAATTCGAATTCTTCGAACTCTCACCGACTAACGAAGCGGCTATGAAATCTGGACGACTTATACGAAGCTTTCCGGGATATGCGGCAAGCATCCCTGTAACCAAAATCGCCGGCAATGTAGAACTGCTTCAGTCGATCTCCAGTACCTTGGCCAAGATGACGACTCAGAAGGTTCCAAGCTTCCAGCCAAAAATCACCAAGAACCGGAAGGTCATGAGCGAAGAACGCGACACTACCGATCCTGGTATAGTCACGAACTTATACATGCACACTATCGCAGCTTTAGGTGAGCCAATAGACGTCAAGCACATCTGGAAACATACCCGTGAAGAGGTACTCTGGAATGACTGCCTTTCACCATGGCGACGTTCTCCGCTGTGGCTTTTGTTGCGCGTATCGCTACAGCTTCTTTTCATTCGCGAAGCACCAGGTACACTGCATGAGGACGTGTTGTACAAGGCGTTCATGATCTCCATGTTAGCAAAACTGCTTGAACTGGCTCAGCGTAACTGGAAAAGCTTGGGAAGCGAACCAATCCATGCCGTCTCTGCGAAGCTGATGCGTCGACTGCGCAAATTCAAGGCTCTCAAACATTCTGAGTACCTCGGGACGTCCTGGGTCAACCACATCGAAACGGGCATTCTCAATGCTCACCGCTTCATCAATCAACATTGGCTTGGCTTGGTCAAGAATACGGAAGGTAACATAGATACAAGCGTCATTGCCAGTCTACAACCCGAGGCCGACCTTGACATGAACCTTTCGGGACTGGACGCCTTCCTGTCTCAGATAACTTCCCGAAAACAAGAGCACATCCCGTCAACATACGTCCCCACATCGCTGTATCCAACGTTTTGCCCGTCTACACTGCCAAATAACCTGGGTGGTCCTGAGGACGACAAGTACTTTCGTCTGGCGGCTCTGGAGCATTGGGTCGAGCATAACTTGTCGGATTGGACTCATCACCACCTCTATGATTCGAACGCCTGTGAGCAACTTCGTACGCTGATGAAAACCTACTATGATTTCGCCAATACTGCGTATGATGAATCGCCGATCGCCATGTCAGTCATGTACCTGACTCTTGCCGAGATTTGGATATCATGCGATAGATGTGCATGCGCTATTTATCCCATGTTGACCGATTACGATCCAGAGATCAATCTGAAGGAGTTCCAATCTCTCGTACTTCCACTGAAGAGCCAACTGAATCGACTCAACTCTATTGAGGGCTATGTTGATTTACGACGCCACAAAGCAATCCAGGGAAGACCTTCGATATACCGGGAGTTCGGTAAGCCTTCTTCATTCGCAGTTCGATATTTCGACCAATGCAAATCGCTCCAGTCTACGTTGGAAAAGATTGAGCATGATGCTGCAGTCTTGCGGAAGAAGAAGTGCGAGGAATTAGAGAGTCTCAAAGTTCTTTATCGCCAGTACATGGACACTTACCGCAATACCTGTTGCGATTATCGTACGGTAGTCACAAATCGTTACCATGGATATACTAGGGAGGTGCATCATCCCTACTGTTGTCGGTGTGCGGCCAAGAAGAGCGCGGATGATCTTAGCATCTCAATCTATGAGTGGCCGCTGTCCTCGTCAAAACGTATAGCGAAAGCAACGGTATTCGAACTGAAAATACCTGAAGCTTTTAGCAATTGGCGAGATGCCTCAGCGTATTTCATTACAACCGTAATGGGTTGCCAAGAGAAGACTCCAGTGAAACCAAGATTCCAGTTTACGCTCCAGAATCATCACGGTCTATCTGATGCACTGTCTCCACACTATTCAAAGAGGATTATCGTTCCACTATCCGAAGTCAAAAGCCACACAGTTACCCACCGAAATAACATGAAAGCTGTCCAGAACTTGAAGGAAAATGACATTTGTTTGGAGAACGCACTGCAATATCGTTACTACGATACTACCAGCAATCAGTTCAACACAACGACGCCAGATTGTACGGAAGAGATCCCAAATAGATGCATGTACAAAATGCCGCAACGATCAAAGGCACTGGAACGATTCATGTACCGTCTGCCCTGTTTACCCAATGGTCTTCCTGCCAATGAAGTTATTGTAAGTTCCACAATTCTTGCGCATTACATGCTACTATAGTACAATGCTAACCGAGGTTCAACACCTAGGCCAGTTTATCGGACTGCCCAGCTCACCTCTCTATTGACGAGTACAAGGCTTTGTGCGCATTGTCTCTCGGAAACCACATCTTGCATTCCAACATTCTTACCCAGCTGGCGGTACCAACAATAGACTTTTCAAAGGTCGAGACACAATGTATGGTCTTTCAGGCAGTACAGCAAGCTGGACTTCCAGCGCAATGTGTTGAGCGTACAACTCATCACATCCTCAAGGAAGCCTCTTTTGGTCGTGCATTGCTGGAACAGCTTGAGACCGCGCTCGGGCGCATTGAGGAAAATTGGGAATCATGGCGGGCTTCTGCCATATTCTCTATAGTCGCTCGTAGAGTTCTTAATTTGACTACCGCCCAAGAAGTCCGTTCACGAGGATTTGATTATCTTATCCGACTGCGATCTGTCTGCCTCAAATGGTTTCTTAAGTTGAAGCAGAGAGCGGCCGCATCCACAGATGATGACCAGCGCACAGAACTCTATTCAAGGGCGGCAGAGATTGCTCTTGTATGTACAAGTACATATGATGTCGAGGAAGATGACTTTGGGTCGATCCTAGAACATGAGTCGGCAATTTCAATTCTCATGCAAGCATCGATAATCATCCAGGAGAATATCAACTTCATCCAGTCCGAGAACGAAATTCTTTTGAGGAGCACAACTCTATCGTGGAGGTGGATGATGTATCGGATTCTCCCCAAGCTACGTGATCGAATCCTCTCAAACGGTCAAAGTCTTTCAGACGCCGTCACTGTAAACTGGGCAGCTTTTGATCCGACTTCAGAGAACCCTTGGACTTCACTCGGTGGTTGCAAAACACACTGGCTCCATACCACCTCAGGATTGCTGTCGGTGCATATCAACTTACTTACCGGTGAGCTTCTTGTAAATGGTTTGCCATTGTCTCGACTTCCTCCCGAATACATGTCCCATCACATGTACAAACCTTTGTTCCAAAAGTCAGCATTGGAAGTCGTACCAACCAGCGAACCAGGAATGCGTTTCTCGGCAAAGGCTCTATACCACGAGTACAAGCTTCACTTTGGAATGAAAGACAATGATATGCTGATAGTCACCTACGGGGATAGCACGAAGCTCGATCTGGTTCCATCACGCGTATTGCAAAAGCAGCTTCCCGATGCATTCTTGACGAGCTATATCCACTGGTATGATCACAAACGCAAGGAAGTAATCTTTCGGCGTCGAGATAGCCCGTGGGAGTCAGCACCTGAAGAGTGGCGTTTGGCCCGCAATGTTCATAACAGTGCTTGGCGACTGATAAAAGGTTCTGAGATCTTGATCAGCCTGGGGAGTCAGTCTGAGAAGATACTTTCTAAGACACTCCGGTCATTGGAAGAAGGGAGGCATATACATGCCAAGCTTGATACCACAACTCAAATGATCAACATTGAGCTTCCTCGACTTCAGCTCGGGTTTTACATCAAACAAGGAGCAAGTCCAATATATTCTTGCCAGTATCGCGACATGAGCATTGATGGAGACCAGAGCATTGGAACTCTTGTGGGCTTGGTCAGTAAGCTTGTACTCAAACATGAACATACGGCAGAACGGTTGGTCCTCATACCAGCGCCCAACACCTTCGATGCATCGAGTATCATTTATTCCAGTGACTATCGTTCTGGCCATCATCCCATTGTGTCAATCTGCAAAGGAAATGTTCACAAGGTGTACGCATACACTATAGATACCGACCTTGGTAGACTGTTGGACACTTCAGAGATACAGAGTCGACTTTTCTTAGGCTACCTGCATGGCATCACCTCCGGATGTCTTCCAGATCCATTGACCCACCGCACTGGTACAGAAAGTAGCGTTGAAATCCTTGGGTCAGCGGCAGTATGCTCATTCGATGTTCTCACACCAGCAAACCTAGAGCTTCTATGCCATATAGCTGGGCTTTCCGCAAAGAGGCAGTGGTATCCTGAAAACCTAAAGGTAATGCAACAAGTTGAGTGGGATGAGCGTCTTCCATCATTGTCGCAACACGTTTTTTTTCGAATGATGGTATCCAATTTGCTGAACCAGGCCGCCAAGATGCGATTATTTCATCCAGACAATGCGGTTTTTTCCTTGATTGAAAATGCTCAACAGAAACTGGCATTGATATCGGACCGCCATTTGGATCAACGCGATATGCTACGGTCAAGTACCTTCCGCGTTGCAGGATTTGGTGCTGGGGAATTCAACAAAACCCATGACGTTCGGTACCAGGCTAGAGACATAGTACAAAACGAGAGGGGCCGTCATGCCTTCATCGCTGGCATTCTAGCGCTTCGGGATGAAGCTGCTTTACACAGCAGCATCTTGGATCTCAAGGGAAATCTCGTTCGCAAGCATTTTCAAGGAGCTACCGTTGAAGGCGTTGACGATTCCTTCGATCCTGGGAGTCTTGGATATGACTCTGAATGGCTTGAAGCTCCTTCAAAACACTTGATTGCAAGTTGGTGCACGCTGCATCGAACCCTACCCAGAGTCGGCAACCGCTACAATTTAGCGACATGGCTTTGCACCATGGCATTTGCCAAGGAAGCTGATATGACTACAATCCAAGCTCTGGTAGCATTCTCAAGGCTACCGGATATGGCAGCCGTACAGCCGCCTGCTGCTTCCCGGTTCGATCTGACACGAGGAGACAGATACGAAGTCACAGAGATACGCTCGATTCTTGTTCAAAATTCCAGATCCTTCGATACATCTGCGGAAGCTACGTCACCCAGAATGAATAACGAGACTTCTGAAGAACACGAAAAGCGAATCGAGGCACTGTTTAATTCTCGGCAGAACGAAGCAATCGAGAGCGTTGCAAAAGACTTACAAACCCAAGCATCTGTTCGAGCACCTATTATAGAGTCAAAGCTTGAGTACACGAGGTATCTTGATCTTGCCGAAGCAATGGTGAGAATTCAAGATTGTTTTAAAAGCTGGTACGACAATCGCCAGTTCCTAAACTATCTGGGGCAGTCAACAAAAGTACTGGCGCGTCAGAATGTCTTGAGCGTACCTCAATCACACTACTGCCGCTCTCTACCTCAAAGGAAGGCTGGCCTCGACCCTGGCAACCGCTTTTTCAGCATAGGGAGTATTTTTGCTGGTTCAATACCTCTCATACGCCAACAAGGTAGCTCTCTCTTATGTTTTAGTTTGGCTTATCATGTATTCGCGAGTTTGTCTAAAGTGATTTTCCTAACATCTTTTCTAGTTTCAGATCTGAACTTTCCTACACCACCATCTGAGCCACAAATCACGATTGCGAAAACACATGGGCCTACAATGCATTCCCAGACAATGGAGAGGCTTGAAGATCTTTGCAAGCACCTTACTACATATTCCAAATCGAAATGTGAGCAAGAATACGTTGAAGATCTATGTATGAGCTGCGAATCCTTCCAAAAACATCTCAACACCAATCACACAAACCAAGATCTGATTGTCAATGCCGCCACTATTCTGGAAGAGTACTTGGGCGAATGTCTCAGATATCTCAAGAAGATTTCCTCCTTATTTGAAGGTCTGTTTAGTAGCGAGATTGAGTTCCAGACCAAGCATGCGCCACGAGTTTCGCCTACCTTCTGGCTCAGTCAGCTGCATCGAGATCGCTTCGAACTTTTACCGGAAGCCTGGAAAGAGATCATCATAGAATATGCTTTGGCTATAACCAATTTGCAGAGGGCTCAAAGATTGGTTCGTCTCTCCAGCAAGCCGGTAGAGCTCATGGAAGAGTTACAACACATTGGGCACTCCAACTGGGATGTGCGCCAGTTCCCTGAGACGCTTCTCCTCGAGGCCGAAAGCGGCATCCTAGTTCGTAAGGAGCAAGAGTACATCGCAAGCCAGATGCGTTCACCCGAGAATGGGCAAAACGTGGTACTGCAGCTGTTGATGGGAGGTGGCAAGTCAACCACTATTGTTCCAATTCTGAGCGCTCATCATGGCGACAAAAAGAAGTAAGTTCTCTCATCCATCAACCTAGATTTTGCTAAAAATAGATTACTAGGCTAGTGAGGGTGATAGTTGCGAAGCCTCAGAGCAAGCAAATGCTACAAATGCTTGTAGCAAAGCTTGGAGGAATGTTGGGCAGAAGGGTCTACCAGATGCCCTTCTCACGTAACCTTCGACTTAGCGCCAATGATGCTCGGACCATTCGACAGATCTACGACGAGTGCATCGCCAACCGTGGCGTGCTTCTGATTCAACCTGAACATATTCTATCTTTCAAACTCATGGCTGTGGAATGTGTCCTCCTTGACCAGCAAGAAACGGCCAGGTCGCTATTGGCGACCCAAGAGTTCTTCGACAAAGTCTCGGTCGACTGCGTTGACGAGAGTGACGAAAACTTCTCTGTGAAATTTGAATTGATATACACCATGGGAGAGCAACAACCAATTGAGTTTGCTCCCACACGATGGTTTATCATCCAGGATGTCCTAATACCCCTGGCATCTGTAGCTGCCCGAGTCAAGAAAGAGCTGCCTGATGCAGTCGACATCCAAGACGATAGCAACAACAAGTTCCCAAGAATCAGATTTTTGCGTTCTGACTCTGCTGATCGGGCCTTGCACCTGCTGGCAGTGCATGTTGTTCAACAAGGCATTGGTATTCCTTCAAGGTCACAACCGCCAACCATGCAAGACGCAATCATCCGCTACATTACTCAGATGGACTTAAATATTGATGAAGTGGATGCAGTTGAGAAGAGCAAATTTTGGACGGAAACTACAAAGTCTCCTCTCCTCTTGCTACGCGGCTTGTTCGCTAATGGTGTTCTTCGATTCATATTCACAACGAAGCGGTACCGGGTCAATTATGGACTAGATCATTCACGTACGCCCAATACTTCACTCGCAGTAAGTAAAATGCTCAAATTTATATTGCGCAAAGTAAATACTGACTTGGTGCAAACAGGTACCATATAGGAGCAAAGACTCGCCTTCACCAAGGTCTGAGTTCTCGCATCCTGATGTCGTCATCATTCTCACACTCTTGTCATACTACTATCAGGGGTTGGCCGACAATGAACTCTTCGACACAATCATCCATATCTTGAGGTCTGATCAATCAGCCACATATTATAATGAGTTTGTTCGAACCGCATCTCCAACCCTGCCAAAGGCATTTCAACAACTTTCCGGGATTAGTATTCGAGATCGACATCAGTGCATGACAGAAGTGTTTCCTAGCTTGAGACATTCAAAGAACGCAATCGATTACTACCTTGCACGTTTGGTCTTTCCAAAGGAGCTCAAACAATTCCCTCAGAAGCTTAGTGCGTCAGGCTGGGACCTCGCGATCAAGAAGCCGCACCCAACAGCAGGATTTTCTGGTACAAACGATACCAAACATTTACTCCCACTCAACATCAAGCATCTTGACTTGCCAAGCCAACATCATACCAATGCACAGGTGTTGTCATATCTGTTAATGGACGAGACGTCGGTAGAAATTCTGCCTATGCGCAAAATTGGTAGCACCATCAGTGATGGTGAGCATCTGCTGAAATTCATCGAATGCTTGAACTCAGATGTCAGGGTTTTGTTGGATTGTGGAGCCTCGATCCTTGAACAGAATAATCGACAGGTTGCTGAGACATGGCTGAAGATGCGCAGCAGCGAGGTCCAGGCGGTAGTCTACTTCGAGAATGAAGAGTTGGCAGTGCTCGATCGCAGCTCTCGCGTTGATTCATTCCAAACATCGCCTTACGCCAAAATGCTGGATTCATGCGTAGTCTACCTAGACGAGGCGCATACACGTGGAACAGACTTGAAGCTCCCACGTCATTACCGCGCTGCACTTACATTGGGTAGCCAATTGAGCAAGGACCGTCTTACACAAGCTGCAATGCGGATGAGGAAATTGGGCCATGGACAAGCCATTACATTTGTTGTGCCCGCGGAGATCAAAACCAAGATCTATGAGCGGACTGGAAAACCTTCAGATATCCAAATTGATGTTCGCGACGTACTGTCATGGGCAATCGGAGAGACATGGTCTGACTTGAAGAGGAGTCTCCCCTTGTGGGCAGTACAAGGCGAACGGTTTGAACGACACAAGAATCTCATAAATGGCGCCAACACCACGAAGGATGATACGGCAGCTTTTCTGGAGAATGAAGCCGTTGATCTGGAAACGCGGTACAAGCCTCGCACTCAGGACACAGATCGTTTCACTCAGCTCAGCGATTGGGACATGTCTAATCCCAACATCGATAAGATCATATCACGGTGCCGCGATTTTGAGGCCATGAACTTAGGATCTGCTACATTGAGTGAAGAGCAGGAGAGGGAGCTTGCTCCCGAAATTGAGGAAGAGCGTCAAATCGAACGTCCTCCACGCTTGGATGCTCGAGAGCATCAAGTCCATGAACATCTCAGGCAGCTAGTTACTACCGGCGAAGTTGTTACAGACTTGGAAGCATGGAAGCCAGCATTTCAAGCACTTAGAACGACTAGTGCGAGTCGGCTCGCCAATCTGAAAGAGTTCCCAAGCGATTTGTTGGTAACGCTAGACTTCATGTACACAGTTCGCGTACCTCCAGGCTCGACCCGCGACGCTTTTATCGCGGACTCGTATCAACGACCAGTGCAATTTGTACTTTCTGTACCGGACCCGCGTTGCCCAAGGAATGTCAGCAATCTCATCATCATCAGCCCCTACGAGGCGAATCAATTATTGCCATTGATCCGCGAGCACAAGAAAGTCACGCTCCATTTGTTTGCCGCCCGCGCCAACGCCAGTTACGCACCCCTTGACCAGCTTACCCTGTACAATATTGGGCATGCTTTCAACCCACGCTCTCTCTCACGCAGCCTGACTATGCAACTCAACCTATTTGCCGGCAGTCTGTACCTCCGCTCTCTAGATGAGTACAACGAGCTCTGCGGTTTCCTGGGTCTCCTGCAAGGCAGGGCCGAAGAAGGCCAGCAGGTGTATGCCGATGGCTTCATTGATCCTCCGGCTGGAAAGTGGCGTCTCACAAGGTCGCCTGTTCCCTTTTTGCGCCTCTTGCTCATGAAGATCCGCCGTGAGGGCGAGGGTGTCGAGAAGACGCATATGGGTAAGATATTGAGCGGTGTTGCGTTGGAGGAAGTCGATTTTTGATAAGATTGAGCATTGAGTTACTGTGTACTTGAGTTGGTTGGCGTGAGGAACTTGCGATGAATTTGCGTAGCGTTTTCAAAATGGTATTTGTGAAGATTGGTTTGGTTTGGAGCTGAGAGATTTCCTAGTCGTCTGGACGGAACGGGGGCACATGTCACGTTTCTTGCTTGATGGAGATGCTTGCTACATCAATTAATGTTTAATACTCGAATGCATACCTCTTCTTCTAGTCTCTTTTTTCCCCGTATCCACAGTGCATCCTGTTCCAAGCATCACACAACTTCACAAATGACACACCAATCTCACCCAAACGCCTCACAAGCGCATCCCAACGCCCACGACTTTATGTTGCACGTAATGCCTCTTTTGCCTTTTTCATCCACAAAAAAAGTCCTACTACATATATAATACATCAAAGAGCAAGTATGACACAATTTTTGATTTTCATTTCTCTCTCTCTCTCTCTCTCTCTCTCTCAAACAAACCAGCCCCCGCCCCCTTCCATCTACCAAAATGCAACACGCCTCCACCCTTTCTCTCCGCGCAAACCCCCTCTTGAAAAGAAAGGAAAAAGAGAGCCAGCCACTAAAGCGCCCCAAACGCCAAGGCTAAACGTCAACAATGTATTTCCCTAGCCGTCCCCTTCTGCCCACCCCACCCCCCCCCTCCTTTACCCTGACACGAAAGCTAGTCAACTATCCCAAGAGAAAAAGAAAGAAGACCCCAAAAAATAGCGAACCCCCCGCACTTGCCTACAATGTCGCCCCCCCAAGCTTTTCCGCTCTGGAAACTCTTTTGTTTATACCAAGTTTATTTTTAGAAAAAAAATCCCCCAAAGGTTTCTTTCTCTCACTCATAAGCGCTAAGATCCAAAGGAACACTGCTACCCCTTCCAGCACGATATTTCTTAGTGCTACCCGTGAACTCGCGGGGGCGGGGAAATTGGCCTTCGTCCTGGAATCGCCAGCGCAAGTCGTGGATGGGTCGGACTCTTCCTTTTTGGTGACCGCCGCCGCCGCCCGAGCTGCTGTGGCTCTTGGTGCTCGATCCGCCGCCATTTGTCAACGTGTACGAGGCCGGATCCATCATGGAGCGCGAGGGCGTGGATGATCGGCTTGGGGGCGCAACGGCGGGCGGAGGAGGCGCGGGTGCGCTTGGTGGTGAGGCTGGAGGGGGAGGCGGCGGTGCGGCGGGTGTTGAGTGCCCAAAGGCATTATTTCGGGCTGCTATTTCTGCGAGTGATGGTGTATGGCCATTTGGAGGTGGCGGTGGTGGTGGTGCAGGCGCCGAGGGTGCGTGAGAGTTGTATTTATACGGGTCGTACTCGTCGTCATCCGGTGGAGGTGGTGGGGGCGGTGTCGACCGTGCTGGTGCTCGTGGTGCTGGCGAAGGAGGTAGAGGAGGGGGCGCCGGAGGAAGTCCTGTGGGCCGTGGCGACGTTGATGCAGGAGGTGGCGGTGGTGGTGGTGGTGCGGAAGGTGTGGAAACTGGAGGCGGTGGAGGAGGGGCGCTTCCTGGCACGGGCGGTGCGCGAACTGGAGAGGGTGCTGGCGGTGGAGGAGCAAGGTTAGATGGCTTTCGAGACGAGGGAGGTGGGATAGGTGGTTTCTTTCCAATTGGCGGTGGTGGCTTGGGCTTTCCACTGATACTAGCTACTGAAGACGGCCGCGACTCTCCACGAAGAGCGTTGATACCTGGCCGTACACCTGGCGGCGCAGGAGGAGCTGAGGGGGGCGCTCCTGGAGGCTTTGGTGCTGCTCCTCGTGGTAGTGCGGGAGCTGAAGCGCGATTTGATTCGGGATCTGAGAGGTATGGCGCATGGTCTTGGTCCGCGCCAGTCTTGACACCGCCCGACTTCCTCAGCTTGGGCATGCCGCCCGCGAACAACCCTCCCAGCTGTGGTGGTGCAGCCAGTCCGGCACCACTATCGGTATCACTGTTGCTTCTTGCGCGGTTTGCTCCTCCAGGAACTGGCGGCGCAAGCCCAGGGACTGCGGGTGGCTTGCCCATACCAGGAATTGCTGGTGCTCCCATGGGCGCTGCACTCGCCCCACCGCTCACTTTGCCTACTATTGGCGCCGACCGATCGTTGATTTGTGTGACTTTCTTCAGCTTCATGCCCTTACTGATGTCTCCTAAAAGTGCACCCTGTGTCCCATTAGCGATAGCTCTCTTGATGCCCAACAACCAGAGGCGCGGTGTCTAGCCTGCCCCCGCCATGAATGCAACGTACTCTTCCTGCTCCTGACGGCGGTTTCCCTCCCGGCGCCTTCATCCCCGGCATAGGCGGTGGTGGCGGTGGCCCTCCAGCTCCTCGACCCATGGGCGGCATGGGCGGAGGCGGAGGGGGTGGTGGTGGCATAGTGGGATATGTGCCGCGCTTCGATTTGGCTTTGCTGTTTTTTGCTGTTTTTCAAAGATTCTGAATATATGCGCAGTCACTCGCTATCTGGTTGCGAGTGTCGGCGTATAGCAGAGTGTGGTGATCGAGTGATGGTTGTGGTGGGAACATTCCGTCACAGCTTGGCAACTGGCATCCCAATCCTCGGCCACCCACCGCTGCGTCACCCGACCTTCACCGCGCCCGCTGTGGCCTCGACCACACCCGATGAACCCTGGAAAATTACCAATGCGCCCCCAATCGCGCCCAGTATGTCAATTGTGCGACTACATACTGCGGCAGCCTGGAAGTCGCCGCGCGTTCCGCTTCACATCAGCCGTCAAGGCCCCCGCGACACGGCGGCAAACTGCGCCATCATCCTCTCTAGTTAACCGGGCACACGTACGAAGCATTACGACGACTGCCCGGAAAGCGGCACCAGCAGCTGAAAGAGCCGATGATGAAAGCTATCAGACGTCGGAGCGCATCGCAACGCTGAGAGCAAATTTGGCCGCGGTGGAGGCTCGAATAAAAGAAATCTACGATTCCCCCAAGGTGGAGCCAGAGACAAAGGTCTTGGAGGCACTCGAAGGTCTAACAGAGATTGCGCAAAATGCGATAGCAATACGGTCCCGACAGCCCCTGCAAACAAAAGGACCCATAAGACAAAGTTCAGCGGGAGCAATACTCTCCGGACTCGGCAGTGATGACGCTGAAAAGACTGAAAAGAAAATAAGATCAAAGCAGCTAGGCCTCGACGCACTCCCATCGCCATCCTACCTCTCCAAGCTCGCCGAAGACCTAATCAAGCACGAGAAAGTCTTCCTCTCTCCTAACGTACTCGCCTTATACATCCACCTTCAGCGACTCCTCGCCCGTCCAAAAACCATCCCAGAAGCACTCTACCTCTACGCAAACAAGCCTGTCCCAGTCGAAGGCTCCTCGCCCCCAAAATTCTCTCGCCCCTCCCCCAAAGCCGCAAAGCAAGCCATTCCCGCCGATCTCGCCGACGAAGCGCTCACGGCCGCAATCGACGCAAAGGACCTTGCCCTAGCCTTGGATGTCGTCGACCACACCTACCGCGCCCCCGCCTGGCGGCGCCACCGCATGGTCACCAAATTGGGTCTTCCGGGAGTTATAGCAGGCATGACGCCCCTCGCCCTCTACATGATTGCCCAGGAACTTTCTATATATAGCGGCTTCATCGACCCATGGACGTTCAAACTCTACGCTTTCGCTGGTCTGAGTACTTATGTTATGTGTACCGGTACTCTTGGCTTTGTCGCTCTGACTACGTATAACGATCATCATGACCGTGTTGTCTGGCGACCCGGTGTTCCGCTTTTGGACCGGTATCTGAGAGAGGATGAGCGTGCTGCGTTGGATCGCATTGCGTGTGCATGGGGGTTCAAGGAGGAATGGAGACGTGGTGATGAGGAGGGTGAGGAATGGGAGGGTCTGAGACAGTGGATTCTACTTAGGGGTATGGTGCTTGATAAGCCGGACCTTATGCCTGGTATGAACCCAGGTAGGTAGTAGAGACATTACCAGACAATATCAATCGAGTACGGTGTATTATTAAATTACAGGAGAATTGCACTCGTGAAGTTGTCCTGTTGATCTGTAGCTACGTGCGCAATGCCTTTCTGCTAATTTGGATTTATTTGTCGTGAAGACAATTTAATTTGGAAATACTATACGCAGCATACAAGTATTGCAAAAATCACAAGACCCTCACAATGAAGTGTTTTGTGAACAGTTTTTTTCCTAAATGCAGAAAGTTCTGTACTCCTTCTAATTTTGTATGTTTGTTATTTGCTGATTAAAATACTTGAATGTTATCGAAATTTAGTAGTTATAAATACTTTACGCTGCAAAAATTGACACACAAACCGGGATATCAGCCATCGAGGCTAAAATTCCATACAAGAAGCAAAAATTCAGGAAGCATTTACAGCATTAGTCCAGAGAGTGCCTGGATAGAGGGCAAAAAAGAAATGCGTGGTTGGTGCGACACCTGTGTGATTCGAACACACGCTCCCGAAGGAACTGGCTGACTTTCCCGCATGGGACTAGCAGGCCAGCGCGTTAACCACTCCGCCAAAGTGCCATGATTTAGATATAATCCAAATTTGTATAAATCTTATAATCGGATAAAAATTCTATGGACTCACTTCCGGTCAGTATCATCCCCATCAAACATCGAAGATAATTAGAGGTTGTTTCCATATATTGACTCGTCATCACTTACTCACTACAACCTTCGTGAGTGAAGTGGGGTCAACCGATCATGGCGTCAGCTACCCCACCACAACTTTCGGGCAATAACAGCTTTACCATTGGACTTCCGCCACTACCGCATCTTCGCACTGAAAACCTCTGCCACAAAGAGCTACGGACTGCCCGTCACTTCTATAGCATCACTCAAACTCGTCAACAAATCCGCAACTCTAGGCCAGTTTTCCGCGTTCACACCAACCATGTCCGCCGACGCTGCACCCATTTCCTTCACACGATTCTCAAAAGCGCTTGAAGATCTTTCTGTTGAATCGCTTTACGCGAAATACTCAGAACTCACAAACCAACTCATGCATCTTGAATCAAGCAACCAACAACTTGAGGAGTTTGCGCGTGAACATGATGACAAGGACTGCTATGAGGCGCTTCTGGAAAACAAGCAGGTTATAAAGAGGTTTGAAGAGAGGAAGGAGGCGATCAAACACGAAGTGCAGGACGTGCGAGGTTTGCCTTGGAGGCCAAAGGAAGATGAAGGGAAGACGAATGGAAGCGCGCCTGCTGCGACAAATGGCGCAGCGAGGGAAGAAGGCACCAACGGCACCGCAGCGCAAGAGGAGGGGGACGATGGTGTCTACCTATGAGCAAGTGGAGACACACAAGATGAGAATTGACAAGTGACTGGAACCCGTGTGTATTGGGCACGCAGAAGTCACTGTCCCCGTTGGTGATGAGACAGGCACTGCGATATAAGAGAGTACACAATCATCGGTATGTGCACACGCTGACCATGTTTCAGATATCTTATTGACAGAATCCTAGGCATTACTTCTATCTTGCGGACACACATGAAGGTCCGGGAAATTTTCCACCAACGAAGGATCAGTCTGACCGACAGGAGTGGCAAAACTCATTCTACTAAGCGCACTCATCTTGAATTCTTTCGGGATATTAAAATGAAGGGCCATGCTAACCTTTGTGCCCTTGTCGACTACAACATGCACTCTCAGCAAGGGCTTCAAGTCATCATACTTACTTGCATGTTAAGTTACTGGACCCTCAACGGCGATTCTTTTGATTTGAAGTAGTTATAAAATGGATCCAAGCGTGCCAGGGCCCATGATGCAGCAATGTTGTATTTGCCCTTGCGCGCATTGCTTGATGGAGCTTATTCTGCAATATCAGTGCGTTTTGTGGATACCTGCTGAGTAGAACGCTGCAAATGAAGACATCACACCACTATTGTACAATGAGCAATATATAAATTACCTTAACAGGTATTTCCACCGCTACTATAAATCAGAATCCTTCCAGGCTATAGCTGGCCATACCATGTCTATATCACAGCTTGGACAGTTGTAGATCCAGGCACAAACACAAGTACGCTTTCAGGGACCGAGTAATCCTACGCAAAAAAAAAAGCTCGGGGAGTTGGTTGGGGTGCCAACCACCCGGGATCATTTAAACTTTGGCGGATCGCGGGATAACAAAAAAGTCTAAATGTAAGCTACGCGTTACAGGCCGTTACATAACATCGGCAAATGTCAGGACGCACCCACGTAAGCCACAAATAGTGTCTTATGTACTTGCCAACCCGTTTTCCATAGGTTATCAGTTTTGTCTGTTTCATCAGCTGTTACAGATGTTTCTTTGGACACGAAGAGTCTACGTCACGTGCGGCGCGCGCATGTCACTGGGGGGTCTTGGCGGTGCGTATTCTAGAACAGTAGCGTTCTTATGATGCACGCGCTATTATGTTGACCTAGCACGTATCAGACGCCTATTAATAGGTTGGTCTAAGTGTTTTGAAGACCAGTCCTGTCGCGGGCGTCCAGAGATGCCACACTATTAGCGATGTTTTGTTTAACATAGGCAACAAGACTTGAGTCAGTAACAGAGACATTTGTCAAAATGATTGGAGCGAGAATTGGTTCGGACCATGCTAGTGTCCGTTGAACCTCGGGTGTTGTGTTCAGTCCGTCTTAGCCGGATTAATATGTCATGGGGGGAAAAAAGCTATGGAGAAAGAAAAAAAAACACGATCACAATTCAGGATACTGCATACGCAGCTAACAGGTAAAATGAACCAATAACCAAATGGAAGGACTAAATCCTCCAGTCGGAAATAACCACGCATATAAGTACAGCGCAGATGGCGCATATGCCGGGAATCTAGCATCATTACGCAGCTAGAAGGAATCAGGAGTGCATGCACCTAAACCTATCACGACACTGCCCCATGGGGGACGGTATACCGCCATAGAGGATTTTCAACTTTATCTCTTAGAAGTTGCTCTCTTAGTGTTCGGGGGGGTCCCACTTGTATTCCGGGCGCCCAGCACCTACATTACTAGCTTTGCGATGTTCAAAAGCCGACGTGGAGAAAAACCCCGGATGGAGAAGAATCCACTGGCGCCCCCACCACCACCATGACCTCGCAGGAACGGCGATTGGCGGGCGAATTCCGGAAGATTTGTCAGTGTTCTATCGGTGGAATAGTGGGGGATGTGCCAAGCGGTGTGGAAAAAGAGGTTCAAAGTTCAAGATTTGATGGGGATGCACTTTTGACCAAGGGAGAGGCCCAATGGGCCGAGTTACTGTTTACGTACTGTTTAATGTTGCTTGGGCGATGAGAAACTGGTCCTTTTGGAGACGAAGCCTGTGTGCAAGTAGCATTTTTTTGAGCATCTTTTGTCCAGCACGCTCCTTTAGACATGGGCTTGGGTGGGTGGGCCGAGTTACATTGGCAACGCTCCAAGCCGCCTTGGCAGGGCTACTGCGCACAATCCAAGCGCTGTGGTTACCGCTACTTTTTAATCTGTGCGGCCGAACAAATTCCGCGAGTCGATCTAGAAGCTCACCCTCCTCGCACGTGTTTGCTGGCCATTGACAGTAGTGTTGCGTCAGTTATAGTTTCCATGGCTGCGGATGCCCGCCCTTTGGGCGGCTCGCGTTCGGTGCGGATGGACAGGCTGCGGCTCCCTGCTGCGGCTCCTTGGTGCAGCACGGTAATTGTGGTCTTCGAGCGTGCGGGATTAAGGCGCAGGGCAGTGTTGACGTAGGTGTAGGTACGTAGGGACAATTTGTCGCGCCCTAGCAGTCTATGCGCCTTAGCAGTCCATGCGCCCTCAATCAAGCAATGCCAAACCTCAAACCCGCTAAGTCCAAGTCTTGACTTGTGGGCGCAGCGAAGGCAGCCCTTCGACTGGTGGCACTTTTGCGCCACTGGCACCCATGCTTCTGGATTCCGGCCACCGGGTGTTTCATGGCGTGTTGACGTTTCGCTCTAGTGGGGACTACTAGCATGCGATAGGAACATTCGTGGATTCTGGGAAACACCCGGTGGCACTTGTTGGAGCAATAGCGCCGAGATTGGGGCCTGGCCATCAGCGCAACAGGGCAGCTTTCTTTGTTTGGCGCAAGAGGCCCTGGCCAGGCTGTGGGCACAGTGTTGGCACAGTGTTGCTGGTTGTCGGCTGGTAGAAGACCAGACGAACCGATGTCGACGTCAAAACATAGTCGCCAGGCTAGCAGGTTAGGCGAATGGGATGCAGCACATGCCTGCATTAGCATTTAAGCATGCATATAGTAGTAGATTAAGGAATCGCCCAGCCTCACTTGTTTCTGCAGTGCTAAGTGCCCTTTGCCGTGCGTTCCCCGCATTACGGAGAATTGCCGTCCGTGCAGTCGTGTCAATTCCCTTGAAACATCATGTAATTTAATATACCCACAACAACGGAACAATATGCCATACCGAGAGTAAGTAGACGCATGATGTGGATGATCAATTTCCACGCTCAGGAGATCTGTGTTCCCGAGCCCAGTCCCAAATCGGCCAACCCTCAGGTGCCATGTAGGCAAGGCTTGGTACATGGCATGCCTTCTGATTCGTAGGCCCGACAGCATCGCTCGACCTATAAGTATCCTATACATGCCCCCGTTCAAATAGTCATCCAGCTCACAAGCAACACATTCATTCATTTAACCAACCAACTACCAACCCCCCCCCAAAAAAAAACCAAACATGCGTTTCGTTCCCGACCTTAGCTTCTCGGCTGCCGCCATCGCCCTTCTGGCTTCCACTGCTTCAGCCCAGAGCTGCAAGCTTCCTACCTCTTACAAGTGGACCTCCACCGGCCCTCTTGCCCAGCCCAAGTCTGGATGGGTCAGCTTGAAGGATTTCACCATCTCCAGCCTTAACGGCAAGCACGTTGTCTATGCTACCGACCACGACACTGGATCCAACTACGGATCCATGGCTTTCAGTCCCTTCACTAACTTCAGCGACATGGCCTCTGCTTCCCAGATGGCCACTCCCTTCACTGCTGTTGCCCCTACCCTCTTCCGCTTCGCTCCCAAGAACATCTGGATCTTGGCCTACCAGTGGGGACCCACCACCTTCTCCTACAGGACTTCCAGCGACCCCACCAACGTCAACGGCTGGGGTCCTGTCCAGACTCTCTTCTCTGGCAAGATCACCGGCAGCAGCACTGGTGCTATTGACCAGACTGTCATTGGTGACGCCAACAACATGTACCTCTTCTTCGCCGGTGACAACGGCAAGATCTACCGTTCCAGCATGCCCAAGGGCAACTTCCCTGGCAGCTTCGGCGCTACTTCCACCGTCGTCATGAGCGACTCCACCAACAACCTCTTCGAGGCTGTTCAGGTCTACACCGTCAAGGGTGGCGGTTACCTCATGATTGTTGAGGCTGTTGGCTCTGGCGGCCGTTACTTCCGCTCTTTCACTGCCTCCAGCCTCAGCGGCAGCTGGACCCCCAACGCCGCCACCGAGAGCAACCCCTTCGCCGGCAAGGCCAACAGCGGTGCCACCTGGACCAACGACATCTCCCACGGTGACCTTGTCAAGGTCACCAACGACGAGACCATGACCGTCGACCCTTGCAACCTGCAGCTGTTGTACCAGGGTCGTGCCCCCAGCTCTGGTGGCGACTACGACCGTCTCCCCTACAGGCCCGCTGTCCTTACCCTCAAGAAGTAGAGCCCTCTTTGCTCGGCTCCTTGCGAGGTACCTTCATTGTAAATGAATATTTGTGTGGGAGATTGTATATAGCTCAGTTTGAGGTGGAATTCGTATATATATATATTGTTTTGAGCCACTGGCTTTGGCTCTTTGGCATTGTGCGAGGCATCAATTGATTCTTCAACTTATCTTGAAAATTCCCCTGTTTCCATCTGCTTGCTACCTTTGAGTGACTTCTCTTGTGTAAAGCACAACTCGATAGCCCGCCGACCTATTGCAACTCCCTGGAGAAAATCCACCCAACGCTGTTTATGCTGATATATCTCACTCCTACACACTTCCAGACTCTTCCTTTCTCTAATCGCAATCTCCTGCAAGACCGTCATGCTCTTGGCAGATAGCAACGTGACCTCTCCTTTGCACTGGGCCCAGGCCTCGTGTAGTTCCATAAACGCCCAAGTTAGACCAACAAGGGCATCCCGATGCACGAGCCACCGCATACTCGTCGCAACCATCCATTCCGCAAAAGCAGCTGACTCGGGCTCGCCCAGCAACACTACCTTGCGCAAATTGCACGGCTGCTGGTAGCCTGCACTACGGCACAACTCCAAGCCAAGCTCCACGATGCCAACCGCCTCGCCATCATCAGTTCGGTGGACCTCATCCATGCCCGCTACACCCGGCCCTTCCACGCTGAACCCAGCCTGAGCCCGCAGAATACGAACAACAGCAGATCCAAACGTGCTCGCAGCGCGGACAGGCACGGCCGGCAGGCCCTCGAGCAGCGCCGGCGACGCGAACCATAGCGGGAGCAGACTGCCTAGATGCAATTTGCGAAATTCGAGCTTCGGCACGCAATCGATCGCAAGATCGCTCGATTGGCGCGCCCTGACATGGTGCTGCTCCTGCTGCGGGTCAAAAACCGGGTAGTGGGTCAGAATGTCCAAGCGCTCTGCTGCATGCAGGCCGACGTCGACATTGTTATCATCGGGTTCGGAGATTTGGCCGGTAAAGTCCCAGTAGTAATGGTAGTAGTGATGGTGGTAGCAGGGCTCTTTTTCTGCATCTAGGAGGTCCGAAGCTGCGACTGCGGCTGGTGGGGAAGCGAGTTCGTTGATCCAGGCGGAGACGATGCCTACTTCGTTTTCCGTGAAGCTGCCGAACATTTTGCCTTCCCAGGAGAGTTCTTTGATTAGGCGGCTTTGGGTGCTGTGGCCTTTGACTACCCAGGGTTTGCAGTTGCTGAGGTCGTGGAGGAAGTCTCGCTGCCATGTTGGGTTTTTGAAGGCGTTTGGTTCGAGCCAGTCAACGAGGGAGCGTCTACCGATTTTGAGACGGCTGTTACAGTGGATCTTGTGAGCGACGGAGCTTTTGGCTGCAAAGATGGCCACTACTTGGGCTTCTGTGTCGGTACGGGGGAATGGTTCCTCGACTTTTGATTTGAGTGATGGGCTCTCGGGCGTTGTAGGTAAGCCCTCGGCCAGAATGTAACCAGCTTGTACACGCTTCCAAGCAACATGAGCTGCTTCTTCGCCTTGGTCCTCTGCTACTAAGTTTATGTAATTTGACACTGCAGCCATGGCCATGGCAGCATGACCCGAGTCTGCATTGTCAATAGATATGTGGAGTTCGAAATAATACGGGTTTAGACGAAGTTCCCGAAGTTCCTTGACAGTCTTCAGTAGATGGAGAGGTAGGCTTTCGTATGCCATGTTAAATCCCAGAACTTCGGGCAAAAAGTCATGTGGGAAGAGAGAAATAGTAAGCTGGGCCATGGCGGCTTTCCAACAACGCACTTCGGTCAATCCATGGCGAGGATGAATAAAATCTTGCGAATCGGCCTCAGGTAGCCTGGCATCAATGTCTTTCATCAACTCCCGGTAGACATGGACATGGTTCTTTTCAATATCCCCATCGCCCAGTTCTTCTGACATGACTTGCCAAGCATTCTTCGTAATCTGACGGTACTTGAACGATGTGCTGATCTTGTTAATGTGTCCAAGCCAAGCGCCATCAACGTATTTGACAGGGGCGGCTTGTTTTAGCCACCATTTCGCCTCGCCTTTGTCTCCGAACATCTCACGTGGTTCTCCACTCCGCCGCCTGGCAAGGTACTCCTCCCATTGGTTGGTGATATCAGCATCTTTTGCTGCAAGAAAGTCTTTCAAACTGTCGGGTGAAAAGCGCTCGACAGATAGAATGGTGTTTTCCGGTTCGTTGACTGCGTCGGCAATGGCTGATGAAAATAATTCTAAAAGTAGTTCGCGACACTCCGGTATAATTTCCGGGTGGTACTCCAGATTGTGCAGCTTGTAGTAGAGCTGCTTGAATCTCGCTAGATCTTGGTCGATGACGTCAGGTTCAACAGAATCTAGAGACTTGTTCAAACTATGATCTGGAATAAATGGCTTGATGTCGCTGGCAATAGGTCTGGTAGGACTGTGTGGAGTCTCCAAATCTTTTCTCCTAGGCCAGTTTCTCGTCAAACGATTCCGAACTTCATTGTATGCAAGGATCGCGAGGAATGCAATCAAAACGGCCGTAGTTGTTTGAAGAATATACATTGTGGCGTGGCAGTGTTGTGTTTTGTAATGTCCACAGGTACTAGTGAGCCTTCAAGCTGGCAATCGGGGAATGCTATACATTTATTTCTTCATACCTAGTCGGTCCAGATGTGGCGGAGGGTCCATCTGCGGGTAGATGCGCCGCGCAAATCATGCTGCCAACGGTGACGGCGTACAATTCACCTTGTACCCGCCGCGTCAACATCATCGCGGACCCATACGATCGTAAGCTAGACGATATAAGGTTAGCCAGCACGCACCCCGCAATGCATAAAATATCTATTTCTACCACCATCGTTGTCCGATTTGCACGTACTAGCATCTTTACACCGGTTTAGCGCGTAAATCACTCAAAAAAGCAGAGGCTCTTTGCATTCGCCCCATGCGCATTCACTCTGTACGGCATCGCCTTTCCGAGAATGATTTTCCATTGTCGTAGGCCAAGGCGCGAACAGGATAAAAGTAAACCTCGTCATTCTGGTCTAACATAGAAACTCGACGTCACATTGACTCGTCCTACGCTCCGCGGCGTAGTGTACTACCTGTCTGTATGACATTCATTTTAACCACGCGCCTTGGTCTAGACAACACGAACGTGCCTCTGCCCACGTTGCGTTATAAATTTCTCCACGGAACAACAATTGCATTGTTCTACTGACTATGCCGGAATCGACCGCTTTTCAGGCACTAACCCAACACTTGGCGAGATCAAACTATGTGTTTGTATGCCCCTCACCAGAAACTCAAGGTAGAGTAGTGCAAAAAAGACGCTCAAATGTCTCGACAGAAGATGCACAAACTGCATCGGATTTCTTTGGATGGAATCTGTCATGCACAAGGTAAGTTCCGTCACGCACTTTGAAGAAACGCATTCCACACGAGACTAATACGCTCCCAGAGGAACCCTGAAATCCATAATACCTGATGTAATTTTCGAGCAACTATGCAAAGCCTCGGTTATTGTCGAAGACAGTAGAAAAACCTACCGCTCCACCATCCGCGTGTCGAACTTCTACCTGCCAGACCCTCTAAGCCGCGACTCGGACACCACCCCACTCTACTACATCCACTCTTCTTTCCCTGCCTCTTCAGACTCCGTATTCTTCGGCCCGGACACGTATCTTTTTATCTCGTTCCTGCAAACCATACCGCGGCATTTTCTACAAGCGCCAAGTTCGGTCGTCGATGTGTGCTGCGGATCTGGCGCAGGGGCGATCCACATGGCACAAACGTACCCGCAGGCCAAAGTGCTAGGTCTGGATCTGAATCCCCAAGCATTGAGCTTGGGTGGTGTCAACGCGCAATTGGCAGGAGTCGAAGTCGCTTTTTCTGAGTCAAACCTGTATGCTTCTTTGCCTGAGGAGATGAAAGGAAGAGGCGTTGATCTCATCGTGAGTAATCCGCCGTATATTGCTTCCAGCGTCGATGGCAAGGATTTGCCCATTTATGCAGACGGCGGTGCAGGGTTCGGTCTAGATATCTCGATTCGTATTGTAGAAGAAGGTATCAAACTTTTGAGTTCGAACGGAGTCATTGTCGTATACACGGGTGTCGCGATACCGACAGCCGATCCTGGACACGATGCTTTCCTGGAAAAGCTAAAGCAAGTAGAAGACGGGGAGCTTGCCGAGTACACAATCTTGCATCCGGATATGTGGCCCGAGGAGATTGGAAAGGGCGCGTATGCAGATGTATGCAGGATACAGATTGTGGGTGCTGTGCTGCGGAGGAATGTGAAGAGTATAGAGGAAACTAAAGCTGCGACTCGCAAGCAATGGGCAGTATAATACATCAGTAGTACGGTGGAAAAAAAAGCCGCTGACTTTCAGTCTCTGTATATACAAACTAAAATATCCCCTTACTTAAATTCGGCCTCCGGATGCATCCCGTCCGGAATCTCCAGCGCAGTCGTATACGCAGACCGGCCAACCTGCTTCCCCCACACATCAGCAATATCCGGTAACACACTTCTCCCCGCATACACGGCATTTGTATTTGGTACCGGCCACGGCACAGAAGTATTCTTGTTGTTCAGCTTGCCCGCATACGAAGCATTGAAATACATGTTACTCAGCGGGACCTTGCCGGACCACGCTCGCACCGCATCCCCCGTCTTCGCAGCTACAAATTTGAACACGTTGGCCCCTACGTCCCAGCGGCCCAGGGTGTCGAGACCCCAGTTTGCCTGCACGGTGGAAATCTCGCTGTAGTGGTTGTAATACGTGTTGTCGCTTGTGCCGACGAGGCTCGCAGGCACGGCGTCTCCGAGCAAGATGCCCACGACGCGGTTCTGTTTGCCGTAGGTGTGGTTTTCGTCAAATGTGACAAGGACGAGGGTGTTGTTCATGAAGGTTTTGTCAGTTAGTAGGGGTTCGAGGAATCTTCGGGTCCAGGTTCCGGCGACGGTAACGGTGGAGTCGTGGCCTGGGGTATTTTTCAGTATGTTTACTGGCGAATGCCAAAAAGGCGCGGCAGTGTGGAGGACTCACCGTCACTGGTCATGTTGGGGGTGATAAACATCCACTGCGGTAATTTGTTGTTTTCCAGATCCGATTTGAACATGGTCAATGGCTTTATCTTGGCTAACCGGTCCGCCATTTGCGCTACTGAATCGTATAACACGGCTGGGTTGTGTTTCCTCACATACATATTCGCTCCAGTTTTAGGGTTTGGATATGATGTTCCTTGGAAGCCAACAGATGGCATATCCTCCTGGTACTCGCCCCAGCTGATTCCTTTGGCCTCCAGTAGATCAACCAGCGTGGAGACGTTGGAAGGAATGGCGACCATGTCGTCGTAGTTGATGCCGTAGTAGTCACCGGATATCGCGGCTGCGTAGTTTGGCATGGAGGGATGTGTGACGGCGAAGTAATTCGTCAGACTAATGCCCTTTTTCGCGAGCCATGCCAGGCTTGGGTCGCCGGCTGCGAGATCGTAGTCTGTATTTTCAAGCCATATTATAGCTATGCGGTCGAATGCCTTGCCTTTGACTATTGTCTGGGCGGAAACGAGGCTCAAGTTTGCCCAAAAGGCCAGCGAGAGGATAGACGGAGTTCTCATAGCGACAGTGTAGATCTATCAAGTATGTCGGGGCTTAACTTACTACTTAGTATTTATGGACCCCTATACTTACTCACAAATACCACCTAGAGTAACCTCGGATCTCATCAAACATCTCAAAAATTTTGGACGCCGCCTGTCTTTTTCTCCCATCTTTTTGGTACACAGCATCAAGCGGCTCGCACTGGGAATACTTCCTGCAGTAGTGTTAATATCATCACAGCCAATTAACATGTCGATAATTCGCCCGTGGCATGTGGCTAGAACAAGCGGCTCGCATGCATACACAAGGCCAAGCTTTTTAGGAAGGTCGACAAGCTTTATGTGGATCCCGCATTTGAACGTGCGGGGCTGATTGGATTAGAGGAGTCGGCGGGTATTGCAGGATGCACGTAAAAGATAGAACATGCCATGCGCACGAGAGTTGATCAAGGGGCCCTGAACGACATGTGAGTGGCGATCCCTGTACATTTTGTACGAGTGGCGAGCAAATTCATGTATTTTCAGTTTCTTGGTTCCAGTGACCATAGGAAACATGACGGACTGATCCTTGGTTATTGGCTTGCTCCGACTCGACTTAGCAACGCTAGACATTGTCGGATCATACGTTAACAGAACCTTTCCCTATCCGAGATACTGGAGAGGAAGATTTGGCAAGATACTCAGCATGGGCTGCGGCCAGAATTTCCACATGAAGGACATGTCCGACACGGCTCCGCGGGAAATGCAAGAGCAGATTGGCCTATTAGTACACGACTCTAAATACGATGACATGAACGACGATGGTTTCTCTGAAGAGGAGCAAGAGCAAGGCTGGAGTAAAAGGATCAGAAATACGCAACATGACGGGCGACGGCATCATTGGATCAAGATCATTTTCATTGTCATCCTCCTAGCATGCACACTCCTTGTCCTCACACACAAAGTTCTGATAAGCAAACCCTCGGCTCCGACATCACCCACAGCCTCCAACACAGCAAGTCTCCGGCCAGAAGAAGACTACATCCTCTCTCCAACATGGGACATCAGCGCACCACCCACAACACGCGAACACACATGGATAATCTCAGACCACACGCTCAACCCGGACGGCGTCTACCGCCCCATGACACTGATCAATGCCACGTTCCCCGGCCCATTGATTGAATGCAATGAAGGCGACGAAATCGTTGTGCACGTCCATAATCACGCCAGCAACGCAACATCCATCCACTGGCATGGCCTGTATCAAAATGGGACAAATTGGATGGACGGAACAGTAGGGGTAACACAATGTCCTATTGCGCCTGGCCATTCATTCACCTATCGGTTCCGCGTCTCGGGTCAATCGGGGACGTATTGGTATCACTCGCATGCCAGTATGCAAGCATCAGATGGACTGGTTGGACCGCTGATCATCCATGGGCGAAACGAGGGGGAGTCATTGCAAAAGATGGCGTATAACCAAGATCGCGTGGTCATGCTTTCAGATCATTATTACGATAGTTCTTCGGTCTTGCTGCAGCGATATTTGGCACCTGGAAGTGAAAACGATGAGCCTGTTCCGCAGGGTGCACTTATCAATGGACGCGGAAAACGTAAATGTGATGACTTGTCGGGCAGAGAATGTGATGTTACGGACCGGCGTAACGCGGTGTTTAATGTTTCCCCAGAGACCAGGACGAGACTTCGCGTTATCAACGTTGGTGCATTTGCAGAGTTCGCGCTGCAGATTGATGAACATGAGGTTTTTGTTACAGAAGTCGATGGCACGGATGTAGTACCCATGAGTATTCATCGGTTGAACATCAGTCCTGCACAACGTTATAGCATCATACTTCCTCCATCAAAGCAAGAGCAGGGAAACAAAGGAGCATATTGGATCAGAGCGAGAATGGTTACGCACTGCTTTGCATATGAAGAACCCGAGTTACAAGAGGAAGTCCGAGCCGTACTATCTTACTCTCCTCCTCTCAGCATCGGCGACCAACAAGCTCCAGCGCCAGAAAGCAAAGACTGGCCTGAAATCATCGACGTCGAATGCCGCGACCTAAACACCTCCCTCCTCGTCCCTGCTATCCCCATCGTAGCACCCCCCATCGACCCGGAACACACTCTGTACCTCCGCTCCTCATTCCAAACCCACGAGTGGCGCCTCACCCGAGGCTACTTGAACGACAGTTCCTTCCGCCTAAACAGCACCATGCCACTTCTCCAAACCTTGCTTTCCTCGTACTCCTCCATCACCCCCAACAGCACAGAAGCTCAAAGAGACGGCATTTCACCCTTAGTATCCTCAGAAAAGCAACTGACATACCAAACCACCTCCCCCACATCAACAATTACTCTCTTAATCCAAAACTTCGACGACGGAGCCCACCCTTTCCATCTTCATGGTTACAAATTCTTCGTACTAGCCCAGGGCCACGGATATCCTCCTTCTCCCCTCCACAAACAAAATTTCAACATGACGAATCCGCTAAGAAGGGATACGGCGAACGTAGAGGCGTACGGGTGGTTGGTTGTTAGTTTTGTAGCGGATAACCCGGGGGTATGGGCGTTTCATTGCCATATTGGGTGGCATACTGAGGCAGGGCTTATGATGGTTTTTGCGACGGGGGTGGAAGGGATGCGAAATTGGAGGGTGCCAAGGGAGTTAGACGAGCTTTGTGGGGTTGAGGGGGTGGAGAAGGGGATGGCGCCTGGGGATGAGGTGTGGGAGGGTTGGAGGGGGGATGAGGATGAGGATGACGAAGAGTAGAGTTTTTGATGGAGAGGTGCAGGTATGGTTTGCTGCACAGGCTTAATGGTTTATATCTTACATGTCGTAACGTACATTTCTTGAAACAGAACTGCTCGACGCAGTCTGTGATTTGATTTCCCCACTCATTCCCATCTTCCGCTATGACTGCCCAACACCACCCACTGCCGCGGCGCAGTGCTCCCTCAACATCTTTCACTTTGATACCGAGTCTCACCATGCCCGGAAACATGGCAAACCCCGCACTCATTCCCAGATACCAAACCACCTCTTGACCCTCCTCCTGCGAATACCATCCTCACCCACATAATACCTCGGGTCCTCGACATACTCCTCGCCCTTCTCCTCTGCCTCCCTCTGCCTCTCAAGCCTATACTGCTTCCTCTTCTCGATCTCCTCCGCCTTCTTCAGCCGCTGCTGCTGATACATCTGCGACGTGTGCTCCATGTGCATCTTGTAAACTTCGATAAAGCGGGAAGACGACTCGATAGGGTGGCGCATAAAGTCCTTGCGCGTAGGAAGCAAATGGCCGAAACTAGTCTTGGAGATAAAATCCATGTACCATGCTGCTATCGCGAGGGAAACGAGAATGCCCTGCAAAGTGGGGTTAGTGGGGGATGTATAGAGATTGGTACAACACAAAACGCACCATTGTGATCCACAGATGAATTGCGCGGT
Source organism: Bipolaris maydis (assembly GCF_028858645.1). Lineage (NCBI taxonomy): Eukaryota > Fungi > Ascomycota > Dothideomycetes > Pleosporales > Pleosporaceae > Bipolaris > Bipolaris maydis. The sequence continues at coordinate 1,523,091 of NW_027093863.1, read as the reverse complement.
TGTGCAGAAACCAGTGCGAAAAGGTGCCCTCGGGACTCATCATGTTGGGGTACTTTTTGGTTGCCATGCGCTTGCGATCTTCTTCGGACAAAGGCGCCCCATAGACTCTGTTCTCCAATTGGCGGTTGGGCGCGCGTTTGCTGTGCGAGGGCGGGCGGTATTTATCGGGCTGGGGTATCACGGGTGTGCCTCTGGCCTGCTGTGCCTCTCGCCGTCTTCGAAACTCTTCGGAGAGGCCTTTTGGTGAGATGGACGAGGCATGGCGGCGGTAGGTGGCTGGAGCGGGAAGTTGAGTGAATGCGCGAGGCTGCACTCGCAGGAGGAGAGGCCCCCTCGGGAGGAGGAAGCGTGGTATCGATTCGAGGGTAGCCATGGGTTGTGTGGGTGTGTGGGTGAGTTCACATGGTCGTGGGAATCCCAAAGATCTTCAGATGCGCGGAGAAAGCTCGGGCCGGCCCATCTTTGTACTTCTTCTCTTCTTTCTTGCTTCATCTTTGCACATGACATATTTGACATACTACCCACGCAATACACATAATTCGGACCCCAATTTCTTCCAGGTTGTTATCAATGCCTTCCAATCCCCCACCCTCGTTTGGATCCCAAGCCTACTGGGACGAGCGCTTCACATCCAACATGGATCCCTTTGATTGGCTAGAGGAGCCCAATGCCCTGGATCCCTACCTTGTCGATGCTCTGGATTCCAGCCATGCGGGTAAACCCGAGATTCTGCACATAGGCTGTGGGACATCATTGCTCTCTTTGCATTTGCGTTCCCACGTAGACCGCCCGGGCCAGATCCACAACTTGGACTACTCCGACGTGGCCATACAGATTGGCAAGGCCCGCGAAGAAGAAATATACCAGTATCAGAGCCAGCACAAAGGCAATAACCAGGGTACTCATGCACCTTGTATGCGTTGGGATGTTGTCGATCTCCTTGACTACAAGTCTTTGCTGCGTGCATGCTCACGTGCTTCGTATTCTGTTGTAGTCGACAAGTCGACATCCGACGCCATTGCTTGCTGCGACGATATCGTTGTACCAGTGCCATATCCCATAGCAAGCCGTTCCCATGATCCTATGCAGTTGAGTTCGTCTGCATCCCAGGAACCCATACACCCATTGGCTGTTATGGCAGTCAATTTGGCACTCGTGACAAAACCCGGGGCCCGCTGGATAGCCTTGTCATACTCGCAAGACCGCTTTGATGTCCTTGATGCTGCGTCAGATGTGGTTCCTAAAGGTATGATGTTCCCGCATCCTGCTGACTTGTGGCGCTTGATCGAACGGCGCGAAATCGACGATGTAGAATCTCAAGCACAGGTCGACGAGAAAGACGGCTCTGTGACGTACAGGCCAAAGGTATGCAACATTGTATACATCTTGGAAAGGACAAATACACCGTTGTTCGTACGTGGGGAGCATATATGAAATGATAGATTTATAGATAAACCACATCGTACTCTTCTAACCTTATTGTCCTTGTTCATTTTCACAATCCCAAAACTAATCCTGCTTGTCCATCCACTGTTTGCATGCCTCAAAAACCTTAGGAAACGTCTCATCAAGCGCCAAATACCTCTCAAACACACTCTGATCAATCCGATTGAACATCTGCAACAAAGTCACAAAAATGAAATCCGCATACGACACTACACCACCACGTTAGCCTCCTCCAATTCTCTCCCACCAAGTTGTATATAACTCACCCGTCTCCCCCAGAAAAAACGGCCCCTCCTTCTCCCTCAGCAAATCCCCCATCTCCTTCGCCGGCACAGCAGCCGCAGCCCAGCACTTTTCCACATCAGCCTCCGCCCGCATCTGATGCAGCGGCTTCCCAAATTTCTTCTCCCTTGTCTCCGAGAAATACTTTGCACTGGGCTCATTCAACAGCACATCAGGTACCTGTGTCAGCACTAAGGGAACCAGCGGTGTCATCAAATCCTTCATGATATCTCGGATCTTGACTACAATCGGCTCATCGAGGTGAAGGGGGGGATTCGGATACTGCTTCTCGAGGAAATGCGCAATGGGCCACGAGTCCATTTGGTATGTGCCGTCTTCATATTGGATTGCTGGGCTACTGTAGTCGGTGAAGTAACCTGGGGCGTCCTTTGGGTTGGGCGGGATGCCTAGGGATTTGAATTTGGGGGCGAGGTCAGGATATTCGACCCATTCAGTTTTGTAGGGGATGGATTTGTAATTGAGGATCATGCGGGCTATGAGGGAGGATTGTTTAGCATTTTTGGGGTTTTATTTCGCATTTAGAGAGGTAAAGGGACGTACTTTTCCAAGGGTTCAGAGACCATGCTGTGCCTTGTTTGCTAGGGAGGTCGAAGAGGGTGACTTTTGGTGAGGACATGGTTGCTGAGGGTCGATGATGAATGATGGAATTGGAAGAGGAGTTGAAATGTCAATCGGTTGTCTTTTTCATTGGTGTCAGGCACTAGACTACACGCCTGGTCTCCGTATTATATTTGTCATCCTGTAGTACATATGTGGGGAAGTGATGATCAATCCGGCCACGGACGACATGTAGTACGGAATATCTCCGGATCAACCACCATGTATCGGATATGGGATAGTGATGATCAATCCGGCCACGGACGATAGCATTGCTTTGTTTTTTTCACTGACATGTAGTATGGAATATCTCCGGATCAACCACCATGTATCGGATATGGGATAGTGATGATCAATCCGGCCACGGACGACATGTAGTACGGAATATCTCCGGATCAACCACCATGTATCGGATATGAGATAGTGCCAAATCATTTAGCGAATGCTTAATAGTTTTGAGTTATCCCGCAGGATTTTTAGGCACCTGAAAACGTGCGGTTCGCGTTGGGGTTGCGGACCCACTTTAGTAACATCGTCTAATGCCAGCCTACTATCCTTCAAGTTTCCTGCATAATCAACTACGTCCACCATTTCAAAACTGCTCTGAAACAGAGACAATGCGCTACAATCAATGTTCCCATGCCTCTATCCCACGCCTGTGTGATGCTTACACGCACACAGATGCCAGATTCATGATTCCCACCTCCCACATCTGGCAACACCGTTCATACTCTTTCCTCCCACCATAACTCACAATCATTATGCGGACCCCAATGTTTTCCTGACACACCTCCATGTGTTACCAACTGTATCAGACTCAAGCTTCAGAAAACCCTCCTCGCAACCATGGGATTTCCTGTTGTCGCGTCAAGCGTGTAGTGATTATTTCCGCCCCCACACGATTCCTCAACGTGGCTGCGCCAGTACAAATGCACGACGGCAAGATCCACCTTGTCGAATCGTCTCGCGGCCACCAAATTGCATCATCTAACAATAACGCCCCTGTTTGCACGGCCTTCTACTTCTGGTATATGCTTCACAGCATTTGAGATTGTGATGGGAGTGCAATTCTGTGATACCTGGTGGCGGGGTACAGGGACTGTATTTGTGATAGTACTGCTGATTGTGTAGTCTTGCGGAGACAAGAGCTGCATAGACAAAACGTTCCGTCTACCTATCATGTGCTTGCGCGTACCATGGTAACTTTACGCTTGCTCTCCAGTCAGAGTCTACGCACTCTTCAGCCTATTTAGGTTGAACGCGAGAGAGCCTTGTGGGTGCGCCTCCTCAGGCCACCCACCCAATCTTTCAGCCCCCAATTCCGACCCCAGCACCCGAACGCGATGGCTAGTGGTACACAACGAATAGTCGATAAGGACGGCGTATTTTGTTTAAGAACTATCTTCACCGCAATCGTTGATCTGCTCCTCAATCAGACCCTCTACGATAGTCCGGGGCAACCCTCTTCAACAACACTGCGTTTTGTATTTCTCTGCTCGATGCACGCATATACAAGCCTCATGCATACAACTCAATCCAGTTGACCATCGATATCAGACTTGTATACAGCCTTTGGTCAGCCCTATACGCTGAGATTATGTTCCTCTGTGCTTCTTCTAACACATGTTAGGACTGCAAATCTATATAGATTTTACTGTCCACTGTCAGACTCGAAACTCGAAATCCCCAACCTATCGGTTCGTTGAAGGACATGATGGAGCGCAGTCGCGCAATCAGCAGCGCACATGACGATGATGTGCCGCTGATAGCGTCCACTGACTCAACGAGTTACGACAGTGGAAATGTTGCCATGCAACAAATCGATAGCTCACTCTACTCGCCACCCACGGTCACTTCTCCAGAGATGATAGAGACTAAAAACGGTGCATATGCCAAAATAAGCACTCCAGCATTGGACGTGGAGGGCGGACTACAACACAAGAAAGTGCGTCATAACCACCACCATGCGAAGCGCTTTGATCACAATGAAGCACGAAGGGACCTTTTGAGGAACGGCGCTGGGCGGCTCTTGATAACATTCTTCTTCAGCGCAGCAATGTGTCTTACCCTCCGAGGTTGGGAGGGCTTCATCAATCCCGTCGTGCTGTCCAAGAACGATGTTCGAGTCTTCAACTCGCTCACCATTGGCCTTTCTCTCTGTCTAGGTCTCAACCTGTTGGCTTCGCTCAAGCACTACGCCTCCTTCTTCCGATGGTCGTTCCTCGCTCGGCGGTACGTCAGCCTCGAGGTGTTCGACCTCATCCTCCACTTTGGCTCGCTCGCCAGTGTCGCCAAGCTCATGGTCATCTCAATGCCTGGGCTCCGCGGCAAGAAGTGGCTTCGTCGATTTCGATGGTTCAAGGACGTACGCGACGACGGCACAAAGTGGATGTGGCTCGCATGTCTCGTATGGCTCTCCATCAACATCGGCTCCCAGATCCTCGTCGCGCTGCTCAGTCTGTTCTGGCCCATGGATAACTCCAACACCCCCCTCTTTGTCGCCGGCAACGTCAGTGTCGCCAACCTAAACGTCTGGCACGTCGACGAGAGCCCCCGCGAAGACGGCATCAACAGCCTCGCCAACGAGACCTCCCTCGAAGCCGCATGGACATTTGGTACAGAAGCAATGGCCTACCCCGTCTTCCACCTCAGCGATATCCAATACGACCTTTCAGGCCTCCCCGGCACCCCCATCTACGAAGCAGACGGCATGTACCACTACCGCTTCTTCAACCGCGACCCCGCGCACCCCTACACCAACTACCTCAGCAGCTCCCGCAACGTCTCCGCCCACGCCATGTGCGAGCAACTCGAAGTCGGCAACGGCACCGTCGTCGACGCCGGCGACGAAGGCATGTACGTTAACGCGCGCCGCCCCAGCGAAGAAACCTACTCGCAGTACTACCTCACCGAAGCCGCCAGCGGCTCCATAACCTGGACCGCCTCCGTCCCGGCCTCGTGCGGCCCCCGCTGCACCAACTTCACCGTCCTCCAGGACAAAGGCGACAAAGTAAACGCAACGTCCTTCTTCCTCTGCAATAGCACTCTCCTGGATATACACCAGGCCCACGCCGACAAAGACATCACCACGTATTCCGCCGAGGACCGCGCTGCCGTCTACGGCAACGACGCCTTTGCGCGTATCGCCGCCGGCGCAATAGGCTGGACGGGGATCCCCTGGAACTCGTGGATGGATCGCCAGTCGCGGTCGTATAGTCAGGGGTCCAAGTGGTCGCCGGCGCGCAATGTCGAGGCCAAGGACGTCGAGGATATGCTCATGCGGTTTACAATCGGCGCCGTCGCCGCGTTTGACGACCATGGCGTCAAGTATAATCTTACCAAGCAGACGGTGGTGCCGTCGCAGGGCCAGCAGTTGGATGTCGATTGGCCGTACGTTCTCGGTATCCTAGGAGGCATCTGCTTCATTCAGTTGCTGGCCCTGTGCTTGCTTGTGCTGTTTGCCAATCGCACAATTGTGAGGGATGATAGTTATTTTAGCATGGCCATGTTGTTGCGGCCCGTCGTCATGAAGATCGGGGAGAGTGGATTGAATATGAGCGGGGAGGAGATTAAGGATCATCGGGCGTTGAGGTGGAGGCGGATCAAGTATGATTATATTGAGGGTAAGGAGGGGAACCCGAATCAGGTTACGATTTCGTGGGAGGGACGGGATCCGAGGGAGAGTCGGGGGAGTTGGGCAGCGGGAAGTTATAGTTGATGAGGGTTATGTTAGTCTAGCGTTTTGTTGTACTGTTTGGGAATAAGAAATCTCAGTTCCATCTTCATGTTAGATCCATCTCAGATTAAGTCGAGACAAACATTATAAATTAGGTCTCCGTCACTGGAATTACTCACAAGTACATACACCCTTCCCCACCTACATTACCGTGGATTTAGAGAAACACAAAGCTGGATACAACAAACTGGTTATCAAAGTTCCAATGGGGATGCGACTCTAGGCTCTCGTGCTCGTGATATACGCGCCCGCCATATGCGAGCCGGATTCTGACAAAAGGGTCGAGCTACGGATTCAGTTAGTTTGATCGAAAGACACAAAGTCTTGTGTAAAGCCGAGAGGTAAATGGCACCGTGTGCAAATGCAAAGGTAAAAGAAGACATACCTTGGCCGCATCCTTTACCTTCTCAACAACCCTTGCAACGCTCTCCTTCTTATGCACCCGAACGATCACATCCTTGGAATCATGGCTCATCCTTACCCTCACATCCACTTCCTCGTCGCTCTCGTCTTCTTCCTCGACCTCAACACCCGCTCCCTCCTCAGCTTCATCCTCCTCAACTATTCCCTCCGGCTCGACAACCACCCACTCGGGAACCTTGTACTGCACGCCGGTCGCATCAAAAACCCCGCGCCAAACTAATCCCGTCGGACACGTGCAACCCGTCACATCGAGCATCGTTTGCGCCTCTTGTAGCTCACCAGCCTGCAGGTGCTGCGCCGCCAGACGAATAGCGCCCCATATCTCTGGTGATCCCGTGACTTGCGTATCCCACCAGTCCTGGCGCTCTTTCTCCAGGCGCGCGCGCGTCCACTTGAGCGCCGTGGGGTCCGTCAGCGGTTTAACGCGAGAGCTGGGTTTCGTAGTTGCGGCAGCGGCAGCGAGGGTGTTGGGAAGACGGGAGCGCTGGAAGGGCTGAATGGGTTTCAGCGGGGTGTTGGGGCGCTCGATGGCTTGCACTGGAGGCGGAGAGGAAGAAGAAGGGAGCGCATGGTTGCCGTGTGAGATATGCGATGCGCGCGGCGAAGTGGACGGACTGCGTTGTGTCGAGGGTGCAGTGATGTTGTGGCGCGACGACGACGAATGCGCTCGCGCGGCAACTGGTGCTTCGTCGGTCTGACGAGATGCGCAACAGCCCTAGATACACGGAAAAACACTCTCGTATTAGAATTGATATTCCTGCTCGGTATTTTTGCGCGACTCGCCAGGCGACTGGGGAAGGTTTTCGTACCATATTGAAATTAGCTGCCCGTTGCTACCCCTCAATCTTTGCCTGAACAGGCAATCATTCGGGTCATCTAGCAGAAAGTTGGGAGATATCGTTCTAGCGATATGATTGGCGTGTACAGATGTGCTTGCAACAGTTGCATGCGCATATTGGCTCTCGGATGGAGAGAGTAGGAAAGTTGGAAGGGCCGGGGCTGTGGCGAGGCTACTCCTGTATCGGGGGCCGCATGGAAATATCGATCGATGGACGCAATCCTTTGGACCACGGCTGGACAATGCCACGGTCCTTGTACCCTTTTGCCCCGTGACTCCAACCTTGGACCGGGCTATCGAAGGCTTGCCGTATATGCATGCCCAAGGGACGGCCCAGGCCGGTCAAATTGGTCTCGTGTACACGGACAGTCTGCACTCAGACTCTTGATGCACTGTCGATCGACGTACGCAGTCATCCGTCACTGCACAGCCTGCCGGCATGTACCGCCCCATTACCACCATTTCGTCACTAGGCCAAGCATCACAGTAAAAAAAAAATCAAGCATTTCAGAGCAAACGACAGTGTATTAGAGATTATTACGTCGATGTGTGCCCTAGTGGCCGCTTGTGTACACCTAACAAGGCGGTACGCAGAGGGTATCCGGGGTATTGCGCGATAAAACAAGTTGCGACCAAAATAGCCAATGGTATCAAAAAGGAGAGAAACAGGTGCAGTGGTATCAGTCTAAACAAGCAGTGGGCATGAAGCAAAGAACAGCCAAAAATGGACGCCTCCTACATGTCAATGCCACACAGATGGTGATCCACGCGGAAAGAGTGACGAGGAGTTGGTCCAGATGCAAGGAAACGTTGAACAGAGTCAAGGAAAGTTTGGTCCAAATGCTACGCCTTGAATCTAGTAAAAGACACAAAGCACATTTGGATGGGTATCGGGTTGGCCGTACGGTCAAACAAGGGATTTACGGTGTCTTTGCTTTTCCGTCATTCCGTCGTGGCTGTCGTTGCAGAGGCTGACATCTTCCCACCAGACCTTACGCAGTTGTAGCGACAGTCGGGTTGGCGCTTTTCGAAGCATCGCCCACACTGTTCTCAGCGGGGACTTCAGCAACGGGAGCAACGGGAGCGGCAGCCTCCTCCTCCTTCTTCTCCTCAGCGACGGGAACGGCAGCAGGGGCGGTCTCCTCCTCGACAACGGGGGCGGGGGCGGCGGCAGCAGCCTCCTTCTTCTCCTTGTTGGCCTGGCTCTTGTTGCCAGTGGCCTTGCTCAGCGAACGGCCAAGGTTGCCGAAGAAGGACTTCCTCTTGTCCTGCTTGGGCTCCTCAGTGGTCTCTGGCTTAGCCTCAGTGGTGGCTGGGGTGGCCTCAGCCTCGGTAGGGGCGGGAGCTGAAGCATCCTCAATTTGAGGAGCGGCATCAGCCTTTGGCTCAGGGAGCTTCTCCTGAGCGGCGGGCGACTTGGCGCGGTCCTTGTTGCCAAAGAGCTTACCGAAGCTGAAGTGCTCCTTCTCCTTGGATGGGGTGCTGGTGGCAACGACGGGCTTGGCCTCGTCCTTGTTCAGCTCGGCAGCGGCAGCCTCGTTGGCAGAGGGAGCAGCAACGGGAGCGGTCTCCTCGACAGGCTTTGCGGGCTCAGCGACGGTCTCGTTCTCCTTGACAGGAGTGGCAGCAAGACCAGCCTCGGCCTCCCTCTTCTCAGTGGTGGGCGACTTGAGCTTCTCGACAAAGGTGCCGAAGATGGAAGCACGCTTGGTGGGCTTGGGCTTCTCAGGGGCAGCGGTGGCGGCGGGCTCCTCGGCCTTGGGAGCCTCCTCGGTGGGAACAGCCGCTACGGGGGCAGCAGGCTCAGCAGTGGTCTCGGTGGGCTTGACAACATCGTTGGCGTCGACGGGAGCAGTAGTGGGGACTAGGCATTGTTAGTCAAAAATCACATGTGATGGTGTTCAATCCAACGTACTCTCATCGAGGTGAGGAGCAGTGGCAGCGGGCTCCTCAGCCTTGGACTCCGGCTCCTCCTTGACGGCCTCGCTCTCAGTCTTGGGCTCCTTGTCCTTCTTTCCGAGGAGTCCGCCGAGGAGGCTGGTGCGCTTGCCACGAGAAACAGAGCGAGACTTGCTCTTAGCCTTCTTTGCCTTGGCATCATCAGAAGATGAGCTGGAGGAAGATCCAGTGCGAGCTGGGGCGGCGGCGGGCTCAGAAGCCTCGCCCTCAGCGAGCTTGGGAGCAACGTCCATGCTCTTCTTGGGTGCGGCGGTAGCGCCCGCTAGCGCGGTGGGCTTGCCTGCGCGTTGTTAGTGTTCTGCAGGTCGAACGGCTAGATCGCCCACTAGCGGCCTCACATCACGAAGGATGCAAGGCACGACTCATTTACGTACCAATCTTCTCCTTTGCCTCCTTGTAACCCTCGCTGGACTCGATGGTGTCCTTGGAGGCCTTGGCCTCGGTGATAGCCTTCTCAACAGCGACGAACCATCCGTCACGCTCAGCGGTGGTCGAAGCCTCAAAGGCGTGCTTGTGACCGGAGAGCTTGAATGCGAAAGCAAGAGCACCGTCCTTGGCGAGGTCGGTCGCGTAGGCCTGTTCACGTGTTAGTGGGGGGGTTGCATGGGCGAGTTCGTTCAAGGCGGAAGCGTACCAAGTTCAGGACACCAGCGGGCTGGTCCTTCTTGTCGGCGTGCTTGACGAAGAAAAGGAGACCCTTTCCAGTCTGGCTGGACCAAGCAACGGTAGGGTGGGCAACCTCAGGCTTCTCGCCACGGAGGTACTCGCCCAGGCTCTCAGCGGCGACGGGCTCCTCGCCGAACCAGAAGAACTTCTTAGCAAAGCGGAAGGCGCTGTGGTTGTGGTCAGTACAATTTGTCGACAGACGATGCACACGAGCACACTCACTTCTTCAGGCCAGGCGCCTTGTAGCCGAGAGCACCGCTGTAGATGGGCTCGACAACCTTGTCTTCCTTTGGCTCCTCCTTGACAGCCTCGTCGGCCTTGGTCTCCTCGGCGGCGGCAACGGGCTCGTCCTTGGGTGCCTCCTCAGTCTTGGGCTCTTCGACAGGGGCGACAGTGTTGTCGGGGGCCAGGACGGGGGCGGGGGCGGCCTCAGTGGTGGCGGCAACCTCTGGCTGGTCGACGGTCTTTGGTGCTTCGACGGGGGCAGACATGGTTGCGAGTGGGGGTATTGGGGGACGAAGAAAAAAGTGTGGGTGAAGGGGTATCTGGGCGAAGAAGAGGGGCTTGGGGATGGAGTTTGTGTATTACAAAGGGAGTACAGAAAGGGAAAGTTCCAGGCTCGCAAGGTGCAGCGGCAGACAAGCAAGTTCGAACCTCTTGAGGCAGGGGAGCGAACAGCGGTGTAGGGAGGGAAGAAGGATAGGAAAAACGTCGAGCAGTGATGGGGTGGGAGAACTTTAATGTGAAGGGCGGTGTTGCTAGGTAGGGGTCATGGTGCAGGGGGGGCAGCAACGAAATTGGTCTTCGCGGCAGCACGTCCACTAGGCGGACCCGCCTGCAACTAGCCTGTCCGAATAGCAGCCTTTGCCATGTTATGCAATGCTCACGCCCTGAAACACTACTGTGCACGCCGACATTGTCTTTTTTGGCGCGGGCGGTGGGCGAGGCAGACGGGTGGACAGGCTTCGAGGCAGCGGTGGCAGTTGGCAGCGGCGGCGGCAGGGCAGACACGGGCGGCAGGTTGCGCGATGGCGAGGGGCATGGCAAGTGTTGGGCAAAGGGTGGGAGGGTGGTCACGTATCGGATAAGGTTGGGTAGCCAGGTAGCCAAACAACATGGGCGTAGGCAGGTCGCATGATCGCGCTGCCCCTCATCCACCAGCTGGTTTGAAGCCATGAGCCAACCGCCGTTGACCAGACGCCCTTTTTGCATGGCTCACGAGACATGCGTTAGCCTGCAGCCGTGATATCATGGCATCAGAGTGGCCGCCCCCCCAAGGCCGGCATTTCCGTGTAGATGGATGGATGCTGGATGTACATGGATACATACATGTGAATGTATCGACGAGATACATGGTACATACATGCGCATCTGTGTGCTTGGTGTATGTGTGTACGGTTACTATGTAGACACACACACACATGTACATGTCAAGGTGCGTACATGCTTACATACTACTACGTACACCACGTGCAACACCATGGCATGACTACCATCACCAACCACCACCACCACCACCGCCATGGCCAGGTCTGCACAACTCGAGTCGAACCTTGACGCGCCATTGCCAAGGCCCGTCTTACATGTGTACACAGCACATCCACGGCTAGGCACTTCTAGCGGCCCTGCATGCACAACGAATCGCCAGTCTGCCGCTCTCGCTCTCGGCCCAAGCGCTGATCCCCGTTTACAAAAAGCCCATCCACATGCTGGCCATCAAATTGGCTGCTCTCGACACCTGGCAAATGCAGCCGAACAGGACGAGGCTACTCACCTCATGCCGCCGCGATCTCATCTTGACCTCCCACACCAGCCCCCCTCTGACACTGGCATGCACATGGATACGTCAAGTCAAGTCAACCCACGCACCGGCAAACGGCACGCCACCATTGGCCCTCCAACGCCCCAAAGCCGCCAAATTTGCCCATCGTACTTGAGATTTGCCCTGATTCAGGTCCCCGCACAGGAGCGGGTGGAGTGGGAAAATTGCTGCAAAAATCTCGTCTGACTCTTACCCACAAACACAGGTCTCCCCTACCCACCACCCCCTCCCTCTGATCAGCCCAAAACACCTGGCCCATGTGAACTAGGGCCACTGCCCGGCTTGTTGCAACCCATCCACCCCCCTCACGTCAAAGGGGGAGGCCAAACGGAAACTCACAGTGCAAACACCATCTTCCAGCCTGAGCATCCCCAATCGGACATTTGCCTGGCAAGTGCCAAAACCATATCCCATCTATTACTCAAATCAAATGCCCGCCCTACATGGGACGCGCTGCGGAAGCTGTCCATAGTGCATGCATGCCAGCCCGCCCGTTCAGGTTGATCTGCACGTCGCCTCCTTTCATCTTGCGGCTGACTTTTCACACCCCAGCCTCTCCTCACTGTGTGTGTGTGTGCCTCTTTGCTGTGTGCTCCGCTGCCGCTTGCTACTTACATATTCATCCCGTATCCGCGGCACGCACGCACAGAGCCAGCCACTCCCACTCCACAATGGCAGATCTTCCAGAAGCCAATAATCTCTCTATAGTGCCGCGACGTCGTCGACATTGACCGACGCACCCACCCACCCTGTTATTTCCTGCCAACGTGACTGGCTCCCTCCCCTAACCCTCATTACCCCCCTCCCTTCACCGCCACAGCTAGGAAAAATGGGCAATCAATGTCTGACGCGCAAGAAAACTTTGGCGACAAGATGCAACGGGTGTATCCTGCAGGCCTGTGCATCCATCCACAGAGGCTCTTGTGTTCACACCCCACCCTCTTTTGGCTCAAAGGCTAATACTTGCTTACTTTGACTGATGCCGCCGCCCGCCCCTGCCCATGATATGCATGGACATGTCATTCCCTGGCTACGAGCTGCGAACCACGTATATAGCCCGTGGCAACGACGTACCCTCTTGTCTCGTTCGTAACGGGCGCTCCTCCTCTCCTTTTTTGCTTTTTTTCACTGCACATCACGTATTGCCGCGGAAGCTAGACATGGACGTTTCAGCATTCCCCACACCCTGCATTTCCCTCTTTCCTTCCTTTTGGCCCTCCTCTCCCCACACATAATCACCACCAACACACCAGCCTCGCAATCACGTCTCTAGCACCGCTACACAAACTCGCGCCGTCCCAATCCTTTGGAAAACGTCAATAAAGCCACGGTAGCCACTTGCTTAGGCTGGTGTACGTGCGGCTCCGTCGCAATGGTGCCGCAGGGGCGAGCAAAAGAGCCGCATGCCAAAATGTTGACTTGCACGACGGTGGAGCCGATGCGTCCCTGACTAACGAACGCTACTTACCCACTCTAGCCTTTTGGCTGCTAATGCGTACGTGCGCACCCTAGGCTAGCACTCGATCCCATGAGGCTCGCTACGAAGCCAATAGTGAACTATGGCGTAGCGCTGTGCTTATCCCCCTTTCTTCTTCAACGGAAAAAAACAGGCCACCTGCTACATGTGATTGTATGTACATACACATGTGTGCCCATTTCCAGCCACCTCGAGCCAACATCGCAATGTGATAATGCTTGGTGAATACTCGATATTCTTTTCCTTTTTCTGCAGTAGGCTTGACAAATCAACACCGTAGCATGTAGTTTGTGAAACGCTCACACTACAACGGATTTGTACGGACTCTTACTTTTTTGGTCGTGTTGCTTGTTTGCTCCTTCCGCCATTGACACACCACATCAACCGTAGTCATTCGTGAATACAACGCCTTGTGCAGATGCTCGTTCTATTCCACTTGCTATGCTACATACGAACCACCAACAATAAAGAGGACAAATATGGGGCAAAGTCACAGGAAGAGAAGAACCAGACACATCGTCTTCACCTAGTACAAAGAAGAGGATAGCAATAATCTTCCCTCCTCAAATCTCATGCCTAAATGGCAGCCCCCCCAACTCACTCTTTCCTATCGTCATCTCTCCCCTCAACCTGCACTGCATCCGTTTCAGCAGCTCGCTCTTCCATCCCATTACCCCGTCTGCCTCGTCCATCAACATGCCCCACCACACGCCTCCCACCCATCGAAGTATCATCGCCACGACTCGCTTCCCGAGCGCGTTGTAGCCGACCCTCTTCACGCTGCTTCTGTTTGCGCAACCGCGCCTTCTCCGCACCTTGTTGAACCACCACCTGTCTCTTATCCTCGATAACGATATCTTTTCTCGTGCTTCCAGGCACCACAATCTCTCCTGCCGTTCGAGAACCAAGCTCAATTTTCTTATATCTCACACTCCACTCACACACGCCTTCTGGCGACCCAAACCCATCTATCCGTACATCTAGCGTCGGGAACCCCACCAGTGTCTCCGCCCCAGTCTCGTGGTCCTGTCGGAACACGGCCGGCAGGGTATAGCGCACGTCAGATGGCCGGAGCAAGTCCAAGGCTGCCAAGATGAAGCGATACGGGCGCGCACAGGTTGCATCCAGCATGTCGGCTCGATTCTGCTGGTACGTGGGTAAGTGGTGAGCATCGGTCTTGTTAAAAATCCGAAGAATCATCTTGTCCTTGGGAAGGAGATTGTGGAGCCGGATCCAGTAACGGCTGTCAAAGAGGCGGAATGGCTCGCTCCGAGAGGGGCGCGAGTTTGGAGACGGGGGGTACACGAGATAATTTGCAGCATCTTTCTTCTCGTTTATGTCAAGAGGCTGCCGTGTGAGGAGCCATTCTCGCGGATGCGGCAACGACAGGTCAATACCCTTTTCTTGATGCTCAGGAAACGGAGTAGGCTGGTCCCAGAACCGCCACCATACACTAAAGACACAGTAGTTCTTCTTACGAACGCCTTCCCAGTGACTCACATCATCATCCTCCAACACCTCAAGCTCTGGGTAAATGCGATGTATAGTTGCTGCAAGCTGGCCGAGAGGCGCCTTGGCTCGTGGCGTTACCAGTTCGGCGATTCGTTCCAGGAGCCCATATGCCGTGTTCCTTGCCTCGATCTTGTCGGCAGTCGTCTCAATTGGGCGCGGAAGGAGGTTGGAGAAAGGTGGAAACCGGACAATCAGACAGCCTGTTTGAATGTCGAGTTTGATTAAGCATTTCTCAAAGAGCTCCTTTGCAAGATCTTTGTGTTTTTTTACACGCTCTTGCATATGCAACGAAACGTCAACCAACGACTTGACACTGAGTGCCTCTGGAAGCTTGTGGTTTTTGTAGATATGACGTATAGCATTGCGAGACGTCAACGTCTGTATCTGATTCGTCTTGTCTTCTGCCCAAGCAATGCCCTTCTCTTCGCACGTCGCAATGAGCCGAGTCTTTTCGAAATCAAGAAGTGGGCGTAGAATCTTTATGCCTCCCTGTTCAATGGGAAATGGAATGTTCAGACTAGGACGGGGTTTCAGCGGATTGCCGCTATGGTACACCCCGTAAATACCCTCACATTCGGGTATCCACTCTATGCGCTGCATAGCCTGGAGTCCTGACCGGAGCCTGTTATTTGCCATTCTCATCATGACTGTCTCGGCTTGGTCATCAGCATGATGCGCCACCATCAGGCGGTTAATTTTCATGTCTCTGCATGCTCGACCTAGCGCCTGGTAACGCAGTATGCGTGCTTCCGTCTCAAACCGCTTGTCATCATGGGGATCGAAGTCTGTAGGCCATGTGAGGGGGATTACAGTGGAATCGATACCAACTTGGCTAGGTTAGTACTTGCAGAGTAGAGGAATGATGTGTGCCTACGCTTGGACCGCAATTGCTCTGCTACCCAGCTCGCTTCTTCTGTGCTCTCTGGGCGCACTTTGTGATCTACGATGAAGCCATGGGCTTTTGGTAATTCTGGGTCTTCTTCTTGAAAGTCTTTGTACAGAGTAGCTAATGCCATTGAATCCACGCCACCGCTTATGGCAATGCCTGTATCAGCTGGTCAGCCAGGCATATCGTGAACTACTTCCCACAATACCCACCCAAAGCCTGTCTGTTTGACCAAACATCCTGCGCACTGTGCAAGGAATTCCAGTCCAGAGCCTGCCTGAACTCATCTCTTGTAACTGGCAAGCTCTTCACAGAGCTGTACCGTCGCAACGTCCTCACTCCATAATTGACTGACGCAATAGAGGAACAATTCCTCAATCCGAGGGCATTGCTTCTCCACATATAGGCACCAAGTACCCACGTTCGTCGCAACAGCCGGCAGACAAACAAAATAACGTAGCGTGCAAAGGCACAAGAAAGAATTACTAATTCTGGTAATGCGCGAGATGGATGTGTTCCGCAGCTGATTCCGAGGTAGTACTACTACGGTGTGCACGGACATGGAATTTTCTGGAAAGGCAAAGCACAACATCCTCCAACCTCTACAAACATCCCAACAACCTCAATTCCTCCTTCTCCCCGCTACAAACCCGCCGTCCCAGCTTCCCGTGATACCCAATTTCCACTCACCTTCCTTCTCACCTGCCAAAATGGTAAGTCCCGGCCGCCTATACCACCTGCCCGCACCACCACGACAAGAAAGCGGTTTTTTTTTTGTTTGCTAACAATTGTCCTTGCTTTCTCCACAGTCCACCATCAAGTCTATCCGCAGCATTGCGCCCCTCCTCGACCGCATCCTCGTGCAGCGCATCAAGCCCGAAGCCAAGACCGCAACTGGCATCTTCCTCCCGGAGACAGCCGTCAAGGACCTCAACGAAGCAAAAGTCATTGCCGTCGGCCCCGGCGCCTTTGACAAGGACGGAAAGCGCGTCACCCCCAGCGTGCAACCCGGCGACAAGGTCTTGATCCCACAATTCGGCGGCAGCCCCATCAAGGTTGGCGAGGAGGAATTGAGCCTGTTCAGGGACCATGAGTAAGTTTTTTTTTTTCGCTCCTTTGTACGATGTGGCTGTGGCCATATATCAAGGGAAAGATGAGGGAATGCAAAGCTAACTCGTAACTTTTTTTAGACTGCTGGCCAAGATCAACGAGTAAATGGAGGGAGACTCTTGTGTAGCATAGCGAGTGGCTTCGTATGAATCCCACTTGTATAACTTTTTTGTATCAATACCCCCCCTTCTCTCCCAAACCAGATTTAGACCTTCCTCAGCCACCCGCCCCGCTTTCCGGTTTGGATCCCACGAAAAAAAAAAGAAAGAAAAACTCACACATTGTGACTAGCATGATTGCCGCGGCCCGTCTTAGTCATATATGTATAATTGGGCTTGGGCCAAAAAAAAACCATACATTTTTGGTGTCTGGAAAGCTAATTCTTCAATGCATGTATTTAACAAGATGACGGTTCAAAATGGTTGAATGGGAGACACGAAACGAACGAACGAAATGAAATAAGAAATCTCTGCTCTAATTGCAAACCCAAGAAACGTATGTGTTGCGTAAGAAACGAATTGTGAATATTGAGTTCCGTTGGATAGGCAAAAATTGCAATCAAAAAAGTACGTATTCATCATTACTCATGATATGCATTTGGGTGAGGTGAGTCAAATTCGACCTTCACCCAAATGGAAACTATGTCATAGACACACATACACCAATACCTCCCGCCTGGGCTTGTACTACAACTCCTTGGGTATCGATACAAAGACGCCTACCTACCAAGCCGAATTGGCACCACCACCGCCCCATTGCCTCCCACCACCTCCCGACTGACCCTGATCATACGAATTATACGCCCCGCCATGACCATACCCACCATAACCACCCTGAGGCGGCGGCTGGTGGTGGTGGTGAGGAACCGGCGGCTGGCCCTGATATCCCGACTCAGGCCCATAATTCTCATAGCCCTGTTGATAACTCGTCGGCACCGCATAACTCGGCTCCTGGCCCTGACCTCCCGAGTACTGGCCGTGGGACCATCCGTAGCCGCCTGCTGGAGCTACGTTGCTGTACTCGGCGGGGGGCTGATACGCTTCACCTGCGTACGAGGATTGGTAAGGGTGGAAGTTGGCCCATTGGGGAGAAGGTTGGGGCGAGGGAGGGGGACGGTAGGCGGATCCGGTAGGAGAGGTAGGGCCTTCGGCGCCGAATTCACGTGATTGGCCAGTACTACTGCCGCCTAGGCTGCTGAGCAAGCCGCCGAGGGGACCGGGAACCATGCCACCTATAGAGCCGAAGAGGTTGCCGGAGTTGTCAGATGGTTTGCTCGAACTGCCGCTGCTGTGGCCTTGGAAGCTGGCTATGCCTGCTGCGCCGTGGGAGTGGCCATGGGAGTGATCGTGAGAACCGCTGTGGTTGTGACCTGCTTTTACCGATTCCGAGGAGAGAACGTCGTTCAGGTCCTTGCCGTGGTAGTTGTGCGCCCAGTTCTTGACTACCTCGAACATGTTGTTGTGGACCTCACAGTGAGGGTCCCGAAGAGCAGGGTGGTGGAACACGCGGACTACGTC
The DNA here is from genome assembly GCF_028858645.1 of Bipolaris maydis. Lineage (NCBI taxonomy): Eukaryota > Fungi > Ascomycota > Dothideomycetes > Pleosporales > Pleosporaceae > Bipolaris > Bipolaris maydis. The sequence goes on along the minus strand of NW_027093863.1, from coordinate 1,504,799 downwards.
GTTCAAGACTTGATCGACGGGAACGTCTGGGTGGTCCCATGCGTAGATGACGCGGGGAGCGACGTACTGAAGAATCGCTACGGCGACCTGACCGGCAGGCGGGTTGAGAACGTTTGAGAAATGGTCCTTGGACAGCATGCTGTGCGTGGGGTTGGTCGAGGTGGGATCATTCCAGACTTCAAACTGGTGTTTGGCTGCCGAGTCAATGACGGCCGAGGAACCGCTCTTCAGCTGGCCCGATGCCGTCTTAATGATTGGGAGGATGAAAGGTGCAAGCAGCGACAACACGAAGATAGTGACGCGCTCGGTGATGGTCTCGATCAATTTCTCGAGGCCAGGGATCTTGGAGATGATATTGGAGATACTGCGAACAACATTATCCCTAAAGACCAGGATAGGGTAGATCTTGGGAATGATAGTTGCAGGATCTGTGTTCGTTCCTGGGATGTCTGGTCCTGGCGGTCCACCAACAGAGCCGGGCGGGGCATCAAACTGGTCAGGTCCGGCTCTGGAGGAGCTGTAGTCGCCAAATCCGGAGCGGGAATTCTCTGCAGCTTGTGCGTCTGATGAGGCCTGCAGACTCCTTGCCTGGTTGACAAGGTCGCCAGTGCCTGGGACCATGTTTAGAGCATCAATCAAGCCACCACATGGGTCAGATCCTCCAGGGCCCCCAGATCTCTTGCCATTGGAAGAAACTGCGTCCACAAGGGCAGTGTTGACCTCGTCGATCTCAGTCTGGGTGATGTGATCGTTCGCTTCTCCCAGAACAGAGTGGAAGAAATCAACACCACCAAAAGTGCCTGTGACAAGCGGGTAGGTGTGCTTTCCGTTGAGATTGATGGCGGTTTGTACACCAGTATGGGGGAATACGTTAGTGTATCCAAGTTCCCGCAATACCAGCTCCGTGTAGTTTGTGTGGGCGCCGTAATCTTCCAGGCAGTGTAGTCCCTGGCCAAGACAACGAAGTGCTTCTGCCAGGTCCTCGTCTCGTCCTCGCTGGCCTTCTGAACCGTGCGTGTACAAACGACCAAAATGAATGGCTCGTGCAAATGAATATTTTACGTATCCCGAAGATGTCGCCCAGTTACCGCGCTCATTGGCAATGTAATTTTTCATTCCCGTCTCAGGATCAACCTCAAGCTCAATTTCTGATACCGGGCCACGAAGACGGGGGTCATATTTGCGAGCATCCTCGTTATCAGCATAGTCTTTCTGTGACAGTATTAGAATCAATAAGAACCTGTTTGTGTCTTGTAAGGCTTACGGGATTGTCTGTCTCGTTAGCAAGTATCTTCGTGACAAGGCTGGCTTCGCTTACCGATATGTTCTTCGGGTCTGTAGACGCCTAATCTCTCGGCTGTGACCTCAAATTCTCCGGTCGCATAACCGAATGACATGAAAGACAGAACCCAGACCAGAACACGAATAGTTTCTCCCTAATGGCCGTCAACATGCTGTCATGTATTACAACTATGATTTTTGGGCGCACCTGGACTTTGGCCAATGTGCCAACATCAACAGCCTGAAGGAGTTAGCACGTCCATGTACTTTTTTCGTGGCCTTGCCAGCTTACCTGCGAGTAATCGCGTAACCAGTTACCAAAGTACACACGCTGAGCCAAATGTCAGTATCTGCAGTGGATATGGCATGCGGGGTTGCTCCGACCTTGATCATTTGGCTCTTCCACTTATGTCCCTTCAAGCAAGCGACTGTCGCAAGCATATCCTCGATATCACCATGGCGCCAGTTTTTTCCCTCAATTTTGGAAATAGAAGCGATATTGCCAGCGCCAAAGGCATCGACGCTGGTTGGCAGCAGGACCAGGATCGCAAGGGCGACGAGCAGCAAGTATTTGGATGAGACACCCATTTTTGCTGAAATGACAAAGGGAAAAGGTAGGTGTAAGAGGAAGAAGAACGTGTAGATAAGTCGAGTGATGGTTGGAAAGTGCTGACCACTTATGCGCCACGCCGTCACACGGATAAGGCGGTGCTGGATGACGCCACAAGTCACGACGACCCACCTTGTGATTCCAAAAAGAACAAAAAACTGGCGCGCAGGTTGCTCAACACAGTGTGAATGGATATTATACAAACAATCCCAGTTTCGTGTACCCACATCTGGCGAGGCTTTGCTGCCCGACGCACTGTTGGGTTGATTGCGCCACAACTGCCCCACTTACTGTGCAGATGATGCAGTGAAGGGGGGCCGCGAGCATGAGGGGCAGCTTTTCAGCTGAAGTAACCAGCGCTTACGCCCAGCAACAGTGGCCGACAAGTAATCTTCAGCTGAGTGCAGCTTGCTGGTACTCCAATGTTACCTGTTGTTGGCGACGTTGCTGCCTAGCGAATATGTCGGCGGGAATAACTTCTCTTCCATGCGACGCCGACGTGTCGCATCCTGACTTTCTCTTGTACAGCCAGCATGGAGCATAATCGACAAGAAAGTGAAGTGCCTCAATTGGGACATCAATCTTCAGCACCGCCTACCATAGGAGCTGAAGCCGAGTCAGAACGACGGCCCCCTACGCCTAAATCGTTGCGCCAATTATTCCTGGACTACGACAGATTCTATGATGCTGTCGCACGCGGGGATATCGAGACAGTGAAGGCTATGCTAGACACTGGTGTGGATGTTGAACGCCAAAGAGACGATGGAGCCTCACCACTGGTTATTGCCATTTCCAAGCGCCACGCTGACACTGTACAGCTCCTACTGGAAAGGGGCATCGATGTGGACAGTCCAGTCCTTAGCGGACCTCCAATATTCCACGCAGTCAAGGCATCAGAAGATGCGCCTCGCCTCATTCAACTGCTACTTGACCATGGCGCTGATGTACAGGCTACTACAGGGCCTGCCAACATGACCGCCTTGCATTGGGCGGCTGTTAATGGCATGGTTCATGCTGTTGATTTCCTTATCGACAAGGGATTGGATGTTGACGGGAGATGCAAAAGGGGGAAAACTGCTCTTGTTCTTGCCGCAGAAAACGGACACACGACGGTTGTCAAATTACTTCTTGCAAAGGGTGCAGATCTCCATGCACGCAGTGGGAATGGCGGCACTGCGTTGGTGTGGGCTGCGAGCTGTGGACATGTAGAGACTGCGAGACACTTGATAGAAGAGGGCAGCAGACTTGAAGATCGAGATGAAGACAACCTGAGTAGGTCTAGAAACTGTTCTGAAATACTGCTAGACCTTTCTGACATCACTAGCCGCTCTATCGATTGCCAGCAACTCGGGTCATTTGGAGATGGTAGAGTTGTTGATTGAAAAGGGTGCAGACGTCAACGCGCTGAGCACTGAACCGAGAAAGTCTACCCCGGCTGTGTGGGCAGCAATCTTAGGATACGACAAAGTACTCAAGACATTGATACGACACGGAGCAGATCTTTCCGTTACCTTGAATGACGAGGTGACTCTAATCGATGCCACTCTGCAGAGAGGCCGTCTCAACACTGCGAAGATATTGCTCGAGGCGATCGGTGGGCCAGACTACCCAAAGGACAGTGTAGCGCTCCAAATCGCCACAACAAAATCCGTTGCTGGAATGAGACCTCTGATAAAAACTGTCTCACTAATGTTCCCGCATATCAACACCCATGATGCCCAGCTGGAGAAATGGGACTGGATAGAATGGATGCTCAACCAAGGCGGAGAGCTTGTCAAACCAATGGCAACGCTCAACCTGTTGCAGTTTGCACTATATGACGGAGAACTTGGTATAGTAGTTGAGCTGCTCAGACTGGGTGTTGATCCAAATACGACTGTCTTCGACGGGGATACGCCACTCCATGTTGCAGTATACCGTCACCACAAAGACCTTTTACGTATCCTTCTCGATTCCGGTGCTGATCCGGCTCTGCCCTCAAAGAATGCTGAGACCGAAATGCTCACACCGCTACACCAGGCTGTAGGTCAGTTGTCTGAAGATCCGAAAAAGGACACTTCGATCGTCGATATGATGCTTGCGACAGGCAAGTGTAGGCTCATGGAAGGCGAAGAGGTAGGCTCTACTGTATTCGCCTACGTACTGCACAGATTTGAGCGTCGGGAAAATGGATTGGCCAAGGAACTAGCATTTCGAATGCTGGATTCGATATCGGACGTCAACGGGGACCGTTCCGACGACGGTTGTACGCTCATGCATGCTGCGTTCAATGAGCCTGGGCTGATAGACAAGCTTCTGCAGAAAGGTGCTGATATTAATGCCAAGGACAACTACGGTCAGACACCTTTTCTCATGGCTTGTAGATCGGGGCCAGGGCTACTTCAGTTTCTGGTCTCGCGAGGCGCTGATGCATTTGCTGTCAACACTGATGGCTTTTCAGCACTGCATATCGCTGCTGCCAACGGTCGTGTAGCAACACTCGAGTACCTCCTCAACCTTGACTTTGAAGGAAAAGGCAAACTGGACATTGAAGCCAAAACAAACCGAGGAAATACGCCTCTTATGATAGCAGTGGGAGAAAATCACGAAGAAGCAGCACTGTACCTGCTCGACCGCGGCGCAGCACCCACCGGTCACTGTTCAGACCGCATAAAGGTAACAGCACTACACTTAGCAGCCATCGCCAGCATGCACCGCGTTGCAGACCGAATCCTCGCCGCCCCAGACTCAATCAACGAGATCAACGTCCACGACGCCAAAGGCCGGAGCCCCCTGGCAATCGCATGCAATGCGCCCTCCCCTACCATCGTCCCCGCCCTCCTCTCCCACGGCGGTCACATCAACGACCCCAACCCCCTAACCGGCAACACCCCCCTCCAGCTCGCCCTCCAGCGCCCGCACCACATGGGACCCCGCGACAAACGCCACGGCGACCCAGCCCTCATCCTGCTCCGCCACCCAGACATCGACATCACCCCGCGCGACTCGCACCTCCGCCACCCCCTCCACCTCGCCTCCCTCCACCACAACGTCCCCGCCACCGAGCTCCTCCTCCGCGCCAAAAACGCCTCCCCAAACTGCACAGACAAATACGGTAAAACCCCCTTGTCCTACGCGTCCAACCCCCACATCGCCAGCTTGCTACTCGAACACGGCGCCAATGTCAATCATGCCGAGCCAAACGGGTGGACGCCTGTGCACAGGGCGATCGAGAGGTGCTGGGTTAATGCGTTTGGGGTGCTGGTGAGGAATGGAGCGGATTTGGAGGCCAGGACGGGGGACGATGGGCTGAGTGCAAGAGAGAGGATGGAGAGCATGGGGGGATACGACAGGTGGGTTAGGAGGGAGGATGATTTTTTGATCGAGGACGTGAAGATGGAGGAGAGGAGGGCAAGCGAGTTGGAAGATTAGAGGGATATGGTGGTAGTTTGCTATGTATATATGTATGGTTCTTCTTCGTGTTTCAGAATGAAATAGTGATTCGGGTAGAATGTATTATGAAATTGAAATTCTTGACGATTCTCTGACAAAGTATGTGAGTTGCTATGGAATTGTAGAGCCATATCACATGTGATGGTCTGACATCAGGTTACTGGTGCACTCAGGGAAGAAAAAAAGCTGGCCGCATAGCATGTTTCAATAGCAGACAGAGAGAAAGGTGAATGCAAATCATGGCATTGAAACATTACAAGATAGCCCATTATATTTTTTTGTGTCGGCGTTTTCCCACCCAGAGCTCAGATCTCAGGCTGTGTGTGTGCTACTGGGTCGTATTTACCCTCAGCCTCAGGCCTCAACGTAGGCAAAATATCCTCAATACCCCCAATGGCTCATACTCTATTGGGTTCTTGTCTAGTGACCAGACTTAACCTTCTTGGACTCTTGTTGGAGCTCCTTGATCTGTTCCTGGGTGTCCTTGCCGGTCTCGGATCGGTCTGCCTTAATCTGTGAAGTTCGTCAGCCAATGCTCTAGTATTACCGCTTTGGGTGTATTCCAATGCGTGAATTAACTTGTGGGTGAACATACGGCGCTCTCGCTGTCACTAGCAAGTTGCTCCTCCCAGTTTGCCTTGCCCTCCTTTTGGTTCTTCAGTTGCTCCTGCTTCTTCTTCTCAATCTCTTCAGCACGGTTTTCGCTATCTGTAGGAAGGTCGTTAGCTATGTTTCGCCACACTAGTTGCCATTGGAAGGCAGGGTGCTCTGCATTATTGACAATGGACCGACGAAGATGGTTCAGACGTACGGAGGGCAGACTCCTTGCCCGCGGCGCGGACTGTTGACTGCGAGAAAGCTGCGCGCTGGGCAAAGACAAATGGAGTGCGACGGGTCGCAAAGGCACGGATAGCAGACATGGCTAGTTTGGTTGTTGGGAGCGGAGATGGAGGAGTAATGGTAGTTTGTTGAGGGGTTTCTTCGACGATCTAGTTTGACGTGTCAAGATTCAGTTCTTTGGGTGTTCAATGGAGGTTCTGAGTGGAAAGAAGAATGGATGAGTTTTATACCAAAAAGAAAAGAGTACAGGTGAAGGCTGCAAACTTGGAAACTAGTATGTTCAAGAAGAAAGGATGGCTGCTCGAGGAAACATAGGTTCCTCGGTTAGTGGAGAGCTAGCATTCGAGAAGACGTCATAACGTCATAGCTGCCCGGCCGGCAATCACCATTACGACGATTCGTCCAGCGGGCAGTAACCCCAACAGCAGGACGCTTATTAGTCAGGATGTGTTTTTGCTTTTGCGCTTGTGAAAGCACCAACGGAGGTCTGGATGTGAAGCCTCCGTTGGTGCTTCCGTGGCTGCAGATGCTGCACAAGTGATCCCTCACCCCGCTCGTGAATGTGGCACAAGAACCCACGGTCGGCTGAGCTTCCCCCTTGTGCCTGGATGCGTTGAACGTGGCGCATGCGGTCCATCTCCACGGGGTAGCCGCTGCATGGATGAGCTTCTGGCGATGGTGGGGACGCCAATTTGCATGGCTGAGCTGACTGAGGGGCGCAGCAGTCAGTCTCTCTCTCCATAGTAGAGTAGTAAGGCGGGTCTGAGCTACGTCGTGTCCGCCCACCTCAGTGAGCCACGTAGTAGCCATTCACTTGCTCAAGTTCATCACGATGCACCACCAATTGACACTTTTGTTTTTTTTGATGTGTTAACAAGTTGCGTTTCCATTCCTAGGATTCACTGCCCTCGAAAAAACGAGGCGTGTAATGTATGAGGAGAATAGAGCTCCCGAGGAAGAAATGATACTAGAAAGATCGAAGAAGAGATCGAAACCGCCCAGTCGAGGGCGTCGTATAAATCCTCATACAATGGAAAATAAAGAAAAAAAGGAGAAGAGACCAACGAAAACGACCCTGCGCCAATGACTGCGTAGAATCATCCCAGCGTCGTACAGATGTTAATGCACCCAAGAAACCGATGACCCACAACAACGCTTTGACACCGCCGCTTCGCAAGATCGCGCCAACAATGGTATATACCGACACCGCTTGAAAACCCCAGAGACCAACCGTACATAGGAAATCTACCCCTTTGTAGGGCGCCATGATAATGGCAGCCGGGCGACAGCAGTGTCCGACAGCGACGCTATAGAACACCTACGCCTGTAACCAAAAGGTTTTCAAAGTTTTTGAAAGGTATAAGAATAACCGAGAAATGCGACCCAGAAATAGAAAGAACACCAAAGATGTGCAGACCGCCGTGAATGCGTGAGCGCTTGAAAGCAAGAGACCACTACTCTCTATCCGGAAATCATGTTTGTTTACTATAATTGCAACGCCGTGGCCGGTTCAGTGGTAAGCCCAAGATGTCGAAAAAGATATCGTTGTTTATACAGGGAGAATCGATCATGTCAAGTGGATGAGGCTCCGGGGATATCGAGAAGAGAGCGTGAGTTAAGGATCCAGGTAGCCACTAGCCCGGCAACAGACGAGGAGCTGCAATGCTGACCGAACAGATGAGTTGGTCTCGTGCCAGCAAGACTCTACTCTACCAGCGTCGCGACATGAACTGTTGCTGCATCTGTCGGTTGGGAGAGACGCTTGGTGGGGGGCTGGCAACAGTGCGTGTGGAGGGGTCGACAATGGGGATGGCATTGCGAGTGCGCTGGGCTAGTGGCTGGTGTAGCTTGGTTTGCGAGTTGTTTTGCTGGAAGGCGACGGGAGTGTAGGGGTTCGGGGCCGAGGACAGGACAAACGAAGGCGTGGGCTGCAGCTGGTGCTGCAGAGGAGACTGCTCAGGCGATCCGCTTGAGAGCGAAGAGCGATCTGAGCCCGACGAGTGGATGGACTGCAGCTGTTCATCGAGTGTCAGCGCCTTGTTGGGGCGGATTCGACGACAGGGGATGGGTGGCAAATGTCGTGAGGTAAGCGACTTACATCATCCTCGGTGAGCAGGTGGAAGGGGCAGAACATCTCGTCGTCCTCAATGTCAAACGACCTTGCGGCCTCGAAGTCGCGCTTGTATGCGATGAGGGTGGGGGGCTCGACGTTGAATTCCTTGGGGGTGCGGACTTGGCGGAACTGCTTGTTGTGCTGCTGGGCCGAGATGCGGGGGGCCCGTCGTGAGCGGCCGCTGTGGTGGTTGTGCGAGTGGGCGTTGAGGTGCTGGGGGTGGTGCTGCTGCGCACCGTAGTTGAAGAACTGCGACATGATGGCGATGATGACGGAGGTGATGGGTGCAGTCGGTCTGTTGTTGGGTGAGGGGCTGTAATGTGCGGTCCAGGGAGCTCGACCACAACAAAGTGAGACAAAGGAGGCTTGGCTCGGGTAATGGGGGTCTGCGAGGGTGGGCTGGGTAGGCAGGTGAGAAAGTCGGTCGAGTGTGTGAGTGAGAGAGAGGGAGAGCAGGAGTGGGCAGTATTAACTATGGGGGGGTGCGCTGCGAGGCTGAGAAGATGTGTGTGTGTGTGTGTGAGAGACAAGTGGAGGTGCGAGGGAGCAAGTGCGAGGAGGCAAGAAGAGCGAAAGGGCTGGTGAAGAACGGGCTGGGTCAGACGAGATGGACGGGGGGCCGTGCGGCAAGCTTTTGTGGGCCCGCGCCGTTGATTGGGCGCGACATTTGCCACCACGCGCCCCCTGTGCCTGAAGCGGCCTAGGCTGACATGGCCAGCGAGCGCTATGGGCCGGGCGACCGCTCTGGGGCTGGCGGCGCGGGCATGGTCGTGGCCACGGTCATGGCCATGGCATGCCATGGCCGTGGTGGTGAGGTGAAGCGCCGCCCGGGGCCCAGGACACGGCGCTGCCTGCCTCCCTGTGTGCTGGGGGCGGGCAGCCAGCGAGTGGCCAGCGGGCAGCCAGCAGGCCAGCCTCCACCGTTGCAGCATCGCCCATCTGCCATGATCCCAGCAGCCAGCATCGCGATCGCCTCGAGAGCCGCCGGCTCCAGGTTGCACCATCAGCACGCCCACCGCGCAGGAGAGCAAGCCCCAAGCGGCGCATTATCAAACAAGACTTATGCGACACACTGCGCTAGGACGCCAACGAGGCTGAGCAAGTGACCAGCGCCGCCCGCGCCCTGACCGCTGTTTTCCTCTTCGAGAGCGTCGACTTGCACATCGTCGCCAGGGGAATGCATGTCGGCAGCAGCTAGCAGCCTAGCACGCTGCCAGCCCGACGATGCGCTGGTCGGCAAAAGCATCCCGCAGCCCTTCTCCGTCGTCGACTCCAGGGCGCGTGCACCGCTAACGCACTGGCATGGCGGTTGAGGGGCGCGCTCCAGGGATCCGTGGCCAAGGCACAGTCCCTGCGGGCGCACATCGCTTCGGCGTGCACAGCTGTGTCGTCCAGGTAAGTATGGGTGGGTGTGCTGTGCGAGTCGAGAATGCCAGCGCTGTTTGGTTGTGGGCAGCGCCAACACTGGCACCCCCAGCCGCTCACAGCCATCAAACCCACGCCGTTGCACCCTCGCCCGCCCGAGATTCGAGACACTTACATACTCGGGACGGGGGGCCCGGGCTTGTTCGGAACACTGGCAGGGCGAGAGTGACGTTGGACTCGCAGGCTGCCTGCCCGCGCCCAATCACACCCAGCAAAAAGCGAGACCAAAATAGCGCTCACTGGTTCTGTCCGGCCCGGGCGCGAAGCCTGCCTGTCCAGCGATCGGCGCTCCTCGCGCGCACTCGTCGTTTTCGCGCATTCCGTCACTCGCTCCATCTTCGCATGAGCACTCTCGCCACAACGCTCTCACCACTGCGCCGCTGCAAAAGGATCACCGCAGCGGCGCCTGGGCTGCCCCCCCTCTGCTTTGCGCAAAACATGCCTGTGACAGGCCAAGCCACGCGCATGAACGCTGCCCTACACTCTCGAAACACGCTCATTTGCTGACCTGCCCGCCCTGCTCGACAGGTGCAACTCGACGCGGCCTGGATCAATATGCCTGCGAAAGCCGCCAGCAGCCCGAACCCTGTTCCATGCGCCTGCTTAGCTAACAATATATCGCTACTTACTTTAGGTGCTGACCACCTCGTTCGTTGAATGCAAGCACTCATCACACGGCCTGCGCCTGGCCAAGCACGGGGCAGTAGTTGTGCGAAAGGGCCCCTTTTGCTGCCGTCTGGTGGCGCATGCACACGCTTTTCTCGTCGAGAGACGAATCAGCCAGGCTCGGCCGTTGACGCCATGCTGTATACACAAAGCCACCAGAAACTATCCCGTCTATCAAAATGTTCCATGTTGCGTGTCGCGCGACTCGTGCACACTGTGTTACTCTCCATGCCATGGCCTGCGGAACATCAAACCTCCCCCCACCATCTATCTATCCATCCATCCATCCACTCGCCATGTTTCCGTTCAAGGCATAATCCGCACCTGTCCCAAACACTCGACTTCTAGAACCCGACCGAGCACACCCGTAAATCCCTGCTTTACTTGTCCAGCCCTCTAGCCTTGACAAACTTGGCAATCTGATCTTTGCACGTCTTGTCCGTATACGACTCCCACACTTCATACAGCGAAATCAGCTCTTGCGTGCATTCGACAACAGCTTCAATGTCCACATTGCTCTCAGCAAGCCAGTCCACCAACTTTTGTATCCGCGCCTGCATTCCTTGCCCGCCTCGGGCGTTGCCCAGTGTTTGAAGTGCGTTGTTCATCCCCACTGCATTAACCTGCGAGCCGATCGGTTTCAACACGACTGCTAGGAACATTGCCGTAATGGCAATCACGTGCGGTGCATGCAGGAGAGGCAGGTCGGTGAGATAGTGGTCGTTAATGATTGACCATGCAAGCGCATTCTCTTCCTGTGTCAGTTGGAATTGAGTTTGCAGTTCCGCGAGGCTGCGGTACGGGTGGTGGAGGATCAGCTGCGAGTTCATCTCTGATATCAGCGAGAACTCGCACTCGCCAATTTTAGATATATCGTTGAACGAAGTATCTGGAACACTGTCAGAAAATGTTTTGGTATGCGTTTGGTCATCATGTTACCCCAGCAGTGCCGCGCTTCTGCCAGCACCATCCTGATGTGCTGTGGACATTCCTCCATCTTGCAGGCCAGGTACAAGGCTGTTGCCAGCACAAGCGCCGGGTTCGTCCGCCGTATCTCAACTTTGGTGTAGAAACGCCGTACATAGACCTGTGCAGTAGCCAAGGCCTGCTGCCGGACACCTAGAGGCCTCGCCATCTTCGACAGTTCTGTAACACATCAGCTGTGGTTACAGACGTGCCGCACAAAGACTTACGGTGAGAGAAGTAGATGCTCAGATGTCTCCGGTCCGGAAGGGGATACAGGTTAACGAGATTTCTCTCTGCGTCTTCCATTCGCTTTCGCTCTAGCGCTAGGTCTTGCTTCGTAAACGTCCAGAACTTCCGCTGGGTAGACTCCCAGTAGCTGGATGACATGTTGGATATCTGCTCTGCCAAGTCTTTGCTCGTTATTCAACAATCATATACGAGTTTGGTGGGAGTCACAGTGTACGCCTTGCTCTTTGATTTGTTTAGTATGTGTTACAGGAGGTTGTGAGGAACCGTCCTCCCGGCTGGTGTTTTGTCAAGCCGAAAGTTAGTACGACGTTACAAAGCAGCAAGAGACCAGAATAACAGCACCGGGCAAGCACAGCCGAGTTTTGACTTTTACGCGACTCGTCTAACAATACATGAGATAAGAGCAGTTTGCACGTTAGGGATGGAACGGGACAGAAGCGGTAGTTGTGTATGGATGCAGACCCAATCATGTGTGAGCCAAAGCCGGGGGTTGTCGTGGCTTCCCTCGGCGTCGCGATCTGTCAGACTAACCTCTTTTAGCGAGCCTCTCCAAGCTTTGAGACTGACCTCATACCCCACGTTCGAGTCCTACAAGCTTGTATCTTACCCGCCAGTCATTCTACCTGCAATCTGCCTCGTCCCGGTGTCGAGAGCCGCCCTCCCTCGCGCGTCGCGACCTCAGCCATGATAGACCGAAGATAGCAGGACGACAATGGACACACAAAGCGCAAGCGTTGCCGACGCCAGGGTGGACAAACTATGGTCGACGCTCGACACGCGCAAGCAGGGCCACCTCGACCTTGCCGGTCTCAAAAAGGGCCTGCGAAAGCTGGATCACCGTAAGGGCCGACCTGTCGCACTTTTGTCCCTTCGCTAAGAGGATACTGTAGCCTTAAAAAATGCGGACCAGCTCTTGGATGAGGTGATGAAGGCTGTCGATACGGACGGAAACGGAAGGATCTCATACAACGGTCAGTTGTCTTGACATGAAGCTGCGCAATGCCCGAGCCCCGCTGATCCGCTGATTTACAGAGTTTCGCACATTTGTGCACGAGACCGAAAAAGAACTCCGCCACTTATTCCAAACTATCGACTACAACCATGACGGAAAGTTGTCAAAGGAGGAGCTGCGCTCTGCATTGCGGACTGCTGGTCTCACGGTTCCTAATCGCAGCCTTGACACCTTCTTCTCTGAAGTAGACACAAATAATGACGGGGTCATCAGTTTCGAGGAATGGCGGTACGTAACTGACTTCGCCGCTTCCGGAAGCCTGGCATTTGCACAAGCATGCTGACCGGCTCAAAAGGGACTTTCTTCTTTTCATACCCGTCAGTGAGCCGTCTTTGGGCGCCGTCATGTCCTATTTTTCCGCCACGATGAAAGTCAATCCAGAGGGTGATGTCCTCATAAGCGATGACACAATCCAAGGCTTAGGTACTGCACAGCGTTTTCTTCGTTTTCTATTTGGTTCCCTTTTCCTTGTAGCGCATACACCGCCCTACAAACCCCTTCCACCAGAACATCACGCGCCGCTCGATGTGGAATCACCTTCGAGTCCGGCGCTTGCCTTCCCAGACACCCTCCCGCCACGATCTAATGACGAGAAGACCAAGTCTTCTGTCCAAGAGATACAGGCAGGCATCATAGAGAGCTTAGGAACCATGCTGATTGCTTGTGTTCCCAATCCAGGCTATTTCGTGGCGGGAGGCATCGCAGGCATTGTTTCTCGTACCTCTACTGCTCCCCTCGATCGTTTAAAAGTCTACCTCATAGCGCAGACCAGTGTGGCAGAAGAAGCCGTTGTCGCAGCGAAACATGGCAACATTGTGAAGGCTGCCATGAACGCTTGGAGACCACTTGCGACCGCCACCAAGGAGCTATGGCAGGCTGGCGGCATGCGTAGTCTGTACGCTGGTAGGTGTTCCAGACGGCCTTCAACTGGCTTGGACTGACGATGCATGCCAGGCAATGGCTTGAACGTGGTCAAGGTGATGCCAGAATCAGCTATCAAATTCGGTTCATACGAGGTATATATATATACTTGGACGTAAACACGACGCACTCCTAACTTGCCCAGGCTGCGAAACGCATCTTTGCTAAGATTGAAGGACATAATGATCCTGCGACTATACACTCGTGGTCAAAGTTTGTCGCTGGAGGTCTTGCTGGTAGGTGCCACGACGTCGTGTTGAAGTTGCAGAAGCTAAACAGTTGTAGGAATGGTCTCACAATTCGCCGTCTATCCCATTGATACATTGAAATTGTGGGTAAACCTCAGTTGTTGGGTGCTGTAATAAGCTAACTGTCTCTAGCCGTATGCAATGCGAGACTGTCTCTGGCGGTCTACATGGCAACCGCCTGATCTGGGCCACAGCAAAGAAGATGTGGACCTCTGGCGGCATTGCCGCATATTACCGCGGGCTACCCATGGGCATTTTTGGCATCTTTCCGTATGCGGCACTTGACTTGGGCACATTTGAGTACCTCAAACGCTACGTGGCCCGGCGCAACGCTAAGAGGCTTGGGTGCCATGAGCAAGACGCTGAACCCGGCGGCTTCATGACGGCAGCTATTGGTGGATTCTCTGGCGCGTTTGGAGCCAGTGCCGTTTATCCGCTCAACCTCCTCCGAACACGACTACAGAGCCAAGGCACTGTGCTGCATCCCAGGACGTATACTGGTATCATGGATGTGACGAGGCAGACGATTGCTGGTGAGGGTGTGAGGGGACTGTTCAAGGGCCTCACACCGAACCTGCTCAAGGTTGTTCCTGCTGTTTCAATCACGTACGTTGTATATGACAAGTCGAAAAAGACCATTGGCCTACCATGAGCGGCTGTAGGGAATGGAGGCCTCGAAGTACCCGACGCCGTGAAGTGATGGGTTATTAAAGATCAAGGCTTGACCACATGAATAGGTGAATGGCCACGTAGCCGTACCCTAGAGGCACGCCCAGCAGAAGTCATGTGTGGTGTGTGTTAGTCTAATACACATTTGGAACCCTGGGATCCTACAAGCAGCAAGAGAGGAGGAGAAGGAAAGAGGCAGTCTGTTTTTCATTTGCACATATCAAGACAATGATACCCCGTCCCTTAGCTTGCAAACATGGTATGAGTTGCGGCATCATCAATCACTATTCTTTTCAAATTTCAAAGGGTACAAAGAGTTTTTGGGTATGCTGGTTGCATAAGCCTCTGAAGAGGAATAGGGTAACATGTAGTAAATAAAAAAAACGAAGAAAAAAACGAGTCGGTATTGCTTGTGCATAAGTGGATGTGTTGTTACTACAAGACAATAAAGTGTCTATAGAAAAATACAGTTGTAAAAAATAAATGACTACGAGTAAATGCCTCCACTTGTCCCTCCCAAAAAAAAACGCCATTACCATGCCATTGGCAGACAGAATATCTCTCTCTCTCTCTCTCAGAGGAGAAAGGAACCAGAAAAAAAAAAGAAAGGCGACTATCTCTCTCCCTCTACTTTGTAATGATGATCAGCAAGACAAGAATAATAATGAGCACGACAATCACGGTCATACTCCAATTCTCCTTCGCTTTCCTCGAAAAGCGATCAAGACGACCACGGGCACGATTGAACTGCGCCTGATGCCTATCTACGCCTTCCTCGACATCGTCGAGCAGCATGACGTGGTCGTCTAGCTCCTGGCCAATCTGCATACTAAGCTCGCGCTGGCGGCCGATGCTAGCACCGAGGCGGTCGAGCTGGTCATCCTGGTCGCGCAGGACTTGGCTGTGGTACTCGTGGATCTGCTGGTTGTCGAGGTGGGACTGGTCGGGCGCGGCGTCTGGATCTGACGAGGGGTCGTCGCGGTAAGGGAAGAGGGCGGCGCGGTTGGCGGCATCGTCGTCTTCTGCGTCGGTGAAGCGGACGGATTTGGAGGATCTGCTGCCGGTCGAAGTACTCTTCTTTTGGGCAGCGCTAAAGTCCGAGGCGAGAGATGGATCGTTGGGGGTTGTGAGCGTGGCCGACGAGGATGACGAGGCGCTGGCGGAGTGGTCGAACTGCGCACTGAGTTCGGCTAGCTGGGTGCGTAGGCGGGGCAGTTGCGATGTTATGGATCTGGAGGCGTTAGATGTGTTGGCAAATGGAGGCGCATATGGTATGGATCCAGCCAAAGGGGTATGGGTGGGTGGGTTGCTTACTCGTCTGATGTGTCCTCGACTTGCGACTCGAGGGACTCAATGCCGGACCGCAATTGCTCGAGGGAGCGCGAGATCTGGCCATCCTGGCTGTTGGAGGGGAGGTTGAGGGAGAGGGCGCGTTGGCGCTCGAGCAGAGAGAGTTTGATGTGGTCGGCCAGAAGGAACAGCTGGGGGGGATTGGTAGCCATGTCTGCTGCGGTGGCGGGTGTTGATGATGATGATAGTAGTGGTTGGTTGGATGGCTGGTGGTTGCCGGGTGCACAGGATGCGGCGCTACCGGAACCAGCAAAGGGCGTCAATGCTGGAGGGTGATATAATAATACCACGACCTGAGGCACCCGCGCCAGAGAGCGGAATCAATGCACGGGATGATGGTTGGGCGGGTGGAGACAAGGCTGGTGCTCTGGTCTGCTCTAGGAGCGGACCGCTGACGACAAGGCCGCTCCACCTGCACGTGGCCGGGGGGCTGGAGAGGCCCGATTGGCGGGGGACCAGCACCCAGGTTACCATGTACAACCCATTGCCCGCATGCTTCCTCTAGTTTCAGGACCATGTGCATTCCTGACCGCCATCCATGATATTTGCTTCTGGTGCTGCCCTGCTTGGGAGATAATAAAACCTCGCGCCAGGCCTCATACTTGCTCCAACCCCCACCGCCTCTCCTCCTCTCCAGCCAGTCCTCGCCGCCGCCCCAGCCATGCCTTCGCCCGGTCCCATCCCATTTCCAGCAGACCGGCGGTCGTCGCGCTCGTCCAGCGCCGCCAACGAGCACGATGATAGAATGACGGTCGGTGGCCCTCCTGGCAGTCCTTCGCCTTTGGCTCTTCGTGTGTCAAACTCACCCTCATCCAAGCGCCGACAGAGCCGCATCGTCAAGGTCCCGCCCGAATTCCAGAACCTCGAATACCTCACCGACCCCGACAGCAACCTCGTCTGCCTCATCTGCCACACGCCCTTTGACAAGCCCGTCCAGCTCTCGTGCGAACATTACTTCTGCCGCGAATGCCTCGACCATGCATGGGCGCCCCAGCAACACACCCGCCGAACCTGTCCTACATGTCGCCATGCTGTCGAGACGGACCAGGATATACGCCCGGTGCCCAAGATTGTCGAGACTATGCTTGATGAGCTGGTGGTCAAATGTCCAAACTCAAAGGCTGGCTGCAACTGGCAGGCCCAACGCGTCAACGTGCGCGACCACGTCATGTTGTATTGCGAATACACTCCCGTCATGTGCTCAGCAGTAGACTGTCGCTTGCCAACAACCCAGAAAGACTTTCACAAGGGCTGTCTGCACTACACGGTGAGCTGCGAGGACTGTCATACTTCGCTCATGAAGAGGGATCTCGAGGTAAGTCTGGTCGATAACTATGCGTATGCGGCAGCTACTTACTATTGTCGCACAGGAGCACCAGCGAACTTCCTGCGCAAATCGCATCACATCCTGCACATTGTGCTCGGCTGAAGTGCTTCGTCTAGACCTTAAGCCTCACATCAACAACGACTGCCCCAAACATGTCATCTCCTGCCAGGGAACAATTGTGGGATGCAAGTTCCACGCCGAGCGTGCCCAGGTTATCGCACATGAAGCCGCTTGTCCAATGGCAACAATGGCGCCTCACTTCCGCGAGCAGCAAGCCAGGATCGAGAGAAATGAAGCGCGTATGGAGCCTCTCACGAGGAAGGTTGGCATCCTCGAAGACGGCCTCACCAATATCACAAACTACCTGTACCCTGCCAATGGAAACGACACTTCTTTCCCAGTCACGGACCCCTTGAATGCCAACGACACTGACCCTCAAGCACCGACACCCGACTTCCGACTGCCACCAGCCTCGTTTCCCCCAGTTCCACCTACAACTGATGGCAACGCTGCCCAACCACCATTCGACTCCCAAATTCATCATCTACTCACATTACACGACTCCCTCCGCGAGGAAGTATCTCGCATCGCCAACGCCCTCACCGACCTCGACGGGCGCACAAACATGATGATCATCAACGAGAGCCAGCGCACCAAAGACGAGATGCTGCACGTCAACGCTGCGATCAGCAACATGCGCATGCATCTGCAGTGGGTGGTTAGCGCGACGCTCCAACAACGCTCTAATGCCGCTGGCAACTCCAGAACCCCAGGTACCACAGCCGCAACGGCAAGCGGCAGCAACCCAACACGCGCCACTGGCACTAGGCCCGGCCCTAGTGTCATGTCTCAAGGCCCTTTTCGACGCCTCAGCGATACAAACAGGCAGGATACTAAGTTGTAGTCGTCTGACATGGGGGTTGTTTTCTTTTGTTCTTCGTCTTGTTTCTGGTTGGAGAGCGGTCTACGCTATGGCATGATTTAACGAAAAGTGAGATTCCAGGCGTTTATGTTAAGAGGGGAACACACGAGTAGCAGTGTACTCTTCCCCGTAGGGTTTTGGGCGATTTTTTTTCTTTCTAGGAGTGTTAAGGGACAGGCTTATGATGTGACATGTAGATATACCCCCCCCCCCCCCCCCCCCCCCTTTTTTTTTTCCTCTCCCTTCGTCCTATCTAGGTCTACAGCGGAGACGGATATTTTATGAACAGTGGAAGAGAAAAAAAGCACTGTTAGCCATGAATGAAAGAATAATTAAAATATCATACAACATGTAACATCTATTCATCTGCGACCGTCTAAAGCCCGGTTGTCCTGTTCTTTCTGAAGACGTGTCATCTCTGTTCATTTCATACACTCACATCTACATCAAATCCTCTTCGCTAACCTCATCCCCTCGCCGACTAGCAAGATACACCCTCCCCGTCTCATACGCCCCTAGATACAATCCTGCACCCACAAACGTCCACACAGCCCTCAACGCACCACCTCTCCACAAACCCCTAACTCCCTTCTCCGCTACAATCTCTTTCCCAATCCCCCAACTACTCTTCTTCCCGCCTTCACCCCCCTGTATCAAATCCCTCGCAGCACTCTTAATCCCCTCCTTCGCCCCCTTTCCTTCCCCACCCTTCGCCTCCCCGGACCCCTCACCCGCCGAAAGCATAATCCGCGTCTTGACGACATCAATCGGCGTCGTAATGACCGCCGCCACAGCTCCGGCCGTGCCCGCACTAAACGCAGTAATACACCCGCTTTCCACAATCGTACCACGCGTTAGGCCGCGCTCATCGCGGTACTGCTTAATCGCTTCCTTCAAGCGCTCCAGCAGCGGGAACTGCATCGCTGTAAAAGGCAAGTTTCGCCCTGCGAGCGCCGTGTAGCCGCGCCAGAGGGCGAGGGGGTTGGACCGGAATTTTGAGAGGGTTTGGAGAGTTGCGTTTGCTTGGGGGGAAGATGATGATGATGTTGTTGATAATGAGACCATTTGGGCATTTTGCTTTATTACTTCTGCAGGGGTGAGGATGGCGCACGAGACGAGTTCGGCGAGGGAGGAGGCTGAGGCATGGATTAAGGGTGTGGGGAGGACGCCGCCTGGTGAAGAAGAGGTGGTATTTAGACGGGTGAAGAGGGATTTTGTGCGTTCGTAGGTTGTGAAGAATGCTCCTGCTATTTGGTAGAGTTAGATTTAACTGGGGTGTTTTGATGGTTGGAGATTTAAAAGATTCCGAGGAATTTACGGCTTGGGAGGATTATAGAGATAATGCAGCTAGTACAAATGGAATGCGTGTTTCTTACATGAAGGTAATGTGGCTATTATCACGCTTCCAATTCCTTGATACACGCCGCGAAACAAAGCCGGGTTAGGCTTCCCCGTCTGCGGATTCGTATACACTCTTGCATAGTTGGGCGATTGGATGCGTGTTTTCAGCGTGTCGAGCGGGTACACAAGGAGATCCACTGTAAAGGCTGCAATTGCGCCTGCCTAGAGTTTTTGTTTTTGTTAGCTTCTCACCCGTTGCTGTGTACTTTTTCTGCCAATTTAATATCCATCGTTCAACAATCCCTTGTTACATATCGCATATCTACTGCCGGTCTAGATATACATAGAATGGCGCGCATACCAGAAATCCATCACAGCTGTGTCGTCAATCACTTACAATTAAGATGTCCGAATTGGAATTGCCCGACATTTGCAACGATCCAAAGCTTGTTTCTCCCCGTCCCTCAACATATGATGGTACTATTGGTACAGAGCAGGACGTTGCGTGTAATTTTTTAGGAGTTGATCTACAGGGTTCTGGATAAGCATGTACTACGTCATCGGTGATGATCTAGGTGCGCACATAATCATAGTACATCACAAAGACATTTTTTTTTAGTAACAATGCATGTAGCGATGGTACCCAAAAGTTCCTTTCTTTCTCAAGTTTCTCTACTGAGCAACGCATTAGAAGTGTGGATGGTACTATTCCTATGCAGAACAACCTTCCTTACAGATTCTATTCCTACTTGTCATTCCATTACTGCTTTGGAAATTATCTGTCATCAACTGCAAATTATTTTTAAAAAAAACGAATGTAGGCAACAAGTCATTGCAGCAAGGTCTCGATTCCGAGATCAGAATCATGTGCAGGCTTGCGAGCAGTGATATCCAAAATCTCTGTGATCAGATAAAAATAACGCTTTATCGCTGTAACACAACCCGCGCCACGCTGCCCTACAGGCTGATGAACCTGCAAAAAAGAACCTGGGGTATCTGACTGAAGCCAGACGAATGCTGATGAGAGTGGGACTCGAACCCACGCCACTTTCGTGACCAGGAATATGATGTTAAGAAGACCTTAACCTGGCGCCATAACCAACTCGGCCATCTCACCGTAAGGGATTTGATGGAAGATCTCACATGTACAATTTAAATAATGTTGGCGTTAATCCTGGACATCAAAAGGCATAGGCTAATGCATTCTTGGCCGTGGCCATTGCCGCGTTCGCCAAGCTCAATACACTTCCTTCAACCCTATCGTTCTCGATATCGCGCGGGGTTTCGTAAACATGGTTGCATATTCATTAGAAGAGTTGACACAGAGTGAACACGGGATAGATATTAAGTTATCATGAATCCAGTATTTCAAGGTCTTCAGAAAATACGATTGGGAGGCTCTGTTGACTTGTAGACTGGTAAACTACTTTGGCCTTCTTTCACGTTCCCTCAAAATCTTGAAATATGACGGCTGCAAGCTCTTGCGGCGCCTACCCGCACATGAGAGCGAACATCATCCATTCATGGGTGCCGAGGTGGCTACTGGCCACTTCCTGCAGCCATAACTGTAATAGCACGTTCCCAAATGTACCAGGAGCTCTGAGGTAGTACAAATGTAAGTAAAAACATGGGATGTGCAACCCCACCAATTTGATTGACCCTTGCTATCACTGTGTTCATTGTCCTATCTAAGCACGGACCGGGCAGCCACAACTGGGCCGGACTGGTGCTGCGCCTCGCGTGGATCATCAAGCTCAACATCAGACACCACAGCCACCTTACCCTGCATCTAGCCAGCTAGCATGAGCTTCGTGAAGCACACATCCCCGCAGTGAGGTGGGCGCGCGCAAATGCAGCCATCGCTTGCGGTAAAGCGCCATGACGTATTGGCCTATCTCGTCGCCCTCCGTCTTCGCGGCTACTAAACGTACGGACCTGGGGCGCCCGCATGTCTCCAACGATGGCTTAGAGCGCAAGCAATCAGGCGACCAACACGCTGAACCAGACAGTGGTGCAGAGTCTCACCCAAAGGAAAGGAATGTTACGAACAACACAAGCGGAGTAGAAGAGAAGGAAGATGGGGAGCTATCACGACAAGCTGCTCCGAGTCTACCGGTAAAGGATGACATCCACGGAGCCATTGTTGCTATCAGAGTGACTAGGAGTGGTCACTTGTTTGCAACCCTCACAAAAACAACCCTCACAGTCTGGCAGACAAAGGTACCATGTGCTCGCCTCTTTGGTCGGCCTTCACTGATACACCCTACAGCCTACCGTTGTTTTGGCTTCTGTGTTACGCTCCGAACAATCCGTCAAAACATACGGCCCCAACATTGATGTGCTCGTTCGCCCCGATTCCCAGATATTTGTCGTACAAACCACGCTCGGCTTTTTGATTACGTATTCCCTTGCGACAGATCGTTCCTCACGTGTCTACAAAACCCAGTTCACAGACACGCATGGAGGACACGCGAGAAGAAGCAGTGCAATCACTGGCTTCAAGATACAACGGCAGCATGAGGCCAATGCGGGGCCGGGGGAGGGCAATGGCTTGAGAGAGCTCAGCCTGCGTTTCCGCATGGTCATACGGGTCGATGCCGGGATAATACGAGCCCTGGCTCTAGACGAGGAACTGATTGTCGCAACGGAAAAGCCTGCTGCTATACAATGCATTCGGTGGGCGCCAGACAGCACTGGAAATCAAACAAGCACCGAGCTATTATCCAAAATGACGTGGATTGGAAAAAAGACGACACTACGTGATTTAGTTCATGATCGACCTATGAACATATCCTGCTGGATTACGAATGATGGTCAGGCATTTGCTGTTCAAAAAGTCGCCAAAAAGGACAGTGAAGATCCAAGTCTTTTCCGCGGGCATGGCTTCCACATGCCCGAGGTAGATGCGGACAAAGGGATCAAGGCTGCGATCAATGCGCGGTTCTCTCTACTTGCGGTTGGCAGTGCCAGTGGTCAGATATATGTGTATACTGCAAAGGACTACACAGGCAATATTCCTCTTTCGCACAAGTTACGTCCGAATGTCACGTCGCCTGGGCAGTTGACTATCTTGACGTACTCGCCAGATGGGTACTGTCTGTTCGCTGGTTACGAAAATGGCTGGGCAATGTGGAGTGTATACGGTAAGCCCGGTGCTACCAGCTTTACCGCAGACAGGACGCTCTCCGAGACAAACAAAGAAGGGTGGCTTCTCGGCATCAAGGAAGCCTTTTGGATCGGTGGGGGCGCTGAGCTCTTGATGTTGGCTAACAACGATAATCGTCTATATACCATGGAAATGGCTCGAAGTGCGGTCACTGGTTGCTTCTCATCCGCCAATATATCACGGTCCTTGATGCAGACCAGCACCGGCTTCATGATCTATCGTGGATACGACCTTCCAGACCTCACGACTATATCGGCTGATGTCTCTTTGTGGCATCATGTACAGGTTCCTTCGGCCTATCTAGTCGACCAGTGGCCAATCAGAAGTGCAGTCATCTCAAACGATGGGCGATACGTCGCAATCGCAGGCAAAAGAGGACTTGCACATTACAGTGTGAATAGCGGACGTTGGAAAATGTTTGACGATCCGTTTGGCGAGAACGAGTTCACTGTTCGAGGAGGAATGTGCTGGTTTCAGCATGTTCTGATTGCAGCGGTTGAATGCCATGAATCTCACGAGGTACGATAAATGCGGGACGGTATTTAGCGGCCCATACTGACTTGGTCGTACCTAGATTCGAGTGTATTCTCGTGAGGCAGCTCTGGAAAAAAGCCGCATCATGCATGTACAGAAGCTCCCTGCACCAATAGTTCTGATTGCGCCCTCAGGAGAGGATTCGCTTCTGGTCTACACATACGAGAACGTCTTGTACCACTACGTTATCAGTGTCGCAGATGCCAGTGTCAAACTAGTTCAAGTTGGTCAAATTGCACTGCATGGCATTATCCGTGCACCTCCGCGAGTGCGAGCACTCAGCTGGATTTTGCCTGAAGACCAAATGCGTAAGTTCTACCAGAGCATGGTTCTACAGAAACTAATGTGGCTTAGACAGCGGAGACCCGTCCCAAGACGTGTCGGTTGCCACAATATTGTTCCTCGTGGACGGTAAACTTGTGCTACTGCAGCCAACTACAACAGAAGTCGGCGGGCTCAAGTATGAAATGCGCATCATTGCGCAGAACGTAGAGACGTATGCGCTCATGCGCGACCACCCTGCGTTTGCACTAGACAAGCAAGCTGACTCTTTGCCGCCAAGCCCTTCGGTAGGGCTCACAATGGACGGCATGCATGGCCATGATTTGCGCGATTCACTGTGGTTCTTTGATGGCCAAGATATGCGGGTGTGGATTGATATGCAAGACGTCCTGGCTTCTGCGTCTCCTGAGATTGGCAGAGAGTTGCCTACACCTGTGCACATTCCGGTCGACTTCTACCCACTATCTGCATTGATCAACAAAGCCATAGTATTTGGTGTTGAGTCTGAGTTGATCCAGCGCAGAGACACAAACTTTGCCTTCTTGCGCTTCGGAACGAGGGTAAGCTGTTCCGTCTCTCTCTATGGATGCCTTGCTGACATGTGTGGTAGACCCACTTATTCCTTCCCGCACTGCTGCGCTCCCATCTGGCTCAGTTCAATCACCCTGCGGCTCTACATCTCAGCCATCATTACCAGCATCTGCTTTACTTTCCTCATGCTTTGGAAATCTTACTGCACGAAGTGTTGGACGAAGAGGTTGACACCCAGCCGCCACTTGAACAAGCCCTCTTGCCGAGCGTACTATCGTTTTTAAGTTCGTTCCCGCAGTACCTTGATATTGTGGTGCAATGCACGCGCAAAACCGAAGTGCGCTCCTGGCGAACTCTGTTCTCGAATCTGCCACCGCCGGAAGAGCTGTTTGAAGAATCGCTCCAAAAAGGTAATCTCAAGACCGCGGGTGGCTACTTGCTTGTTCTTCATACGTTTGAAGAGCTGCGGTCGACGGGCGACCAGGTGGTGCGCTTACTGCAACGTGCCAAAGATGAAGGTGATTGGGAGCTGTGCAAAGAACTAGCGCGGTTTCTGATGGCTTTGGATGAATCTGGTGCGACGCTCCGTAGCACGCTGGAGCTTGTGGAGCTGAAGAGCCCGTCAGCAGAGTCTGGGTTGGGGCAGCCCCATTTCACCTTTGATTCTACTCGTCTCAATGTGCCGTTGAGAGGGCGGGGCAATGGGCATCGTGCGTTGGGAGGATTAGGCGGATTAGGCGACGATTTTGGGGCGAACAGTGTGAGCATCACGTCGGAAGAGAGCGATGGTGTTAGCCCTGGAGACGTTGGTGCGAGTCCTGGGAAGGGAAACGGACAGCAAGCTCGCAGTGACTATTTTGGTCTTGGACTGAGCAACTGACGCCAGTAGCAACAATCCCAAGAGGCTTGGTAGACAAGTCTATTAATACAACCATGTACCATGTCCTTGTGTTGTATCACGCGTCTAGCAGTGCTAAAGCCCGTGTTGGCAGAGATAGGCGGTCTAGCCCGCTGGAGTAGCTGAGGCTGCAGCCACGGTCCCAAAGCTGTGGTAGAGGTACAAGCATGCCAATGATTTCACAGCTCGCGCTCGTATGGACTCCACCGGGCTGCTTACGGAATTCGGCGCCAGATGAGTCGAAACGAGTGATTGGTAAGTAGGGCGGCCAACACGCCTATAGCAATGTCATTTACACCCAGCTCAAGGCATGGCGCACCCAACCCGCCGGTACGCCGGTAAGCGAACGTTGATGATATGACGATGGCATTGGTGAGTTTGTTGTGTCATTTGAGATTGCATTCGAGCTCGTATCTTGTGTACGTAAAGTCATGGCAGCCATGTGCGCGCGTGTTTGAGCCAAGGAGGCCTTTGTGACGTGAGAGGGCCGGGCCCGTGGCTCATCTGAGAGAGGTGTGTATAGATAAGGGGGGAGGGGACGGCATTGGCGTTCCTTGGGAAATGTCGCGGGGGGGTGTGTCGGAGGCGGTGAGGCCGGTTTGGCGTCTGGAGCGTAACATGGTGCGATTGGCGGCAGGCTTTGCACGTGTGGGACGGCATCCAATGGGGGTGTCGGCCATGTTGCAGGGCGACCGACACTGATGGGCTTCGGCACTGAGGCAGTTCAGGAGGCGGACTGCGCGGGCGCCAGAGCCATGGGCCGGCGGTCAGGCCAGCAATGTGCCTACCACCAAGCGTAGGCCCACGGTTCGTTCGCCCGCGTTGGCACCAGGAACACAGCCACGGCCGCCATCCGCGCCCATGGCCTCTGTATCCCAGCGACACCACGTTGCCACGCGTTGGCCCAGCATGTGCTGCATGCCGCTCAACTGCCTACTGCCTGCTTCGCGGGGCAACACAAGGCCGCCCTTAGACGGCACGTCCTGCGCTTTGCGGAATGCTGGCTCAGCCTGACTGGCAAGGCACACAGACACAGGCACCCGCACGCCTACATATATGTCTTCATCAGGCCCCCATACTCGCTCAGCCCTATCTGATGCTGACCGATCCCTCGACCGCTCCTCCTGCTACTGCTCCAAGATATTTGCTGGTCTGATCGAGGAACCGCCCATTTTTCTACACCATTTCCTTGACCTCTGTGCTGGGCACACCCCCTCCCTTCCCTTTGGAGCATCGAGCTAGTCGATAACAATGACTGCCCCTCCAGCAGAGCCCTTTCTCTTCGCCGCCACACATCACATGCATTTCGCCTATCCCTCACCTGCATCCACTGTCGGCTCTGATACGACCTTGCATTGCAGCCCTATGTCGCCACGTTCGGAGATCAAATGTAAGCGAAGCTCTCTTCGTCTTCACTGATGAGTCGGATGTGCGCGCGTTGAGTGCACTACATAGGCAGCAAGCCTGTCATCACCATGCCGAGGTCTCGTTCAGTGCCTGCACCTGCACCCACACCCGCACCTATGTCTATTGCCAATTCAACGCCACTCACTTGCATGGACATGAACGTTCGACACTGCCGTCCTATCGCCTCTTGTATGGCACCATATACTGACAGCACACGTAGCACTGCGTTCGCGCAAGACGTCGAGCGTTTCGCCGACAGAATCATCATCCAAGGATGGAGACTATTGTTGGATTGTCGCAAATGAGCCTGGCAAGTTCAAATCCAAAGATACTATGCACAAAGTGCGCCAAACAGCCATGACCAGCTTTCTCAAGACTGGAAAAAGCAGAGAGGCTGCAAAGTCGAGGGCGGGTAGCGAGGCTTCCGACGAGCCGCACTCAG
Organism: Bipolaris maydis; assembly: GCF_028858645.1. Taxonomy (NCBI): domain Eukaryota; kingdom Fungi; phylum Ascomycota; class Dothideomycetes; order Pleosporales; family Pleosporaceae; genus Bipolaris; species Bipolaris maydis. The sequence goes on along the minus strand of NW_027093863.1, from coordinate 1,478,167 downwards.
GCGAGGAGACTCAAAGTCGCCCAATCGCCCAGCCCAAGAAAAAGAGCAGCGGTGGAAAGAAGCCAGCTTCCCCTGGTGCTTCTTCGAAATTAAAGTCGAAAGACGGCGACCACTCAAGTCCTGATACCAGGATAGCAAAAGTAGAACCACAACAATCTACTGTTGCCCGAACGCCCATAGTTGTTCCTATAAACCCTCAAATCAACTATGCGTTTGACAAACACAACATTCCGCCATTAAGATGGATAGGCGTGAGCCTGGATCCCTTCGGAACCATGTTCCAATCGAGTAACCCACACGTTTCTGTCGAGAAATTGAAGCACCACTGCAGGACGTACTTTGGCACACGAAGCCTCGGCAGAGTGTGGATACCAAAGTGCCTCGACCACCCTCACACTTTTCTTAGTACGCTGTTTATGGCATCTGCACATGACGACGTTATACGGCAGCGCGATGTCGAGAGTCTCGAAACTGCAGCATTGCGCCAAGACGTCGTGGAACTTGTTGTAGACAAAATCCAGGAGTCAACAACAAGGACAGATGATGCTAACATCATCGCGGTCAGTCAGCTCATTCTTGGTGAAGTCATCAGTCGGACAGAGATGAGTCTGGCTTATCATCAGGACGGTATGGAGAAGATGATCAAAGAGCGCGGTGGGCTAAACGAATTGGGTATAAATGGCTATCTGGCATCTGCAGTCTCTTGGGCACACCTGGCGATCGCGGTCTTGCGCGAAACAACACCTAGCGCAATGTATGTCGAGTATTGCGTCAATAATTCGACTAAGAACTACCAGCCTAATGTCGCAGCCCCAGAGTCTCCACTCTACTGTCCCCGCGGGAAATATGTGACAGTCGAGGATTCACGATCAGTCGCGTATCAGCCAAATATACTGAAGCTCCTGAACGACATGCGGACATTGATTGAAGAGTTTCTTGAGGAGTCGAAGGACGCCCAATGGAATTCGAACAAGCTCACAAGCATGACCTACCGCATTACGCAATACCCGGCCTTGGAACAAATGTCTAGGGACAATGTGCGTACACAAGAAGACTGGAAATACGAGGCGATACGAATCACTGCCGTTGTCCAAGCATACGCAATCAACAACCGAATCCAGCTGTCTGATGCCATTACACATGCATGTCCAACGCGAAAAATGTCTACAGTTTACACATCGTCACTAGCCTCGCAATCCAGTGAATCCCTACCTTCGCCTTTTGATGTTTCATACAGTACCCCAGATACGGATTACTCGACGAGTCCATCATTCGGCGGCTCATTCAGCCTTGGCTCTTCTGCACCACAGCCGAGCTTTCCCTTTGTCCACCGATCCTCGGACGCCTCCACCGCTTCACACTACCCTTCATTTTCTTCCCAATCATCTGTCTCAGCAGAGACACTGCGCAATCAACGACGTTTTACTACACTCTCAGAAGTCAAGGATGCACTGGAAAAATCCAACCTCTCCGACTGCTGGGGCGACATGGCCGGCGTGCTCCTCTGGATCGGGCTCGTCATGGGGGCCGCCAGCTACCACGAGAAAGACAAGGTGCTACGACGATACTTTTCCGCGCTCACGATACGAGCGTGCATCATGCTCTGCTTTGAGCATCCAGAGGCTATGCACGCCACCATGCTCAAGATGACGGACGTGGTCGAGGCGTTGCGAAACAAGGACGAGGTGCAGATTGTGGCTAGTAGGAGAGAATCTGAAGCACCGCGCAAACGAACAAAGGCGTAAAAGAGAGAGGGCAGAAGAATCGTCGCCGGTGAGGTTGCAATAAGCTTTTCTCCACAGTGGCGATGTTCTTTTTTTGTTTTGGATGACCGTGCGGGCAAGGCTGTAGGGCTGATATGCGGCCCCAGTACCAAATTTGGAGTTGCAAAAAAATTAAAGTTGGCAGGGAATTCGGTAGCCATGTTTGTTTCCTCTTTCTTTTCTTTTCTTTTTCTTGCCAGCGGTGGCATCCGATTTCTTTTGTCGTTGTATGATATCATTGGGGCCTCCTTCTCGGCTTTTCTTCTTCTTCTTCTTCTTCTTCTTGTTTTAGCAAAGCGTTGGAGTTGGCGCTGAGACCAGGTAGCTGTGGCAAAATGTTCAAGTGATCTCTAACTAGTGGAGACTCTCGTATTCTTTCAAGACATTACTTTGGATGTACACATACATACACACCTTAGTTGTATTGTGAACAATCGTGACTTTGATTCATCAGTGTCATCTATTACAGCCTCTGGGTACACATGCCCGTGTTCCATCTTTCATTAACCACATCCACGCAACTATGCCTCATCCTCCAGAACTATCAAGCCGTTGCTGTGCAGCAACCTCTTTCTTAACCGTGAGTAACATCCTTGACGGTGCCATCCTCATCAACGTGTACGTTCAACCTGTCTGGCTTGAAATCCATAGTCTTCATCGAGTCGGGTCTGAGGACGCGGTGCTGCTCTGGGAGATCGGTCTTTGCAAAGGTCTGGACAATTTTCATGAACTCGTTAGTAGTCGGTTTCAAACATGGTAAATAGAGTATCGCAGTTTTAGGGGAAAAAAAGGGGGGGGAAGAGTGGAAAAAACGAACCACTTCATCATGCTTCTCGCCAATCTTCTTGCCCATGAGCTTGGTCATCCACTCCTCCTTGGAGTTTCCATCCTTGGACTGGATACCGGGGACTACGAGAGGCATTTTGCGTGGACGAGTCGTGTAAGATCTTGTAAAAAGAAGTCGTAGGGAAGCCGTTTGGGCAGGGCCTTTTGAATGTGCAGGAGTTTCGTTGTGAAAGGTGTTGTGTTCTAGTGAGGATAAGAGAAGGGAGGGGGATGGACGACCGAGTACTTATGTATGCAAGTTCGGCTTAGTAGTGGACCCAGACCCTTGCTCGTAGTTAGGCTTGGGGTGAAAGAGAACTTGGCTGTTTGATGGGGCGGCGTGGCGTGGCGTGGTGGTCACCAGGCGGCAGAGATTAGGGCCATGTTTGCGTTGCGTTGCAGGCGGGGGTGACGTCACCCGTGTCTAGCCGCGGTGAGAAGGTGGGGGTGAGTGTAGGGCGGGGTTGCTATTCGACTGGTTCTCGCAACTCTGGTAGCTGGCATGCGCCGGCTTGTTTCTGTTTCATGTGGTCTAGAGGGGATGGGACTGACGTAGTTTTGTGTATGGATAGGCTAGTAGGTGCTTCTGGATCTTTACTCGATCTTTTGGTTGTGTCTCACATGTAACTTGCTAGGCTGGGTTCTGACGTACTTTTTTTGTTCGCTACGCGCGCTGTATTCTAATTAGATAGGGGTAACAATCTTGGGCAACTACAAACTTAGTGGAGCAAAGAGGCTTGTCTTGCAACTGGGATTGTCTACCTTCCCTTATCGTCTGGCTCAGTGATATGGATCAACATCAAAGCATTTCCATAAAGACAAAGTCTTGAGCAATAAACTCGATGCCAACGATAATTAGTACCGCGATATGACACATGATAGATTAACGGATTTGCAAGAAAGTTTTGGATCCCGTTGTGGTTTGACATTGATAAATGAACTCTGGCGATTCAGGGTCCAAAATGTCAAGGTGTCTTGAAGTCTGCACAGGGCACCATGCAATCTAGAGAAATGACACAAGTTTGTTTGCATAGCTACAACTTGACATGGGTAGGCTTGCTGTGCTACCCCAAGTTTAAGTGCATTTGTAGGGCAAGCTTAAAATGACTACAATGGAACTATCGATCGTCTCTTGTCTCCTTAGGTACTGGCAATAGAGATGGATCTTAGATAAAGCTGGCGATTTTAGTCCGTTCACTGCGTTGCTGCCTACTTGGACCCAAGATGAAGATTAATTATTGAGTATGCTGCTCATTTGGTTACCCCTAGATTGTCTGAAAGTGTACACTGAGGTTTCCGCTTGTACGATTAAACCGCGATTCAACCCACTTATATTATAAGCCAGGATAGCTCTGACAATGTGTTGAATCATTCGGCCCACAATCCACATTTAAAGTGTTCATACTGGTTGACGGTTCCGTTTCCGATAAAAGTCTAGAATTGCGCCCAGACCTCAACGCGTGCTCACGCGTCAGGGTCCCACTAAAACTATCGCATTCGCACCTCCACATCTACTTCCAACCAACATACCGACCTCAATCACACACCTCTCCACCCCACCCGAAACTTCTAATTCCCTCTAGCGAGTATTTTGTAGTTCACAATGCCGCCCAAAAAAAGCAACGTATCCGCCGTGTCAACTGAACCCAGTCCCGTAGCACCAAGATCAGCGCCGCGGGATGACAGTCTGGGTGTCGAGGTGCGCTGCATACTGAGTCAGAAGCGGAGCGCAAGGCTGATGACCCGACTATAGGATCTGAATTTGCCCAAATCGATAGTGCAGCGTCTGGCTAAGGGTGTGCTGCCGCCGAATACTCAGATCCAAAAAGATGCGCTACTTGCCATGAGCAAGAGTGCAACCGTGTTCGTCAACTACATTACATCATGGTATGTCTGCCTACTCTCTGCTACTATGCCCAATGTTGCATGTACCAAGCCATCTTGTTATACTGCTGAATTAGCACTAACAATGGGATGTTGATAGCGCTGCCGAAAAAGCCCTTGGCAACGGCAAGAAAACTGTCATGCCCAAGGATGTTTTCGATGCCATGCAAGAACTCGAATTTGCTTTCATGCTGCCCCGTCTTGAAGCCGAAGTTACAAAGTTCACGAGCATACAAGCCGACAAACGGAACACTTATAGGAAAAAGGTCCGCGAGGAGAAGAAGGCATCATCGTCAACCGGAGGTGCAACAGGATCCACGCCTACGAAACCAACGGCGGAAGGAGATGTCGTTATGGAAGAGGCAGATGATGATGGAGAGAGGGCAGCGAAGAGGGCAAGGCGAGAAAGTGGGGATAACGTCGAGGGAGATGTCACCGAAGAAGAGGGGGATGAGGCAGCAGACGTTGAGGACGAGGAGGTCGAGGATGATGAGATTGAAGAGGAGGTCGAAGAAGAGCGCTTGGTAGAGGATCCGCTCGAAGAGAAGGAGAACAGAGAGGACGATGATGACGACGAAGATGGCAACGACAGTGACTGAGGGGCTATGCTTTTTCGTACGGGTGTTGAGATATCACTGCATGGAAAAGGCGTTTTGGTGGAACAGAGTTGAACATTGATGTTTATTCATGAATGGAAGCACAGAGCTATCCAGGTGCGCAATGCACTTGCTCGCACAAAGATGCTTCATATAACTTGTACGTACGGCTCGATACCCGACAACGCGCTTGGACATGTCATACATGGCGTGTTGTTCTAATGCCATAGACATCATGCCTTGCATACGTTGCATAACCACAATCCAGCAATGTCTTCACCTCATTAAGCAGTATGACGCTCCAGTCTCTCCTTTCAGCGCTTCGTCTTTGCAGCCACGCTCGCATCTAAAGGATCACCGTACCGCACTACCTAGATGTCAGCCAACTTTTCTTCTGAAAAATAAAACTACACGAAAAGGGATGTCGCTCACGTTTGATCATATATCCCTTGTCAACAATGTTGTCGAGTGCTCTGTTTTCCTCCTCCCTCGCCCTTGTATTCATCCACTCGTAACCCGGCTGATCCTCTTGCCTGCTCCACTGGTAACCTGTCTCAGGATCTGTATGTGTCCCGCTTGTGCCCAGGGTGTTTGTTGCCGAGGACTGCAGTGTGCCACCAGACAACGGGCGCTTGCCGTTGGAGTTTACACCCAATGTCTCGCGAGTCTGGGACTGGGAGTTTGGCGGCGAGATTTCGTTTACGGCGGCAAGATTTGCGTTATGCGGCGTAGCTGGGTTGTTTGGCAGCGCCTCGTCGGGGAACATTTCATCGTCCGAGGCATTGCGGGGGGAAGAGTGCATGGTGGAGTCTCCATCGCGGTCTGATGGGGGCGTGAGCTCCATACGCGGCCGCTTGGACTCCATACTGGGTGGTGTTGACAGAGTAAAACTTACCAGACATCTTGGCGAGAGTTTTGGGCTTGCAAGCCGATTGTAGCTATAGCGAGGGCGTTTGCGACACAGGGTGAATGCAGGTGCGAGGCAGCAAGCAGTGAAATGACATAGCGCAGCAGCTATCTAATCGCGGGATGTGGTGGCTAGCTCCCGCTGCAGACAAGGGTCGTCGGTGGAACCCTCGAAATATTGGCGGGCTGCGACATCATAAGCCCAGACCGACACACCTCTTCTTCCGAGGTAGCTTCCAACAACAACACCATTTCTTGGATTCCTCTTACTTCTACAACCGGATAAACTCAGAGATAAGATGCCACCGAAGAACGCGCTCGCTGACGCCTGGGATGACGACTGGGAATCTCTCGCCGACGTACATGTGCCCCTCTTCGCTGCTTTCATTCGCTCACGCCTTGTAGAAAGAAGAGGAGAAGCCAGCCGAAGAGCAACCGAAGCCAAAGCTCACAAAGGCACAACTCAAAGCCCAGCATGCTGAATTCAACAAGCAGCTTTGGCAGGCCGCGTATGCCACCCCTCCCACCCCCTTCATTACGTCCCGAGCTGACGACTGTGGATAAGTGAGAACCCGGAGCCCCAATGGTACCCTGAAGTACACCCTGCACCTGCCGTAGCAACCTTCAAACCAAAAGTCACAATGCTCGCTCGCAAGCCCTCTCCTCAGGTTCTTTCCCGGAACATGGCCGGTATGAGCCTCGAAGACGACGACAGCGAAGAAGAGCGTAAAAAGAAGGCCGAAGCAGATTTCGAAGAGCGAAAGGCACGTGCGCAAAGGGAACGAGCAGAAAAAGAGCGCAAGTATGCTGAGGCACGTGAACGTATCTTTGGCTCGCCAGCCGCTTCTGCTACAGAGGACTCGCGCAACAACTCCCCGAACAGGCCCACGAGAGGAAAAGGCCGAGGACGTGGTGGGAGGGACAGCCAACCCAGGTCGAGCAACGAGCAGTCACCTGCACGAGCCGCCGCTCCTGCACGCCAGCTCTTCGACCCAAGCTACACCCCGAAGCCTGGCTCAGTGCATGGTCAAAAGAAGGAGTCTGGTATCAGCCGTCCATCAACACCGGGTACACAAGAGAAACCAGTCCGCCAACCCCAAGGGCCTGCAAGAGGCGGTGGACGGGGCTTTGGACCCAGAGGAGGTTACGGAGGTGTTCAAGCAGGCCCATCAACATGAGCTTGTAACATTTTTGTTGCACTGAAAAGTAACTCCGGGTGTGTTACTGAAGTCTCTCGATACTTTCCATACTGGTTTTCAAACGACGATAGATGGAGCAACTGAGTGAAGTACCATCTTTTTCTGAGCATTCGAGTAAAAGGAGGCGCATCCAAACAATCGCTTAGAAATTAAACGGCCTCCCAAGGAAACCTGGGATCAGTAGAGCGGCATCGACAGAGAACTTACCCTGGTACAGCAAACCCAACATCAAGCACCTGGCTCCCTCGGGTTCGTTGGGTCACCCTTCACATTGTCAGGTGACTTGAATACGCACGAGAAAGGATGCATATTCCATGCATAAACCATCGATAGAGATGCTTCGTATTCAATGATGGTTTGCGCGTCTCACCGCAAACATCCACATACAGAACAGCCCACTCTGGCTCCACGATACGATACCTGGTCGCAATTTTGTCAAACTCTACCTTCATCCAGCTTTTCACTGAGCTTTTGAGAGGTGCTATAGAGAACGGCATTCCTACTGGAAGTAATGATGGTCAGGGGGGGGAGGGCCCCAAAGGCACATACAGGGAGCAAGATAGAGAGGTGACGAAAAGATTGGCGAAAATCCTGAGGCTGGAAGGACATGATTTTGGAAACTCGGAGGTATGGAGTTTTTTTTATGGAAGCAGATATGTTTCCATTGGTAGCACACGAGACTTGGGCCCCGATAAAATGCCCGATACATCAAAGACATAGGTGTGGCATATAGCGGTCTCGACTTCACTACATTAAGAGAATGTTCAACATATCAAAGTACTTCAGACTGCTTATTGAAATTAAGTAAGAACGATTCTAGGCATTTTTACTAGATTTGGTATACAGCTGGAGATTGAAGTCTCGATCCTTGCTCTAACGATATTTGGGGGTACTCGTGCTGCACTTTCAACCGCAGTGAATTCCAATTACAATCACCATTCAAGGTCACGCTAATTTACATGCTCTCTCCCTCATAATCCTCTTCTTCGTGCTCTCGGGCCGGAACGCTCCATACCTGGACCTCGTTCCTTGACGAATCCTACAAGTTGAGTATGCAGTCCATTTCAACACACACATAATCCCTCAATCCGTCTGCATATCCTCTCCAACCTGACATGATTCACTAGAACCTATCGACAACCCCTGCATAGCAAGATTTGCCGCGTACTCGTCGACTATAAGCTTGATGTTGCGGTACTGAGTGCTGCTTGGCCCAAACGTTGCTAGTGCGTTGCGGAGAGATGTTTGGAGCTGTGTCGATATGAGTGATAATCAGATGTAGTAGTGAGAGATGATTGTATTCTGAAATAAGAGTATTGGCGTAGAAACATTTTGTTGGGCCAGTTATCAAACGAATGAATGACCACTTACAGAGAGTAAGAGATCGTCTGGTTGAGATGGCATAGTTGCTCGTGAACTCCAAGTTTTTCTAAGATGGTGCAAGAAGTCGATGTCGTCGTCGTCGGTAAAAAGAGTAGAAAGGGAGACTCGTGACGACGTGAATCTGGTAGCGTATTGAGCGATACCGATTACTAAATCTTGAAGTTCTTTTTGGACTTCACGGCGAATGGCAGACGTGGTTAAGTGTGAGTCTTAGACCCAAGCTCGGAACAGAGCGGGGCATTTCGCTACGTGCTTACCCCACACTTCGTGTGAACGCATGAATTTGATTGATGCTCAAAACCCATCACTAGCCTTTTAATGTTTTGGAGAAGTGCTGTTGGGTAAGCTAGAGGCTCTTCAGATCAAAACTTGAAGATATAGTTTATAAAATTGAGTTATTGTTCATTCAATTCACAAAGGCAAGATGGCCGAGTGGTCTAAGGCGCTGCGTTTAGGTTCGTTCTAAACATCCTCCGCAGTCTTCACGGGCGTGGGTTCGAATCCCACTCTTGTCAACATCTTTTTTACTTTTTTTGTTGAATCTAAACATTCTAGTAACACCATTTTCTTTTTGGGGAGGGAGGGGGAAGGAAGCGTGAATTGCGGGCAGTTGGCCAGGTACTGGTGGCTTGAGCTCACTTCCTTTTTGGAAAATCATCCTATTACAGAAGTGCTGGCTTGCTAGTTTATGTACAGTTATGTTCTCGAATACAATAATCGCTTATTGTGGACTGCAGTGTTTGAGTCCAAACCATGTAATAGCACGTGTCTTTTCTTTGTGCCTGTAAGGGTACAAATATAACAGGTTAAGCAGTACGATAACTATGGTAATAGGGAAAAGAGTTTCTAATCAAGGACCCGAATTATACAGTACTTTAGTAAAATAGCTACCAAAGCATTTATCAAATATAATAGGTGCGGCATGATTCTTGGGTAACTTTTTGTCGAGTTGGATCGTAGGCGATAATATGAGGAGAATGAAGATCACCACGAGAATAGTGCTAATGGAACTCCCTCTATCTGATCTTTTTTCTCTCTCTCTTTACAACGGACGCGCCTAATGTGCCACGTGAGAGTTGATTAGATGTGAGTTGCGGCAACGAAGCCAAAACACCAGACCTACAAGCCAGCAGTGCAAGACGATCAAAACCAGGGACACGACATGTTCGATCAAAGGGATGGAGATGATCTCTTCTGAAAACGAAAAGTGGAAGGACAGGGATCTGACGTTCAGTATGGCTTGAGTGGCCTGCATGAGTGTAGAGTCATCCTGTAGTCAGTATTCTAGCACTTCACCCCATAGCCACAGAAGAAGAAGAAAAAACCCCCTTAGAGTCACACGCCCATCTATCAGAGTCTACACCTGATCTTGCCGCCATGGCGAATGTGCAACATATACAGGACTTGACATGGAACTTACGTGTTGTACTGTGAATCATGAGCATTAAAGCACAAACCTGCTCAGCGTGACTACAGTATGACACACACATCAACCACTCATGTGCCGGCAAAGTCATGCTTGGCTGCAACAGAGTCATAGAACACCAGGCATCACCCATGATCGAACGCAGGAGTCATTGATAAAGAATAGATGTTTATAAGGAGACTATCGCATATACTAGAGCACGAAAACATTCTCACTAACAAACTCGTCGAGAAACCGAAACATCGTCAGCACCACATTACCACTCCCGCCAGGCGGAGTCAATCTAAAACCACATCGGGGAGACTGCACACCGGCGTCCAAAAAGATAAGCACAAGGGCGCGTAAACACAAACAGTGGGTGATACGACCGCGAAGGAAGCCAAAGAAGGAGTCGCGAAGAAGCAACGAGAAAGGAAAAACTTTTGCCGAAAGGCAAGGCTGGTTCTTCACCAGCTCCTAACGACCACTGGGGGACCATATGAGAGAGACGAGGACATTCATTGTCCGCTGTATCCATGAGCCATAGCAATACTCTTCCACTTTTCAACCTCAGCCTGCAGCTCAGAGTTGCGCTGCTCGAGGGTGCTGACATGATCAAACTTGCGCTGACGAGACTCACGAGCAGCAAGCGTGTTGCGTGCTCGCTTCAAAGCGACCTTGTCATTGGGATCTACCGTGATGCTTGGTAGAGGACCCTTTCGCCGACGAGACTTGCTGACGCCATTGATGGCAGGTGAGTTGGTAACAGATGACTTCCTTCGAGTGTAGCTGTCCAAAACGATGGGGGAGCCGGTGCTGGAAGAACCAGATCGCTCCATTGACTGGCTGCTGATGGTGCGCTCCAAAGGCATAGAGATGGCGGGCGCATAGACGTTATCAGGAACCTTGGTCTCCTGCTCGGGGAACAGAGAGAACCAATCACTTGTGTCCGTCATGTTGGGCTCGCCGTTGAACATGGGCGAGCACTCGAAGCTATCGTTGATGAAGGGGGAGTCACCGATATCGGGAGAGGTCAAGTTTGTGAACGCCGTAGATGGGGGCGCAGACCCAAAGGCATCATTGAAGATGTCCTTGGGGGACACGGTGCGCGTAGACCCGGCGGCAACAGAAGGATCGTTGATCGCCGTGAATGCGGACACCGAGTCCAGAGAAAAGCTTCCGTTGTTGAAGTTGGACATCAGGCTTGCGCCCGAGTCAAACGAGTTGTTGCTGTTCAAGTCTGCCGGCATGGTGAGCTCGGAGTCGAGAGCACGTAGAGGATGCACCGTACCTGCCATGTTTGTGGCGTTGTGGAGTTGGGGAGTGTTGTTGCTAGAGCTGGAAAACAGGGGGACTGGGGGACGCTGGCGTAACCGTGGCTGTTGGAATTCTGTAGTGGATGACGGGGCAGAATTTGCGTAGAAGTGCTGGCCGTTGTTAAACGTATGCTGAGGAGCGCTGGGTGCTCGCTGAGGCCGATGAGAGACCGGAGCTGGTTGATCGTAGAGGACAAAGTCCGGCTGACGATGCGCGAATGCGGGTTGACTCGTATTCAATGGTTGCCGAGAGGCGTTGGGAGCTGGTGAGGAAAGCCATGTTGACTGTTGGGAAGCCGTGGTGGACGACGTGAAGTCGAACGGGGAGGAAGACGGCGAACTAAAGCTGCACGAAGCTAGACTTGAGTTCAGAGGTTCCAAAAAGGAAGACTCTGAGGGTGTGGATGGAATGGGGAGAGTGGGTATGGTGGCGGGATCCAAGGTGTCGGCTGTGAGTCGACTGCGAGACGCGGGGGAAGCTAAAAGGCAGCCATTATGATGACTGTCTTGTGTGATGCTTGTAGTTGTGGATGTGGTGAGTAAGAGAGAGCGAAATTCCAGGCAGCGAGGGAAGTGGGGGGTTAAAAGTGTTTGGAAGCGAGCGCGGCTTCACAAAGGCCCGACCTGTGACTCACAAAAGCTGCAGCAGCGCCAGTGCCCCTCAGCCAATAGCCTCGCCCCGCCACACCCTCGTCCATCAGCCCTAGCTCCCAATTAGGCGGCCGGAAGCTGGCCCTTTGCGACACGGCGCACTCGGTGGATGCGTCGCATCTCTTGAACGCCCTCATTTCCATGGACAGCACACCTACACTGCACAGAGCACAAAGTCCCGTGCCTCGTCTTCTGCTGGCCGCGCACAGCGGGCTCCTCGTCGCCATCACCACCACCACCAGCCCAACCCATGGGGGACTTGCCTCGCACCGCACCGAATTTCAGGCATCAGCATTTGTGCGCTTGTACCAGTAGGGCGCGCAGCATGTTACATGGGCCCCATGTCAGCTGCGCGCTGAAGCCACTTGAGATGATTGCCAAAAGGGCAGCCTGACGCGGGCGAGAGGGCTTAGGTGCTGCGCCCTTTTCATCCATTGCATATTGGTGGATGCGCGGTATGCGCTCCCTCAGTTCCATCTCGACTCATTGGCGTCGTCTGTCCAGGCTTCCGCGCGTGCCCAGGCGCAGCTGTGCGCAATTGGAGGACCCGGTGCAGCGGGGAAGCAACTTGTTTCAAGAGCGGTGAAGACAAAGGTGAAACTATGTCTGCTGGCTTGGACATCCAGCTCGTCGGATCAAATGTCCTTACGTATGCACTCGGCCTGCGAATGGAACGTAGGCACGGCACCCGGGCCTCTTATCGATAGCAGACCCCGTATTCAGCCGCTCCAATCCAGCTAAGCGGCTCAGCGGCATCCCTGCCACATGCCCGCTCCCCTTTGCGACTGGTTCTCTCTGCCACCACGGCTGCCCTCGCTTCACGCGCTGTGCTGTCTGGCCCCTCTATCCGTAACCTGCGTCGCCGGCCGACAGCAATCTGGAATATTGAACAGCAAATCCCACTTCACCGCGTGCCCCTGAATCCAAATGCACTGCCCACGTCCTCCACGGCCGCGGATACCCACAAGCAGTTCGACTCCACAACCTAGCTCCGCCAGAGACCTCAAGGCCTCTTGTCCCCGCATGATCATGGTTGATGAGCAGCCCTTTAGTTGCGTCGCCGGACTTGCCTCGCTTTCTTAGTATCCCCTTCCTTCATGGACACATGAGCGCTACACAACGCTCGTCGTGCAGATAGACAGCATGCAATCTACATGCCGTCATTAAGTGGGGCGCATGTCTTCCTGCGCCCGTTGCAGCCATCTGCACGTGAGAGTGCATGGAAGTATTGCGTCTCCACATCATGAAAGCTTACCTTGTTTTGCCTTGGCATGTAGCCGCTAAGACTCAGAACTCCAGTACACGACGGCACTGAGCCAGTCTCCTTTTGGGGAAGCCGTCATTTGTCTCCGAGTAACCCTCCGTGAGGTCGCATCATGCCACCAGGTCAAGGGTCGGTGCGAGCAGCGGAAAAGCTACACGCAGCTTGCGATGAGTGCAGTGAGTACCTCAAGCTAGGCTCCCACATTAGCCTTACGCATCTCAACAACACCCAGGGACACGAAAGCTGAGATGCTCTGGTGACACGCCAAAATGTCTTCGTTGCACAAGAGAACAGATAGGTTGCGTTTACTCGCCTCAGAAACAGATGGGCAGACCCAGGAAGAGGAGGAGAGAAGGCGAGGCAGGCGAATCTGCTACGTTCGTCCAAGGGCGCGATGAAAATACTGCTGTTTTGAATAGTTTTTCTGAGATGCAAAACTGTTCTGATTTTGATGGCTTAATCTCCCCACCGCTCCTCCAAGATACATACTCCTCAAACGAGTCATCAGGACATGAAGCTTTGACACCAGGGCAATTCGACTTCACTTTCCCTGAACAGTTGGGAATATTACCTGGGCCTAACTTCACGTATGTGCCCTATGTCCAAGGACACACCAACACACTAAAGAAGCCCAGGTCTTATTTGGAGCCGGCAATTGACCCATCATTGTGGGAGCTACAACCTGACACGTTGACGAACAACATTAATGACCCCCTATCAGACCAACAGATTGCAAGGCCATGTACCTGCATTACAACAACGTGGATGGTACTTACGGAGCTACAAGCTATCACAACCTTTGACTTTCCCCAAGTAGTCATACCCTTAAGAAATGCCATGTCTGCATTGGCCAACATAATCAACTGTCCACAGTGTCCCAAGGACTCCTTCAGCGCGATACAGAATGTCCAATCCATCGTTTCTCTGATGAAAGCAATAGTCCAACGCTTCAACAGTGTGCTATTAGAAGTCGATCGCGAAGCTGTTCGCCTTGAAGAAGCAGGTCAGAAAAAAGCATATCGGATTGGTGACAATAACCCTGCTTTGTCTCACCTACATACTGGAACCTCAGACTGTCCAATGGGCTTCAATATTGAACTCGAACCCAAGGACTGGCGGCGTCTAGTCAAGACTGCGCTCAAGACAGAAGTATACGGAAAAGGAAGCAATCCACGGCCACTGCTAGACCTAGTGAAGAAGAGCGAAATGAGACAAGAGGAGTGGCACAATGACCGACACTCTTGGGTTGATGAGATGATACAGTTACATGGTGGAAGAAAAGAGTGCCATGTTTCAGAAGGCTGTGAGGCTTTAGGGGCGCAACATATCCGGAGAGCAATTGATAACCTCAAGTGGGACTGATTAGAGACCGCACACGAGTGCAGCTGATGGATGACATGAAACGGTGTTGCTCTTAGCTTTCTTCAAATTTCGTCAACTTCAAAACTCTACCCCTATGACTTGCGTGCTCGTTGTCAAACTTGTGGTGAACGAAGCTAACCGTACTGGCTATTACTCAGGCGTTGGGTCATCTGAGCATACACCAAGCGGTCTTAGTATGGTTTAGAGACAGAGAGGGAGAGAATGAGCAATCCATGTCTTTAGATTAGACTTGATTTAATTATAAACTTCCCAGCTTGTGCACAACGTTCAGACGAGTACTGTACGTCTAAACAAGGGAGGGATCGCACGCCGTTGCCGCGGCTTCGAGCAGGGTGGGGCGAGTCCGGGGTCGCTTAGGGGTCGAGTCGAGTCGACTACTAGCGCGACCGGAGCGGAGAAACAAAGATTCAGAGTGGGATGCACATGCAACTCCCATCCCACTAGGTCGGCGCGCAATTCACTCGTCACCGCGTCCCGACCCGTGTTCGTGTTCGCGCCCGATCGCACTGCCCCAACCCGTTGGTGGTCGCACCCTACAAACAACAATCACCAGCACTCGTCACTCCCCTTTAGGCAACCCCCCGACAGCAAGCGCACCATGGACGACTTCAACAGCGAGACGGACAGCGACTATACAAGCTATTGGCGAGATTGGGTAGGTACATGGACACCTCCTCTACTTTCGGCTCCCGTATTGCTTGTGTAGCATGGTTATATACCGCCAGACATGACTATCCTGTACATGTATGGGTGGCCCAAAAAGGTGCTGCTTGCATGGTATGGCTCATTCGCTTGTCCTTCACTGTAAGGTCACGTCTGATCATACACCAGCAACCCTTGCGCCTTCAAGGGCTACCTTGCAGCATACCAGTGCCTTCACCCTATTGACGACTTCAACAACGACTTTTTCGCGGTGGACTGGGATCCGCTCATGCTCCTTAGGTCTCGCTGGTGGCTGGACTATTGGAGGCACCGTAGAGATGTAGAGGCATACAGATGTGTTCAAACCAGAGCTAACACTTGTTTAGTTCATATCCTCACGAGGAAACGAGTACTTTTGCGAAATTGACGAAGAATATCTTACCGACCGCTTCAACCTCACGGGTCTGAATACCGAGGTCCAATACTACCAATATGCACTGGACCTTGTAACCGACGTCTTCGACTTCGACTGCGACGATGATATGCGGGAACAGATTGAGAAATCGGCGCGGCATTTGTACGGTCTAGTGCACGCGAGGTACATTGTCACGACTAGAGGTCTGGCAAAGATGGTATGTGTCTTGTCTGCGGACACATGCCATGCTCCGGCTCAACACCTATGCTCACGAATTACAATAGCTTGAAAAGTTCAAAAAGTCCGACTTTGGCAAATGCCCGCGCGTAATGTGCGAATCACAACCCCTCCTTCCCATGGGTCAATCGGACGTGCCCAACGCCTCACCTGTAAAGCTGTACTGCGCCCGCTGCGAAGACCTCTACAATCCAAAATCCTCGCGCCATGCCATTATCGATGGCGCATACTTTGGCACCTCGTTCCACAACATCTTGTTCCAAGTCTACCCCGCGATGCTTCCCCCCAAAACACAGCGACGATACGAGCCCCGCGTCTTCGGCTTCAAGGTGCATTCCGCAGCAGCGCTGGCACGGTGGCAATCAGACAAAAAGGAAGAAATGAAGGACAGGCTGAAGGCGCTGAAGATGGAAACTGGATTCGAGGAAGAGGACGAGGAGTTGGAAGACGATGATGACGACGACGACATGGAGCTTCAGGAAGGTGTTCAAGGGGCTGCTGCACAGCTGTGACAAATGGGCCTGTAACGGCCTTCTTTTTCCTTCACACAAGACGGTACAGACCGAACACAGCGATACACGATAGAGCATGGATCTACGAGTTGCTCATCATGGAGAAGGGCTACGAAAAGGGTTTGGAGCATATGCAATGCCCAAGGCTAGCATGGATTCGGCGATAAGGGCGTCATGGCTGGGTTAACAATGGGTATCTGAGATACCAACAACCCGAAACGATCAAAGTAATTCAAATTCTACCGTTTTTCTGAAGCAGAAGAATCCAAGCACATACACACATGAGTACCATGATGGGGGCGATGATTTGGGTTAAGTAACGGACGTGATTTGCTATAGCAGAGAAGGATAATTGAATATCAATATCTCTCTCTTCCATTCTTTCATGATCAAAGCTTGGGACCAGCCCCGTCCAGACCTTTGTATACCTACATACCACCACCCATATCCAAGCGAACGTTGATACAAAGTCGACAAAAGAGCCAAATACGAGTAGAATATATATATATATATATATATATATATTGTAATCCATTAAAGAGAGAGGGAGATAGAGAAGAACCGAAAAAGTACAGTAATAAACTATTAAGACAAAAAAATGTTCGTAGTATCAAGAAAAAGAATGAAGAGAGAAAAAAAAAATCGATCAAACCAATTTAAAAAAACGCCTACGCAATGCATTGTCATCGCATACACTTCCGAAATCCTCCCATCTGGTAATCCAAGTAGGAAAACAGACCAAAAAAAACAATAAAAACGTAACCGACATTTCATGGCATGTACACGTTTCTTTGCAAGAAATTGAAAAAAAAAGTTGGTGGAAAGGCCGAAAAAAAAGTAGGAAGAAGAAGGTGAAGAAGGGAGAAAAGCAAAGCGAATCCCCTTTGGAGAAGAAAAAAGAAAAGACAAAAGCATGCAGAAACAAAAAAAATCCCCTGCTTGACTCCAATTCTCCACATATTTTGCTTCTTTAGAAACCGGCAATCTTCTTGAACCAGCTTCCCCTCTTGACAACCGGCGCTGGTGCCCCGCCCTCTACCGCGGGTCTACCATCCCATGTCCTAACAGGCGGCTCTTCGTATGCAGGTGCATAGCTAGTGCGTCTAGCATTCCTCTTGCGATCACGTTCGTCATCCATGGGCTTCATAGTCTCGTAGTTGCTTGCGCGGCGGCTGTGCTTGTACGTGCGGTCGCGTTCGCGCTCCTTTTCTTCAGCTTTGCGGCGCTCGGCACGCTCCTTGTCGCGCTTGGGTCCGCGGCGGCCTGCGATGCGCAGGCGAATGTCTTCGTCTTGAGATTGCGTTTCTTCATCGTCGTCATCGTCGTTGGCGCCGGGCGCCGGGTCTAGTACCGTCTCGGAGATGGGGGGAGGTAATGGTGGCTCGTTGGATAGAGATTCGACCCATGACGATGTTTTGTCACCGCTCTTGTTGTTCATGTATGGCATGTTTTCTTCTTCGCGTGCCTGACGAGAACCGCGGTGCTTGGAACGGTTGGCGACGCCGTTGCGCTCGTCAAAGTAGTCGGTGATGGGCTCCCCACTAGCTTGTACTGGGTATTCGGAGTGACGCCTGGCAGCACGGCGTTCTTCGTGACGGCGGCGACGTTCTTCGTCCTCGTCTATGTATGTCCGCCGGCGTTCGGCCTTTGGGCGCTCTTCTTCGCGGGTCTTGTCTTTGCGACGTGATGAACGCTTCTCACGATCCCGCTCATCAGTCAGCTTACGGTCACCTCGTGCCTTTCGCCGTTCTTCCTTTTCCGCTATGCGACGCAGTTGTTCCTCTGCTTCCTTGTTGCGACGTTCCAACTCGGCCATTTGCCGAGCCTTCTTCTCTGCAAGCGTCGCACGCTCGTTTTCACGCTCGCGCTCACGGCGCCGCTCAGCCTTAGCCTCTGCTTCTTCGAGTTCGGCACGACGAGATTCTTTCTCTGCGTCACGTTTCGCCCTACGCTCAGCTCGTCTTGCCTCTCGTTCGGCATCGTAATCGGCGCTACCGTTGCCGCCGCCATTAGCACCAGACATCATGACTTCTTCAGGATCCTGGGCGCGCGGATTGCGCAAACTGCGCCGCTCGTGTCGCAGTCGTTTGGCTTCATCATCAGTAACTGCGCCGCGTGTTGTGGATCGCTTGCGATGCCTACGCTCGTCCTCGGTCTCGTAGGCGGTGCGGCGGCGTTCGCGAGGTGCCTCTTCAGGCGCCACTGCCTTCTTGCGCCCGAGTCCAAACATACCCTTGAAGCCTTTCACAGCAGCAGCAGTGCCCGCGACACCAGCAAGTGTATTGATAGCATCTGAGTTGCCTCGCGCGCGACGAGGTCGCTCACGGTCCCGCTCACGGTCCCGTTCACGACGGGGCCGCTCAGCCTCGACTGGTACAGGGTCCGCCTCCATTGGGTCAACAACGATAGGGTCGTCTGCGCTAGGCGATGCACTCATGGGTTCGAGTGGTTGTGCCGAATCGCGCTTAGATTTGCGACGTGGATACTCAGGTCGGGAAGCCGGGGGAGGGGATTCATCATCAACTTCGTTCTCATCGTCCAAAGGATATGGGTCTAGAACAGCAATCAGGCAATTAGCTTTGTGTGCTTGCGTATGCCCAGGCCAGCCAATGAGAGATGTAATGTGATTAGCGGGGAGCGGCTTACCTCGACTTCTGCCCTTGTCTCTGGAATCCCTATTACTGGCTCTGCGGGACGAACCCTTCTCGCCCATAAGCCGAGCTGCCTTGGAAGACATCTTCGCATCAGTATCGGTCTGTGGTGGTGACATCATGGCGGCGTCCTGGTCGACAGAAGGTCGGCGCGACGATGTTTTCATGCCTGAGGTGCGATGTGACTTGGAGCGTGATGGTGGGGGCGGCGCAACGCCAAACATGCCACCGAGGCCTGTAGAAACCCGGGTCGTCTTGGAACGTGACACTGTTGGCCTGGCTGCATGCGCCTTGTCAGATCCTGAGGATCGTGATTTGATATCGTTGTCTCTGGATTCTGATGTTCGCCGATGTGATTTTGTACGTGTCACTTCAGGCCTGGTGGCACCATCCTCACCACCAGATCTTGTCTTGTTCTTTGATTTGGAAGCTCCGAACATACCACCCCAACCACCAGAGGTAGTTCCACTGCGGACTCTGTTGCGCTCCTTCTTTGGAGAATTTGCCTTGGGTTCAGGTAATGGCTCGGGAGGAGGAGTGGGGAGTTTGGCAGGCGCACCATCTTCATCTGCTGAAGCGGCGTCTTCATGGTCGATTATCTCTGGCTCCTCGGGCACCTCTTCAATTTCAGGTTCTGGCTCTGGCTCTGGCTCTGGCTCTGGTTCAGGTTCCAGTTCAGGCTCAGGTTCTGGTTCTGGTTCTGGTTCTGGTTCTGGTTCTGGCGGAGGTGGCGGTGCCTTAGTCCTGCTGCTCTTCTTGGATTTTTTGTGTTTTCTTTCAGAAACCACAACAACAGGTCCAGGCTCAGGCTCAGGCTCAGGCTCGGGTTCAGGTTCCGGTTCTTCTTCAACAATTGGCTCCGGCTCCGGCTCCGGTTCTGGTTCTGGTTCTGGTTCTTCCAGAACTGGTGGCGGTGGAGGAGGTGGAGGAGTTTCGTCTATGGACCACCCTCTCGATTTACTGCCCTTCTTAGACTTCTTAAGCTTCTTGAGCTCCTGCAGGACAAGAGGTACATGTACAGGTTCGGGTTCGGGCTCAGGTTCAGGCTCAGGCTCGGGTTCCTCAGGCTCTGGAGGTGGTGGCGCATCAACAAATTCCATGAAGTCTCCTTCATCGTCAGGGAATGCACCTGGTGCGGGCTCCCTTTCCTCAAGTACTTCGATAGGCTCAGGTTCGGGTTCAGGGATGACCACAGGGGCTTCCTCCATCTTTGACCGTTTGGACTTCTTAAGAAGCTTTCTCTCTTCTTTGGACAGCTTCTTTGGAGGCACCTCAATAACCTCGATTGCTGGAGGTTCAGGCTCAGGTTCAGGCTCAGGCTCCGGCTCTGGTTCTTCAGGTATAGGCTCTGGGACCGGTTCTGGCTCCGGCACAGCATGTCGACTTTTCTTGGACTTTTTCAGCAGCTTTCGTTCTTCCTTGGACAGCTTCTTTGGAGGTGCCTCTTCAACGATCAGAGGCTCGGGTTCCGGCTCAGGTTCCGGTTCTTCCACAATCGGCTCAGGTTCAGGTTCAGGTTCAGGCTCAGGCTCAGGCTCTGGTTCGGGTTCCGGCTCGGGTTTTACAGGCATATCCGTGATAGGATCGATCACGCTTCTGCGAAGGGAGATACCCCAAGCGCTGCCCCAGCCACCTGCTGCTGCCTTTTGTTCCCTTCTTGTAGGCTTCTCAAGCTCAGCCAAAAGTTCGTTCGGGTCAGCATCTTTAACGAGATCAAATAACTCATCGTCGTTTGCAGGCTCTGCGGGTTCTTCAGGGGGCGGCGGCGGAGGTGGTGGAGGTGGTGGAGGAGCTTCCTCGACAACACCTCTCTTCTTTTTCTTCTTCTTTTCCTTGGAAGAAATAACCACGGGCTCGGGTTCAGGAACAGCTTCTTGCTCAGCAGCAAGGCGAGCAGCTTCAGCTTCAGCTTCCTCTGCTTCCAGTCGGGCTTTCTCGGCAGCTTCGGCAGCTTCAGCAGCTTCTCTCGCTTCCTTCTCCAGTCTTTCTTGTTCTTCAAGTGCTGCCTTTTCTCTAGCCTCGCGCTCGCGCCTCTGTTTGGTAGTCTCTTTCTTCTTGGTTAGTCCGAATAGACCCCAACCAGAGTTTTGCTCTGCTTCCTCTCTGGCCCTGGCTGCAGCTTCCTCGGCCTCCCTTTGAGCCTTCTCAGCCGCCTCAGCAGCTTCGCGTTCCAGTCGCGCCTCCTCCTCGGCAGCAGCAACACGCGCGGCTTCTTCAGCCTCAAGACGTTCTTGTTCCTCACGTTCAAGGCGTTCCCTCTCTGCTTGCTCGGCAGCTTCTTTCTCTAGGCGCTCTTGCTCCTCTTTCTTCTCCCGAGCCCTTCGCTCTTTTGTGCTCTCCTTCTTCTTCGAGGATCCCCAGATACTAGCGCCCCACCCAGCAATCTTCGATCCTGTAGATTCCTCCTCTTGCTTCTTCCTTCTCCTCTTCTCCTCTTCCTCTGCCGCTATACGTGCTGCCTCGGCCTCTGCTGCAATTCGAGCTGCCTCGGCCTCCTCTGCCGCAATTCTAGCCGCTTCTGCCTCAGCTTCTTCGGCTGCAATGCGTGCAGCTTCTGCCTCTGCCTCTTCTGCCGCGATACGTGCAGCCTCTGCTTCTTCCTCTTCTGCCGCGATTCGAGCTGCTTCTTCGTCCGCTTCCTCGGCTTCTCGTGCAAGACGTTCTTCCTCCTCTTTCTCAGCCGCCTCCCTCTCTAATCGTTCCTGCTCCTCGCGTTCCTTCTTTTCACGCTTTTCGCGAGCTCGTCTTTCGAGAGTAGTTTCCTTCTTAGGCGGCTTAGTTGAGGCACCCAGAGAGCCCCACATGCTGCTGGACTTGCTTTCCTTGTCCTTCTTGCTCTTCTTCTTCTCTTCCACCGGTGCCTCTTCCACTACAGGTTCTTCGGCAGGCGGTGGATCGTCGAGCGAGATGAGATCCTCAAAGGTATCGGTCGGGGCAACCTCCACGACCTCGCCCTTTTTCTTCTTCTTCTTGGAAGTGGTAGTGGTAAGACCTCCCCAGATATCTTCTTCCTCAGCGGGTGGAGGCGCTTCGATCTCTTTAAGCGGCGGAAGCTCAGGCTCGAACTCTCCCGGGGGTGTTGGCACATTTGGCGGTACAAGGCCCTTTTTACCCTTCTTGGTCTTCTTGCCAATGTTGAATGCAGCGCTTCCCCAGGGATCCTCTTCGTCGGGTTTTTGGACAGGTGTCGTAGTGTCCTCAAGTACCTCGACCGGGACATCCTTCTTGGGGTCTTTCTTCTTTCTCTTACTCCAAGATGGCGCACCCCAGTCATCCTCATTATCCTCGGGTTCCTCGACGTCTTCAGGTTCCTGGATAGGTGGTGCTTCTTCAACTGGCTCAGGTTCTGGAAGTGGTTCTAATTCGACTGATTTGCTGCTCTTCTTCTTCTTCTTTGATCCACCCCATATCGAGCTCAGGCCCCAATCAGAACTTTTCTCTTCTTCTAGTGGCGGAGCTGGCTCGGGTTCTGGGATAGGCTCAGGTTCGGCTGGAGGAGGCTCTTCGATGATGACAGCAGCACCCTTCTTACTTTTCTTGGTCTTTTTGACTACAGGCGCTGCTGAACCCCAATCATCCCAGCCATCGGCAGGCTTCGCGTCTGCAGGTGGAGGTTCCGCAAGTTCGGGCTCAGGAGGCGGAGGTGGAGGCGGCGGGAGCTCTTCCTCTGCTCCTTTCTTGCCCTTCTTCTTCTTCTTTGTGGTCGGTGCTGCTGCAGCCCCCCAATCACCCCAGGACTCTTCATCCTTCTTCTTCTTCTCGGCCTCTGCGGCGGCTGCAGCTTCCTCTTCCATCCTCTTCAACTCGGCCTCTTCCTCTTCTATCCGTCTCTGCTCTGCTTCCTCTTCTTCTTGTTGGCGCTGAAGCTCAGCGGCCTCTTCCTCTTCCTTGAGCCGCTGAGCTGCTTCCTCCTCCTCCTTCAGCTTAGCCTCTTTAGCCTCTTTCTCGAGCTTGATCTTAAGCTTTTTCGCCTGAGACTTGCTGAGGCCGGCATATGGATCAACAGCAGGCACTTCTGGCTTCGGAGGCTCCGGCTCAGGTTCAGCTGGAGCAGGCTCTGGTTCTGGCTCTGGGGGAGGGGGCGGTGGCAGCTCATCCTTTGCTCCCTTCTTACCTTTTTTCTTCTTCACTCCGGCAGCAGCTCCATCCCACCCACCACCCCATGGATCATCCTCCTTGACAGGTTCTGGAGCTGGCTCCTCAGGCACGGTCTCATCGATCAAGATCCCTTTCTTGGTCTTTTTCTTAGACTTCGCGCCTGAGTCAATGCCCCAGCCATCGTCCTCGGCGGGTTTCTCTTCGGCGGGAGGGGAAGCTTTGAGACCACCAAAGTCGAAGTCGAATCCGCTTGAATCCTTTTTCTTCTTCTTGTCCAAGGATCCCCAAGGGCTTTCAGAGTCTGCGCTGGAGTTCTTTCCACTGTCAATAAGTCCGCCCCAGCCAGATGATTTGTTTGATGAGCCCCAACCAGAAGCCCAACTGCTTAGTCCAGGAAGTCCGAATCCAGATTTTGTTGCACTAGTATCACTATTATTCATGTCAATTTTCGGTGCGCTTCCTTCGTCAAGGTTGATGTCGTCGAATGTTGTCGGTGGCCCTGCTGGTGGTTCAGGAGGAGGCGGGGGTGCGGCCTCGGCAGTCTATCGTGAGTTAGCGCCACGCGACATATAATTAAAGGAGCCGGGACAACGCGAACCTTCCCCTTTTTGACCTTCTTCTTCTTGCCGGCGGCAGCACCGAACGAGGCCCAGTCATCCGTGTTCTGGCTCGGGTTCGCCCAGCTTAAGTCAGCTGCCGCTTTTGTCACCGAAATGGTTGTTGCGGTGGCAGCAGCTGCAGCTGCGGCTGCATCCTCCTCCTCCTTCTTCTTGCGCTCGGCCTCCTCTTCGGCCTCCCTTGCCAGACGCTCCTCTTCCTCCTTCAGCAGGCGTTCCTCTTCCTCCTTCTTGAGGCGTTCCTCCTCCTCCTTCTTGAGGCGTTCCTCTTCTTCTTCCTTCTTCAGTCTCTCCTCTTCCTCTCTCTGCTTCTTCGATTTCTTCTTGCCCTTGTCTCCATCACCTCCATCTCCACCGTCTCCACCAGCAGCCCCACCGTCCGCAGGTGGATCACCGCCGTTGTCGCCTCCGGCAGGTTCCTCGTCCTTTTTGCCGTCGTCAACGGGAGCGGCCGCGGGTTTCTTCGCTGTAGTCTTCTTACTCTTCTTTGCATGTGACCTGATGCCAGTATCGCAGTGCCCAAAATCAATATCTATGTGCGGTGATTTCACGTCTAGGCGGAAGGCGGAAGAGCCAGGTAGGCGCTTCTTGCTTGTGCGCGGACGTGCGGAAGCGGTGAGGCATAGTAAAGCGTCGAGGGAAGAGAAGGGGGAGTATTCAGGTATTTGCGCAATGGCCAGCGCATCGGTAGAGGTGTAGTCTGGAGGTAGGTCTGCAACAGATTCGTTGTACGAAGGTGGTGGGGGTTGAGAGATCGGCGGTAGTTGGTTCCATGGTTCTGGCGCGGACGCAGGAGCGGAGGATAGAAGGTCAGACAACAGGGTCGCAAGGTCGGGCCACTAAAATAAAAGTTAGAGAATGAGGCGCAATGGAGCGAGGAACGTGAGGATTCGGTCAGCAAGGTTGGAGGAGGTTGTGATATGGTAGTGATTTGGGACCAAAAACATGTGGATAAAAGGACCAAACAAAGCAATTTCGCCATACCGAGAGATCGCTGCGTCTTGATTTTCTATCGCCAGAGTCGCGGGTGTGCCGTCTATCGAGCGCAAACTCCAAATCGTCTATCAATTCGCCCATGCGACGGTCATTTCCAGACTGGCATGATGTCATGTCCCCAGCGCTGTAGGTGCTTGTGGGCCAAGCATTTTCTACTTCCAAGATTTCGCTCTTCCCGCCCCAAAAATGTTCAGCCGATCCAATCCTCGAAAGCGGCAGGGTCTTTTGTTTTGCGGGTGGCGCGACGGCGACGGCGCGACGAGAGCTGATAGGAGACATTATGCGAGTATGAGAGGCGCAAGTGGGAGGAGCACGGCGGAGGTAAGCACATGAGAGCTTGTGCGAGACCGCAAGAGGCGAGCGGCAGGAGGGCGAGGGCGAGAGCGGCGAGTGTTGCTGTGGAGGAAGCGGAGACAGGCAGGATGCAGCGTGACTCTGCTGGTGATTATGCTGCTGCAGGGGCTCGCTGCGCCCAGCTTCAGTAGTGCTAATAGTGGTATTTGGAAATAGTATGTAGTAGTCGCAAGTAGGGAACAGTGGTAGCCACGGCAATCCCGCCCTAAGCCTGGATGTAAACACAGGCCGGGCCTCAACAAGGCGAAGATGGCTATGCAGACCGGCGCAGAGCACAGGCGGCGAGCACAAACAGACCAAACGGTACGCGACGGGCGGGCAGAGATGTAGCGCGGCAGAGGCAAAAAAGCAGGGGAACAGGCGTCGCCAGTGGTCACAAGGACTGTGTGGTGGGTGGTGTAGGATGTGTTTCCGCAAACGCCAATCGCTATCGGCGTCGAATGGCCTCCCCTCGGCTGGGCGCACCAAGCCTGTTGGAGGTTGCGGAGCGTTTCATCCACCTCGTCACACACACACACGCGCGCGCCCGGGCCAGCAGGCGGAAAAATCCAAAAATGAGGGGTCGGATCTGTGTGCGTGTGGGTGCGTGCGAGTGTTTGTATGTAGTATGTGTGTATAAGAGGGGCCCGGGGGGGATTGAGGGGGCCAGGCAGTATCACGAGAAAAGTGAGTGGGTTAGTTTGGGCGGATGCAGGGAAAGAGTGATGCGCGCGATGCGATGCGCGATGCGGGCGGCAGAGGCCAAGTTATTCGGCTGGTGAAGGGAAAGCGGCCATGGGGGAGCAAGACTCTGCGTGCGCGTGTGCGTATGCGTGCGTGTGTTTGGAGTGAGCAGTGTCGAGCACGACTCGCCGCCATGCTGGCCGTGTGGGCCAATTGCGGAGGGCGATGTGGGTATTGGGTGATGCTGGCAAGCTTCCGTCCCCTCTGTTGCGCTACACCGCCAGTCCGCTGAACACAGTCTAGCACACCCGCCCCCCATCCAACCACCCCGCCAGCATCCTTCGCCGACCGCGGCAGAAGCTGCACGCCTGCCACACGTGCATGCCGCGCGCCCGTCTGGCTGCCATGGCTGGCCCCGTGTTACCGCCACTCTACACCAGCTGTACCATGTACGTCGACAACGCACTGCCGGCTCGACGCTGCACATGTAGAGCAATGTCCTCCCGTCCCTCGCTCCGTCGGCCCAGCAGGGCGACTTCTTGGCTCCGTTTGGTGGGGCGGCTACTGCACCCTACACGGCCGCCTGCCTTCGTCACCAGCTCCACACCATCGTTCCTCAGCCTTCTGATCCCTTCTGCTCGCGGCCTAGCCGGCAATCACGGTCAAGCCCAATGCGCTGGGGGAACAGTAGAGCATTTTTAGATTGGTTTGGTAGCCCTACGTGCATGCATGACAGCCGTGTGTCAGCCTTCTAGAGCTACCTCTTACGAGCTACCAGCTTTCCAGCTTACTCGCAGCCACAAACGCAGAACAAGAAGAAAAAATATATCCATGTCCACCTACACCGGAGCTCGTGACCCCGCGCCCGCCTCGGGGTATCAATACACAAAGGAAAGAAACCATCTAGAGTCGTGACCCCTCCAAGGAGATGCAAGCAAGTCTGCTAAAGGGTGTCTTGAAAGGAGAAGAAGATGATGAAAAGAAGAAGAAGAATACTAGCGACAAAGAGAAGAGCGAAAAGAAGAAAGAAAAAAAATAAAAAGACCAAGGACAAGAGTATCTGCAACGCTAAAAGCAAGACATGCGACGACCACAAAAAAATGTCGACGAGATTATACGTGATATCCAGAGGGGCTCGTGGGGGGATGGGGGGACAGGGTCCGGCCTTACGCTAATAAGTCGCAGCATCCAAGTTAGACATTACCATGTAGTTTGGAAACACAAAAAGAGATTCAAGTGAGTGAACGCGCCTGCTCTCAACAAGCTTGGCCGTCTTCCAGGTCCTCGCCCATGAGAATCTTGCGCGCTTCGTCAAGTCTTCGTCGCCATGCCTTGCGCTCGTACGCCTCGCCGTACGTGCTCTGCAGCTGTGAGCATACGTGTTGGATGCCTGCAGCAACGCCGTACACCAGCTGCGTCTCTTCGTCGCTGAGCGCAATCCGTGGCTCGTCTCTTGAATTTTCCGTCAAGACGGAGAAGAGCTTGGATGTTTGCAGGCCGCTGGCAAACTCGGCTGGTGAAGGCGAGCCGCGGGACAGCGACGACTGAGGAGGCGAGATGCCGCTACTGCGCATGTTGATTGCCGAGTCGGACCGGAGCGACAAGTAGCTGTTGCGACCAATACGCTGAGAGAGCAACCGCGATTGACCAGACATGATCTGCTGCGAAAACTGATCCATCTGCCCGTTCGCGTCCTCATCCTCGTCGTCTTGCTCTTCGGCTGCAGTGGCAAATGTGGCCACCGTCGATACAGAGTCCGCACTTTGATTCCGTTGGTGAAATGATACTCGCTTTTCAGCTTTGCTCTGGTCCTCGCCAGTCTGAACAGCCGTCACCGGTCGCGTCGTGGCTACCGAGGTACCCGAACTTGTGCTGGACCGACGGTCTCCCAGACTGTACGTTCCCATGGCACTGTGCAAGAAAAAAGTCTCGTAGTCAAATGCATCCACTCGGTCCTCGTGTCGCTCCGTCGTAGGCATCTCATACACTGCATCCTCGTATACGCTCTCTGGGTCAGCCTCTCCGTCCTCGCCATAGACTGAGACAAAGTCACTATCATCCGCCTCGGACGGTTCGTATGCCTCAGATTCTTCGGAATCGACCTCTGGCTCTTCGTACGAGCGGCCAGAGTATACATTCCCTCTGGTAGTCGCCGGTTGGTCTTTGTACTGTGTCACCAGCTTCTCTCCATGCAATTGCGACGTTGTGGTGGTAGCAGTCAATGGCCGGTCCTGAACCTCGGGGTAGAGCCCAGTCAGAGTGTGTGGCGAAGTCGTGATGCCCAGCCCAGTAGTTCCAGTAACGGGGCTCTCAGGCCGATATGTGTTTGACGATGGATACCATGTGTCGGCCGAGGTAAAGGGGCTAGGTGCACGTAGACTCTGTATACTGCGCCGCCGGAGATGATCTTCTTGTGCCTTCAGCTTCAGACTCGAGATTCTACCCCTGAGATCATTCATCTGGTCACGAAGACCACTAGCTGCCGATGTAGATCGATGTATCCTGGCCCCATCTTCGTCTTCGCGTAGAGTTTCTAGCACAGGCGGAGATTTGGAACTTCTCGAGGCAGACCGTACAGCTTGTTCGCGTTCGGAGGTGTTCCAGGTATTGCGTGCGTCGCGAAGTTGATCTACGCTTCGGGATTCTTTGATGGGAAAACGCCCCTGACCATAGCTTTCTGGCGCCCATGGACCGCTGGTATGACCAAATGCACTCGAGGCTCGTTTGATTGACGAGGCTCTCGACACGTACGAGGGAGTAAAGGGAAGCGGCACGGATGTTTCACTCAGGTTGCGCGAGTGGCCAGAGCTGCCATTGGGGGTGAGTAACGACTGTCGGTAGGAAGAGAGGCGCGGAGGGATCGGTCCCATGCCGGCATAAAGTCTTCGGTCACGCTCGCGGCTGGCTGCCATGTGGTGTGAAAGGTCAGAGGACAGTCCGCCTTTGGGGCTAAAGGTGGGTGAGGTGACCAATGACTCTCGTGCTCCCCGGAGGTTTCCCTCCATGACCTGTTATGATAAGCATTGGCTCACTTGGGATGCAAAACTGCATAGGTTGGGGACAAGGCGTACATTCAACCTCTTTTTGGCATTAGCCAGGATGATCTCTGCCCTTCTGCTGAGCGCTGCTGACGAATAGGGATCGTCTTCGTCGTCACTGATATTGGCTGTCATGGCGTCGCCAGTGTCGGCGTCAGTCTTTGGGCGGTGTCGTCGTTCCTGCTCTTCGAGATCTACGCCGCTGTCGTCGAAGTTGTCGTGGCTGTCGAAGCCGGGCCAGTGATCGAGATCCTCGGTGAAGATTGAGCTGGACGAGGGGCTGGCTTTGCGCTGGTCGTGGCCGCGCCAACTGCCGGGCGAGTGGCTGCTGGGAGCAGTGTGGATGGTAGGCGACGAGGCCAGAATGAGATCACGGGTAGTCATGCTCCTGGAGGAGGCGACTGAGTCGGCTGCGTTGCGAAGCGTCGAGCGCGAGGACTGTGCGGAAAGCGAGGACTGTGCAGATAGTGACGGGAAACTTATTTGTTGTGAGGCGCGGCGCCGGCTGTGGAGTCCTGAACTTAATCGGCGAGGACTCGAGTCGGCGTGCCGGTACAGGTCGGATGGCGAGGGCGGACGCTCAATCAAGGGAATTGGCGAGGTCGCGCGCTCGTAGTCGGCCTCGAGGGCGG
Organism: Bipolaris maydis; assembly: GCF_028858645.1. NCBI lineage: Eukaryota > Fungi > Ascomycota > Dothideomycetes > Pleosporales > Pleosporaceae > Bipolaris > Bipolaris maydis. The sequence goes on along the minus strand of NW_027093863.1, from coordinate 1,448,737 downwards.
GCAGGATCATGCCCGCATCGCTGAGCGTCGGGGAGCGCTGTCCCCTGGGGGGAGCAGGACGGGAGGCTGCAGTGACGGCCATGAGTGGGTGCAGGGGGGGCGGACGGGCTGTTACCTTGGCTTGGCTGCAGTGCTGCTGAACATGTTCGTCGAACAGACGGGGAGAGAGGGGGGGCAACGTTTTTTTTCCTTGAGCGCGAGACAAGACGCGAATCAAAGGCAGTGGTTGAGCAGGTGGGACAGGACTCGAGAAGCGGAAGATGCTGGGCGCCTGGGCTTGATTTTCATAATGTCAGCGTGATTAGGGCTGTGGACGGTTTGCGGCATGGGCCAGTCTATGCCTGGAGACATGTTTAGGGGCAGCTTGCTAGGGGTTAGCAGTGGGTAGATTCCCCGGCCAAATTGCACGGTTGCGTCTCCCCTCAGCCGGCGAGGGTGAAAGGGAGTGCTTCGTGTGATTCGTCGGGGGCAGGGCCAAGCTCGCAGGGGCACGTGCAATCTGCAAGGCACCCTCTCCCCATTGGCGCCACCCATGCTGCTCATTTTGCGGCCTGTGGGTGGGTGCATTGCTGCCGCCCAACGCCTCCCACCATCCATCCACCCATCCATCCATCCATGGCCTCGCCTCGCCTCGCCTTGCACAGCGACAAGCCCACCCGTCCATCCCTCCAGCAGGCCCTCCAGCAATGCGCGACTACACACGACACGACAATTGCCGGGCGCGCACGCGGACCGCCTCCCTTTCGGGCCGGAGCTCCACCATCAACGCCTCTCGCTACTCTCGCGCACGTGACCCATCGCTCCCTGCTACTCGCTGCCACATACCCACATGTACAACACACTTTCATACGTGCGTACACATGAGCATGTCTGTATGCACACATCCTCCCCCATGTCCGGCTAATGCAGGTACCCCGCCAGACGTGCAGCAGAAACAAATCTCCTCAAACACTTGCATTGCTATACAAACCCGTTGTCGTCGTCGTCGTCATCGTTCCAGCCCAATGCATCGTAGATTGATGGCTCGCTCGCACCATCACGTCCCCGCACTAGGAAGGGGACTGGCCCGCCCTCACTGGCCGTCCTGGAAACAGACTTTGAAGGCGTTGCCGTAGCTTCTAGCGGCGCGGCCTTGGTCTCTTCCGACGGTGACATCCCTACTACACCTTTGGCTGGCGTCTCGAAAATATGCAACGCCCCCTCATCCCCTCCGCCCTGCGCATACGCTTCCGCCGCTTTTACCGGCGTCGCGAAAATCCTCCTGCGTACCGCATCCGACGAAAAGGTCTTGCCTGCTGGCGCCTTGCTTGGTGTCTCGGCAATGCTCGATTGCCCAAGGCTTGGAGCCGTTGCATGGCCCTGGTCCCTTGCGGCTACCATCCCAGGCCGTGGTCGCACGCCTGACGAGGGTACACAGAAGCCGCTCGAATGAGGCGCCTCCTCCCCGGGTGATCGAACAAACGGGTCGTAGTGCTGTTGCACAGGCGTCTGCTCAACCATATTCTTCGTCCTGCGACTAACTCGTGGCGTTGCCGTTACCTGGACATCCTTGATCGTCTTCCTGACCGTTACCGTTGGTTTCCTGGATTTGCTTGCCTGTCCAACACCACGTTGCTCCTTCTCGGCAATGTAGCCGCCAGCAGCTAGTCCCCGATTCGGCCTCTTTAGTGCTAGGATAGCCTCTTGTAGGTCTTCCTCGACTCGCTGCTTCTGCTTCATCTTGGCTGATGCAGCTGCCGACGGCTCAGCCAGATCAATCTGACGCCCCTGCAAGTGTCGAATCTGCGACATGGATTGCCTTGCTCCCTTCGACGGACTGCGACGAAAAGGAATTGCAGACAGAGGCGTCTCACTTGCTTCTCTTTTTACGCCTTCGATCAATACCGAATCCGTAGCTGATCGACCCAAAGATGGCGTTGTCCGCTCGGCAATCTTCCCTGTATTGTCTGTAGCCACACGTGCCAGAGAGCGCCGCGATTTCTTTGCATCCGGTTCTTTGGGGTCTCTTGATCTGCGTGAGCTGAGGGGTGGCTTATTTGCCTTTCGCTTGGCTGGCAGGCTGTGCGCTGGCCCACCGAGCTTCCTGTTAACCATTAACGCCTGCTCGGGAAGTCGATTAATGTAAAAAGGTATGATGACTTCAACACAGAAGCTATGAAGGCGATCACTAGATCCATTGCGGCCAGTGCCATCCACGTCTTCATTTTGCTGCGATGGCTTAGCGTCAAAGTCCAAAATTCCCAGTTCTTCGGTAGCGTGCCATATGCAAAGCTTATCCAGTGCCAAGTCGAGTTGTACGTTGATGTCGTCTAGTTTTTTCTTGCGCTTCCTCGGTGCAGATTGCTCGCTTTGGTCCTGGGTCTCTTCTTTTGTGAGCTGCTGGCCACCAGCTTTGCTTGTCGACATTGCTTCGAGTGCGATAATCTCAAGCATGAGTATCAGTTGCGCTAGCGTCTCGCGAACTCGTAGATCGCCAATCCGCCTCTTGATACGCTGGTCCATAGTCTCTGTAGCCATTGCATCACCAGTGGGTAATTCCGACTGCCACCATCTCTTGACTAGAATCTCTTCTTGTGCATAGACACCATCTCGACCGAGCTTTGCCTTTTTCTTTGACTTCTTCGCTTTACTGGCTCCTGCCATGGTCTCATCATCCGAATAGCTCCCTGGCGCCATGGCCTTGATGAACGACGGCAGCTTTTCGTAATACTTCTTCTCACTAGCTTTGGGACTCAGTAGCATGGCTCGTAGGGATGTGACAAGATCATGGGTAGGGGGTGCGCCTTCTTCAGCCAAGGTGAAGGCATTTCGAATTCGAGTCAGCGGTCCTTTGGTAAAGTATGCAAGAGATGTTTTGGACATGTAAACCGCATCCAGATATTGCTGTACCAGTAGATCAAGTTGTTCTTGTGGTGACAGTGGTGCTGGTAGTGGCTCAAGCAGGGACTCAGTTGGTACACTATCCAGGCTGTCCATATCCTGCGGTGCTGGAATACCTTGTGATTGCTGGGCGTCCATTGCGTCAGGCACTTGTGGGGGCTTTGGTCGAAACATACCCATCTTGGTGCGTCTTATTAACGGCTCCATGGTCTGTGTCTCTACTGCAGCTTGTTGCCACCATTCTCCAGATGTGCCTGTGTTTTTGTCCACCCTGGTTCTTACGGGAAGTTTATGCAGATTGCCTGGATCCCACAAGTCGGCGACATCCTTCTCCTTCAGCCAGCTTGCCAGCTTGCAAATACTGTATATGCGTTCTTTTACCCGCTCTATTACGTATAGACTCTTCTTTGTCTCCAGCTGAGCAATAAGCACCCTCAAGACCCTATCCTCTTCCTTTTCCAGTTCATCCTGTTCCAAAATATCAACATGAGCGGCGAAGAGGCTGTTTGGAGCGAAGTCGTCGTCGGTAGAGGTATCGAGGAGTGTAAGAGGCAGTTGAGAACGCCCAACCACTCGGACGGGCTTGAACGTCACAGTCTTAGCGTGCGGTGATCCGGAATACGGCCGAATCGTAAAAGGCTTATTGAAGGCTCCGAGGCCACAGAGAGAGTCTCTGGTGAGTTTCGAGGGCAGCTGGGTTTTTGGTTCCTCATGTTTGGTGGCTAGTCGTAGCAGTTGTGTTTGCGTTTCTGGAACAGGTTGTAGCATTGTCTTTGTTTGCAATGCGTATGCCGACATTGGACCTGGGCATGGTTGTTGGTGGGCTGTCGAAGGCCGTCGTCGATTCTCGAAACGGTTTGGGTATGCCCTCCGCCAACGCGTGTCGCGAATCACGAAGGCTCGTGCACTCCATCTCCCGCGCTACCACGTCATTCCCGAGTGCCATCTCGATTCATAAGAGCAACCCCTGCTTTCCAAATAAGAGAACCAAGTCAGTTACCAGGAACGTCGATCGAAAGAGGTAGTAGTCATTGTCATAGTTGGTAATCCCTGTCGGTATCCCGCTGCTACCACGTTTCTACTAGTGTCTAATAAAATCTTTATTGATTTCCACCCCTTGCCGTTGTCCCACATTGTCAGTAATTTTGGTAAGGGACTGAGACTATCAATAGCATCTAAATTTCCGCCATGGCCATGTAAGGCACGGGGAATTGAGTTAAGAAACGTGCTCTATTTGTTTCACAATGGGTGGTGTCTGTGAGAATATATATCAGATACTATAGCAGCACTAGACAGCTACAGTGTGCATGTTTCTAGCATAAAGAATTATGATTCCAGATTGTGTATTTCTCGCCCTTGTAGAAACTGTGTCTCAACACAGCAGGGGCTCAAGACCTGGACCCAATGCCCGACCGTACCTTCGTCTGCTTCAAACAGCAGGTCCTCTTCCAATCCAAAGCCTATAACTCCGGAATGGACCGCGTCTTTTGTCAACATTGTTATAGTTGAACTTCGGACCCAACATAAGCTGATTAGTGTTAAAGTATAGCCATCCATCCAAAATAGCCATTGAGTCAGCATGCTGAATCAAAGCGCTCCGCGCCAGCACATTCACTACATAATCCTGTGCTGGAATAAGACCAGGACCACCGGGGGCGTCGCCATTAATAGTCATGTTAATTTCAGACTTAAGGGTGTCGACATAATAAATCGCATTTTGCTCGCTTGCAGCAATGTACACACGTCCTCGGTCGTCGGCTGTGAAGCCAGCCTGCTCCGAACCGCACTGGCCTGGATACTGTACTGCGGCAAGGACCTCCTCGTCTGTCTTGTTAGAGTCGACGAGAACCTCCTGAGAGATGTAGTAGAAGCGTCGGGATGCCAGGACGCCCCAGTAAAAGTTACCAGATGCTGTTTTTGCTATCAGCGGTAGAAGGATATTTCGAACCAACTGTACTCACCCAATGCGATTCCGTCTGCTCCAGTAGTAAGATGGCCCTTCTTCGTCCCATTCCAAGTATACACAAGTTCGCCAGCATAAGAACCAACATAGTTCTCGTCTGCTTGGACAATACTGGTGTTGAATAGCCTCCTCAGAGCACTTCCATCATGAAGGTTGACTGTTAGGAGCGAACTCTTCGCACTGGCATCTGCAATAAAAGCAAACCCTTCCTTCCCGCCAAGAGTCGTGTTGATGCGCAGGTCATTCATGTCTGTTCGATTCGACAATAGCTTTTCCGGTATTACATAGGTTCGAAGATGCTCGCCCGTTTGTTCATCAAAGCTCATCAGCTTTGCACCTCCAAAAATAGCATGGGTTTCGGGGGTTGCGTTGTAAGGAATACCACTATCAACAACCCAGAGCCGTCCTCGATCATCCAAGATAACATTCTGTACATTAATGAAGCATGTGCTTGGATCTTGTCCTGGTGTACAGTTCTGTATTCTTGCGTTGGGCCATGGCTTTTCATCGTTGAAAGAAGTGCAAATCACGACGTTGTTGGGTGTCTGCCCGCTGTTGCGGGGATACGTCAGGTAGAGCTGGTGAGCCGAATCGACGGCCAGTCCAGTGGAAGGCTTTTGGGAATCGTGAACTGGCTCCAGATGTGGCCCAACCAGAGCGAAGTCTTGGGGATAGGCGCCATTCGTAATTTCAGATCCAAAAGGGCGGTAACCACCTGGCTCTGTTTCCCAGTATTCAGCGGCCGACGCAAAGGCCACATAGGCCAATGCTGCTAGGGTTTTAATCATCATACCAAGAATAGGCTAAATCGTGTCTTCTTGTCGACGGGAATCGGAGAATAGATGTATTCAATATATACGTGTTCGATTGTTACGGTCGAGATCAGCACATACACCATTACTGCGGATATCGAGGGAACGCAGAATACTTAACACGCAGAACTCGAGTATTGAATGCAAGATTCCCGGATAATTCGGAAGATCCATGACGCTTGCGGTTGTTACCCGGTAATCAAATTTCTAGTTTAGAATTTCTAGAGGACATACTGACGACATGGGCTGATTGCACGATGATCATCTCCTATGCAAGCATGTTGGAAGGGACCCTGCCGATAATCAATAACTTAGACGCGGGGTGATCCCCAACGAGAAGATTCAGTAAGACGGCTACCACCAAGCCTTTGGTCAAAGTATCGGTAGTGATGTCTGCTCTGTACTCGTCCTGTTACTACCCTTCAACTGCTCGAAGAGACATGTGTCTTGGCCCAACAGCAACATCGAGTGTGGAGATGGTGTGAGAAAGCGCATCGGTGCGACAATTATGAGAACAGCAGCCGCAAGAAGAGACTTCTTACGATGAGGTCAATGGAAGCGATAATATTCCCGGTCGTCTCACCGACGGATATATCCGCATGCATGCTGTATGACATTTGGAATGACAGCGCGGCGACTGCTAGTTAGTGGAATGCACGATGACATAACGACGATATGCAGTGTAAAGACTGCTTCTGAAGCATTGTAAGACACGTTAGATTCAAGATGATGAGGACGATGCTAGTAGTCCGGAAACGGTGCTGGTGTGGAGTACAGAGGTCTGGGGTCCCCTGTTAGGTAGTGTGATGAACATTCGTTCATCTAACTTCTGTCTCCACTATACCGTATCACCCGTTTTGTTTATGATCTTTGACTACTTGACTGCGTTGGATGCTTTGGTGTCGCTGAGATTAGAGTTGTAGCGCTGAGTGGGCTCTTGGTCGATTGAAAAAGACAAATACCTCAAATAATTCGTTAAACGGGATTTCGCACAAAAGAAGCCATCTTTGATGTGGCATATTAGCACTGCAACATGCTTGTTACGTATGGAAAATCTTTGAAGGTCGATGCACTTACCTTGGTTCTGTCAGATGTACCCAGGGTGTCTGTTAGTAATAGGTACATTTCCAGAGAGGCATTGCCTGCTGGGGTGCAGCTATGTAGAGAGCTGTATAACTAGATGGCGATATGCTATAACGGTACTACGCGTCCGGTTATTTCAATTAACGTTAGCACATACGTAGCGGTCATTGGGTAGGTGATGTAACCATCTTGGCTCGGGGATTGGAGTGTACCTCTGTTAGCGTTACCCGCCGCTAACCGGTCGGCTTAGAGCCGTCACAAACACCACACCTCGGCGGCAGCACTTGGATATGTTTTTTCCGCTGAGAAGATTTGTTGACACACTCTATCCACCATGAAGTCTTTTGCAAGCAGAGAAGCGTCGCGCCTCTTTTCCCGGCCGAACCTTGCCCAGCGAGCGTCAATTGCCGGACGGAGGAGCGCCAACATCCGCGTACACGAGCAAAGAAGAGGATTCCGGGAAACAAGAGGGCTGTTGGTGGTCAAGCCGTACTTGCTGGCGGACATTGGCGAAGGTTAACAGGCCAACGAACATATACATTGGCCAAGGCTAACCGTAGTGCGTCTAGGTATCACCGAGTGTCAGGTCATCCAGTGGTTCGTCAAGCCTGGAGCGCGCGTCGAGCAGTTTGACCCCATTTGCGAAGTGCAATCGGATAAGGCGTCGGTTGAGGTAAAAGAAGGACTATTTATGCACGAAGCAGCCGCTAATATCAGCAGATAACCTCTCGATTCGATGGCGTCATTAAGAAGCTGTACTATGAGCCGGACGACATGGCCAAGGTTGGAAAGGTAGCCTTGTTCCCCCCCTCCCCCCCAATTTCTCCCAAAACTAAGCTTACTTTCAAAGCCATTGGTAGACATTGACATTCAGAGCGAGATCTCTGCTGCCGACGAAGCTCTGCTTAACGGTGGTTCAAGCGAACAACCAAAGGAAGAACCATCAAAGGCGACAGAGGCACAAGAACAGGGCATTGAGATTGATCGCAATGATACCAAGGCTGCTACCGGCCATGTTCCAAAGTCAGATCAGAGCGCGGCTCTGCCATCAGAATCATCTCAAGCAGCGGCGTCGCCAACACCACGACAACCGGGCAAATATGCGTCCCTTGCTACACCAGCAGTACGGCACATGATCAAGGAACACAAGCTCAGAATTGAGGACATACAAGGCACAGGAAGGGAAGGACGTGTGCTCAAAGAAGATGTTCAACGGCACATTGAGTCTGCTAAGCAGACCGCAAGCGTACCACGCGTCACAACAACGCCCACGCCTGTCCCAACCCAGCAACTAGAAGACCAGATCAAGCCTCTCACACCTGTCCAATCCGGCATGTTCAAGCAAATGACCAAGTCCCTCTCAATACCACACTTCCTCTACACCGACTCGGTAGATTTCAGCTCCCTCACCTCGCTACGCAAAAAATACAATGCAGGCCGTGAAAAGGCAGACAGAATCACACCACTACCCGTCATCATCAAAGCCGTCTCTCTAGCATTTCAGCAGTTCCCCTTGCTCAACTCGCACCTTGACACTAGCACGAATCCCGACAAGCCGCAGATGATCTTAAAGGGAAGCCACAACATCGGCGTCGCTGTCGACTCGCCTTCCGGTCTCCTCGTGCCTGTCATCAAGAACGTGCAAAATCACAGTATCGCATCTCTCGCACAAGAGATCCAGCGATTGAGCTCGCTCGCCCGCTCCGGCAAACTCACCTCTGCCGACCTCACCGGCGCCACATTTACAGTCAGCAACATTGGCAGTATCGGCGGCGGTACCGTTGCACCCGTCATTGTAGGACCGCAAGTGGGTATACTGGGAATTGGTAAGGCGAGGGTTGTGCCTGCGTTTGGGGCGAACAGGGAGTTGGTGGAGAGGGAGGAGTGCGTGTTTAGCTGGAGTGCGGATCATAGGGTTGTGGATGGGGCATATGTGGCGCGTGCGGCGGAGGAGGTGAGGAAGTGTATTGAGGGGGTGGAGAACATGCTTGTGAGGATGAGGTAGATTGGGGGTTCTAAAAAAAGTTTGATATAGGTGGATATATACATATGCATCATGGGCGTGATAGATGGTTTGTCATCTGCAGGTTTCAATAGTATGCGTTCCGATATACAATGGAGTTGTACATTTCTATCATCATCTTTTTTTTTATTTTGCTCGTTGATGAGAGTGTTTATATCGAGAGCTGCTGCAGCGGGCATACCGACGCACCGTCATATGCTCTCTTCACTTGACCTTCATCGTACTTGGGGCTTGTCATGATCTCGATACGCTGTGCAGATGGTGACGAAGCTCAAGCCGCGCCCTTGAGCACCTGCTCAAGACTACTCTTACTATTCGCATATGTCTTCTCCAGGTAATCCTCCTTCTTATCCAAGTTCGCCATCTCTTTAGTCAGCGCCTCACTCTCCTGCTCCAACCTCTTTTGCACGTCTGGGATAGGTGTGCAGACGAACCTTTGTTCAGAAAAAAAAATCAGCTCCCTTCCTATCATTTCTTGATGTTCTTCAGATGCCCCGCGGTCACGAGGCAAAAGCGAGAGATGGTAGTAAATGTGTGACTTACATCTTCCCAACGCCCTCGTACACTTTTGTGTCTGCAGGCAGCGACGAAACCTCTGACGAGGTAAGCTGCAACATGCGGCTTTCCCTTGCTCGAGCGGCTTTTTGCTGCTTCACGATGACGAGTTGTTGTTCAGCAAACGCCTTTTTCTGGCTGATTTCCTGTAGGACCTGCGTTTTTTTGTGTCAGGTACAACACACAAAAAACATTCTTTACTCGGTATCACGCGTTTAGAAGGCTGAACACACCTTTTGCAAGGCCTCGTTGGGCATGGACATATTTGCGAGGGTTTTGGGGGGGTTTTGGCTAATGGGGACTGCCACGACCCTGGCTGGGGCTCGTGAAGTAAGGGCGGCAGGAGGATGGGTTGGTTCAAACTCGGTTCGGTGGGTGGCGGGGTTGTGATTGGCTGGTGGGGGCTACGCTGGCGCCCCTCACGATAGATGGACTGGGATGAATGTTGATAGTATTTGGGAAAGGCTAGGATGCAGGTAGGTTGTAGGAGATGCATATATCTAGTACTACGATTGCTTTCACTAGATACTTGCAGCAACTGTCTCCTCGGTTGCCGTTGTCGTCACATTGATAGCCGACCTTGAGGGCTACAACAACGCGGGGTCATATCTAGGATACTTGGGACAAAGCATTAGAGCTCAATTGATTAAAAGTTTCAAGCTTTAAATACAACCCTGCGGTCGTTTTACTATTTCGCATCCAAATTTCCTTTTTTCTAGTGCCGTTGTGTTTTGGCCGGCTTTCGGGAAGCTGCCACTTCCGGCAAGTCCGAGACTGGATACGTATAACTGTCATCGTCCAGCAGTGAACGCATGGTAGCGTATCGAATTTTTTTTCGTGCTTTTCGTCCATTTTTGCTTTTCTCTTTCGGCGCCAGCATGTCTGGGCTTCTCTCTCGCCTCCCGTCGATAGCGTATCCGCCTGAACAGGACGGCTACTTTTCCCCGGTAACAAGCACACTGGACTGGTGTGAGGAGGTGTGTTGAATTCGCTCTGGCGACCATGTTTAGCAGAGTGTGTTACTGACGAGGCTGCATCAAGAACTATGTTGTCACTGATTTTATTGCTGAAGCGGTGAATACTCTGACCAACCTCTTGTTCATATATCTAGCCACAAAGGGCATTCGCAACTGCTTGAAGTATGGGCACGACACAGTCTTTCTTGTTAGCTTTGTTGGCTATTTGCTTGTCGGGAGCGGCAGCTTGTTGTTTCACGCGACATTGAAGTGTACGTCTAGCAACAGAGAGAGGGGGGCAGAGAGAGGGTGAACCCATTCCTGATGACGACAGACCCCATGCAGCTTGTCGATGAGCTTTCGATGATTTACACGACATGTCTGATGAACTATGCCACGTTCTCCTACGGCAAGTCACGACTGTATTCCACGGTGCTCGCCATCTGCCTGACGTCGCTGGCGGTGTTCATCACGCTCTACTATCACTACCTGCAAGACCCAACCTTTCACCAGAATGCATACGCAGTTCTTACAGCGGTTGTGTTCTTTCGCGCCCTCTACGTAATGGAGGTCAATATCCGGCCGCGCTTCCGATCACAGGAGAGAGAGGCAGCGAACCCGCGTCTGGACGGGAGTGCAAAGGCAGTGCGACAGGAAAACCAGCGAGACGAAGAGATTCTGAGCACGATGTGGAAGATGATTGGCTTTGGCCTCAGCATCTTCCTGGGTGGATTTGCCATTTGGAATCTCGACAACGTCTTCTGCTCGCGGCTGATCTGGTGGCGGAGGCAAGTGGGCATGCCTTGGGGCTTCGTGCTCGAGGGGCATGGATGGTGGTACGTATGCGCAACGTGCTTGCAGCGACACAGACTCACACCGACAGGCACTTGATGACTGGGCTGGGGGCATATTTCTACATTGTGTGGGGCATCTGGCTCAGGCACTGTCTTAATTACAGACAGGACGAGTACGAGTTGCAGTGGCCAAATGTGTGGACGGTGCCCGAGGTAAGGGCCAGAGGAAGGGATGCGAAGAAGGTGGCGTAGCATGCTGCTGGGGTTGCCATGGATGTAGTGTACTAGTACGTAGATGCGACTACTGTTTGGTACCTGTCGGGCGCTGTGAGTTTTTTCTTTTCTTTTTTTTCGGCGTGCGCAAGGAGGCCAATGTATAGATGCAGGCATACGTGTAGATGCACACGAGGCAGCGCAAGACATGGCCTTTGCTTATGCCCTTTGTTGTGCGTGGACATATCGGTAGCAGCACCAGATTATGTCCAAAGCTGGTGCCTGTTGTGCTTAGCGCCGACGCGAGGGGGCCTGGCCTGTGCAGACCCGCACAGTTTGTTTAACTGCTCCCCTTCACACCGCCTCTCCACATCACCAACACCCATCCACCCGCCCCAAACACAGCTCCTCACACTCTCACCTCTCTACTTCCCATATCCCACACCCCAAACCGCCATCATGCGTGAGATTGTACGTATCCGACCCTCCCTCGAGTCCAGCGCGTGGCGCAACCTTGCCCCGCGATCTGCATTCAGGGACAACACGAGATTGCAAACAAGACAGCTGACAGCCATTCTCTGCTACAGGTTCACCTTCAGACCGGTCAATGCGTATGTTTTCGCTCCCTGCAAAAGCCGTCGACGCGGCTTCTAACACACTCTGCAGGGTAACCAGATTGGTGCCGCCTTCTGGCAGACCATCTCCGGCGAGCATGGTCTCGATGGCTCTGGTGTCTACAACGGCACCTCTGACCTCCAGCTCGAGCGCATGAACGTCTACTTCAACGAAGTACGTCGCCCCCTAAAGGTCCGACGGAAAAAAAGACCAATACTGATCTGCAGCAGGCCTCCAACAACAAGTTCGTGCCCCGTGCCGTCCTCGTTGATCTCGAGCCCGGTACCATGGACGCCGTCCGCGCTGGTCCCTTTGGTCAGCTCTTCCGCCCCGACAACTTCGTCTTTGGCCAGTCTGGTGCTGGTAACAACTGGGCAAAGGGTCACTACACCGAGGGTGCTGAGCTTGTCGACCAGGTCCTCGATGTCGTCCGTCGCGAGGCCGAGGGCTGCGACTGCCTCCAGGGTTTCCAGATCACCCACTCTCTCGGTGGTGGTACCGGTGCCGGTATGGGAACGCTCCTCATTTCCAAGATCCGTGAGGAGTTCCCCGACCGCATGATGGCCACATACTCCGTTGTGCCCTCGCCCAAGGTCTCCGACACCGTTGTCGAGCCCTACAACGCCACACTCTCCATCCACCAGCTGGTTGAGAACTCCGACGAGACCTTCTGCATTGACAACGAGGCTCTCTACGACATCTGCATGAGGACCCTCAAGCTGAACAACCCCTCCTACGGCGACCTGAACCACCTCGTCTCCGCCGTCATGTCGGGTGTCACCACCTGTCTGCGTTTCCCTGGTCAGCTCAACTCTGACCTGAGGAAGCTGGCCGTCAACATGGTTCCCTTCCCTCGTCTCCACTTCTTCATGGTTGGTTTCGCTCCTCTCACCAGCCGTGGCGCCCACTCCTTCCGCGCCGTCACCGTTCCCGAGCTCACCCAGCAAATGTTCGACCCCAAGAACATGATGGCTGCTTCCGACTTCCGCAACGGTCGCTACCTGACCTGCTCCGCCTACTTCCGCGGTAAGGTCTCGATGAAGGAGGTTGAGGACCAGATGCGCAACGTCCAGAACAAGAACTCTTCCTACTTCGTTGAGTGGATCCCCAACAATGTGCAGACCGCCCTCTGCTCCATTCCTCCTCGCGGCCTCAAGATGTCCTCCACCTTCGTCGGTAACTCGACCTCGATCCAGGAGCTGTTCAAGCGTGTCGGTGACCAGTTCACTGCCATGTTCAGGCGCAAGGCTTTCTTGCATTGGTACACTGGTGAGGGTATGGACGAGATGGAGTTCACTGAGGCTGAGTCCAACATGAACGACTTGGTCTCCGAGTACCAGCAATACCAGGAGGCTTCCGTCTCCGAGGGTGAGGAGGAGTACGACGAGGAGGCTCCTCTTGAGGCTGAGGAGTAGAGTGGTCAAGACTAAATATTCCTGCTGGGCTTGGCTGTTTGATCATTGCGAATGCAGGTCAACAACCATGTTATCAATTCGATTCGTACTGCGAGCAATCGGGTCGTTCTTCTATGGGATGCAATGGTGCGGGAATGGTAGTCTTGATTCCCGCGACAAAGCATCGTCACGGGCAACGACACCATTCTCCTTGAAACTTCTTGTTAGCGAAAAGATGCTGTAATCAATTATCATATGTGGAATATGTCTTGTGCTGCAGAGTGTTGTGAATGGAGTGATGAGTGAATTTGATGTTACTAACTTAGTTATTCCCTTCTTGCAGAAGTACAAAGCTGTGCATATTGTATTTCGATTCCATAGTCTTCACCCTGTCATGGTGGTAATTTATAAGTTAGAGAGATTGTCTCAGATTTGGTAGCAATGTAGATCGTTTCGTTGGCACCATTAAAGCCTGGTTTAACTCTATGTCCTAGCACTATATAGAGACCGAAGACATTGCATAACATCTCGGGGTTTTACAAGAAAGATCAATAGTTACAATCTCCTACTATTTAACTATAACTACTACAGATGACATTCTGGTCAATCCTTATCTGACTCAGTCTCAACAAGGATACTATTACTAGTTCTTACGTGGAAGCGCTTTCAGTGACCGTATGTAGCATAGCGTGCATACATATACATACAGCAATTGGCAATTGCAGCTTTAGTAACTTCACCTCACAGCCACACATAGACAGTGCAGCAGCATTAGCCGTAGCCAAAAACAAATATTACCATCTCTCGTTCTGCGCCAAACCGCGCAGAAAATGGAGCGTCACAAAACCATCGTAGAAGCAGTGCGCTCTCGCGTCCAACACTTTTACGCCACAAAAACAGCTTTCCGCATCTATCACGGCAGCACAAACAGCACACGACACGTAGATTTCGACCGCGATGCCATTGTCGACGTCAGCACCCTCAATCACGTCATCTCCATCAATCATGACACCAAAACCGCCCTGATCGAACCCAACGTCCCCATGGACGTCCTCGTCCAGGAAACCATGAAAGCCGGCTTACTTCCACCCGTTGTCATGGAATTTCCAGGAATCACCGTCGGCGGAGGTTTCGTCGGGACCGCCGGCGAAAGCAGCAGCTTCAAGTACGGCTTCTTTGACCGGACCGTGCTAAGCGCTGAAGTTGTGCTTGCAGACGGCACGCTTGTGATTGCATCTGCCGGCCAGAACGCCGACTTGTTCGAAGGACTCCGAGGCAGTTTCGGGACTCTGGGCGTACTAACAATGGTGGAGATGCAATTGATTCCACTGAGACAGATGGTTGAAGTGACATACTATCCCACCTTCTCGTTTGAAGATGCAACAGAAAAGATGAAGTATCACGCGAGTGACGAACGAAACGACTACGTCGATGGCGTCGTGTTTTCAAAAGGCACGGGCGTCATCGTCGCAGGTCGACTCGTCGATACGCCTACCTCTACGTCTTCCCATCTTCCCGTCCAGCGCTTTTCCCGGCCGTGGGACGAGTGGTTCTGGATCCACGCGCAGACCGCCTCGTCCCGCGACATCATCACTAAAGAACTGGTGCCTATCCAAGACTACCTCTTCCGGTACGACCGCGGCGCCTTCTGGATGGGCATGTACGCCTACAGGCACTTCATGGTGCCGTTTACGTGGCTAACGCGCTTCTTGCTCGATTACTTTATGCACACACGCATCATGTATCATGCTTTGCATGCGTCAGGATATACAGATCGCTACATCATTCATGACATTGCGTTTCCAGCTGATAATGCTGCGCCGTTTCTTGAGTATGCCGACGAGGCGTTTAGCTTGTATCCTATTTGGCTTTGTCCGCTGCGCCGCGATTGCAGGAGCTCAATGGGGCATGCGAACCCGTTTAGTGGGCTGGTTGGCGGCAAGCAAGTAGACGGGTATGAGGGTGAGAGTATCAGTGTCGGGCTGTGGGGCCCGTATCCATCTAACGAAGCAGAATTCGTCCGTGCGAACCGTGAGATTGAAGCGAAGATGCGGGAGCTAGGCGGTTTGAAATGGCTCTACTCGCGCGTATTTTACAGTGAAGATGAGTGGTGGCAGGTCTACGACAAGCACAAGTACGACGAGTTCCGTCGGAAATACCACGCCACGTCTCTGCCTTCGATATGGGACAAGGTCAAGGACCGAGGCCGGAAACAAGACTTTGGCACGGGAGTCAAGGGCTTGTTGAAGAGGTTTGTGAAAAGCAATGCGTTCTTATCCGGTCTCTATGGTATATACAAGGCGGTAAAAGGCGGTGATTATATATTGAAGAAGCAGAAAGCTGCTTAAGGCCCGGCAACGTATATAGGTGCATACGTGCATGTAAGACAGAGTGAAGTGGCTAAATAGTCTCAATCTAGATGAGAATAGATGAACTATAAAAAGTAAACTGCTTTTGGCACCACGCATATGCATGTGTATGAGTGCTTGTCTAGTCTGTTTTGACAGGCGGGGTAGACGCGTGGTTTGTTTTTCCTCTGATTGTCTTTTTTATTTCCTTGCTGGTTGCTTTTTGCGGGGTATATTCACGCATGGTTTGCGACCAGTTTTGTATTTGTGACTAATTGCTATGGTTTGCTGAAAAGCTTCATGTCAACAATGTCATGTCTATGGATTCCCGACGCGGGGATCAATGACTGAGGTGAAAGTAAAACAAAAAGACGCGTTAGGCGTCCTTAGTGCAAAGGAGAAAATGTCAAGTCATAATACTACATACCCTCACGCAGACGTTGTCTTCCATTAGGCCTTCAAATCAAAAGTATGGGGATAACTCATCAGAAACATGTCTCAGCTGCATACGGTATCGCGTAACCCTCATTCGATTCCGTGAACCTAGCCTAACCTTGAAAAACCGACCGCCAAAAATCTAGTAGCCAGACTAGATGGGTGTACAGTGGTATTACATCCCCCCCCTTCCAACGCCTTATCCCCAATACCCCTTCCCTCCCTTAAAACCTTCTAACCGGCATACAAAGGAAAAAAAGGGAATACAGTCGCACAGAGTGTGGTTCAAAGCAGAACAGAGCCAAGTCGAGGGCATTAGAAAGGTAATCTGCTCATGTAGTGCAAGGGCGGTAATTGTGTACACACAGTATTTACGTCTTACTGCTTGGCAGCTAGAGCATTAGCCTCGCTTTGGTATTTCTGATTCTCACGTTAGTACGATGATTGCATGCTAACTGCTCAGTGGGAGAAGAACATACCTGCTTTTCACTCTCGTTCAATGCCTTCCACTCAGCACCAATGAGCTTGGCGGCATCGCCAACTGGGATGCCCTTGAAGTCGCCGGTGGCGTGTCTGTCTCGGAAGAACAAGGTGTAGGGGTTCAATGCGACCTTGACGTGGCGGGGATCGATCAGTCTGGTAGTGTGGGAAGGGTGACCCTTCTGTTTGCCGGCGAGTTTCTTGCGCAGGTAGGCGCGAGCGAGGTTGGCAATGCGGATCTGTTGCGGGGTGTAGGACATGATCCATTTGTTGAATTCGGCCTTCCTTGCAGCATTTTGCTCATTGGCAAGGTGGTTGTAGTGCTAAGCATGACCGTTAGTACACACGTGTATGAGGTAGGTGTTGAGGTCTTTTACCTCGAGCTGTGCGGGGGATAGGGCCTTGAATTCCTTTGTAGCATTCGTGATCTTTTCCAGCTGTTGGTTGTTGCTGCTTGGTTTGCCTCTGGCAAACTCGCTGACAAAGACATGGAAGGCTGAGAGCGACCTCTGCGTAATGGGCTCCTTCAAGGCCTTTGCGCGCAGCTCACGGATCTTGGCCTTCTCCTTCTCTTCCTCGGTCAGTACCTTCTTCACACGCTTCTTGGCTGCTGGCTTCTTGGCCGCTGGCTTCTTCTTTGTCGTCTTTGTCTTCTTGGCTGCTGGCTTCTTTGCAGTTGTCTTTGCCGGTGCAGCCTTCTTCTTTGGCGGGGTCTTTTCGCTTGCGGCCGCCTTGACCGCCTTCTTCACAGTGGCCGTGGGCTTGGTTGCGCGTGTAGTCGTAGCATAGGCGCGGGCATACGCGTAGGTGCGCGACGAGGCGCGGGCGGGGGAGGATTCAGCGGCGCTGCGAATGACGAGCACGCGCTCAAGGTGGCGTGCGAGTTGCGGCACATTGTGTGGGGACGCCCTGGGGACATCGGCTGCCAAGCGGCAGAGTGCGCCGGCCAGCATTGTGCGAATTGCGCGAGGGGCGGTACAATGGGACGTGTACTGGCAATGTCAAAAAGACGGGGCGCAGCTCTGGCGGGCAATTGGAGACAGTCGGTGGTGAACTGAGTGTGTGGGCGGAGAGCAGGCGGCAGAGGGCAGCGGGCGGAGAGGAAACAACGTGCAGAGCTCGGGAGCTAGCTGCATGCTAATAAGGCCCCATGTGGGAACGACATACATACTACATCCATTGAGGTACATGGGCTCAGCATTCACCCTCATATTCGACGCGACAATGCTTCACCCCCACAGTCAAGATTGGGCTGAATTGGCACAGACACAAATGCGTGGTTGAGGCCCCTCTAGTCTACTGCAAGGACACTGCCTTCTATAGTTCTTTGCATCGCCCCATGCATCCATAGCCCCGCAGCGTCCTTCATCACGTCTATCCGCCTGATGACCTGTATAGAGAAGCAAAGCAAAAGACAGCACAGCTATTGATCAACATCTCCTTGTTCAGATGACCTTGTAGCTGTTGAGTGTTAGCAATTGATCGACATCGTCATGATAACTGCAGTGCACATACCTCCATGGGTGGTCCTCGTCACCATACTGGATCGCCTCCATCCATTCCTTCATCTGCTGCGCAACAGGTCCAGCTTCAACGTGGTCCTCAAGCCCACAGTCTATGAGACGTCCCTTCCAGCTGATCTTTCGGACTGGAGCAACAATAGCAGCGGTTCCTGCGCCAAAGATCTCCATCATGCGTCCCTCGTCAGCGGCATCAGCCACTTCCTTCATGGTGAACTTGCGCTCAGTCACAGCCCAGCCCTTGGGCACCAAGCGCTCTCGCGCAAGCTCAAGAATAGAGTCGCGGGTGACTCCCTCGAGAATGGTGCCATCGAGCGGCGCAGTGAGAAGCTCTGGCTTTCCAGTCTCCTTGTTCTTGATCGCAGCGAACAGGTTCATGGTGCCGACTTCGGTAATGTACTCCTCTTCACCAAACAACCACAAGTTCTGGTGGAATCCACGGCTTGCGGCCTGCATTTGTGGCACAATGCACGGCGCATAGTTGGCACCAAGCTTCTTGTCACCGACACCTCCTGGCCATGCGCGCACAGCATAGTCTGTAGCTTCGAGCGAAATGGCCTTGAAGCCGGTGGGGTAGTAGGGGCCAACTGGCGAAGCAATCACGTAGAGCAGTGCCGAAGCCGGAGGGCCTACACCGAGGGTGCGCTGAGTACCGATCATGGTGGGGCGAAGGTAGAGAGAGTATCCTCGTGCACTGCCATATGGTTAGTTGTATGCGTGGGTGATGTGCACAGTGCTCAAGAGTGAACTTACTCGGGAACGAACCGCTCATCCTCCTTGACAAACTTGCCAATGAGCTCAGTCAGGGCGTCTGGGTCAAAGGTAGGCAATGCAATCCGGGCAGATGACTTGTTCAGCCTGGCCATGTTCTTGTCCGGCCGGAAGAGCCGAATGTTGCCGCTCTTATCCTTGTAGGCCTTCATGCCCTCGAAGCACTCGAATGCATAATGGAAGACGCAAGTCGCGGGGTCGAGACTGAGGTTCTGGTAGGGCGTGATACGCGCTGGAAGCCATCCTTGGGTTGCTGTCCATTCGAGCGATAGCATGTGGTCTGGGAATTGAGGGTCAGTCGCAGAGTCTACTTCATAATCTACTGCGGCAGGTGCTCTTACCTGAGAAGTTACGACCAAAGACGAGTTCCTCCGGAGGCAACAGGTCCTTTGGTGTGGTCGTCCTGGTGATGCTGAGCTTGGTGGGATCAATGTCCCGGATCTTTTCGCCAACGGATACATCAGCGTGTATGCTGTACGGTCTCCTCGTCCGACATCGCAGCGAGGCGCTGAGCGGTGCTGCTGATGAGCGGAACGCGCAATGGGACAGCGAAGATATCAATCGTGACGACCGCTGCTGAAGCATTGTGGCGTATGCTGCACAAGCAGAATAGATGTGGACGTGGATGGGAGTTGCAAGTTGTGTTAAAGGTTGATTCTTTCGGACTATGCGACCTGACTGGGGTCTAGACGTAACCGGAGCCCCAACCGGCGATGCGAACAGTCATGTTGAATTACAAACACCCGCCCTCACCGCCACATGCGAAAGGGCGTGGCCGAGGTATCGAGACTACTAAGGCGGGTATTTGAGGTTATTCGCGTCGTTACCTAGAGTGCTGATCTGTCTGTGGCGGCGGCAGCATACTGGACACACAGCGTCGTGTTCATGCACGCGCCGTACTTACACTAAAAGACACCCCTGGACCGTGGCTCGCGTGGGGTCTAACACTTGGCTTCAACTATCATTCAACGTGCCTACATTGACGATCCGCTAGCAGCCGAGACGGTTCGGAGCGCCGCGCGGAAAAAAGGGCTGTTATCTGGGATGCCTGGAATTTGATCTCTCAGGCCCAGCTGTCTCAGACTCTTACGCGAATCCAGCCCAAGAGGCCACGGTCCATGACGCCCTCGCCCTACACCCACGACATTGCCGCCCGGGCGAGACCACTGGCACCATGTTCTCCAACGCCCTAAAGTCCTTCACTTCCAACATCTCCAGCAACTACACCCTCAGTCCGCAGCCCACATCCTGTTCAGGGCCATGGAAGATATACGACGCCAAGAAGAAATCAACGGGCAAACCGGCCTCCGTCTTTATCTTCGAGAAGAAGTCATTGGAACCGCCTGCTGGCGCCGGCTTTGGCGGCCGCTCTGCAGCTTCGGGGCTAAAGCGGGCGCATGAGGAGGTGGTCGAACGGCTCAAGAAAGAGGCCAGCTCGCTCGCTAGATTACGGCACCCGAGCGTCTTGGAGTTGGTGGAGCCTGTTGAGGAAACGCGCGGTGGAGGCCTCATGTTCGCAACAGAGCCTGTCACAGCCTCGCTTTCTGGTCTGTTACTGGAAAAGGACGAACAAGAGAAGGCTGGCGGTGTTGGAGGACGTCGCAGTCGCTATGTCATCGAAGAAGCAGACGGTCAGAAGCGCAGGCGCGAACTCGAGATTGACGAGCTCGAGATACAGAAGGGCTTGCTACAGATTGCAAAAGGACTCGAGTTCTTACATGAGAGCGCTGGCTTGGTACATGCCAACCTAACGCCTGACGCCATCTTCATCAATGCTAAAGTAGGTAGTCGCAATGCTATACATGCCTCAAATTACTGATCGCGGTCATAGTCTGATTGGAAAATATCAGGTTTAGGCTTCACAACGCCTCCGGAGAACTCTACGAAACCCACGTCCGTAACGCCGATTTCACTTGCCGAAGTCCTCAACTACGATGCCCGACTCCCTCGACACGTTCAGCTCAACCTCGATTACTCCTCGCCCGATTTCGTCATGGACAACAACATAACACCTGCAGCTGACATGTTCAGCCTGGGTATGCTCATAATCGCACTATACAACTCGCCGCACAAAAGCCCTCTTGAATTCAATGGAAGCTCTTCCTCGTACAAGCGGGCTTTTTCGTCGTCGTCTTCGGTGCCCAGCAAAACCAACAATTTCATGTCTTCACAGCCACTGCCACGGGATCTTACCAATGGGGTCTTGGATCGCTTGATTACAAGACGCCCTGCACAACGACTGGACGCTCGAGAGTTCCAACAGGCACAATACTTTGACAACATCTTGGTATCTACAATTCGATTTCTCGATTCGCTGCCAGCAAAGACTCCCAATGAGAAGTCACAATTTATGAGGGGCCTACCACGCATCTTGAACCAGTTTCCAAAATCCGTAGTAGACAAAAAGATACTCCCGGCTTTACTTGAGGAGATGAAGGACCGCGAGCTCCTCACACTGATCCTTCAGAATGTGTTCAAGATCATCACCATGCTCCCTTCTGGCAAAAAGGCTTTCACCGAAAAGGTCATTCCCAAGTTGCGAGAGACATTCTTGAATCCGGCGGCTACAAATACGAAAGCACCAGGTCAGGAAAGAGACAGCCTGAAGGAAGCTGGACTCATGGTTGTACTCGAAAACATACAGGTCGCTGCAGACAACTGCAGTGGCAAGGAGTTCAAAGACGATATCCTTCCTATCATCAATTATGCCCTCGAGTCTCCTACTCACTCTCTGGTCGATGCTGCCCTGCGCACCCTGCCTGTCGTTTTGCCGATTCTTGACTTCTCGACTGTTAAGAACGAGCTATTCCCGGTTATTGCTAGCATATTTGCAAAGACCAGTAGTATGGGTATTAAGATTCGTGGTCTGGAAGCTTTCAAGACTCTTTGTGGTGGCGGAAATGAACAGCAAGACGACTATCAGGGTGACGGTCTGACTGGTGTGGTGGCAGCCCCCAAAGCCAAAAGCTCTAACGTATCGATCCTCGACAAGTACACCATCCAGGAAAAGGTTGTGCCGCTCCTCCGCGCTATCAAGACAAAGGAGCCCGCAGTCATGGTATGTTTGACTAAATAAATCCCAAAGCAGAAAGCTAACTGATATAGATGGCTGCACTAGATGTCTTCAAAGCCATCAGCAATTCAGTTGATAGCGATTTCCTAGCCATGGACGTTCTACCCATTCTATGGCAGTTCAGTCTGGGGCCCCTACTTAACCTTCCCCAGTTCCAGGCATACATGACTCTCATCAAGTCGACATCAGCACGTGTGGAGAACGAGCAGACCCGAAAACTACAAGAGTTGGGCGCAAACAGCTCGACAGCAACCACACGCAACGAGTTCATGACGTTTGGCGGCCCATCTACTACGAATGGCTTCGACGCGAGCAATGGGAATGGTGAGGCAGACTTTGAAGCCCTCGTACGGGGTGGACAGCAGGGATCTTCTGGTGGTACAGACATGCTTGGAGGGGACGCATGGGCAAACGCTCCATCATCTGCGACGTCCTCGACGATTCTCCCTTCGCGTCCATCAAACAATCGAATGGGATCCAACGATGCATCTCCAGCCCCAACATTCTCCTGGTCTACACCTCCAGTGTCTCCTCCACCGATGACGAATCTCTCAGCTCCCAAACCACAGGGTCGTTCTGTCACACCGGACACGACACTCAGTTCGCTCAACTCATCCTTCCCAGCTTTAAGTGCAGCCAACCCCGGTATCGGTAGCTCATCTTTTACTCAGCCTCAGCAACAGTCAAGGCCGGTAATGGGAATGAACAGCGTTATATCTCCCAGTGGTGCCTCAACACAAAGTTCAAGTATCGATTGGAGCAAAGCCACAAACTCCATGTCCACGAACTCGTCTTCGTTCTCCAGCTTCCCCTCTATGGCACCTCCGCCAGCACAGTCCCAAGCTTACGGTAACCCGTATTCATCTTTCAGTATTGCACCACCACCTATGAAATCAACACCAGGCAGTGGTGCCGGTACGTTTAGTATAGCGCCTCCACCGAGCATAGGCAGTAGAACGGCAAGCTCAAATAGTGGCATGGGTATGGGTATGAATAATAGTATGGCGAGTTTGCGGGCACAAACACAAAATCAACAGCAACAGCAGCAGCAGCAACAGCAACAGTCTCAGCAACAGATGAACTGGGGGAGTGGCGGGGATAGCTTGATTTAATTCTTGACGTACATGGCGGGAGAGGCATACCTGGCTTGATAGAATGTGTGTTAGCGAAGGCGTTTCCTTGTCTTTTCCTTTGTTTCACGGGGCGCGTATTGAGAATGCGAGAAGCACCATTATTACGTGTCTCATTTTTCTCTCCTTTCTTCAATAGACAAGGCAGAGGAGAGGAACAAAACAGTTCAGTTGTAGTTTCTCAAAAACCACATTTCAAACTCTTGACGTTAGCAATAGAATCTGAAGATAGAAAGGACGAAAACACCACCCGCCACCTCCACAAAAAGACAAAGGCGGTGCCAACAACGGTTAAAAGTCGCGGTAGCGCGGCCAGTTCGAGGCATCTCTCATAGCAAAGTGCATTGGATGGGCCTATGGGTTTTCCAAGACGGCTGATGAGTTGTATGTGCCTATTGCGCATACATGCGTAGAAGACATTGCTCTCTGATGTGCCAAGCCGGAGGCAGCGCGGTCAACAACCAGGTGCCAGAGCACGTCATATGGCGAATTCATTGTTCATCAGCAGAAACCTCCTATCCGCAACGTCAGAACCGTGCCGTCAGCCACAGACGCAGATGCGGCGCGGCTCGACTCTGTCCAACTGATAACGACTCTAGACCAGCCAGACAGGAAGAGTTCTTACGTTCCCCGCGGGAGGATTGGCGAGGCTTGGTTGCGTCGAATGGCCCGCAGGTTCGCGTAAGCTAAGCAAGCCAAGTCGAGGGGTGTGGAGCTTAGCCACAATGCTTATTGGACGCACTGTGACATCAGGATGGCAGTTCTCACTTTTGCCGCGTGTGCGTGTAACAGGCTGCCGGCCTTGCAGGAAGGGTGTGAGGGTGAAATCCTGGTCTTGGGAGTCGCTTGTCAAAACCATCAGGCCGAACATTGGGCTTTGGTTAACGGTCACAAAGCAGAAGTCCGGGGAGGTTGATAGTAGACATGAACAGGGTTTCGCTGACAGGAGCCCCAGCAAACCAGCATTGCCGATCATGGGCCCAACTGCAACGCTGAGATTTCATGGAGGCGAGGTTGGAAGGTGTCGCAGTCATAGCGTGGCGCCAGCAGGCTGGAAGCGATCCACTCTTATGCTCGCTGTTCGCTTTCACCGAACCTCTTAATCCCCCCCCCCCCACTAATCTTAGCCTAGCCATCCTGGTACAGTCTCTTCGCCATCTCTTTCCCCTCAGTCAGCATTTATAACGATCCGCGTGCCGGGCCCTTTTGTCTGTGGTACAAGTCGCTTCCACTCCGGAACATCCACGTCCTACCTGCGCAATTAATGCTCCCGGAACTAGCCTCCCTTTGTCGTTTTTACTACACACCTTCTAAGAGGTGTATCCGCTGCTTGAAATGGCGTTGAAAGGTCTATTGGGTGACAAGGCCTCACCATCCGACAACATTAGCCACAGCAGCAGCGACAAAGTCTCCAATGATCGAGAGAAGAATTACGACCCCGAAGCTGCCGCTGCAAAAGGAATTACTGCTCCTACCAACGATGACATTTCAGACGCCAGCATCACAATCGGCAAACAGATTGAACTCGAGGCCAACAACGTTTTGAAATATCGCACCTGCAGCTGGAAGAAGACTGCAGCTCTTTTGTTCTCCGAGTACATCTGTTTGGCCATTATGAGTTTTCCGTGGAGTTATTCGATTTTGGGATTGGTACCAGGTCTTATACTCACAGTGGTGATTGCTGGTCTCGTCCTTTATACATCCTTGACGACATGGTGGGTTTTGTCTTTATAGCCCATGATAGCATGCACCTTCTAACACTACTCTAGGGAGTTTTGTATGCGCCACCCCCAGATCCGAGATGTCTGTGACATTGGCCAAATGCTTTTCTGGAACAAGAAGTGGGCATTTTATGCTACTGCAGTCATGTTTGTTCTAAACAGTAAGCCATCCTCCATGTTCCTCATTCGCAGTGTACTCGACTAACGCACCCGTATAGACGTCTTCATTATGGGCTTGCACTGTCTCGTGGGAGCCAAGTGGTGGAACACAATCACCTCGCATGGCACATGCACCATTACATTCGCTGCCATTACCGCCATTATATCGTTTGTGGCTTCTCTTCCCCGTACATTCAACACCCTAGCCACAATTGCAACCGGCTCCGCTTTGTTCACTTTTGTCTCCGTCATGCTCGCAGCAGCCTTCTCTGGAGTCGACGGAAAACCCGCAGGTTACCCGAGCAAGGGAGAGCTCGAAGTCCATGCTGTGCCTCCGGCTGGAACCACCTTTGTGCTTGGAATGAGCGCTTTCATGAACATCTCTTACACTTTCATTGGCCAAATCACTCTTCCTAGCTTCATTGCCGAGATGAGAGAACCCAAGGATTTCCCAAAGGCGCTCTGGGCTGTCACCATCTGCGAGGTCATTGTCTTTTCCCTCGTGGGAGGCGTCGTGTACGGATACACAGGTACCAATTACATGACCTCTCCGGCATTTGGCTCAATCTCCAACGAAGTCTACAAGAAGGTGTCGTTCACGTTCATGGTACCTACTATCATCTTCCTTGGTGTCTTGTACGCTTCCGTAACCGCGCGATTCGTACTATTCCGCATCTTCGGACCTACCTCACGACACAGGACCGACCATACCGCCGTTGGCTGGCTCACATGGACTGGAATTCTCGCCGTCATCTGGATCCTGGCTTTCATCATTGCCGAAGTCATTCCGTTCTTCTCTGACTTGTTGTCCCTCATGAGCTCGCTCTTCGACTCCTTCTTTGGCTTCATCTTCTGGGGCGCTGCATACTTTCAGCTTCGCTCGGAAAAGTACGGCCCAAGGTACTGGAGGACACGTGGGCTCCGCGGATATTTTGGTTTTTTCTTCAATATCCTGCTTTGCCTCATCGGTCTGTTGTTCCTTTCTGCAGGCACATATGCTACAGTTCAATCCATTATTGATGGTTATAAAGCGGATGGATTTGGTGGGCCATTTACGTGCGCCGACAATGGCTTGTAATTAAACTTTTTTTCTCTTTGTATTGAGGCGGCGAATATCGTTTCTGTAATATGTAGTTGCGAAAGATGAAGTCCACGCCTAGTTCCCTGCGCAATTAAGATTCTGCATAAGTTGATCATTCGATATCATTTATTCATGCCCATCTTTTTTTTTTGGAAAACTGTGAGCCTCTGTAATATACGAAAGGGGAGTACGTGGTTTCTATCCATGTGGCAGTGCCAAGCCATAATATCGATAACGTCACGTGAGCTCGCTTCGATTTCGAAGTCCGCGAAATATCATGATATTCAAATATGAAATTCGAACATTTTTATTTTTCTGGCACATACGACCATCGGCGAAATTTAGCACTGGATCCCGTTCGTTCTCCGCACGTTAAGTCTTCGACCGGCGGACTAGTAGTCAGGTGGGTGACTACTGGCGAATCCCCGCTGTTGTATGTTTTTTTTGTTTTTTATTTCTTCTTTTGCTCAAATTGCTAGGAGTCTGAGCACTTCCCCCAGATAGCACTGAATACGTTGTAATGACGCGACTAAATTATGAATGTCCACAAACTGCACGTGACGCTCCCCATCAGGATGGTTCGTCCGCAAAGCCGAGCTATGACGTTCAGTAGCTCCACATCTGCCGAGCGACACATGCTCGAGCTCGGTAAACTGACAACATCCCCAAATCCCTCTTGACACGGGTCACTTTCGTCTTTTTCTTTCATCTGCCCGGTCGCTATTCGTGCAAGCTCTGCATCGTCATCCTCGAAATCATGTCTGAATACATCGACTTCAGCAAACCCAGTTTCTGGAGTAAGTATTGCGACTAAGCCTTGCCCCACTTGCAAACACAAAGACTTACAAGGCAACAGTATCTGCGGCCAGCATTGCATTCAACCCTACCTTTTGGAAGTGAGTTGGTATCGTCGAATTTTCGTAGAACATACTGACATGTGGTATAGCATTGCAGCTCAGCAAGGTACGCACTGGACTATCATTGCTGCGGGCAGCCATGCAAATACACACACACAACATGAGCCTAACCAGTGACAGAATACCACAATAAGGCCATTACAAAACTTTTCGGTGGTAACTCACGACTTGGTTGCTATGGGCTCGCTGTGACCATCTTTTCGTTGGGTATTTTCAGAGACTACCTGTACGTACAGAGAGTGAAACGTCGTTTGCGGGGCGTCTCAATCCTTCGTCCATCAACTTCAACCACTAACAAAACCCAGCTACAACGAAGCTCTTGCAGACCAACCCACACACCCAGCACTACTGTCTCCTGCAATCAAGTACTCGGCAATCCCGCTTTTCCTTACTGGAAATGTCCTCGTTGTAACCTCCATGTGGGCCCTTGGTGTTACTGGTACTTATCTGGGAGACTACTTCGGAATCCTCATGGATGAGCCCGTCACAACCTTCCCTTTCAATGTCTCCAGCTCTCCCATGTACCATGGCTCTACAATGTCCTTCTTGGCTACTGCAATCTGGTACGGCAAGCCAGCTGGCATTCTCCTTTCTGGGCTGGTAGCAGTTGCCTATTCGATTGCATGCAAGTGGGAGGACCCCTTCACGGCCATGATTTACCGCAAGAGGGAAGAGGAGAGGTCCAGGGGAAAGAAAGGCCAGTAGAAACCTCTACTCTGAAGCTGATACGATGGGGCAAGGTAGTGTTAAGCCAGAGACAGCCTACACAGCCAACAATAAGCGCACTTTGATAGCCATGCTTGGGCTGAAGAGTAGCGGAGAAAGAGTTGGAACAGCACGTCTTTTCAACACCGGCGTTCAGGTCTACCTTGAAAAGGTATTCAGCTGCCAGCTGGCTGAGAAACATATATAGGAGCATTAAAAGCATATTTGATTTGCCATGACACCATAGCCCAAAGCGACAAGACCCAAAGCGACATCTCCCTGTATCTCCCGCTGGTAAGTAAGGTATGATTCGTTTGATGATGACGCTGGTCCCACTTGGAAGGACGTAGCTGTTAGTGTGCCTCTTGTTAGACTACAGGCCTTTTCATGTGTTTTTCCAGTTACCTATGAAACTGTAGGTTTTTGTTCGGTTCATAATTATATCGGTTGTTACTTAATTGTAATAAGATGAACACAATATCTAATCTTTCAAAATTCTTCATAGCCCATGACACAAGAATGGCCCAATGAATCGTATACTAGGCAACGAAGGTAATTTGACAGTGACATAGATTCTGCAGAAAAGGTTGCATATACATTGTATGTAGCTGACACAAATACACTTTTACGGGGAATTTGCTTGCCTAGAATAGAAGACCATGACACGAAATTATGAGACAAAATGAACGTCAAAAGTAGAATCTGACGTAAGCCTACCTACCTCTAACTACATATAGTCCGCGCGAATACTACTATATCCTTATCACACCTCCAGCTAAACAAGAGGGTTAACGCTATTTGCCAGCCAAGTAGATATGTGTTGTATGAGACCTGGAGGTAAGATGTAGCCTTTGGCAGATATGCTGAATACATGGCATCCATATTATTGCAACTTGTTTGCATAACTATGGCACAGCATGTTCTTCATGGTGTGTTTGGGTTGGGGATTTAGTGGTGTGGATCTGGGGTTGTGTATGCATAAGTGTGTGTGTGGGGGGGTTTGGGCTAATGCAGGAAAGCATCAGTGTGTCGTATACGTAGATAAGGTAAAGCGAGTGACGGAAGGAGGGATCTAGTTTTGCTGAGGTTGGCACTAGAAGCCTATGCAACTATGACTACATATCACGATACAGGAGTTGTTGGTTGTGGATGGTGATTGGGTGCAAAAAGTGGTGGCAATTGTTTGTTTGAATTACATATACTGCTACTTGGTATTTGCGAGAGGAGAGGAATGTTTGTTAGTAGTAGAGAGTTGACAGCATCAATACGACAAACGATAGCATAACCAATGCTGTGGTCTCCAAAAATTACAGTCTATTGTGGTGGCAGAAGAAAAATGTAAAAGCAGATGGGTATGATACTTTTCTATGTACAAAGTGCAGTAAAGACAGTCTAAGCTGCTAGAAAAATGAGTGACCGTCATGCCGTGTCTCATTAGACTTGTTTTGACATTAAAAATTGATACAACGTCCTGAGTGGAAAACAAAAAACGGGATTACATATCACGGGAAGCACCGCCCCTTGAAGGCCTTGAGCTGGGTGGGTTTCCAGCATGTGGCACACCATTATGGTTCAGGACGCCCAATTCGCTGTCGTCCACACTGTGTGCACCCATTTGGGCATCTGTCCTCCTCCTTGCGCTTGCACCCGCCTTGCTCCATCCCTCTGTGCCAACGTAAGAACCCCTGCCTACGCCAATGCCCCATGCACGCTCGTAGCTTCGTGGTCCCCAGGCCCAGCCCGCACCTCGCGTGACGGGGAGATGGTACCAGCGGAATGAGAACCACGCACAGGTTACGCCGATCAATGTGCCAAACAGCATATCGAAGCCAAAGTGGCGGTAGTCGGTGTAGCGTGTGCTAGTAATGTAAATAGCAGAGCCAATAGGCACGAGAATGAGGACCAGAGTGTATACAGGCGGCGCGGCATTTTGGTAGCGAATGGGGACTACAGCATCGTCGCTGTAGGCTGCGGATGAAATAGAAGTGTCTTGCTTATGCACTGGCAGCGTGGCTTGCTTCTTGAGGTTGGATGGGGTGACGGCCGAAGTGTGGGCTGGGTTTGTTGAGAAGGGACGGGGTGGAAGAAAGGGGATGGCGACGCTGAATTTGGAAGCCAGAAAGAGAGTGAGGTAGAGGAGACCAGCCCATGAAACTGAAGGAGTATGAATTAGCAAAAGCTCATCGGCAACAGGAGCGCGAAAAATGGCTTACAGCTGGAGTGTCCACTTGGGAAAGACTTGAAGCCGTCTTTGAGGAGATCATTGTCTGTCTGAGTGCAAATGCCAGAAGTGACGAGTACCCAGGCTGGATCAAAAATGTCTCCAACAACGGGGTTTATGGCGAAGTCGGCGATGCGATTGAGATCTGGCTTGCACCTCGACAGCAGGTCTGGCCTCGGCTTTCCAAACAAGTTCTTCATGCCCTGAGTGATCAAAAAGGCCGTCGCAAGTGAAAGCGCCAGGCCCATCCAACCCGTGTTCCACTCCCAGAGCTTCCTCCTCCAAATAAGCGCCTTTGGTGTTCCACGCTCGGCCGTGGGTCCAGGAACGAAGACGAGACATACTACCATGATGATGCCAGCAGGCGCAACGAGTGAAACAATAACCAGAAGCCAGGTGGGTATCATCTCGCTCGTCTGGTAGGGATATGAAATGTTGAGGTCGACGGGTGAGAAAGGACGGCGGAAGGGTTCGACATACTCCCAGCCGGCAGCCACGGCTGCGATGGCGATGATGACGATCCAGTCAAAGATGTAGGATGCGACCAGTCGTGCCGACGGTCTGCTAATTCCGTTGAAGGCCTGCATGTTTACCATGCTCGAAAGAATGTGTACGATGCCAACGAAGTAGAGGGTTATGGAGGTAGATGATTATAACCAAGTAGTGCGAGTGTCAGATGTTGCAGACGGCTCAAACTGACAGGCGCATGGACGGGTGCTTTGAACTTGTTGATCTTGGCGGGAGTGTCGAGTGTTTTGTGTATGATTTGAAGTGCTAGTGCGTGTCACCGACAAGAAAAGCAAGCGTAGTTTGACGTGTGTAGTGTGGAGCGGGAGCAAGCATGAATGGTGTTACCATGGGCGAGTAATATGGTGATTGAGAGATCACAAATGACGGAGTGAAGGTTCAAGGGGTCAGGCAAGAGGGCACGCGATAATTGCCAAGTGCCCAGCGGGACGGCTTGAGGCTGTGAGGGCAGGGCTCGAGGCGGTGGCCTGAATGGACACGGCGGCGTCTCAGCAGGCGCCCAGAGCGTTGCCAGCCTATTGCGTTTGCGCCGGCGTACTGGCGTATGCGCTCAGGCTGGACGTCGGCCGGACATGGACGTACGCTACAAGTACACTATTGCCATACGTGGAGTGATGATGATGGTCATGAGAATGATGATGACAATGGCTGTCGGGATGCGGGTGCTAGGACGGCCAGGGTATAGTCGAGGACATGATTTGCGACGGTAGGGGGGAAGTCTCCGCACCTCCGCCCACGTCATCCTTTGCGCTTGGTTTTTCTTAGCTGTTAGGGCTGGCCCGGAGTTGTGTTGTGCCTATAGGCAGACGAATACGCACGGTACAGTCAGTCGTGCAGCACCGAGGCTCAGCCCCAGCGACTGCGTCTCCTGCGTCCGAATACGGACAGATACGGACATCCAGCGCGCCCGAAAGCCGGCCATCGTCAGACAAGCGCATCCAGCCCACCATGGCGCTACCGCCGCCAACCATTGACCTGTTGCTCAACCTCATCGACACCCGCCCGCAGTCCATCCTCACGTCGCTGGTGCAGCACCCGCAACTTGCCTCGGCGCGCGATGCTCATGGCTACTCTTTGGTCCACGCCGCCGCCTCCTACAACCAACTCGCCGTGCTGCGCGACCTGATTCAGAAGTTCAATGCCGACGTCAACATTCTAGACGAGGACGGCGAAACACCCCTCTTTGCAGCCGAAAAAATTGAAGTCGCAAAATGCCTGGTCGAGGAGCTGGGTGCAGACACCAGCATTCGCAATGGCGAGGGTCAAACGGCCGAAGACAAGATTGGCGAGGAAGAAGGCGAGGCACACGAAGTCTACCAGTACCTGAGGAGTCGGAGAACTGGCTCTGAGCCAATGCCGGCGGGCCTTGTAGAAACTGAGAGTGTACACCCCCCGCCGCCATTACCCGGTGGTGTCAAGGTCAATATGGGCACTATGGACGAAGATGCCGCTGAGGCGCCAGATCCGGAGATACGGCGGCGGATTGAAGAATTGGCGGCGAGAGACGACTACAACTCGGAGGAGGTGCAGAGCCAACTGAGGGAGCTGGTGCAAGATGTTGTCAGTGGCATTGGGGGTGAGGATGGAGGAAGAAGCGTAAAGAGAAGGGTCGACTGAGAACGACAACAAACCACAGCAGCAGCCACCGCCGCACCAGCCAACCACACGTGACATGCTTGGAAGGCGTCCTAGAAGAGATGCAAAAGGGATTCCCACAAAGTATGCCAGCGACAAGCCCCGCCGGTCATTGTCGAGCCAGAATGAGGGAGGCCCCGACATGTCCCACTGCGTGACTGGAGAAGAGTCCAGACCATCCAAGTAGTTCCAATACATCACAAAAGCAAGCTGTTTCACCATGTCCTTTCCTCATCCAGGTACTGCTCTAATTTGATTTCGTGGCCCTTCATCTCCCCGCATCTCCCCCGCATCCTGCATTCTCACGTCAGGTCGCCAGCACGCCTGGACGCAAATCATCCCAGCAACACCAATCAACCTGCCCTGACTGATACTATCAACTAACAGCCTCACGAGCCCTCGCCAAACTCTATTTCCCTTGTGTCACTGGTGTCGGGCCAATATGTTCAGCATCTTGCTGTAACCTTAGTCCTATACCCGACCTATCGGATACGGCCCCGTTGTCGATTGGCCAGGTCCGGGTTAATCACGGCCCCGTGAAACCGGCGATACTTGTACTCCACTCTGCACGATTCACAAATCGAGTGTCTGAAAAGGGTTATGACTCCGTGAGTACTTATTTATCGTAGAGACTGTGAGATTGTGTGGGTTGGGCGCTTAATCTCATGGTGGCTATTCTTACGCCTCGTGGTGTTGGGCGAGAGTCGATGCTATCTCAAAACTGCTGCACAGAAGCCAGTATATACTGTCGTAGTAGTACTTACTACAGTACACAAGGTCGATAAGCGCAGTCCCTGGGCTACTATGCAGGGGTGCATGTCAACCATCATGCCCATCACCAACCCACAACCTGAGTCAGAGCAACAAGATCACCCAGGCATTTGCCTCAAGAGCTTGACTCAGCAGAGGCGCTTCTTGCATCACGCCTCTTATCTCCGCTCTATCCCCGGGCACCTGCCCAAGTCACAGTCTTACCAAACCTACCCTTAACGGCAAAAACGACGTCCAATCTCAGTACAACCCGCCCGTTGATTGCAGTCGCATTACTTCGGACTTTCTCTGTCGGACGTATTTCCCTCTTGGGCCCACCTCGAACCCTTCTATGGCTCACATTCGCGCCGACGGCATCGGTCGCCATCGGCGTCGGCCTTTTCTTCTCTCCTTCTTTTTCCTTCGAGTCCTCTCTTTTCGGCACAAAAAACAAAACTAAGCCCACGCCGCCTCGGCCGATTTACATCGCCACTGATGCGTTCAGGCCCCCCCTCTTCCTCTGCCCTGCCCTCTGCCCCCGTGCTCCACCCTCCCCCCTTTGATATTTCCAACCACTTGGTTGTTTACTGCAAACGGAAGGGAATCTGAAAATGTGTTGATTCTAGTCGGTCAAATACGCTGCTTTTTCGGCGCTGTTCGGTCTGTACAGTGGGTTTTTTGCTGCTTGTGAACTGGGGTTGACCACGCTTACACAATGCTTGCTCAGCACAACATGTGCCTTTGTACTTTGAGTTCGGCGGTAGTGGGATGGTAAGAGTCAGAAGGTCGTGAGGGTGGATCATTGGTCCATCTCATGGTGTTGCAGTTACTGCCATTATTGTGATTCTACGTAGTCTGACTCCTATGTGGTGTTTGCCTATATGATGTGAACTTATTGCATGATTAATGTCTATATTCTATCTTCAGGCATTAATGTCTATATTCTATCTTCAGGCCCCCGATTATACCCCAAACAACTCAATTCATTGTAAACTGATACACAAAGCAAGTCAATTCACCCAGGAAACCATAACCTGAAGCCACGTTCAACATTTGGATGTGGCAAAGACTAACCATGAGCCGCATCCACAAACCCACCTTGGCACCAACCAAGCCATCCACAAAAGAGCCCCATCCTCTCACTCCCCACACGAGAACCTCTTCATCCACATGAGGAAATTAAAACGGGAGTAACCTCTCTATCCAGTTAGCCCGCCCTTCACCACCACTTACCTCCACCTCCTCAGCCACAACGGTGGCACAGAACAGAAGGGTACCCCCCACTGACACCACTCAGAATCACCCAAATGGCGGGGCGAGGAGGAGAAGAACCCAACCATATAGTTTCGTAGAATAGGTGTAACTGGGCAGTGCGCAACCACTGTAAGCCCCAGGCTTCGCCCGTCCCTATGCCCCCTGGGAGGCTTCGTTAGGACGTAAAACCAATACTACTACTACCTCCACCTCCTGAACAACTCGCCCCAAACACCTACGACCCGGCCCGCACCCCCCTACCCTTGAAACCTTAATCCCAAAACAAACAAACTCCACAACGTAACACCATATCCCCTAAATAATTCCCTAAACAACTCAGACTGCAAATTGAAATATACGTATACATATATCCTGTTACAGTCCTGTGTAGGTATACGTGTAAGGGATCGAGGCAAAAAAAGCAAATTAATCAAATTGATGAGGCATGGGAATTGTTGGGAAGAAGAGGCAGGAGAAAAAGTAAAACAATACAGCCCCACCCGCGTCCCTATACTCGATCATTTAGGTGTTAATTACCCATTTGGGAAATTGTGGCGTAGCAGAAAGAAAGAGAAAAAGGTGGGTCAAAAAAAAACGGGAAACCAGGAAGAGAGTAGCCGTCTATTTACAGTTGAAGCCGTTAATAAATTTTGGGATTTCTTGCCTCTTTACAGGTAAATTCTACTATTGTAATGTATTGAAAAAAAAAGATGGAGAAGTTTTTTTTTTGGCAAGCTGAGTAAGTTTGTTAAAACAAAAAAAGGACGAATCGCCACCCTTATCTAATCGCCGCCATTTCCAAGATAATACATAGTAATACGAGAATGTCGTGCAGCAATCACCTTGCATATATGTACACACTACTTAATATGTACCTGATTTTCCCCACATATGACGTAGTATTCTAACACCCACCCGCGCGTCCCAGTCTATACCAGCTTCCGATATGCCATTACCCCCCGCCTGCCATAATCAACACTGAATCCCGTACTTCCTCAGCGTCTCCTTCGCAGTCGTAATCCTGATTCCGATTCTATTTGCAACAAAAGTATTAGTCCACGTACCATGCAACCACCACCACCACAAGAAGGGTCGGGAAAGAAAGAAAGACAGAAAGAAAAAACGTACCTGGCATCTAAGTCATAACTTCCCCACTTCGTAACTTCATCCAACCAATCCCTACACTGCCCCAACGCCTCAACATGCCCCTCAGGATGGCCCTCTGCATCCGCCTCGCGCCATATACTCGCCGCCATTTCGTACCGTGCACACGGCGCTGTCCAATTGTCTTTCAGTCCCCCAGTCAGCAGCGTGCGATCCACCGACAACACTTCCTTCTCAAGAAGAGCCTTGGCTTCAGCCGGCTGCCCCATATTGCGTAGCGTAGCAGCGCGGAGAACATGCAGTATGGCTTTCTCGTCAATGCTCTCCTTGTCCCAGTACGGGTTGGCGGGGGATTCGCTCCAGGCAAGGTTGGCGAGCGAGCCGGTGAGGTGGTCGTTGCGCATGCGTTTGTAGCCGTTCCAGAAATATATCATTTCTTCAATGGGGGAGATGCCGACGGCGTCGATGAGGGCGCACTTCCATTCTTTGGCGCGGGCTTCCCATTTCTGGATCTTGCGGCTGACGAAGACGTCGAAGGGGAGTTGGCGGGCCATGAACTTCTTTTTGCCCGTGTTAGGAATTACCTTTTGCATGATTTCTTCGGCCTTTTCGCCGTACTTCTTTGCTTCGGTGGGGTTTGTGGTCTTGTTTTTGCGGTACAGTTCGATGTAGGAGGCGGCAATGATGTAGTAGTATAGTCCGTGACTCCAGTTGTTCAGGGTAACGCATTTCTCGAACCCAGCGGCAGCGGCCTCGTAGTCGTGCATGTACATGTTGTTGAGACTACGTTCGAACCAGCTCAGGGCCTCGAGCTGTTTGAGCTTTGTCTCGCCTGCCTCAGCTATGAATTGAACAGCCTTTTCGAGCTCTTTCTCAGATGCCAGCATTCGTGATTCCTCGAGAAGCCACAGATGACTCTGAGGATATCTCTCGCGCATATAGCGGAGCAAAGCCTTGCATTTCTCCTTGGGATATGCGCCCTCACCTTGCGATGGGAGAATGTCGCAAAAGTTTGTAAACCCATTTAGATATCCCATCAGGACCACACCAGCCATAGCCCCATGGATATTGTGAAACTTGGTCGCCTGCCACAGCATCCTCATGCCTCGATCCCGGTCACCCTTGAAGCCGACCACTTTCAGCAAGGTAGCAAACGAGGGCGGTATAAATGAGAGAATGAGTAGTAACATTCCAAAACAAAAGTTGGATCCAGACAGAACAAACGTATCTACTGGATGATTACTAAAGGAAGCAATGTCCTCGCCCTCATCGCTTAGTGTGAGCTGCTCAAAATATTCGATGGCGTTTGGCATTGAGGAAGACGATGTTTCTCCCGCCGCAGGCAGATCCGGTGCCGAACTAGATTTCACGTCAACACTGTTTTGAGCACTTTCCAATTCCACTAAAGCATTCTTGTCAACAGGGACATTGATGTGGCCTGTATATTCCAAAGGTGTGACAACGTCCGGTCGGTCTTCTGCAGCGTCCACAAATTCAAAATCATCGTCGTTGTCGTCGTTTGCGGCCTTTTTTGTCTCCGGGGTAATCGTCGTAGTCTGTTTGAGATCGGACGTCGAGCCTGCGGCAGATGCGTTTGCAGATGCAGCAGCTTTGGAGTCCTGAACCTTGCTACTCTTCAAACTCGAAGGGCCTGATCCGTCTTTTGAAGAGACACCCGACCCTGCCGAGTTGAGACTGCTTGTACTTCTTTCCTTGAGGAAGTTCTTCTCATTCTGTATCACACCCTCCAACGCAATATATGCTTTTCTCAGCTTGTAGAAACTCTTGATGGCCTCGGTCAAACTCTCGTTGAGCACGCCCACAACCGCACTCATCAACTGTGCTTCCGCCATGCATACCACATATTCAGTACCCGGGGGGTAGATCGACGACCGATACGAGTTTGGGTCTTTGCTAGCGCGTCGATGTTGCTCGTAGGCTGAGTTTTCGGCTACATACAAGGCATTGGCGGCTATGCTCCATGTCAGTCTAATTCCGGAAGACCGGGAATGGGCATTTGACGAGACCTTCGCGGACGATTTCCGGTTCAAAACCCAACGTTGCCCTTATGAAGACACATACACCAGCTCCGAGCTGTAGTTTATAAGCTCAGCACTACATGTAACATATCTGCAAGTTGAACGTTGATACATACCTGGTGAAATGGCGAACTGCCCTTGTTAAGGTGAATTTCGGCATTTTCGATATCGTCGGCCATGATAAAGTTAACAGCTACGTTGGCACACCATTAGTCCTGTATGCCACATTGCCTGAAGCAGACGATCCGTAGGATTCCTACCACCCATAGCTTCCTGAACTACCGAGCGTCAGCAACCTATTCTGCCTCACGAATACCACAAGCCTCACTCTGTGCAAACTCATCTAAAGAGTCCAGACTCTTCGAATGCCCAGGCGTATGGCCCTTGAGCCACCCACCGACTTTGAACATGTTGGCTAAAAACAAAGTCTGGTAGGCGGGGGAGAAGATAAAAGCCTAGCCAGCAGAGAAGTAGGGAAAGGGAAAACGGAGCAAAAGCTAAGGGCGGAGAGGGAGAGAGAAAGTATAGTATATTACAAGGGTCCGCGGACAGCGAGATAGCCCCAGCAAACGCGATGAGCGGGCATCTATGTATGCATTAACCTAGTAAGCCATCCAGACAAACGCGCCTAATGCGTCGGAGCTAAACGCAGTACGTCATGCTCTTTGCCGGCGGGTCAGATAGGCATTGGTACATTTCGCCTGCGCAAGCCCACGCATGCTTACACCCAAGTGTTACAAATATAGTAATGGGTAGCCTGGAAAAAAGGATTTAGCTCCTCTAGGCAGACATGTTGTACCTGGGAAGCCAAGCAGCGGGTACAGCTGGAGAGTTAAAATGCCACCCACAAAACGCGAACCGGAGTTTCAATGAGCATCACGTGATGCTTAGATCTGCGGGTAAGTTGCCCGCCTCCGCCGTCGCCGCCGATGCTAGAGCCGCGACTACTACCAAGACTACTGAAGCACAAACATTAACTCATCCCCACCCATCGATCCAGATACTTGGAGATTACTTTGCAGCACCAATCGCCCTACTCAGATCCAACATCATGTCCGGCTCAGCGCAAGGAAGCAATGATATGAAGAAGGCTGTGGCCAACGACTCGAAGAACGGCGAGCAACCGCTGGCACCGGAGAAGAAGCCCGCGACACAACTGGAGGAGGACGACGAGTTTGAGGACTTTCCTGTCGAAGGTAGGGCAGCAAGATAAGTTGGCTGTAGGGTTAGCTAACGGTTAGGGCCAGACTGGACAGAAGAGGAGACCCAGATCCCCAACGGCAACACACACCTGTGGGAGGAGAGCTGGGATGATGATGACACGAACGACGACTTCGCAGTGCAGCTGAGGTAAGAGGGCTATGTTTGACATTACGTAGTGCCAGAGCTGACAGCATACAGGGAGGAGCTGAAGAAGCTGGGCAAATGAGCAACACACCACCACGATGTTACGACACGATAGCATTCCACCGAAAAGCGGCGATGGTGGGCAATAGAGGGTGTAGTACGACGCGGTCTGAGCGGTCAGGTCATACCACAAAAAGCATCACAGCATGTCTGAAGCTACAAACAAAAAACGGCAATCGAAGCATGGTTCATCAATATTGAAACCGCAAAGAGCTATATAGCTACATCATCATAACTTCGAAGATATACCTTCCCTATTCTTGAGCCATCATTCACCTCTTTGAGTGACTGTTCTACTTACTTGACAGGGCGGAGACACCGGGCAGATCCTTACCCTCGAGCAACTCAAGCGACGCGCCTCCTCCGGTTGAGACGTGGGAGAGCTTGTCCTCTACACCGTACTTGGCCGCCACAGTAGCAGTGTCACCACCACCAATGATGACAATCTTGCCGCTCTGCGCGGCGTCAACAGCGGCGTCAAGTGTTGCCTTGGTACCAGCGGCGAACTTGTCGAACTCGAACACACCAGCAGGACCGTTCCAGAGGATGGTCTGCGCCTCGTCGATGGCCTCCTTGTAGAGCTTGATCGACTTCTCTCCGCAGTCGAGACCCATCCAGCCATCTGGAATGCCGTCCTTATCCTCAGCATAGCCAGTGTTGGCGTTCTTGTCAAATTTATCGGCAGTGATATAGTCGACGGGCAGCACAATCTTGACATTGTTCTTCTTTGCCTTCTCGACAAGGTCCTTGACGGTCTTGCTGCCAGCCTCATCGAACAAGCTGTTACCAATCTTGACGCCCTCAAGAGTCTTCTTGAAGGTGAAGGACATGCCTCCGCAGATGATTAGGCTATTGACCTTGCCAAGCAGGTTGTCAATCAATTGGATCTTGTCAGAGACCTTTGCACCACCAAGGATGGCAAGGAAAGGTCGCTTAGGCTCCTCGAGTGCTTTTGCGAAGTAATCAAGCTCCTTCTTGACAAGGAAGCCAGAGGCCTTTTGTGGAAGGTCGACACCAACCATGGAGCTGTGCGCGCGATGAGCAGTGCCGAAAGCGTCGTCTGTGAACGGTTAGCCATGTGTTTCCACCAAAGCACTCATTGTATCACTTACTGATGTAGACGTCGCCCAGAGCAGTCAAACCCTTCCTGAACTCGTCGACCTTGCTCTTGTCTACCTTTTGCTTCTTTCCCTCGTCGTCCTTGTAGCTGCCCTCCTCCTCAGCGTGGAAGCGCAGGTTCTCTAGGAGAATGACCTGACCTCCACTGGCGCTGTTGACAGTATCCTCGACCGATTTGCCAACGCAGTCATCGGTGAAGGTAACGCTCTTGCCAAGGAGCTTCTCCAGCTCGGCAACAACCGGCTTGAGGCTGTATTTTGCGTTTGGCTTTCCGTCTGGTCGGCCAAGGTGGGACATGAGGATGACGGCTTTGGCGCCATTATCGATAGCGTGCTTGATTGTGGGAAGTGCGCCGACTATGC
Source organism: Bipolaris maydis (assembly GCF_028858645.1). Taxonomy (NCBI): domain Eukaryota; kingdom Fungi; phylum Ascomycota; class Dothideomycetes; order Pleosporales; family Pleosporaceae; genus Bipolaris; species Bipolaris maydis. The sequence continues at coordinate 1,408,690 of NW_027093863.1, read as the reverse complement.
GCTGGTTGTTGGTGATGTTCTTGTCGGCGTCCAGAGGGACGTTGAAGTCGACCTAGAGGCCGTCAGGGTTAGATATGACCTCTGAATTGTACAAAAAATCATGAGATTGCCTTACTCGAATCAGGACACGCTTGCCCTTCAGATCGACGTCGGCGATCGATAGCTTGTTGGAGAGAGACATGACGTGTGTAGGGAGTGTCCTGTGATGGCGCATCAGTAAAGCTCTTGCTCTTAAGCAGTTTGAATTCGGGCGCAATTGGTAATCTACATCGTTTTGGGGGCTCACTTACAGGAGAAGATGTGGACTAAGGAAGGAGGAGAGGAACGGGTGGTGTTTGGTCTGGGTTGTAGTATGTAGCTAAGCTTGGTGGGGGTGGTTGCAGCGGGGCAGTCAGTCCACAAGTTCCTCCTCTACTGCATGCAAAGCTTCTTGCTCCTTATCGAACCACAAAAAGAAAACCGGCGTGACTAAAGCCAAGCCTTGTTAGCCAGAGTAAAATGTTTTAGCTGTCCTTGTACCGCGCAGGACGCGTGAGTGAGGCTCCCCTCCCCCGCGGCCGAGAGTGACGGCTGGTTTCGGAGAGCAGCAGCTACAAGAGCTTGCAGTTCCTAGCATTTCCTTTCGCTCTCCGACGGTACATTGATGGTCCCGAGTATCATTAGCGTTTCAAACTAAACAGAGTCATTACGAAATGCCCTCATGTTCAACAAATATTAAAAGACAATGGAAATAGCATTTCATTCTGATCTAGTTGACAGTTGTATACGCGAACCCTAGCTCCTCTGAACAAAAGGTCGACAGACCCAACGCCGCGCAAATGCCCATTCGATTGTAGAGATGCACAGAAAGGTCAATGGCAGCAAATCAAGATCATCGTGATCCAGCTCATGTGTTTCCATGATAGTTGTACAAGGGAAGTCTGTTTGTGTAGTTGGAGAGACTTAGGCGTCTTCGGCGGAGTTGGTCAGGGAAAGGTAAGCAGTCCAGGCAATACCCACACTGGATACAAAAGGCTGGCAGAGTGTTAGTCTCACCTGAGTTTTTCGAGGCCGGGCAACTCACAATCTGGTATTGAATGGGCATGACACGGAAGTTGATGATTTGTACTGCTGGCCAGACCATGTAGTTGGCCTTGAGCGCAGGCACATAGACATCTTGGAACTTACGCTGCACGGCTCGCTTACCGCCGCCCTCGGCAATTGTCATAAAGGTAAAGAATGCAGCCAGACCAACCGGAGCAAACAGGAACTGGTCAAAAGCCACACGCTTCAATGCCGGCATCCATGTAGCAGTCTTTGTAACGGGGAATGTGGCGGACAGGAACCTGAACCACCTGTGCTGGATGGGCGACATGAGGAAACCGTACGACATGAACCTGGTGGTGCGCTCGAAATCAAAGGGCGGCGGCAGTTTCTTCGAGTCGGGAATGAGATCGTTCTCGTTGAAGGGGTTGCGCTTGTCAAGGTCATGGATCTCAATCGCCAGGAAGTCGTCCTTAGCTGGGCCACCCTTCTTGCGAACGGCGCGCTCTCGCACAGCAGTCAGTGTTTGCGCTACTGTGTCCGCAATACCACCCAACACCTGGTATCACTGTTAGTTCCTGCTTTGTATATCCCTTATGTATGTATTCGAGATTGACGTCGAAACAGATGCAACGGTCGCATGGTTCGGAGTGGCGACTGTGTGCGATACGGGGGTCGCAATGCGCGCAAGTCTTACGGGGAGCGGAGGAGGGCACATACGGCGTTGGTGATCATGGTGGTGAGGACTGGTCGCGCTGCATAGTACTGGTTGTACTTGCGCGTGAGCAGACTCACGGCAGCCATTTGCAAAAGAAAGACAATCGAATGGAGCAGCGGCTGGTCGCTGTCAGCAGATGGTCAGGCGGTTGTCGGCAGTTTCGCTCACAATCTTTCCGTAGATCCAGCGACTGTTTAGCTGGTAAAGCAGTCTGTGTCTGGTGCTGTTCATGGTAAGTGCTGGGTCCCGTGAAAAAGCTCTAGGTGTAGCGTTGCTCGCAGATGGCGCCCGATGACGTTGCTGAAACGCAGCCGAAGGTCCGTGTGCAGCGATAAGTGACCCTCTTCTATCTCTCAAGGCTGTATGACACAGGCTGGGAAGGCTGTAGGCGGATAAGGATGCTTTTGTGAGCAGAAGAGCAGTCTACCAGTATGAGGGGGTAGAAGGCGCAGCCTGCCTGGGGTTGATGCACGAATGATCATGGTGCAGTGGCGGAGAGTTTCACGCGCCGCGACCAATGACGGCTTTCATAGACCAAGGGACAGGCATCAACTGGAACCAGCCCAGCTCCGAGCGGCTGCAGGCTCGTTCTACAAATTTCTATTCATTACCTATGTGCGTCTGATGCCTCACCGTCTATTCACGTAAGGTTCCATAGTATGGACCGACACAACACCGGATATCTCGGCACACTTACTGAGGGAGCAAGTGATCCTAGCATTCACCAACTTCACAAGTAGCATCATGGGCTGCTACAGACATGCATTCAAGACAGGCAAAACTCCATAATACATTCAATCTTCAATAATGCTTGGAAGGATGACCTGTGTATAATGGCTTCTAGAACAGACTCATGGCGCCACAGCGACAACACTGGGCAAGTCGCGGATGTCTACAGCTTCGTTGGTAACCAGATCCACCACCCGTATGGACTCGACCGACAATACACCTGCAGTGAGCGCGAGCAACTTGATATCAGCCGTATAGCAAGACCCAGGCGAAAGTTGTCTGTGTGCAATTAGTATCCTCGATCCGCAGCCATTCAGCTTACGTTTACTTACCCTACGCGTATGTCTGTCGTCAAACATATCAAATCTGCCGTCTCTGTCCTTGTACTCTTTTGCTTGGCATAAACAACATTCTCATCCGTGACAGCTGTTGCAAATAGCTCTCTTCTTTCTACACGAGGACCGCCTACGGATGATGTAGACGGATGTGATCTATGCTTCTTCTCGCCATCCCTTGGTCGCTTTACAATGACCAAGATTGCCAGCCTTCGCATTTTATCGGATCGGTTGACAATGAATACGTCCCACGTAAAGATCTCGCCAACTTGAATGCTGGGTGGACCGGAAATCGTAAGTGTGACATTCACCTCGTTACTCGAGAGTGCATGTCCGTGCTGATCTTGAGAATCGGACCCAATAAGAGCATCCAGATTAGATGCGTTTGTCATTTGACTCATAGAGCTGTTGGGACGGTGAAAAGCCTTGGCATGGCCAGATGTTTGTTCAGATGCAAAATCGACGGGTGTTTTCCATTCAATTGCAATGTCCGGCCGGCAATCGCTAGACATGGTGACATTGGCCTCAACGTTGAGGATCAGATAGTGACCCTTAGTTCCAAGTGATGGGGTTCCGTCAGGGGCAAGATCTGGAATAATCTTGTACAGATACGTCAGTTGGTCGCCAGGCTTGTGGCTAACTGTCGCGTCTTGTTCCGTGCTCAACTCTTTGGTTTTGCCGCCATGTAATGTCAGCCTAACATCCTTGATTCTAACATCGTATGTAGCGAACTGGGCGACTTCTAGGTCCAAGGAAGCGATCAAAGACAGATCATTCACTGATGCATGGAGTCTCGAATATCTTACTCTCCATATGAGCGGTGGGAGCACCCTGAATATAGGCTTTTGGCCATTCCGGATAGGGCGGACCATTTCTCTTGTAACGGGAGCACTCGGCGTGACTTTGCTGATGCGCATGGCCGAAAGCCGGGGGTGAATTCCTACGAGAGCAGGGTCGTTCTCGAATGATTGAAGTAGATTCAGTGGTGCGGGCACCCGGCTTGGGAGATAATCGTCTTCCAGTGCATCTTCTTTGGGGTTTTCTGCAGGCTTGAAGGAAGCCGTGGGTTGAAAGTAAACTGCGGGCTTATGAAACCTGCCCTGAGGTCGGGCTATTTGAAATCAGATACTGCGAATACTAGGTAATCTGCAGACCTTACCAATGAATATATCAACCTTCCAGATGACAAAGGTATGGGCATTGTCACCCTCACCATGGCACACAATGCTAGGCTCACCTGACGGCTTGATGGTACCAGAATAAATGAGCTCCTTTGGGGTTCCTGATTTTGGGTCTTGCTCAGGTGGGGGAGCAGTGCTGAAGGCGAATGCTTCCACATTAACCACCAATCTTTCAAGATATCCCTTTAAGGTAGAGTCCTCCAACAGCGGTGTTCGAAAGACGACATATACAGCTAGTAGTTCATCTAGAAGCCTATGCATAAGTAAGAGACATGCATTGAATGGTAAGCTGGCGAGACATACCGAGGAGAAGCACCTGTCGCTGCTCCAGAAAAGGTAGAATGGACCCATCATCATCATGTCCCGCACCATCCCAAGACTCGATGGCGGTTTTGATGTTGATTTCAGACTTTGCAGGAACGACCGCTTCCAGCACAGAGCTCTCGACAAATTCGAGGCTTTGACGCGGCTGCGCTTCGGCCGTATCTGCAGCCATGGCAACGTCGAAGTGAATAGCAGGGAGGGCACGTGAATCCGGTGCCTGAGCTAGGGGTCCAGTAATCTGCGCTAGCCACAAGATCCGTGCGGGCCACAAGGTCCGTGCGGCAATAAGTTGTTTCCACAGCTTCTTCGCAACCCAGCTCGACGACACGCACACGCGTGACATTCCATCACCTCTCGCCGCAGTCTCACCGCAATGAACGGATACCCGCCTCCAATGGCGCCGTCTGGCTCCACTTGGACAAGTGCTAAAACTCCAGATGGCAGGGAATACTACTACAACACGATCACGAAGCTCACCACATGGGAGAAGCCCGACGAGTTGAAAGACGACGTCGAGGTAGGATATTTCCCATAGACTCTTTAGTCAAATGGCAGCTAATTATGTGACTAGCGCGCACTCCCTGGCACCGGCTGGGCAGCCCACTGGGCAGATGGCAAACGATACTTTGCGCACATTGAGACCAAGCAGACAACGTGGACTGTTCCCGATGTTGTTCAGCAGAAAATCGACCAGATGAGGCAGAGCCTGCCGCCTCAGCGACCTCCCCCAGTTGGTCCATCTGGCTGGGCGGGGGGTCCACCCTCGAATGCGCCGTCGTACGAGAACAGACGCCCCGAACGCGACGAGTACCGTCCCGACCGCCATGACCGTCGCGACGATAGAGACCGGGATCGCGAGTCTGGCTTCGCCGGCGATCGTCCCAACATTAGCTTCACAGCAGGAGCCGAGCTTCAGTTTTCCACGCCCCACGAGGCCGAGGCTGCTTTCATCAAGGTGCTTAAACAGATCAAGGTCCAGCCTGACTGGTCGTGGCAGCAGGCTGTGCGTGCTGGTATTCACGACCCCAACTGGCGCGCCATACCAGAGCCTGAGAAGCGTGAGGAGGCGTTCCGGAAGTATTGCGAAGAGTTGCGTGCCCAGGAAAAGCTTAAGGAGCAGGACCGCCAGGCCAAGCTGCGCTCTGATTTTACTGCGATGCTGCGTTCACACCCGGAGATCAAATACTACACCCGCTGGAAGACTGCTCTTCCCATTATCGAAGACGAGACCATTTTCCGCTCTGCCAAGGACGACAATGAGCGAAGGTCCCTGTTCGAGGAATACATCATCTCTCTCAAGAAGGCGCATGAGGAAGAAGAGGAAGCGAGTAGAGAATCCGCACTTGATCAAGTCATGAGTCTGCTACAGGCACTGGACCTGGAGCCCTTTACTCGCTGGCACACGGCCGAGGAAAAGCTGGAGCGCAACGAGGAGTTCAAGAGTGAAAAGTTCAAGACTTTGACTCGCCTGGATGTCCTCGATCAGTTTGAGAAGCATATCAGGCAGCTCCAGCGTGAGCACAATGACCGAGTTCAAGCCGAGCGACGCATCAAACGCCGCATCGAGCGCAAGAACCGCGACGCGTTCATAGAGCTACTTGGCGAACTCAGGCACAAAGGCGCGCTACGTGCTGGCAGTAAATGGAAAGACATCCATGAGCTGGTCCAAGAAGATGCCCGTTACACGGCTATGCTTGGACAAAGCGGATCGTCTCCTCTTGATCTATTCCGCGATGCTCTCGAAGAAGAAGAGAGCAAGTTCCGTACTCTGCGCCGACGGGCCTTGGATGTACTAGAGGTAAGTTTAGCTCTACACCTACATGCAATCCACCGCTAACCGTAGCCCTAGCAACAACGTTTCGAGGTTACCACATCGACCCCTGTCGAAGAATTCCTAACTGTCATGCGAAAAGATCCTCGCACAGCTGATATTGACGAACAGTCCATGCATAGCATCTACAACTACGTCCTCAACAAAGTGAAGAAACGCGAAGAAGAAGAACGACGAGACGAGGAGTCCAACGAGCGCTATGCCGTAGACAAGCTTCGCTCTGTTATCAAGCACCTTGATCCACCAGTGTCGGTATCAGACGACTGGGAAGCGGTACGTCCCCGTGTTGAGAAGACAGACGAATACCGCGCACTGAAATCAGATACACTACGCGAATTGGCGTTCGACAAGTACATCTCCCGATTGAAGGACAAGGAGAATGATCGTCGGGATAGGAGCAGGCGCGACGATCGCGACCGTGACAGGGATAGACGTGATCGAGATCGTGAGTATCGCAGTGGACATTCTGACTCTCACCGCCGTCATCGTACACGCACTCGCTCACCTGAACATGACCCGTATGCTGCAGAGCGTCGACGAGCAGTGCAAGATAGGGAGGCTCGCTACAGAAACAGCGACAGCACGGGCCTGTCTCCTCTTCCGCGTCGCGACCGCCGAGATGATGATCGGTATGAGCGCTCTCGTCGAAGCTCTATTGGAGATCACTATGGTCGTGAGCGCCGCGAGCGTGAAGTGGAGCGTGAACGATCTTATGTTAGCAGAGCCGATCCTCGTGAGGCGACTGTTAGTTTGCTTGACTACGGCGACAGCGGCGGCCGCACTTCCTCGACCCGACGCCGTCGTGACAGCGAGGAAAGTTCTAGTAGGCGCGATCGAGAGACCAAGGTATGTAAACAAGCAGTGTTACATTTGACAGGAAATGACTAACTTTTCACAGCGTGCACGCTACTCTCCCCGTGGTGCAGATCGCAAGTCCAAGACCCCCGCGCCTGAACCGTCGTCCAAGAAGGAAGAAGAAGATCGCGCTCTTCGTAGTGGAAGCGAGGAAGGCGAGATTGAGGAAGATTAGGAGTTTTCCATCATTCACCCCTCGCGTAGGAGGTTGACCCGATACGGTCGCTTCCTAAATACTAAGGGGCCTAATCCCTTTACTCCGAGGCTTAATTACTAAGTAAGTGGGCTTTAGTACTGTCATCTTGTGAATGAGTGAGCAAAATGTTCATTCCAGCAGCTACGGCCATGGTAGCATATACGTCTGTACTGTAGTTCATCATATGCCCCTGTACTGTAGTGCACCAGAGATGTAGCCTATAAAATCACACTCCTTTACAAATTTGGTTTTCACTTCTCTTGAATTACATTGGTCTTCGCGCCGATAAACAGCTATCTGTGTAGTATACCTCATATTCTCCGTATGCACTTGTTATTTGATTGCAACTGCACAATTGTCTCTGTCCAGCACGTGAGCAAGGGATAGGTCCACCTATTTATTGGTGAGCAATCTGTCTGTGGATATATTTGCGAGAGTAAGATCAATGACATTTGAGCCTTGAGTCAGACCAACAATCACATGCAAGGGCCATGGCAAGGACAGGGTTGTCATGACAGCTCGGTAAGGCTGTCCCACATCCCGGGTATGGGTACCGAAGATGCGCAATTGTTAAGTTTACTAATACTTGATTATAAGAAAGTAACCCCCCTTAATATCATTCCTGTTTCTTACATTGCAGTCGTGAGGGGTAGGCCATACAATGCTGATTCGTCGTCGGTCCACAACATTGCACAAGCTGTGTCAGATTCTGGGGAACCTCGGCTCATCCGAAGCTACCCCAGACTCTCCCCGCTCTTCGAACGCATAAGCACGCGTCGTTCGTACACGACGCAGCGCGACATGCACACGAAAAACGGCCTGTCATTTACGTTAACAGCCCAAGATTTAGTTTGAATTTCGTCTGCGATCAACTCGGTACCATGTCGGCCACTGCATATGTCCCCTTTTCCGAGCCACCGTACATTGTTGGGCTTCCGTCCCCATACTACAAGGAGACGCATCTGAGATGGCAAAAGGCGTGTCGCGCGTTTGTGGATAAGCATTTGCTTGAGAAGGCGCTGGAATGGGATACGGCTGAGACGGTGCCGGAACATGTCTTCGAGACGTTTGCAAAGGCGAACATGCTGGTGCCCACGCTTCCAGCGCCTCTGCCGGTGGAGTGGCTGAAGAAGCTGGGGATCCATGATATTCTCGGTGTGGTGAAGGTTGAGGAGTGGGACTATATTCACACCATGATCTTCGCTGACGAGGTACGAGAAGAGAAACCTGTTTCTAAAGTGGCGCCTTGAAGGTAGCTAATGGAAATGCCAGATGGCTCGATCTGGCCTTGCAGGACCCCCAGGCTCCCTCACAACGGGCATGTCGTTTGGCGTTCCACCTATCTACAAATTTGGTAATCAGCAGCTACAAGAGCGCTTCCTACCAGAACTATTGACAGCCAAGAAGCGGGCTTGCATTGCAATTACCGAACCCGAAGCTGGATCAGACGTCGCAAACATCACCACAACAGCTGCGAAGACACCGGATGGAAAATACTACATTGTCAACGGCACCAAGAAGTGGATTACGAATGGTATTTGGGCTGATTATGCTACCATGGCCGTGAGGACTGGTGGGCCAGGACCAACAGGCTTGTCGATGCTGGTTGTGCCTCTGAAGGGATATCCAGGAGTAAACATGCGCCGACTCAAAGTCGGAGGGCAAGTTTCCGCGGGAACGACATTTATCGAGCTCGACGACGTCAAAGTGCCTGTGGAGAACCTCATTGGAGAGGAGGGAATGGGCATGAAGTACATGTAAGCATGACATTGTGACATTGCGTGTGTTCTACGGCTAACTGCATGGCTTACAGAATGACCAACTTCAATCATGAGCGGCTCTCTATTGCCATTGGTGCAACCCGTCAGGCTCGTGTTGCTCTTGCCGCAGCGTTGGAATACGTGATGAAACGCGAAGCTTTTGGCCAGCCGCTGATCAACCAAGCCGTGGTTCGACACCGCCTTGCTAAAGCTGGTGCTTTGCTGGAATCCCAATGGACATGGGTGGAAAGCTTCGTTTACCAAATGGTACACTTACCTAAAGCGAAGGCGGATATCGAACTGGGAGGCTTGACAGCCATGGTCAAGGCGCAAAGTGGTATCGTTCTGAATGAGTGTGCACAAACGGCACAACTGCTGTTTGGAGGAAATGGCTACACCAAGTCGGGACAAGGAGAGTTGGTTGAGAGTAAGTGGATACTAAGTCCAAACCACTTGGGAAATGATTAACATAAATGATAGGGATATACCGTGAGGTTCCAGGTATTAGGATTCCGGGTGGTTCTGAGGATGTTATGCTGGATCTTGGAATCCGACAGCTGGTAAAGAACTTCCAGGCAAGAACGAAGGCTTTGGAAAGGCCGCAAGGTACATCAAAGCTATAGGAGATGTAGTAATAGTAGCAGTCATGTTTTGTAGCCTACTAGGATACAGAACCATAACCCCACACTTTGTGTTTGCTCATCCCGTGTTTCCGAAGCTCACGGATAGCGGCTGCAGCACTTTTCCGTGAATACGTCAGCACCTAAAGTCCGGCTCTTATCGGGGCGTGCGTGGGGCACCTGGTCAACCCCACAACATTGCTGTGAAAGTACCGATAAGTGAGGCCTGGAATCTTGATTTGTGAAGTTTATTGTCGTCGACCGGCCCTTCTTCGATCGGACAAGAGCGGAGGCGGAGTCGGACCTGAGGGTTGAATCGTTGGATCCGCAGGTGCGTTCCAAGATCTCGCGCTCGACTGCTCACCGTCTCCAACGCAAGCATTCCTAGTCCATCGTGTTGTGTTGCAGGCATGTGGGTGCCATGGGCAGTACAGTGTGTGTCACATAAATACGAGTTGCGCAATAGTGCCGCGTCGATGAAGGGCTACTAGAACTACTCGTGCCTTGTGCGACTCTGGGTACAGGCTGTGATATAGTCGTCGGCCGAGCTCTCGGCCACGGTCGGTCGTGGCGCTCATAGACCAGAGCACGTTTAGTAGCCGGGTACCCTGCAGATCAAGTCACATAGCCTATTAACCCAAGCGTGTCGAGACCGGAAGGGCTTGACCGCTCGTGTCAGGCTGGGCAGCTTTGAGTACTTATTGCTGTCGTGTGTCTTCTTCATGGATAAGTCGCTCAGTCAAGGATAACCCCAGGTATCTCGGAATGAGCCGCAGAGGGTGCATAATTCGGACAGCAAGCTGTGGAGGAGCATCGCCGATATTTCGAATGAAAAAAAAATCATATATATGCAGGAGGTGCAGCAGCATGTGCCGGGGCGGGAAACGACTAGGAGCAATCTGGAAGGGTGGAAGGGGCTTCTGTTCAACGGGTTGGCGTCGCCCGAGACTTCCCCGAGAAGGAAAGGCGCTCCCCGCAATTTCTCGTCGCAGGAGGCGGCTTGCGATCATCCTCCACTCGTTCGTCCATTCCTGTTCGTCCAACCGCGCCCCAGGTGCTGGACAAAGAGCATGAGCCTTTGCTCCGAACGCCGATGGACTGCATCAAGGCCGCCCACCGTATTCTAGCCTCCGCTTTCACGTCATCAGCGGCCACCTGTTTTGCATCACGCACACACTAACTGCTCGACAGTCAGCTCCAGCACGTCGCCGGGAGCGGTCAGCTCCCACCAGACAAAGGAGCAGAGTACGTGGAAAGTAGACACCGTGCCCGCTAATGCCCACAATGCAGGATTTTTATTGGGGTCAGCGTCGGGGGAATGGACCTGGGCGAGCAAATGGCAAAAAGGCGCAGCGCAGCTTAGACGCCTATTATGCAACTCACGTGCGCCCGAGACGGCTAGCACACCGGCTATGGATTCCAGAGCTGTCTGGCTTGGTCATGGTAGTCTGCCCTGGGTAGACCAATGCCGCCGACCCTTGGATGTTCATTTCCGCTCCCTACCACGATGATCCCGCATCGGCCCTCGTCTCTTGCGCAACTAGTCGTGCCTTAACGACACCAGACACACCCCACCTTTTTACCCTGACTCGACACGTGTTGTCAAATGCGGTCGGCGGATAGAGCGCGGTCGGCGTGGGCATGGGACGGCTGTTTTGCTCGTTGACGTGAGGGAGAAATTAACAGTTGGCATTCACAAGCCCGCAGGTCATAGGGCGTGGCACCAAGCACACGCTCGGCTTTGCATGCGAACATGAACCGCGGTATCTTTTTTGCTCGAACCTCAGGATTGGGGCTTGCAGCCGACGCTGCCAAACACCTGCTGTCCCAAGAATGGTCTTTGTCCCGATGGCTTCCGACCCCAGCGTTGACGCCCTAAATCGCCAAGGATAAAGCGCCGGCCATCCGCATCTGGGGGACTGGGGTACCAGCTAACGATCCCCAGTGGGGACGGAGGCGGCGTCATGAGGGACAAATCGTACCAGGTGAAGCGCCGCTTGTCTGTGAGTCCAAGCACACGGCTTAGCCCTGGCAGTGTAATCCACTCTTGCTAAATACGAGTTTATAATCTTTGCCTGCCCCCGACACCCCTCACGCGTGATCGGACTTTTCTTGACGTTTTTTTCTTTTTTCTTTCCCCAGATACCTCCGTGCCCTGCAATAGATATACCAGACGACAAGCACTCCGCAACTATGTCTGACTATTCGGCGTCGCCATCCGACCATCACAGTGATATTCACGCACCAAAACGCAAAGCTACCCAGGCAGGCCTCGATGGTCACACAACCGGTCGTTCGGTCAAGAGGAGGGCTTCCAAGGCATGTCAGTGCTGTCGAGCTCGCAAGGTGCGATGCAATGTCACCGAGCATGGCGCTCCCTGCACAAACTGCAGACTAGATGAAGTCGAATGCATTGTATCGGAAAGCAGGCGCAAAAAGTCAGTGTCACATTCTGTTTCAATGCGGTTTTTCCAAATTTCCCACCGGTTGCGACCTGCGCGGCAGTTGGAGATCGTCGGCTCCGATATGCAATGTCGTAGTGAGCACCGGCATGCAAAGTCGGCTGAGGTGTCGCTACCGCTAGCCTAGCCGCATATGGCATGTCAAGCCTGTGCAACAGTCGCGTGCAGCCAACAACTGCCGCTACGCCAATTCTGACCTATGCACGCCGTGCTGACTCCACAAATAGGAAATGGAGCAAAGACGACGACCAAGGCACAGAAAGCACCAGCTCTTCAGGAAATGCCACTCGCAAAATTGCGTCGCGTGACGCTCTAGACGGTTCCCAGGGACTAAACTCAGCCACAGCGCGAGCGTCACATGAGGCGGAATCAAGACGAGACGAGCACGTTCCTCACTCGATATGTGTGTGGGACCTATCTATAACCTTGTCTGCACAGCACTGACGCACATCCCAGACCAAAGCCATGGCCATCGTGTCAATTCCTCTGCATCCATGTCGGATATGCGGCGCCGGCTTTCCATTACCTCGCAGATCAACAACCTACCAAATCTACCATTTTCGCCTTTTTCCACTGAGCCGCGAGCTCCATTTTTCGGAAGCCTACCGCAGAAGCCTGCGCCTGGCGAGCTTCCAAGATTTATCAAGCCTCTCCCGTCTAAAATCGGGCTTGATGAGATTTCGTATCTGGAGAAGAAGGGTGCCCTGAATGTGCCTCGGGGAACCCTGCGTAGCGAGATGCTGCGCGCCTACGTGGAATTTGTTCATCCGTACATGCCATTACTGGACCTCCATGACTTTCTTATCATGGTAGACGGCCGAGACGAACGCAAGGGCAAAGTCAGTTTGATCTTGTATCAAGCAGTCATGTTTGCAGGGTCGGCATTTGTTGATATGGAACACCTGCGCGCTGCGGGCTATACTTCACGCAAGGATGCCCGCAAGGACTTTTTCCAGAAGACTAGGGTAAGTTCAAAACCCCTTCTTTCACCATGCGGCTTGGCGTGTTGCAGCAGCCCAATCGGTCCGCAACAACTGGACAGCATGCTTATACACCGACTTTCCGACCCCATACTAGATGACGTTAATTGGGCTACTACAAGCTTGATGAGATTTGAGCCCTAAGCTAACCATGTGACAGATTCTCTACGACTTTGATTACGAATCCGACCGTGTCTCGCTGGTCCAGGCACTGCTATTGCTGACATACTACTATGAGACTCCTGATGACCAGAAAGACACCTGGCATTGGATGGGTGTTGCGACATCTATTGCCCACACCATCGGCTTACACCGAAACCCTGATAACACCAACCTTGATAGCAAGCGCGTCAAGCTATGGAAGCGAATATGGTGGTCAACTTACATGCGAGATCGGCTTATTGCGCTCGGCATGCGCCGACCTACAAGGATAAAGAGCGAGGACTTTGACGTGCCAATGCTTACTCTGGACGATTTTGAGCTTTCGCCTCTGCCGAATGATGTTACATGCCTTCCAGCGGATTGTCGTGTTGCCAGAGATGTAGATGCGCAACGACAGTTGGCCATTCTATGCATTGAAAAGGCCAGGCTGTGTTTGTGCATCTCGCATGTTCTGTCCAAGCAATATTGCGTGCTCAACAACAACCAGGGCCTCCAAAATGACCGTACAACCATGATGTTGCTTCCCAAGAAGCTGGATCCTGAGACGAGTGAAGTCAAAGCATGTGATGAGGATCTACAGAGATGGGTGACTGAGCTGCCTGGAGAGGCAAAGTATACGGACAAACCAAGCGGTGTTCCAGCTATTGACCTTGCACGATCATTATTGCACATGGTCTTCTTCACTACATTGTCCGCGCTGCATCGACCCCAGGTTCTACCAAACTCACAAGGTGGTCCAGCGGGCGCTCCAACGAAGAGTAACGTTGAACCCGAACTTCTTGATGTTTCACGCCGCAATGTTCGCCGCGCAGCTTCAGCAATTACATCGATTGCTCAGCGACTTGAACAAGGCGGTCTCGTCAGGTATCTGCCAACGACTGGTGTCACTGTTCTCCTTCCGGCCATTATCATCCACTTGCTTGACATCAAGGCGCCAGAAGAGGAAACACGACGATCGTCCCTACGAGGCTTTTGCCAGTGCATGGCCGTCATGGGTCAACTGCGGGATGTCTATGCCGCTGCTGACTACTCTGTAGCCTTCCTTGAGGCTGCAATCCGGAAAGCAGGCATTCACGTTGCCCCCGTAGCCACCCAAACTTCACCCGTGGCCAAGAGCGCACCCGCAAGGACAGTAGAAGAACTCGTGGACGCAGGCCGACGACTAGATCTCGTCAACGAAGCATCAACAGCCATCACATCAGCAACATCACAAACCGTCCGTCCCTCAGCTCTCACACCACCTCCCGACCACGGCACCACAAACATGCACGCTCTGGAAAAGCACAACAACGAACCAAATGTGACCGACGAAGAAGTCGCCCGCCGCCTCGAAACCTTCCTCGCCTCCACACCCCCGGATTCCGACCACGAGCACATGTCCAGCATCACCATCTCGCAAGAAAGCCCCATGGTAACCGCCACAGCAGGCCTATCCTCAAACTCTCACCATCACAGCCATCACGACATGTCCGACATGAACAAGTGGAGTGCCTTCGACCTCAGCGCCTTCTCCAACATCAACCACCACCAAGACAACGAAATGCTCTTTTCCAGCTTACCCCTCAACACTGAGTTTGACGACGGCGACTTTGATAAACTACTCAATATGGAAGCCGTTGGTGAATCGTATAATTTTGACGATGTGACGCTTGATTCGGGCAATGCAGGAAATATGGGGCTTGGTGATGTCGATTGGCTTGTTGCCGCGGAATGATGATTTTTTTTTCCGTTGAAGCGTAAGAGAGAGGGTGAAGGAAAAGTTTTTTTTCCTTTCTCTCCTCGTCTTTTGAGTCTTCGGCCATTATTACGATATTAATGCCCCTTCGTTTTCGTTACATTTATTTTCCTTTTTATTGAAAGAGGATTCTGGGGGGGTTTTTTTTTCTTTTAAAGGAATAGAAGATATGGGAAATGAAACATGAGGGAAGGAAATCAAAAGTTTACGACTTGGTTTGTATATATATACCCATTTCGAGGTCTGTGTTTAGGTTGGCTTTGATTGTATTTTTCTGGTTTTCTCAGCTACTAGTTTTTCTCGGAAGCATATGAGAAGAGCATTATTTCATCTTCGTATACACTCGCGCTTTCTATGTGACTTGACTAGTTTCCTCTCTTTTTCACATCGTACCATGCCTTGTCTTCTCTCGGGTTAGTTGGTTCTAAGATGTGTATGGATCTGAAAGCTAACATATAACAATAATTCACCAGGTATGCTGCTTGTCATGAGCCAACGAAGCAGCCACAAGGGCCCGAAAATGGGTGCAAAACAAATTCCTTGGCTTTAACCATATCAGCACTATACACATCCTGTCATTGATAGTAATATGCAAAAAGGACAAAATCCTTGATCCAGAAAACATGAATCTAACGATGATATTATGAGTTATCCTTCTTTCTTTCATCATTCCTCTCTCTTTTGACATTAAATAAGTAGTAGATAAGATTGGGAGCGTGATATTTGAACGAAAAGACCAAGGTAGGTGCTCTGCTAGAGATTGGGGGAAAAGAGAAGAAGAAAAAGAGAGAGAGAAAGATGACGAGCGACCCCAGCGCCCTCCCATGATGAGTTCATCCCATGATGAGTTTCCGCTCCTTCTAGCCTTGAACCAACAGCATCTCATTGTTGTTTTCCCTCCTTCTTTTGTGGCCGGGAAGACGAACGTAATCTACTCTTCCTGAGCCCAAACCTTCTCCCTAAGAACCATGCGCTCGTTCTTCTCTTCCTTTTGCCCGTTGTAAGCCTTCTTCCACGCAAAGTACTCGCCTAGTCGAATCTCAGCATAACTAGCATAGTCAAAGTCGATGAGCGAGATTTGTGCTTGGATCAATGCCCAAATACCCCAATAGAAACCAGGGACACCACGGAACAAATCAACCTGCTCAAACAACTGATCAAGCTCAGACTCGTTATACGACTTGTTTTGGTGTGTACTGAAGCTGCGCAGATACTCGCGGAGAAAGGCGCGACGGATGGTGCGTGTGGGCATAGCGCTGTAGTCGCATTCAAAACCACCCCATTCGGCAAAGTGGTTTGCAATGTCAAACGAAGCAGGTGCAGGCGTAGCATACTCGTAGTCGATAAAGGAAACACAAGCCGCCGTCTCAGGCTCGTCGGAGCAACTAGATACACTGGACCGACGAGAGGCTGAGGCGGAAGACGGCGAGGGCTCGATGATCACGTTGCCTGAGAGGAGGTCGCAATGGGCGAAGACAAACGGATTGGAGCCACCGATTCCTGGCGTGTCACCAAGTATCTGCATCAGACTTTCGAGTTCCTGCATCAGCTCATCTTTCCTCTCCGACTGGGCAGTGGTGTTGGTCGGCAAGGCAAGGATCCATTTCTGCATAGTAGTCCACAGATTCGGAATGGGTTTGCCTGGTGTGAGTGTGGCCATGGCAGCCAGAGACTCACGCTTGTTGTTTTGCGAAGTGAGTTGGGCAGGCGCAGGACATATGCTGCTAATACTCGAAATAGGTAATGTGGCATGCCATTCTCCCAACCTCTGAGCTACCCCTCGCCATACTTCTGGCCGACGCAGGTCGGCAGGCGTACACACAGTGCCTTGAATGAACTTGTATAGGAGACCATTTTCAAACCGGGCGTAGAGAGCCGGGGCAAGGTTGTGGCGGGCAAGCAGCGAATGAGAGCGAGCTTCCTCTAGAACCTTGTTTTAGCGCTGTACAGCATGTTACCGACATGCACTTACTCTCGCGGTCTATGAGGACGTCAGTGTCCTTGCCATATGCGCGCAGCAAGATAGCGTCGTCCTCGACTTCGGTCTTTGATAGGCCGGGTAGTTTGTTCACCGCCTTGAGAAGCTACACCGTAGTCTTAGCCGTGCGCACATAAAGGGGCAGCAGGGGCGGTCGCAAGAGCATGCACACGAGCAATTGTATGTGTGTATGTGTACATACCGTGTTTGTGATTCCATCTGTGAACCTGACAAACTCAATTGTGTCCTTTGAATCTTTCCATTCTGGGCGGAGAGCGAGTATCAGGGCGAGGGCCGAGTTATGCGAATCCGCGTAATCGTAGTACTGCGGAATGTTGCGCAGGGAATCGTAGGGCGACTGAGATTTACTCATGGTGACGGTGGTTCTGGTGCATCGTCAGTCCTGTATGCGCAGTGCAGGCTTGACATACGCCAGCGGCGTTAATTGCATGTGAAGAAGCCAGGCCGACAGGGGATGGAAAGCAGCGACTGGGCAGGGTCGTAGGCAGGCTTACCTGGTAATTCGAATGTGGGAGGTAGCAGAAGGGGAGGGTGCTGGGCGGTGAAAAAGGAATGAAGAGCAAAGACGAGGGCGCCGCGGTAAGGAAAGGCAGGTAAAGTCAAGTGCGGTCAATTGCTAGGCGGTGCCGCTCTGGGAAGTCGCGTGGGCGCTCTTTCCTGCCCCTGTAGCCCCGCAAAGCAGCGCCACAAGTCCCGAGACCCTGTCTCCTAGCGCCACACCAGCTGGAACCCACAACTCCATACTATGTACCCACTTGTATCTCGAGACCGAGGCGTCTGAATGCTTATCTAGTGTTTGCCTTTTTCTTTTTCTTTTTCTCCAGCATAATCGTTGATGCTGACGTCGTTGGTTTTGATGATTGCGTGGCCTGATGTGGTGAGGATGGATTACATCCCGCTGCTTTGGCGCACCACGCACATGTGCCTGTTCCTGGCTCAACAGCCACCATGACGTCTGTCCTCATCAGTCTTGCACCGCCGCCTACATCTACATCCATTCAACACCGTTGTATGCAACCCACCCACCCATGCCCGTGTACACGTCGACTGCGGGGCTTGTCACTCGCCATCTCGCCAGTGGGAAGCCTTTGACGGCCCCGATTGGTAGCTGGGAAACCACCTTCTGTATCGAGGAAACATACATATGTATCTTGTCCATTCATCAACTCAAGTAACTTGCCATCTAAAACGCTGCGCTTAATGCGCACATAGGGTATATCCATAATATAAACACCGCGATTCCTGTTTCAAGGGCCCTGAGTCCTATCAGTGCCGTTGTGTTATTGCACCTTTCTTCCACTCGCCTTCCGCGCTCTCCACTTGTATGAGCCAAGACCAATGTCCAAGGCACCGCTCTGTATACTCGTCAGGCCGTCAAACGACTCCTTGCCCAGCGTAACCACCTTGACTGTATTGCCGAATCCCACTGCAATACTGCGCTTGCCTAGCTTGACAATCGGACCAGGTGCTGCTACAAACAACTCATCTTCATACGACTCGGCCGCTGCATCATCCGCATCGTCGGGCACCAATGGTCTTGAGCGGAAGTCGCCCGCTGTCGAAAGTGTCCAAACCTCCCATGCGTCGGAATCTTCGAATGAGCTATCCATCCGGTCTATCTTGGTCGAAGCTCCATCCCCGAGTCTTGATAGGTTCACGTGACCCTGGCGTTGAGCACGCTGCTTCAATGCAGACGTAAGCGCCACTGCATCAACACCTGCGTAGTTCTCTTCTGCGCCTGAATGAGTCGATGACGGTGTAGCCAATTGTGTGCGTCTTCGGACTCCAATTACGCTCTGCGCCTCTGTCGACTCCCACACCCCAGCCGGTTCGACAGAATAGACCGCTTCTTTTGCGCACTCGAGACCACGACATTTGTGCTTTTCCCGGTCTAGCGGCTTTCCAAGGCACATCTGTGAAGTCGTCTTATCGTCCAGACTGAAGGTCTGCATCACCATGTGGTTTGCACTGTGCTCTGCATATGCCACAGAGAGTGAGTTGACCGCAGGGGCTCCGCATTGACACACGCGTCGTACAGAGTGGAGCACTCTGAACGAGTGTGGACGCACATGGCCAATTTGGAATGCGTGAACCAGCGCGCGGCTGGAAAAGTCAAAAATCTCCGCCTCTTCGTCGCGAAGCGCAAACATGACCCCGAGGCTGGGGACAGCATATATACACCGTATCTTTGCAGGATTGCTACCAGGAGGTGGGCCCGGATCCAGACCTGCAACCACTTCCGACGTGTAGTTATCCTCCTGCTTGAGTGACAGTATGTGCACTTCGCCAGCCTTGGTCACAAAGACTAGGCTAGTATCCCCTTTGTCCGAGGTGTATATTGAGCTGCATACGATTGAGCTGGTGGCAATACGCCTGGTGTGGTGGATGCCTGTGCGTGCTTCCAGCTTTGTCAAGTGTCCATCTGGGCTGACAATGATAAGATATAGCCTCTCTGCATCCGTTCGCGTCCTGAGCGTAACAAAGCTGAAGCGTATTGGCGCCTGCCCCCGAATGTCGATTAGTGGGAACATAAGAAATCGTGATGCAGGGATATCCCATAGACCAATCTGCCCAGTTTGCCCGCATATCGCTAGCATGCTTCCGCCATCGTCGATAGCGGTAGCGTAGATGGGCCAGAGCCTAGGCTTCATCGATGCCGTCTGTAAGGTAGTATGCAGGTAGCCCCCACGGCCATGTAGCCATATCGCAGTACTCCTATCCAGCGATACACTTGCAAGATGGCCTTTTGGACAACCAGCCAACTGGGCAACATCCAAGTTTTGTGGCGTTGGCAATGTCTTTACTGAAAACTCTGTTTCTACATCATCGTTTTCCTCTGCTCCCATTGGAAGACCTGTCCAGAGAAGGTAATTCATAAACAAGGCTACAATGGCAATGAGTGTAACAGTAATCAAAGCTGCTGGGAAAGCATGTCCATGTGCAAAGCGGCGAAGCCCTTCGATGAGGGACGAAGGTGGTTGCGGCCGGTCACGTCCTTGTGCTCCTTTGGAGACGACCAGGATGGGGTTGTATATGCGAGCTACAAATGTTTGGGCTCCAGGTTTGATGAAACTAAACAGTTCTCGAGCCGTATTGTGGTCTTGGAGCCGAAGCCAATCGGCGGGGGTCCTAGCCTGGTTGATTGGCGGCTGGCTCCAGCTTGTGTCGATGGAACGTTTCCGCCTTCTTGAAGTAAAACTTTGCCGAAGCGTATTGAAGGACAGTAGTTTGTCACTGCTGTCAAAGAAATGCCAATTGACGGCAAGAATAACGGAGAAGATGGCTACAGTCCCTGCGAAGCGTGTGCTCAACGGCAGCGTACCCTCTCTCAGAGCACCAAGCCAGGATTGACGTTCGGCCTGTTTGTTCTTGGTGCTTTGGCTGAGATTAATGCGATCCAGAGAGTCGGAGAGTTCCATCCTCTGCACATCAACGCTGAGAACGGCAATAAAGAAGGTCAAATGGAAGACGAGGTCGAATACGAGTGTGACGGCTGCGAAAACGCAAAAGTCTGCGACCCAGGGCGTAACAAGCTGGGAGCAGAGGTACAATAGTGCGAGGTTTTGAAATGCAATGGCAACAGACAGATGGCCAACCTCACCGAGTGCATTACCGATGCGCTGGTGAGGAGGCATCTCTGGCGGTGTTTCCAGTACAACATTAATCAAACGAAATCTGGCAGTCAGTTAGTAATTGCCATTGCGCCCAACCATTCTTGAACATACATATTCCCAAGACCGAAACAAAAAACTACTACAGGAAGCCATGGCCGGGGGATCCGTGCCAGATCGATTCCAAGATATGTACAAAGGGTAAAACTAGCGATTACACACACAGCCATCTAGCTGGGGGTTAGCAGCGAAATATAGGGGTGCAGAGGCCGCTTACCTTCATATAGATGGTGATGAGCAAGCCAAACCAGCTTTTGACTGCTCGCAACTGCCTCATTCTCGTTATCACGTAGACTGCGGTAACAAGGTATGAAGCCGCCAAAAATAGGTCATCGTTCAGAGTCATGGGCTTGAATCTGAACTCGAACAGTCGGTTGCGGGTAACTTGGCCGTCGTGGGGGAATATGGTCCAATCGGCGGATATTTCCTCGGCCAGAGTGCGTGCTCTCGCATCCCATGTAGCCCCTAATCTTGAACTGTTCTGATCGAAAAGTGTAATGACCAGTGCGTCGGCAGCACGAAGCTTGGTATTGGAGAAAGATTTTCCGGCAAAAACCGTGCTGGGCCGCAGCGTGATGTTACGGGGCGTGCGCATGCGTGTGTGTGCGTTGATGGTGCCGAGTAAGTCGCCATCGTCATCTAGGGCGGTCCGAGAACAGTTCCAGTACATCAAGGGCGAGTGCCATGTCCACTTCTCCTCTGGTCCGGCAGCCATGCAACCTGAAGTGGTGCTGGCGAGAGTGTTTCGGAGGGCATTTGCGCCGTCGTCGGCATCTTTGTTGAAGCCTCCGTTGATAAGGACTTCCTGAACATGCAGAGCCTGGCGCAGCACGGGCAATTCGATGGCCTTCATATAGTCGCCATGGACCCAGACCTGGCGCACAATCACATCGGGGATGCGCTCTCCCTCAATCTGGGTGGTGGAAGTCCAGACATGCTTGGGCAGATTGCGGAGGCCGGCAGCGGCGGAACTGTCCGCCTGGAAGACAGCCTGGTAGCAGAGGAGGACGGAGATGATAATGGTTACGAAGATGGAGAGCAGCCAATGGCGGGCAGTGGCGGTGCCATGGGCCTGGAATGCGCGGCGGATGGGGTGCGATGTGGATAGGCGTGGTGGCTCAGTCGTACTGCGAGACGGGCATTTAGCATTGCATGGCCTCGGACGCGCATGTACTACATGAATGGGCTGGACGGGGGGTGCAGGTTACTACTCACCCACGCAGCGGATAGAGGAGATACCAGATCATTCGGGTCCGCAGGGCCTCGCAAAGGGCATGCCCGGGCTGGAAGTCGACGACGGCGAGGCCTCACTCAGCTGTGGAAGGGTGCGCGGTGCGAGCGCCCCGTTCATCGGTCGGGGATGGGGCGCGGGACGAGAGAGCAGGACCAAGACCGGGAGGGATTACGAGGCAGCGGGCAGCGGGCGTGGACATGCGCAGCAGACAGAGGGCGATGGCGCGGCTTCAGTCGTTCTCTTCGTGGGGACATTGAGGGGTGGTCGCGACGAGCATTATTGACTGTCCGTGGCGCTCGCGCGGTTCCGGCAGCCTTCTGCTCGTTGCCAAGCGCCGGCCATGTCTCATCGCCTCGATCGCTGCTTGGTGTTACAACGACAAGCGCCATCGCCACTGGGTCCCTTGCCCTTTTGCGCCTTTGCCCCAGCTCTGCACACATGCGCTGCCCTTTTGCCCTTGCCCGCGAATCCAGAGCTCCTTTGGTCCACGCCTGGGCCACGCCCGCGGGTCAGGCCTCGTCGAGCCCGAAGAAGCAATGCAGCCTGCTTTCTTCTATCTGTGAATTTCATCCTGTCGTCGCTACACTGACAGCCACCCTGGTCGCCTGCAGGGACCAAGGCACACCAAGGCCCTGAATGCTGACGCCCAAGCTTGGTCTACGTACTGGTACATAAACATACCTTCCATCCGCTTGCCTCCCCTGCTGCGGGCGGGGTATATCCAAAGAAGAAAAAAAACAGAGCGCTCACAACACATGCCCGCCGTGTCAGCTTCTCCTCGGCCTAATGTAGAAACACTCCCTCCGTCTCGGGAACGGAGCGCCTCCGCCATGGTGTCCGTCGTGTGGCCAACTGCGACGGGCGGCCCTTCTAAAGCCCTCACCGTAACCACTGTCCATAGCCATTGCCCATAGTCGCTGGCTCTTGTGCCTTGCATCGCATCTCCTCATGCGCTACCAAAACTTCACGTCTCGTCCATGTCCTCATCCTCGTCCCCGTCGTCCTCTTCCCATTCGTCCTCCTCCTCCTCGGCACCGGTAGAAGGACCGAGTACATCGTTCAATTCTCTCAGCAGCTCATCAGCATGTTCCTTCAATCGCTCATCCTCGTACTCCAGCATAGCGTAAAGCTTGAGACAATTCTCCAGCCAATCCCGACTAGCACGCAGCAGTGACGTCGTGACCTTTTCCTCTCCCTTGGCTTTTTGCTTTCCCGCCAACAAATGCAAGCACCAGCCACCTAGATACCACGCCTCGACACTGCCGTCGTTCTCCCCCACTAACCGTTCCAACACCTCAATTGCCTCGTCTTCCATTTCTGCCTCCATCAACAAGCGGGACAGACTAATGCGAAGAGAATAGTCGGGAACCTTGGCGTCATCTGGGTCCAGGTCCTTCCACAGCTCCATGCTTCGTCTTAGTGCGGATCTTGCCTCATCGGGTTTCAATTGCGAAATTCGGATGGACGCGAGTGTCTGCAGAGGCTCCGGATTCTCTGGCGCAAAAAGAAGTGCTTCGGTGACTGCCGCGTCGCACCGTGCTTCTGCATCGTCTTCCCACGACAAATCCGTCATGTAGACTTCAGCAATACCACAGAGCGAATTCGCAACCTTCTGCCTCTTCTCCTCCACCAACTCTGCAATCTCTTTGTTCTTCGCCATTTTGCCCTCCAGTCCACCAATTTCCCTCTTGAGTACTTCAATGCCCTTTTCAAACCACCGCACACTCTCTGCACCACCCTCTTCGTTTAATTGTGCCATCCATAGAAATTTCTCTGCTCCATCGTGTGCGCCTTCGGGGTCAATGATAACGGCGGCTTGGAATGCTTCGCGCGCAGAGTCTGGGTCGCCCAACTCTACGTTGATTTCGCCGAGGAGGTTCAATGCGGGAAGCGCGGCGGCCGAAGGCTTCGAGGTACCAGGCTGGACCAAGTTGAGCGCTCTTTGTGCGGCGACGAGCGCTTCCTCTGGCTGTGATGTTTGGAGAAGAGTAGCCGCCTGGATTAAGAGGTCTTCAGCCGAAACTTTTGGTTTCGATGTGCTAGCTTTTACACCAGACTTTGCGCTCTTCTTCGCCTTGCGGTCGGCTGGCTTCGTCTTTGCCATTTTTGTGAGACCTTGTTTTGGTGTCGAGTTGTGGAATTGTTGCAAGTCGACAAGCCGACCCAAAAATTATTTCTCAAACGTCGGGCAGTCGGGGCTAGTGACGTGGGGGAAAAGAGCGGACACGCGCCCCACCAAACCGCAAGCCTCAGCGTCAACTTGCAAGTGCCGCCCGGCGGAGGCACTCTTGCAGTCCGCACACGTACTTATTCGTCATGGGTGTCGAAGAGCAAAAAGAGGAACGCGAAGTCCTCGAGTCAATCTTCGCAGACGAAATCACAGGTAGGCAACCATTGTCGCTCCCCAAAAATCAACACCGTACCCCGAGTAAATATACTAATTACACCCTCCAGACGTTTCCGAGACAGACTTCCGAGTCGCAGTCCAACTGGATGACGGACGCCACGAAGACGAAGAGCGCGAAGATGAACAACGTACGCAACTCCAACGTGTGTAAATTACACATGAACTTACAAAAAGGGCAAACCCCCCCTCACAGCAACCATCATCCTCAACGTCTCCTACCCACCCAACTACCCCGACGAAGCCCCCCGCCTCGACATAACGCAACCCCCCAATGCCCCCAAACACCCCTACCTCGACATACACGAAGACAAGCAGCGCCTCCTCAATTCACTCTCAGAAACCATTGAAGAAAACCTCGGCATGGCCATGATCTTCACGCTCGTCACCGTCCTCAAGGACAGCGCCGAACTCCTCATTACAGAGCGCCAGAACGCCAAGCAGGCGCTGGCGGACATGGCGGCTGCCAAGGCGGAGGAGGAGGAGAATAAAAAGTTTCAGGGTGAGGCGGTTACACGGGAGAGCTTTTTGGCGTGGAGGGAGAGGTTCCGAGCGGAGATGGCCGAGGAGAAGAGGAGGAAGGAAGAGGAGAAGGAGCTCGAGGATAAGAAGAAGAGGATTGTGAAAGAGGAGAAGAAGTTGACGGGCAAGGAGTTGTGGCAGCAGGGCTTGATTGGGAAGGGTGACGATGATGATGACGACAATATTGATGAGGTTGATGTTGGGAAACTCAAGATTGAGGCGACATCATAATGTGTGTGTTGCGTAACTTTTGCGCCTTGGAAACTGAGCGCACACAGTTGCATGGCTAAACTATACTATCAAAGTTTCGGCTTTATGACCTGTATCGGGCGCCTTCTTCTTCCCCTCACAATCGTCTGTCCCTCATCCAGTGCCATCTTCGTCTCCAAATCCACAATATTCTGCATCTTCTTTGTAATCTCCCTATCCTTGCGCATATCCTTCTGATACGCTTCCTGGTTTAACCGCTCTGATTGTCTAATCGCATCCGTCCATTTGACGTCGTCCTCGCGCGTCTGCAATTGCGCATTGATAAGCGCATCCCACTCATCCTCCTCCTCGCACATGGGTAACCACCAATTGCTCAGTAGCACCTTTGTGTCGAAAAGCCGAATCTTGCGCTCGAGTCGCTGACGGAGAACACGGCTCAGAGCTGGAGGCTGAGGCTTCGTGAGGCGGAGAAAGGGGATTCCGTTCGCGGAAGACATGATGGGAACATGGCGGGGGCCGGAGGTCTTTGGGTATGGGCGGACATTCAGGACAGCCCTCTCTGGAGGGAGACACGCGAGTCGTTCCTTGGGTTCCTTGGACACTCCGTCTTTAGTTCTTCTCACTGGAGGAGCGCGTATCAGAGCGCGTGGTAGCTGAGCCACCATTCGCGTCAGTATGCTCGTGCTAGCTGCATCGCCCGCCGTCGAGGCATCGAGATGGTCCAACGTCTACATCTTTGTCAATTGTGGACAGACTCATGTCCAAAAAGACAAGTTCACCTCATAGCCAGCCTTGAAACTCAACCCCAGTTGGTACGGGCTTTGTATCTTCCGGTTTCGTCGAAATTTATTGCGCACGGCGTTGCGGAGAGAGACGCGGTCGTCATCGGAGAGGGGAGCAGACGAACATCGTAAAAGCAGAGCCCGATAAAGAGCAATTGCTAACCAAAACTGTTAGAAAAGATGTACACAATCTTTCTTCCACGATCTCACCTGCTACACGATGTTGTGTTGACTTTTTAGGCTCTAGGAAGCGGGGCATGCATGGGGATTGCTCGCGGTGGAGGTTTCCAAGCCCGAGTTGCGACGCGAGATATTTCGACTACTACGTATGACACATGGTCACGTGCCGGGTTTGCAGTACTCTACATACACAGCATTTGAGCAGATTCCTCCGTGACTCAACACTACTTCCTATGCCACATTACCTTCTCAGTTATTTCTTAATTCTAGCGCCAGGGTGACTTAAGATACAAATCACGTGCATGTCCTTTCGGCCTACTTGGGCAATGTGTAGTCATGCAAGCACATCACAGGTCCCGACATGAGTGATCAAACACAGATCAAGCGAAGCCATGTTTCAAGAAAATATGTATATCATTCATAGTCGTGGTCAATTGTCTAGACTATGAGTTCATCTGGCAGACCAAAACTCCGGCCCATGCACCTTCACGTTGTCTCGTCGTACATTCAGATTTAGCATACAGTCACACGTCTGTTTGAACTGCTTTCTCAGGACAGTTGGTGTTAGTGAACACGGCTAGAAAGTCGTTCCTTCAGGAGGCTGTGGAAGCTTCTTGTTCTGGGGAAGCGCCATGTATCTGATGCATTATATGGTCAGTGGTGGACTTGTTTGCTAGTGGCTGTCCTTACCTTCGGAGCTCGATGAGTATGGTCTCCATGGTAAACTCACGTTTCCACTGGGCCAGGCAGGGCAGCTTTGTGGGATCGACCTAGCCTTGTCAGTACGCGCTCGCCCATGATCGGCTTGCGGAGTCATACCTTTCCGTTCTGAGGGTTGACGCAGGGCAGGTTGATCTTGGACGTGAACTTGATGTCCGGGGGTGCGTCAGGGTACTCTGGGCCGCAGTGGATCGACACGCTGTAGATGCGGTTCTCGTGAACGCTCTGGGGATTTCTGTCAACACACGACTGGATACATGGGCTAGGAGGCGCATACATGGGGTGGACCCAGTATGGTGCCGTTCCAGTCTGACATCAAAAGATCGTCTCCGTTGTCCAGGCCATACGAGCAGGCCTCTGTCTATTCTCAGCAATGCGTTCTCCACGACCAAGTGGCAGGTCTACCGTACCAGCACCAAGCCCCTTCTCACCCTTCTCCAGCTCTTCCAGCAAACGAAAGTTGCGCGGAACCTTGGCACCCATTGTTGCAGTGCTGGTGCGAGAGTACTGATGTGAAGCGTGGCGCGTGAGGAAGTGGGATGGACGGACCCCGCTCAAGAGGTAGGGTAATGGTCGGCGGTGACTATGGGCGAAGGCGCAAGATTCGATTCGAAGTGGCCGCCGGTGACGTGCGCAAGTCTCTATCAAGTAGTGTACCGCCAGGCGCAATTCTTTGCAAGGCTATCGAGTGACCAGCTGATTGCTCTGCTGCTCGCCTCAAGATGCCTGTCGGGATCGACTAGTGCCGACGATATGACGAGGTTGCGGCCGACTAGGGTCTCACCTAGCACCTGCATTGGTCCGTCGCTTGGCCACGTCCGCTACGCGACATCTATACGTTGCCTCTCATAGTCGGCCAAACTACATCAACAACCATATCCTGCATTTCAAAGTCGCTCCTTTGCTAGCACAATTCGCCCAGATGCTTCGGGTCATTCGCATAGCATGACGGCTCAAATTTTGGCAGCTGAACTCGGGAACCTCATCCAGGACTCCAAGCGCAAGAATACCGAACTCCGAAATGCTGCAGAGGCAGCCCTCAAGGATCTCAAGTCGCTCTCTAATACTTCCGAGGCTCAGCTCTCAGCTGGTGAGCTAGTTTGTTGCCTGTCAGTTGATTATATGTTGACCGCGTCCAAGATCTGTCCCGTCGTCCTCATTTCATCTCACCTTTTTTGATTGCTTGCAGTACTCACAATGCCAAATTCGCGTCAACCGGAGTCTCGTGTCTGCAGAGACTTAGCGTTTCGCGCGCTTTGCCACGGGAACGACTGACGGAAATCCTGGATGCATTTCGCGAGTCGGTACCATCAAGTGAAGCTCGCCCACTCCCAGAACCCTATGCGCTCAGCTGATGTAACTAGGCCACGACATCCAATTGAAGATACTGCAAGCATTACCCTCTCTACTCCAAAATTACCCTGCGGAAATTCGCGGCGATTCTCTTTCATCTGTCCTTCAAATATGCTCAAGTCTGCAAAACGCAAAGAACTTTGCCGTAAGCAACACGGCTGCTGCAACATTGCAACAGCTTGTCATTGTTGTGTATGACAGAGTCGCTTCCGAAGATGGTACAGTCTAGCCATCTTTATAGCCGTTTATCGTATACTGACCTCCTTTTAAGAGAAAGCACTGGAAGTCCCCACCGTGACCGAGGTAAAAGGTGACGATGGCCAAGTATCAGTTAGACCAGCAGCGAACGATGCTTACAAGGTTTGCATGGCCTCCACGTTGGTATGATCTTGCTAAACATGGCTAGATGTTTACCGATCTTATTTCGCTGATCGTAGGAGAAAAGCCCGTGTATATGCGATTCGCTTCGCTGCCACCATCTTCAATACTTGAGCTCATCGAGGCAGTACTGTCAAATCACAACGAAATCATGACGACACATCCAGAGCAAATACACATCTTGCGGGCCCAACTCATGCCCCTCATCATTCGCTCTTTGTCTGACCGACTATCATTTCCAGTGACTGTGCGCATAATTCGGATACTACATCTGATTATTCGATATCATCTTGATATACTTCCCTCGGAATGCGAGATTGCACTCGGTCTTCTAAATCATATGCTTGATCCAGAGGCTTCTCAGACATGGAAGAGAGCGCTCTGCTTAGAGGTCTTTCGCAGTATCTACGCCGATTCTAAGCTTCTTTTGGCCATCTATGCGCTATTTGACGCGAAAAGCGAGAAGAAGAATGTTTTTGGTGATAATCTGGCGGCTTTCGTACGGCTTGCTGCCGAGAAGCCCGCACTGATTGGCCTTGGTCAGCAATCAACAGCCGTCGTCGGGGCCGAAGACGGAAAAGTAGCGCTATCAGACCACGCTGTCGCTGAAGCAGGTGCTCTGGCCGGCGTCATAGGCGGCCCTGTGAGTGACAATAGCAGCGGTGCTCGTCCCTTTGGAATCAGCACACAATGGAGCGCCCTCAAAACTCCTTGTATTGAACACCTTGATAAGTCCGACCCTCCTGTCTTACCAGACACATATATCTATAGTTTGGTGTTGACATGCATCACCAACATTTCCGAGAGTCTGGCTAAGTTTGTCCTTCCTTTAACCGTACACCACGAAGGCCGAACCCGGAGGAAGAACAAAACTGATGACTCGAACGAGCCTGACACAGATGCTGCATTGCCAAATGAAGGTTCCAATCGGCTTTCGCGGACCCAGTCTTTCCGCAAAAAAACTATACCTGTAAATCCTCTTGAGCTCACAGAGCACTCCGCCTACGCCTCTGTGCAGACGTCGACAAGCTTGGTTACGGAATGCTGGCCAGCAGTGCTTGCGACCTGCTCGACTTTTCTTAACGCCGCGCTTGACAACGACTATTATCGTGCCCTGGTTCGGTCCATACAAAAGATCACGCAGGTCGCTGGCCTTCTTAGACTTTCGACACCGCGGGATGCATTTCTAACAACATTGGGCAAAGCAGCAGTGCCATCGAACCTGTTGCTAGCAAATGTACCGTCCACAACTTCAGCTTCAGCTGACAAGCCCGGGGTTTTCTCTAATGCCAAGGCCATACTGAGCGTAGACAGTTTTGTGAGTCAAAGCTCTTCAATGTCAGCAGACAAGCATAGAGGTCCCCAAAACGAGTCAGCAATACCTGCATTAACTCCTCGCAATCTGCTGTGTCTGAGGGCTTTACTCAATCTGGCAATCGCACTGGGACCGACCCTCAATTCCGCCTGGTCGATCGTTTTTGAGACGCTACAAGTAGCCGACTTGGTTATGGCATTTACAAGTCAAACAGGCAGTCGCGGATCTGGACCTGGGCACGGAGATGGGAGTACCGAGAGGCTGGAGGCAGAAACCTCAGCTGTACAGGCAGCAGCTCGCAGACTGTTTGAGAGCACCGTTGATTTCCCCAATGAGTCATTTTCAGAAGTGCTGCAAGCCTTGTGTTCCCTTCTGAACGGTGCGGCCCCAGAGAGTGGTCAAAGGACACCTGCATCTTCTAGTCGTCCTCAGATTATGCATCAGCGGCGTCTTGGTAGCGTTTCCGGAATCTCTCTAAATACTGAAACAAACCCTCGCGATTCAGCATTTGCTTTGAACAAGATTGGAGAGCTCGCAACCTTGAATGAGAGCAGGTTGGCCCAGTACGATCCTGCAGAAAGCGGATGGAACATCCTTGTCAAGGAAGTTGTACAGTTTTCTACGGATGGCCGGAAAGCGACGACTACAAGGCTGCTTGCTGCTGACATTCTGGCAAGGACTGTTCGAGACATTGCTGAGCTATCCATGTCCGATGAACAACGTGAGGAAATCCAGGCTCGCATACTTACTGCACTACAGAAACAGATTGCAGACCTCTACCACTACGATGGAGCCAACAAAGAGACCATCAGTGATGCTGACATGCGGGTTCACCAAGTTGCTCTCGAAGCACTCAAAAGTGTGATTGAGCAATGCGGTGAGTCACTAGTTGCTGGATGGGCTTCCGTCATTGAGAGCTTGATGAGTGTATTTGTACCGGACCACACCTCTCTTCGAGAACAAAAACACGAGAACGAAAGTCCTCAAATCGATAAGCGGTTGGAGCGCGCTCCAGAAGTTATTTCGAGATCTCTTGCTCGATCTGCTTTTGCAACGGTCAGCCTTATATGTTCGGATTTTATGACTGCTGTTCCAGATGTTTGTCTATCCACACTATTAGAGCTTCTGCGCAGGCTTTGTTCCCAGCAAGAGGACTTGAACATGTCTCTAACCGTGGGTGAACTACACATGCATTTGTTTCACTTCTGACATTATGCAGGCGATTACCTTCTTTTGGAATGTGTCAGACTACTTGCAATCGAATGCTGACCTGTCTTCACTGCCAGAAGTCGTTGGCGAGACTGATGACACCAAACTTGCGGTCTCCAGTCACTCACAGAATGGAGCCACTTCGGCCCTGTGGCTCCAAGTCCTACTGAACCTTTCTTCAATCACCGAAGACGAACGTGTTGAAGTACGGAATTCCGCAATTCAAACGATTCAGAGGATATTTGAGAACTGCTCTGACCAATTATCATCGAATGTGTGGCTACTCTGCCTTCGCACAATACTTTTCGGTATGGTAAAGGCAAATTTGGAGGTACAGCGCGAGATCCGGACTCAGTCACCGCAGAATGATCTGTTAAAAGACTGGGGGCAAACAACAAAAGCCGTGCTTCAGACTGTAAGCATTCTAAATACCACTTATATGGATAAACTGGATGCATCTCAGCTTGGGAACGCATGGTCCGAGCTACTCGATCTTTTACAGCAGTACTTTGAGTATCGTTCACATGCTCTAGGAGCATCGGTCTTCGACACCATTACGGGTGTTCTTTCCCAGTCTGACAATAATCATACATGGGGTATAGACCCCTTGCTCAAAACGGCTGGGGTGTGGAGGAGCTACTTCCCCTCTCAAGACGCGTGGCAACAAGGCGGCGAGGAAGACAACCAAGAGGCATTTGTAGCTTACGCAGATGCTTTCAAAGCCCTCTATCGTCTTGCAGATGAACCACTTGCTGCAGAATTGCCTTCTATGCTCGGAAATCTTGAGGCTTGCGTTGTCAACTCCGACGAAGTCGCCTACTCTTCTGATGTGGACAGCATGACTGTGCTCCAGAGCCGGGTTCTGGAGTGTTTATCGATAGTCAAGACCGACGGTCCCGAGATTTCGTCATATCTGATTGAGTTGTTGGGCCGGTTCATAACACTACCTTACACTTCACAAGATAAGTCTCCTGGAAGACGCGAACCGACCTTTGTTGCGCTATCAAAAGCGTCCATGACGCTGTTGCAAGACACGATTATCAAGCACATCGATCAGGAAGAGATGTACAAGAACGGTGCCTTTGCTCATGCCTTGAGTAGTTTGGCGCGGCCCATACAAGAAAAGTATGTGTGGCAGCGCGAAGGCAAAGCACCAACCTTATGGCAAAAGGCTACGTCGACCAGCATAGCCATCATCAAGCCGGCATTGTCGCATCTTGGCTCGGACCAAGAGATCTGGGTCAATCTGGTAGATATAGCTCACTATATTACTCGAGCGCAGCTATCATCAGATGCTCCCATGTCGCTCGAGAAAGACGAGGTGCTCGACATTGCGTCTTTCAAAGAGCTCCGCGAGATTGTTGTCCTTCCTCTTGGGTCTGCGTCGCTTCCGGATAGCCTTCGGCGGTCTTATGCCCGCAATCTCTTTGCAACGTCTCTGATACATAGCCCGTTATCTGGAGAACTACCGGACATAATGGGAGCGCCACTCGAAGAGCTCTACAAGGTTCGTCTAGGACAAACAGCCGAGCTTGAGTGTACATGGCGACCGCACATGGGCTATTCGTGCCTCTCTGAATTGTTCAGTCTTGTTGCTGTGCACGATAGTAGTTCTGAACGAGTCAAGTTGGCCCAAGCCGCAGCTCCATATCTCATTCTACGGTGTGCACTCCCGCTCAAGACGTACATAGCCGACCATCCTTTGCGTGGTCGTATGCCTGCGCCCGAGTCGCAGAGACGCGAGTTGCTTTTCGTACTTGAGGAGTTGCACAGGCTACAATGTGAGCCGCAAGCCATACCCGATGCGCCAGGAGTGAAGTCAAAACACCGCAAGCATATCCACAGGCTGTATCCACTATTAATCAAGGCAACCAAGGTCGCCAGACATGATGGTGAAGTTTTCGAGATGTTGTCGAAGCTGACGGATATTGTTGGGCAAGAGTTTGGGTTGGATGATGATTGAAGCGGACACGGAGGTTAGATAGAAGCATTTGGAGTGTGCTGTTGTATAGAAGACATTGTTCAAAATGTAGTAGTAACTGAATAGTGAAACGAAAGTTGAACGTATGACAGTGCAGCCGGAGCAGTCAGCCGGAGCTCTGTCCGCAAAAGGGCGGACCGGAGACACACCGACCGCGCCTCCAGACCTCTTGCCTCACTTGTGCCCACTTGTTGTGGCGGAACTGGCGCGCGCGCGGAATTAACTATGAGCTCCACGACGCCTGCAGACAAGTCCAACCCGAGTGACGCCATCAGCCCGTTGCAAGACGCCAACAACAATGCGAAGAGGAAGAACGAGGATGCGCCAGCCCAGCCCAGGGCGAAGCGCAACCGCTACATCTCCATAGCCTGCAATGAATGCAAACGCCGGAAGATCAAATGCAACGGCCAGACGCCCTGCCAGCGCTGCGGGAACCTCAACCTCGACTGCCAGTACTCGCCCAACTGCTGCAACAACTTTAAAGAGAGCGAAGAGTAAGTAAACCGCCTTATTGCAACCGAAAACACGGCGCGGCTGACATATCCGAGGTTCAAGCAGATGTCAGCGCATATCAGCTCGCTCCAGCAACAAGTAGACGATCTGTTCCACAACATCAGCGCCCTCCGAAGCCAAGTCGAAGTCCACAGCAATGGCTCCATGGGCACCCCCTTCACCCAGGATTACCAGCAGACGCCTATGCTGCCTCCTCATCCTTCGCGATCGCAGTCCAAGTCGTCAAACAAACACCGTCGCTTTCATGGGCCAACGTCAAACGCATTCAACGTCAGCGTCGCGAGATCGAGTCTCAAAACCATGGGCATCAACCCAGGCGAAGAGGAAGATGACGAAGACCTCTTGACGCGCGAAGAGACACCAGAGGAATCGCCTCCTGCAGCCAACGCTATGCCGCCGAAACGACGATTCCACGCCGACAAAGACCCGATATGGGCCATCTCCAAGAGTGACGCTCTACGCCTACTCCATGTCTGGCGCGACGAAGTAGCCGCCATGTACCCAATTCTGGATGTGGATAAGTTGCTGCGCTATACTGAACTGCTATTTACTTTTGTAGAGGCCGCCACTAGATCGGGCTTCATGCAACGTGCTCTTCCTGGGTCAGACGCAATGATGGATGAGCAGATCAGTACACTCAAATTAGTCCTTGCCACGACCCTCGTAATCGAAGGTAGGGGGAAAGATCCATTGGCGGAGAAGCTCTTCACAAACGTGCATGGTATTGTTGAAAAATCATTGTCTGAGCCTGCCAGTCTACACAACATAAACCTACTAGTCCTTGTTGTGAGTCAAAGTCCTCATACAGTCTTCAGTCATGCTCACAAGTGTAGGCCATGTATCACTTTCACCACGATGAAGAAGGGCTGGCTTGGCGAATAAGCGGGTTGGCTTCGCGGCAATGTCTTGAATTGGGCTTGCATCGCCGGGACACGTATGCGACTCTATTTCCCAATCCTGAGGATCAAGCATCGGCAATCCGCATGTTTTGGACCATCTACGTTCTCGATCGTCGCTGGAGTTTTGGGACCGGAATGCCATTCGCCTTGCAAGATGCGGACATTGACAATGTCCCCAAGCCTGTAAGTCATGCTCAACTGTCCGCATGTATTTCAGAATCTGATCCAACCAGGAGCCATCGTCTCACGAGTCTGGCCAATATCTCCACGCAATGATCTCGTACTCAATCATTAGTTCAAAAGTGTGGAAGTCGATCACCGATGTGGGCCAGCAGGACAAGATTAACAAGGAAGATATATCTTTCCTTGATTTCCAAGTCCTGAATTGGCATCGCACCATTCCGGATTGCTTGAGGTTTGTGCATCCGGACAGTGGCAGACAAGTGGAGACACCAGCCCGTCTAGTCCAGCGACTCCAAGTGGTACTGTACCTTCGGGCAAACCAGATGCGAATTCTCATATACAGACCAGTTTTGCACACAGCAACCACCATTATGGAGAACTTGGAATTTGCACATGTTGTTGTCAAAGTGGCCAAGGACACGATCCGGATACTGACATACCTCAACCAGACATCTGATATTTACAGAAGTCAGCAGATAACGTTTAACTACTTCCTCGTGTCAGCACTTGCAGTTCTGTTTCTTGCCGTGGCTCACGCGCCGGCCGAATTTAACCAAGAATGCCGAGACGAGTTTTACATGGCGATCGACCTTGTGCGAGGTCTCTCGTCAAACTCGTACATCTCGAGGCGGTTATGGAAGACAATCAAGACGATCAAGGAAGTTGGGCCACGTCTTGGGCTTGCCGTACGCAACGAGGAAATTCATGACGCACACTCGTCTGCTGCAGTGGCTATGGCAGGTTTAGCGGGCCACTCGATGGATGAACTAGCACTGTTCTCCAACGGCCGCAATGGCACCATACTGGATATGCCGCACGGAATGGCGAGTGACCTCACGACTCTATTTGAGGCGGCTGGTGGGATTTTCAATCTACAAGGATTTGGAGGGTCGTCAAATGACATTGCAAATGGCAATGGAGAGTTTGTTAATGGGTTTGGGCAGGAGAACGACGAGTTGGCGCGTATCATGAGGGATTTGTTCTGAGGAATCAGCCTAACCCATTTTTAGACATTGTTACAATAGTATGACTTTCATCTTCTTCCAATTGCTCAAGAAAGTGGCTGCGTGACAGGCGGTGAAGCAAGGGCGGAGGGCTTGTGGGAGATCACGTGGTCTATCGCTAAGCTCGGGCGGCCAGGGCAGCCATCAATCTCGACCTGCCAAACCACTGCTTCACTCATGCACCTGGGGTGTCCAAGGGATCGACTGCACCGATAAATCGTACGCCGCAAGCAGCGCCTGGGGAACTAGACCGCTCCTTGCGTAGAGTCTCGCGCTCATTCGACCCCTCCCCCACCCAGCTTCAACTGCATCACGACCTCCCCCGACGTCTTCCCTGTCGAACTCTCCAACACGATCACGCATGCGATAACCAAAACTGCAAGCGCAGACTCCGACGCCATACACATCCCTTGCCTGATACCAGCGTTTGGACGCCGACAAACCGTTGGTTCTTGTGCCTACAATAGGTCCTTACCCCCACATTCGCATTTTCGAGCCCCTCGTCCCGTCACGCACCCGCCTGTTGCGACTGCGCGCAGCAGCACCAGTCACGTCTAGATAGAGGCACTGGCTTATACACAAGACCGCCATCATGTCGTCTTCTTCGCAGGTCACCGAGTCGTGGATCGCGTCCTTTTGCGGGCTGCTGGGTCACGAATACTTTGCAGAGGTCTCAGAAGACTTCATCGAGGATGACTTTAACCTGACGGGCCTCCAATCGCAAGTGCCCATGTATAAGGAAGCACTGGAGATGATCCTAGATGTCGAGCCTGAAGACGACGAGGATGAGGACGAAGAGGAAGAGGAAGAGGACGAAGAAGACGAGGTACTGGGCGACGAGAGGCCTCCAGGTTACCGACGCGCAGGCGACCGAAGGCATCTCAGAATAGCATCTGACCTCAGCGTTATAGAAAGCTCTGCGGAGCTGCTCTACGGACTCATACATCAACGCTACATCACGTCACGACCGGGCATACAACAGATGGCTGAGAAGTACGAGCTTCAGCACTTTGGCACATGCCCACGCGTAAACTGCAACTCCTGCAAAGTACTGCCTGTTGGCCTGAATGACAGCCCTGGCCACGAGACGGTCAAGCTGTACTGTCCCTCCTGTCTGGACGTATACACCCCACCCAACTCTCGCTTCCAGACTGTCGATGGCGCCTTCTTCGGCACCACCTTTCCCTCGCTCTTCTTTATGACTTTTACCGACCTCGACATTGGAGGTGGGCTTCGCAACAACACGTCCAATACTATTGACGCCCTACAGCAATTACAATCGCAAAGCGCAGACGGCAAGTCACGAAACACGACGCCTTCCAACGTTACTTCAATAAACGGCGTCGCACCGCACAACCTTGCACCCGGCCTTGGCACGGGCAGCATATACGAGCCACGAATCTACGGTTTCCGAGTCAGTGAGCGCGCACGCTCAGGGCCTAGGATGAAGTGGTTACGGATGCGACCTGCAGACGTGACAGAGCTCGACGAGACGAGGAGGTACTGGGAGGAACATGACGAAGATGCCGACAGGCCTGACGACGATGATCTCAACATGGTTGACGTAGCAGAGGGGGGCAAGGGTACACCGGCAGACCGAAGAAAGAAGGCTATTCGAACACGAAGGCGGCCGACAAATGGCTCAAATGCTGCTGCCGGGGGCAGCCCCATGGATACAAATGGTGTTGCAGCGGCGGCGGGTTAGAGCCTTCTTTTTGTCAAGCGAGAAGCGCTTTTTTTGTGCACCGCCCAAACTTTTTGGTCTTCTATGAGGTGGGCGAAACTATGGATGGGGAGGGTCACCATGATTTTGTGTCTAATTAAAACCAGCGACAACCCCGCTTGAGCTGATAAGGGCAGAAAAAGACCCCCTCAAGGCCCTTTTCGATTGTGCTGTGGGTGT
Source organism: Bipolaris maydis (assembly GCF_028858645.1). Classification (NCBI taxonomy): domain Eukaryota; kingdom Fungi; phylum Ascomycota; class Dothideomycetes; order Pleosporales; family Pleosporaceae; genus Bipolaris; species Bipolaris maydis. The sequence continues at coordinate 1,371,319 of NW_027093863.1, read as the reverse complement.
GGATGGGATGGGATGCGATAATCATATCGGTTATGGAGTTGGGGCTTAGCCCAGGTTAAAGGGAAATCCTCATTTTATTTTGTTTCTTCTTTTCGCTTCCCTCTCCTTTTTTTATTTTTTTTGGCGGTTATGATGATATAAGGGGTGGGGTTTAGGGATGCATGTGTGCGCGTAAACGAAGAACAAAGTTTTTTGCGTCACTGGTGCTTCTTTTTTTTTGACGATTGGATCCTGGAGATTGAAAGCATGAGGATGGAGATGGAGATGGAGATGAAGATGAAGACGAAAGATAGACAATGAATCACTAGCATTGTTATGATTTGTTTTTGCCTATAGAAAGTGTTGTGCACGTACAAGGTGGCTCTTGATGAATGTCGGGTCAAATTTGGATACTCAACGAGTAAACGGTGAAAGCATCCCAAATTGATCAATGCATGCATGCAAACACATTCTCCAGCAAGTGTGAGGTCGTTGTAATATTTACGTAGTTCCAGAGCTAAAACACTCACTATTTCAATCTTATCACACGATCCCGATCCCACAAGAAGCAGGATGCAAAAAAAGACATTACGTGGTTATTCAGCTTTGCTACTATATATTCATGTCAAGGATACACACAGGCGTATACATATGAGAGAATAAAAACAACAACAACAACAACAACAACAAACAAACAAACAAACAAAAGTGAAAAAGTGGTATATAACAAGCCATAAAATTTCTACATAGAAATCCAATCAAGATGAGAGAGGAAGAGAGAGAGAGTGTGGTAAGGAAGGGGTCAAAAGAAAGGGGGAGGGGGAAACTCAATGGCCATGCGCCCATTCAGCAAGCTGCTGATTCGAAGAATCAACAGATTCCTGATTCTTCTCATGGTGATGATTGGATACGGGCATTCCAGCGCCACGGCCCTCAAGGCCTTGCATCGAGACGCCTTCGTCCATGATGTCGTCGCGGTCGTCGCTGTCATCGTCTGGGACTTTGATTTCGCGGGTGAGCTCGACGTAGTCGTACTAGTCAATTTTGTTAGCAAATCAAACTTTGATATAACCTGGGGGTGTGTGTGTGAACCCGAGGAGGAGGAGGAGGAGGAGGAGGAAGAAGAAACATACAGCAAACTCTCCGATTTCAACGTCGTCGATACCAGCGGCTTCTTCTTCTTCGGTTGCGCGCAGACGTAGGGCGGGGATATAACGGCCGAGGAAATCCAGGATGCCGAGGATGAGGCAGGTGCCGACGAAGGAGTAGGCGCCGCCGGAGAAGGAGTCTGCGAGTTGGTAGCCAAGTTGGATCCAGTGCTGGTTTAGCCAGCCGCCCTTGATGACGGTGTAGCCGTCGAGGTGGGCAATGTAGTCTCTATAGATATTGTTAGGATGAGGAGACGGGAAGATGATGAGGACTTACGCAGCGAAAAAGGCAGTTAGGATATTTCCAACGAAGCCACCGACGCCGTGTACGGCAAAGATATCCAGAGCATCGTCACAGCGCAAGAAGTACTTGAGCTTGGTGGCGTAGTTGCAAGCAATACCGCCGCAGACACCAAACACGACGGCCGCCCAAGCAGGCACGTATCCAGAGCCAGGGGTAATGCAGACGAGCCCTGCAATGACGCCAGAGCAGAAGCCAACGGTGGACCACTTGCGCTCGAGACGGTAGTCAACCAGACACCAAGTAATGCCCCCAACACACGCTGCCAAATTCGTGCACACAGCCGCCATGATAGCCCGCAGATTAGCAGACAAGGCGGAACCCGCATTGAACCCGAACCAGCCCACCCACAGGAAAACAGTGCCGATAACAATGTGGGTGACGTTGTGCGGGCGATAGTTGAGCTCCTGGGTCCCGTGTCCGCTGCGCTTGCCGAGCATGTACGAGTAGCCTAGAGCGGCGCATCCAGATGCGATATGCACGGGTGTTCCGCCGGCGAAGTCGAGGCCGCCGAGGTTGAAGACCCAGCCTGAGGAGTTCCATGTCCAGCAGGCGATGGGGTCGTAGATGATGGTTGTCCAGATGAACATGTAGATGATGCAAGGGAGCATGCGGCCGCGTTCTGCGACGGCGCCTACAGCGAGGGCGACACTAGAAAATAGTTTTTCATTTAGTTTCTGTTGTGTTTTTTTTGGAGAAGAAAATAAAAAAAACATATGCTGAGAAAGAGGGGAAGGGGATGGAAAGAAAACGTACGTGATAGCAGCAAACATGCCTTGGTAGACGGCAAAGAGTAAATCGGGGATACGCGGGCTACCGACTGAGGGGGCGCCGAGGACGTTCATGAGACCAAAGTTGTCCAGCGCGCCGATGTAGCGACCGGCTTTGTGCGAGAAGGCGAGCGAGTAGCCCCAGAAGAACCATTGGAAGGAGACGACGGCTGTGGCCATGATGGAGAGCCATAGGAGAGATAAGGCGGATTTTCGGCGTGCGAGGCCGGAGTAGAAGAAGCTATTGTCTTGTTAGTTGGTAATTCTTCCATGTTGTTCTTTGTATTTATATGCACAGATACACCTTCGTTGGATAAATGCAATAGATGGACAAGGGAAAAATAGAAGGAATCAGGGAAAAAAAATACTAACCCTACGCCCGGAATCATAAGCAGCACGAGTGCAGTCGAAGTAATCATCCATGCGATATCGCCGGCCTACAATAGTTGACACTTTGAATTAGCCCCGCGTCTTTCTCTTTCCACAACCAGAAACTCGAACTTGGGGAACCTCCTCCCAATTTCTGGCGGGGGTTTTTTTTCTTTATCGGGAGGTTTCCCGAGGAGGCAATAAAACTCACATTGTAGAAGACATTGAGGTTGTACAACCGTGAGTCGCCGCCGGTAGGGATACTGGTGTTGGCGAACGTCTCAAGAGGAACCGTGGGGTCCAATCCCGATGTGACTGGATCCATGATTTTGTCGTTTTGTTAACCACACACAGACAACACAACCACGCTCTTTGTCTCCAAGTTTTTTCTTCCTAACCACTATTCGTTGCCCAACTCTTTTCTCTTCCTTCCAGCTTCAAGTCTTTTCCGCGTTCAAAAGAGACGGGGTCTCGAACTTTATTCGCAAAACGGTTCCGTAGAAGCTGCTATTTTTAAAGAAAAATCCCAATATGTTCCTTTTGTTCTTTTTGGTGGAAGATTAAAAGGAAGAAGGGTCGATCAGATAGATAGAGAATGCGGAAAAGTAGTCTTCCGGGGGGCGGGTGGGAACAAAAAGGGAAAAGAAAGATGGGGGTGAGGTGGAGAGGGGTTTGGGTTTGGTGGATATCGCTACACCCTCCAGGGATTGTTCTGCCCTCGTATTCCTTGGCGATCGGGCCTCGGTGGGTTTTGTAAGCCCCGAGAAAGCCAAAAGAAAAACAAAACCGTGGTCGCTGAAACGCGCGAAGGAAATGCAGGTGAGAAAAGAAGAAGCCGGGGGCGTGATTGGAATTGGAGGGAGGGAGGAAGGAGAAGGGTTCGGAGGGTGGAACAGCGGTATATGGGTAAAACTGGCGGCCAGTTGGAATGTTTACTACAATAAGTGTACGTGCATGCGAAGCTAAGGGGTTTACTTGCGAAAGGCCGTTTTTTCTTGGTGGGCTTGCATGGATGGAGTAGGTATATGTACAAGTAATGATATTACGGATCAAAGCTCTCGTCTAGGACCGCCCGTTTCCGGATGCAAGTTACAGATCAATCAGAGGGACGCTTTAGCGGGTGGTCCTGGGATCTGGCCTTGATAGCTACTTAGTGTGCGGGATGGGGGGATGGGATGGGGAGGGGGGGGACACACAGACACTTGGTGCGGTAAGTACCCCATTGCTTGTCAGCCAATATCCGCCACGGAGCGCGGGTCGTAAAGCAAAAGCAAAAAAAACGCATCGACCGACCGACTGCCAAACCAAACCTGCAGGGTACCGCCCATAGTGGCACACGCGGCCGATTCCACGGACCCTTTCGGCTTGAACCGTACGTGCGGGATGTCACAGAGTCGGTTTTTTGACAGCTTCTGGGTCGATGGGCTGAGAAGGACGGCTTCTTGGTGGCAACCACTGGCTCGAGTGGCGTAATTTTTGTTTTGATCTCATGCTCTTGTTCGTCTTGTTCCCTTCGCAGGTACTTTGGCTCGCGAATCCTTCCGTCTCACGCATGCTCGCCCAGTGCTGTGTGAGACCGAGGGCGCGGGTCGACACAGGCCATTTGCAGCAGCCCAGCCTCTCTGCTATCAGCATAATGATGCAAAGCCATTGCTCAGAGCTTGGGAGAGCAGCTGGAGCAAGGGTAGTGATAACGTGAATAGGGCTGATAGGCCAGGCGGGCTACCCAGGCTGTCGAGGCTGTCGAGGCCACCCCTGCGCTGCCTATCCGGGCGCGAGGCGTGCTATGATGGGGCACACGCCCGCCTTAGCCTAGATACGGCGGCGATCAGAGATACCCACATGCAGCACATCGTTCCTTGCGCAACTACTCCACACGACACCCATCCTCGTTTGTTCATGTTGCGTGTTGCATAAAACGAGACTGCGCTTTTCGTGGCTGCCCATGCTCGTCTTCCCACCGTCTTTGCTTGTCCGGGAACGTCACAATTTCCGGACACGAAGGGCTCGGTGGTAGACAAAGTGTGTCCAAGTAGTTACGCGACCGCCCACGTCCTTATCTCTCCGACATCTCGCATCGCCACAACCACTGCGCGCCGCACCATGCAGGTTCACTCGGGCATCATGCAGCAGCCCCTTGGGGTCATCTAACACATGTTTCTGCTGTCCGCATCCATCGGTAGCGCTGCCGGCTTGCGAGTTATACCATGCTGCTGGGTGCTCTGCTCGCCTCGTCTTCCCCAATCACCCCGCTCTGCATAAGCCCTCGTTTCCTTTTTCTTGCGCCTACCGCTCGCCTATCCCTGACATCCGCCTGTCACTGGCTACTCGACACGTCCAACTATCACGCTGTATATTTACATACCTAACCGGCGTACGTAGGTGGCTATTGTCAGATAGGCTATCAGGCCCAGACGCCGAGGCTATTGACTTGTCGAAACGAGGCCGTCACGGATAGACACTTCGAGCAACCTACGCCGCCCGTCATATCATGAGTCTTGATGAGCATTGTCTCAACATTTCTTCGCGGGCTGCTCCTTAATGTACACAGGTTAGCCAATCGTGTCCATTCGTCTAGCTGCAAACAGAGCAATCCCATGGCCATGTCTTTGCACAACCAACCGCAAATCAAAACAGCCACAGAGGTTGCTGGGCCCGCACCCAACACGCCTTACTCATGTTACGTGCATGTTTGCCGAGCATGCAGCCCTTAGCTTCAAATGACCACCTCAACCAAGACCATGTGTTCTAATGCGTCAAATCAAGCCTCCCCCCGCCTTATCCACAGGCCTATTTTCTGATATTTTTACCAAAGGCCTACCCGGTGGCCCAATCTGCCCGCTAGCCAAGCATCCCACTTTCCCCATGAACGGGCAAATTCGCATATTTCAGCGGAACTGGCCCGCCCCACGGCCCGGAAATTGTCGTAGCTGCACGCACAGGCCCAGCGAGGCAATGTCGAACCAGATCACGACATGTGATAGCACTACACATTCCAACAACAAGGTTCGCACTTCAGGCATGCACAGGCGTCCCTGATCCTACCGGAGTGTTCGCCCCTGGCGTCGCAGAGTCGATCCCCGCCTTCTTCTTCTTCTTCTTCTTCCGTGGGATCAGGGCTGGCGGGTTGGTCATCGCGCTCCGTAGCGACAGATAAGAACCACACGTCAGGCAGAGATTACCCGGGAGATCCGGGCTGCAGAAGACTATACGATGTTAGGGCATCTGTGGGCGGGGTAGACAAAGAAAGCTCATCTTACTGCTTAGGCACACACTGCAAACAAAGCCAATATCAACAACTTTGCGATGACAGAAGCATGCGGCACGGAAATCAACACCCCCAGCGCTGGGGACTACTAAGCTTGCTCTTGCCGTTACATCAGGTAAGAACGCCATCATCAGATACTGAAGCAAACCCTCTGGACGTTCTGGCTTCATGTACACTCCGCCAGTCGCATCACTGGCCTGCTGCAGCAAAACTGTATCGCCAGCTAGCTTCAGAATATCGATGGGTATCCGCTTCCTCTGTGCTGCAAAGATGGAGTTCATGACGGGTATGTATTGGTTGGCCAGATCGCCAGACACGGATACGATAAGGATGCGAGACGTAAGGGACACGCGGTCAACATGGGTGTTCTCCGAGTCGGCCAGCGCTGCGAGAGAGGCGCTCTCAGCAGAGGCGGCGGTGGGGGCATGTAAGATAGTCTGCTTGTTGATGTGTGTAAGCGCCAGGGAGAGGGCCCCGCCAATGAGTGTCGTGGGCGTTGCTTCCAGATGACTTTCTTTGGTCTCGTTCAGTAGCTTGACAAAGTTCTGAAGTATGGTACTCTCCACCACGGCGAATGGCCGATACTTGTTCGCACTCTCAGCCGTATGTTGGCCTTTATCACCCCCAGTCCCATTCATTTCCACATCGCCATTTGCAGTACCATTGCGTGCCTGGGTTTGCGGTGCTACGGGCGACGGATAGAGAAAGGTGGTCTTGTGCGAATGTGATGCTATGACGGCTACTTCGTTCGTATTTCCAGACGCCAAGTGCGCGTTGATAAAGACGAGGATGTTGGCCAGCGCAGTCGAGAGCGAGAGTGTCGAGGACAAGTGTGCCCAGGCGTGTGGATTGGTGTCAAGTACAATGGCTAGTAGTGAGGGCGGAGGGACTGAGTAGTGTTAGTGGTAAATCCGCTGGTCCTTGTCCAAATCGCCTTGCCTTCTTCCGTCTTTATATGACGGTCTGAGCCATCGATGGTGTTCATGGCGTTGATGTGGGTCCTGACCAGAGGCTCCAAGGACCAGATTTTCCGTTCAAGGCCTGCTCATGATAATCTCGGGAGCGTCGAGCTCGTTCCACTCGAGCTTTGTGGTAAGCGTGTAGGTTGAGGCTCCAACCAAACTATGAGGTCAGGTTCGCGAGCGGCCAAGGCTCGCGCAGCCCGTGCCACATCCGCGTAGCCACGTGACGTTCTTGCACCGCCGTTGTCTAGGCATCGGATGGCACACCTTGCGAGCATACAGCACCCTTGCACGCAGAGAGATGTCTGAGATTCACTATTGACGTTTTGTTTTCACAATATCATCTCATGATGTAGATATATAGTGGGCATCATTGCCCTGGCATCGCTGGGTCAGGGTGCAATGATAGTGGCAGTACCCTCAACCAACAGCCTTGCCCTTGGCGATTGATATTGTCATTGGATACTGAATTAACTATTCATTGTTCATATATACGATGAACCATGGTACAAGAAGAGCACTGGGCTAAAGAACCGCCATCATTACAAGGCTCATCACTGGAAATGATCATCCGACCATCAGGGCGGAGTACATAAACATGAACCATACCTTTTCTCCTCAGAGAGTGCTCTAAGTGTCGGATCCGAACGAGTTTGGTACCATTTTCGTCCATTTTTCTTTTGTTCCTGTACAGTGTTTCACCTCTTCTCGACCCTCCACGCTGCATTTTGATTTTCTCTTCATAAAGACGCCAATATGATCACCGAGTCAATAAAAAAGATAAACGGGTATGACAAAAATGCCTCTATATACTACCCTGTCATCATCGTCGGCGCTGGAGCGTCAGGAATTGCCGCCGCTTGTCAGTTAAAAGCCCAACTCGGATTCGATCAGTTCCGTGTCTTTGACCGGCAGACTGGAATTGGAGGGACTTGGTGGATCAATCGGTATCCTGGTGTTGCTTGGTATGTCTCCATAAATTCAATTTGCACTGAGCAGGAAAGACTACAAGTTTCTACCTCATCTAGTCACCATCCATATTGAATGGTGGACGTCACATAAGAAAACGAGCACTAACGCTAATATTACAACAGTGACATACCCGCAGTCTTCTACTCCTTCTCCTTTGCTCAAAACCCCAACTGGAGTGCCTTCCGCCCGCCCGGCAAGGAAATCGCCCAGTACTACCACGATGTGTGCGAGAAATACCAAGTCATTGACAAATTCGAGCTCAACACCGACATCCAGAGTTGCAAATGGCTAGACAACGAAGCCCTATGGGAAGTTACCTTACGCCGTCTTGTCGCAGGCACGGGCGACCTCTCATCCAGAGAACGCATGAAGATTGTCCAAGAAAAGGGCGAACAGGCAGTATATTCTGAGACGCAAGTCGTGAAGGCAAAAGTAGTGCTGAGCTGTGTTGGCGGCCTGGTTGAGCCCAGAGCCTTTCCCGAGAACATCAAGGGGATTGAAAAATTCAAGGGCAGAGTGTTTCACTCTGCACGATGGGACGACACAGTCAATCTCACGGATAAAAACGTCGTGGTGGTAGGATCAGGATGCAGCAGCGCACAAGTTGTGCCTCCACTGCCTCACCCCCCTTACAACGCCAAATCAGTAACCCAAATCATGCGATCACCCCCATGGGTCGTCGCTTCCGTCCCACCTCCCGGAGGTGACGAGTGGTGGAGCGCAAACATGCCCTGGCTAATGCGCAACATACCCGGCCTCAAACAAATTGTCCGTTTCGTCGTCTTTTTCAACACCGAAAAAGTCTTCTTCCAAATCTTCCCCAACACGCCCATCTCATTGTTCATGCGTGCAAAATACCAGGATTGGCTCCTCGACCATATGCGCAAAACCGCACCTAAGAAATATTGGGACATGCTGACGCCAGACTATGGGGTGGGATGCAAACGCCGCATCTACGATCAGTACTGGCTCAACAGCCTGAATGATCCCAAGATAGAACTTACGACACAGCCTCTAAACAGAATCACTGAGACAGGCGTCATTGTCGGACCAGGTGCGTCGTACCCGGCGAATGCAAAAATAGAAGACTATCCCGAACGCGAAATCCCCGCCGACATCATTGTCCATGCTAACGGCTTCGACACGACGCGATGGCTGCATCCGCTCAAAGTCATTGGTAAAGAGGGAAAAGATATCGTCCAGGTCATGGAGGAGAGGGGAGGCGCACAAGCCTACCAGGGCACTGCGATGGACGGGTTCCCGAATTTCATGATGATATTCGGGCCCAATACTGTGACTGGGCATTCCAGCGTGCTCATGGCGAGTGAAAGTAAGTCTATTTTCCCATTATTTCTCTAGAAAAACCCCTGTTTTCTGCACACAATCAAGTCCAACTACGGATTTTCCTTGCTGACGTTCCTAGACATGATCAATTACTCCATCAACTTCATCCGACTCATCCTTACACGCGAAGCTCGCACCTTCGACGTCAAGCCCGAGGCCGAAAAAGCGTACACAGCCGAGATGCAGCGTGCGATCGACAACACCGTCTGGAAAAGCGGGTGCTCGAGCTGGTATTTTACCGAAAATGGTTGGAACTCGACTGTGTATCCCTACTCGCAAGTTTTCTTTTGGTATCGCTGTCTGTTCGTCAGGTGGAGTGATTGGAATATTGAGTATACGAGAGAGGGTCTGGTGAGGATGAGGATGAGGATGGTGTTAAGGATGTTGGTGCTGCTGCTTGTGGGTTATGGAATTTGGAAATTGAGGCTGTACGAGTTGGGGCTGAGGGAGTGGACGTATCTTGGCCGAATTGTAGCGCAGGCTTCCATGCAGAATGCTATGCGAATTGGGAATAGGCTGAGGAGTTCGATCTGGTAGTGAAATACATAGGTAGTCGTGGATGTGTACTCGGCTATGTAATACCTCAACAGTAAGATTTAATAAGGGGGCGTGGAGTATGTGAAAACATAGAGTATTGTAGTTTAATTAATTTATCGGCATTCGTCAGAGTTGACACCGAAGTCTTCTGTTGGCAGGCCGCTATGTATGGCGAGACTTCGACTGCCCGCTAAGCATCCCTCATCATACTACCTGATGACGTAGTCTTCGAGTATGGTAGTCGTATGCTCGAGCGCAGATATTCTTACAGCATGGCGCTTGTGAATGGTTCTAGTGACGGTGTACGATAGTCCCATATTTCATACTAGAATCGTTAGTACAAGTCCCTGTTCTCATGAATATGATCGCACCATCGAGGTAATCAGCAGCAATCAGCAGCTCCAAGCACAGCTCAGGCGGTATGTCCATATCCGAGACGTCTTTGCTCTCCGCATGCTTCTGGTTGTAGTACAGGTACTCACAGACCTTCTCGAGTACAACACCACTGACTAACAGTTAGTTTGGGCTCATTATGTGCCTTTCGCCCCTAGTGGCGTGAGCCCATCAAGGCAGCACTGGCGGGGCGCAGAGACGAATATCTAGACATACTTGATGGTCGGTAGATCTACGCGATTCTGTGCATTTTCTCGGAAGCCAGCTGGAGGGTATCGTTAGTCGCTGCAGGGTCCACTGCGGTACATGATCCTGAAGTTGCGAGGCGTACACATGGGGTCCAGCGCCTTCTTGATTGTTCCTGCTATGCATGCTGCAGAACGCAACAGCTTGAATTCGTAGCCGTCGTTGGATACCAACGTGACGTACTCGGTGGGTTTTTCGTCTGCCATGGTCGCAAGCAACGGGCGGAAAAGGTATTCGTCGTGGGGGTGAGAGGCAAGGGTAGGGATTGCGGGGAAAGCTGGCGAGTCGCGCAGTCACGTTTTCTCGCGTAGCATGGACGTTGTACACTGACATCATCTCATCTTTTTTAATTCACCAAAGCCCATCTACCTCGCATTGGTTGGGCCTTGACAATTGGCCTCATCTCTGTAGTTCAGCAGAAGAGCAAATGGTAGAAAAATAGAGGCTGAGATAATAGTCACCTACGTACCATTTTCCACAGTCTCACAGCCGACTTTGGACAAGAAGAAAAACTTCACCATGGCAACGAGACCGCGACATATACTCATCACAGGCGGGAGTCGCGGTATCGGCCTATCCATAGCCCAATTATTCGCAAAGAACTCATACAGGTGCACCCTCATATCGCGCTCAGAGCAAAATCTCCAAGCCGCCGTCTCATCATTACACCCTCTACCTTCTGCCTCCACCTCCACCCAATACCAGCACAACTACATAGCAGCCAACATATCCCACGGCCCAGCCTTCTGGTCCGCCCACACCTTCGGCGCCCACCTCCCCAAACTATCCCGGGACGCATCCTCCACCCACCCCTCGCGCATCGACGTAGTCGTAAACTGCGCTGGCATAACCCAAGCCAGGCTCTTCAGCATGCTCGACGAGTCCACCATCGACCAGCTCATCACCACCAATCTAACCGCCTTAATGCACGGCACAAAGTTCTTACTCCGCAATGGCTATCTACGCAGACCCAAGACCGAAACTCAGGGCCCCAGCCCAACCATTATCAACGTGGCTTCGCTGCTGGGTCTGCAAGGCGGATACGGTACAGTTGCTTATGCGGCATCGAAAGCGGGTGTGCTGGGTTTTACGCGCGCGCTGGCGACCGAGTATGCGAGTCATAAGGTGCGTGTTAATGCTATTGTGCCGGGCTATGTGGACACGGATATGACAAGAGGTATGTGGTCATTGTCTTGCAGTCTCAGGGCTAGATGGTGATGTAGTTGGAAACTGACAAGTGGTAATGTGTAGATCTCAACTCTGCGGAAATCCAACAGAGGATTCCGCTGGGTCGGTTTGGCACGCCCGAGGAAATTGCCCATGCGGCGCTGTTCCTTGCAGAGAATCAGTATGCGCATAACTGTGTCATTAATCTAGATGGGGGGCTGTCTGCTGTCTAATCCTACGTCATCTGGGATCAAAATGGGATGTCTAATATTTTTGCATTATTGTATGATATGTTTGCCAGTGCGACTGTATAGGTACGGTCGTTATTTTTGACTTCCCCCACTTACGAGGTTGACCTACTCGCTCGCCACCAAACAGGTCCTGAAAAGAAGAAGAAAGCAAAAAGGTATATTCGTGTCCGTGCTGCCTTTAAAAACGCCTTTTGCTCAAAGACTGACTAGATGGCAGACTTGCTATAGTACAGAGTAGGAAATCTATGTGTGCTTCGCAGGTGTTGAGGCTGCAGCGCAAATCGATTGGAGATTCAAGGGCAGTGCTGCCCTTGACCAGCAAGCAAAACATGGTGGTAATGCATGTGGTACAGTGTGGAAACCAGAAAAGGTTAGACAAGGCCAAGGTTCCGGCAATGGTAGAGCGGATCAGGGCCCTGGGGCAATCCTAAAAGATGACGTGCCAACTTGCAAGAGTTGACCAAGCGTTTTAGCGAATAGCTTATTCAGTCATCTTCAATGACAATGGCACCGTTGATGTGATCTTCTTGTATGACGATATGATCACCATCCTGCTTCAAAGGCTCTTCCATGACTTTGCCCTTCTTGCGTATGAGCTCATCATTCAGACCAGCCTCGGTAGCTGTTCGCTTCGTAGCACCATTCGCGCCTTCATCTGTAGCGTCGTTGCTGGCTGCAACGGTGCCGTTGATAGTAGCATGCCCATTCGTCTCTGGAGCGGGTGCCTTGGGCTTTGTCGCAATCTTGACTTCATCAGGTAGTCTCAGAGGCTTTGCGTTCTCGGTGAACTCTTGATGAGTGATGGAAAAGACCACGTCAACCTTGGTGTTCTCTTCTGCATCGTCGGAGATGGTGATGAAAGTGTCGTTCTTGAGCCCCAGCTCCTCAAATGTCTTATCAAGATGAATGTCCTCATCCACATCGTAAAGTATATCCGCATCGCGCTTGACACTAAAATCTTCAGTGTATCCAAGATTCTCCTTCAGAATGTAATCGACCAAGTTGCTCAACTTTGCACGCTTTGTATCAACAGCGAGCGTTGCATAGCATACGCTGCATGTCGCGCAGTGGGGGTTAGGTGGTCGCAGTGGCTCGCTGGAGATGACACGCTCGGTGCCGCGGGTAAGAAAGACCATTTTTGCCTTGTCAAGCTGGTCGCGAAGGACCTTGTAGGCTTGGAGAACACAGAGGCTGGCAGTCATGGCGTTCGTGGTGGCGATTGCGGGGATGATGTTACCGGCCATTTCTGCAGTCTGTTAGCAAAATTTCCCAAAGTCCGTGTCAGAGTCCTTACGTTTGATATCAAACTTGGACCGCGTTTCGATGCCAAAGATGTGTGACCGGAGATTGGCGCTTGCGACAACAAAGTCGAGCGTGTCTACGTCGTCCTTGTCGAAGCTGAGAATGGGCATTGAGTTTCCAATCTCATTGTTTGCGCGCGTCTCTTCCAGTCGGTTACTCAGTCGCTTTATACTATCAATGAAGACGGAAAAATTCTCGGCAACGGTCCAAACAATCTGGTCTTGTTGCGCGATGAATTCACCCACCTCTGCCGACTCCTGTACAAGCTTTTCGTAATCCAGGACTTCGGGTGCTCTCCTAGTCTTCCACATGTCTTCCATGCTCCGCAAGCGCTCAATGTCCTCCTTGAACACTTTGTCAAAGATCAGCCGTGGGAAATCTTGGGAGCCCATGGAGTCGCGTATGCGCTTCAACGCTTGTGCCTCCTTGCGCAGGTTTGCGACCTCGTCCGCGTTATCGGCGTCTTCACTGTGATCCAGCTCGGGGGCTTCATCTTCCGACGTGCCGAAAATCTCAGCGAATAAGTACGATTTTGCCCAGACGATGCAGTGAATAGGCTGTGATGGGGTACTTCGGATGGTGCAGACGGGGAAGGACTTGGGCGCATCTTTGGGCGTGCAGTCGTAGCATTCAGTTTCGCCCTATTCGCAACAGTCAGCATGTGTAGTCTCAAAAAGCCTGAGTTTCTGGCTGCGCACCCGCTTGATGACCTGGACCTGGCCATTGAAGCCCGTGGTGCCACTCTCGATCAATGGCACGCCAGCTGCCAGGCACATTTTGTTGACATGGCGGCGCGCATCCACATTGTCGAGCGCGTTGAAGACGAGACGGAAGGTCTTAAACCACGCGACATTGAATTGGGTGTCCTTGATGTTGTCGTGGTATGCGATGATGTCAACATTGGGGTTGAACTTGGCAGCCGACTCTTTCGCAACCTGTCTGGGGGTCAGCGCATGCCTAGCCGCATGTACGTGGATCCAGTCGTTGTCCTACCAATGCCTTTGACTTCTTGATGTGCTCAGTGCGGAACAGGAATTGGCGGTTGAGGTTGCTGAGGTCGATGGTGTCAAGGTCGACGATGTGGATCTCGCCGAAGCCGGTGAGGACCAGGTTCTTGAGAAGCTCGCAGCCGATGCCCCCAGCTCCGACCATCAAGACGCGCGACTTGGACTTGGTCAGCCACGACTGGGCATTCTGTTGCGCAGGCGGATAGTTACCTCTTTAATGCGCTGGTGGAGCGCGCCGCCCAGGCTCTGGCGAGCAAACTTGTCGCGAGCCATTGCAGGTTCGGTCGTGTACAAGAGCAGAGGTTGAGTTGTGTTACGGGCGAGGTTGCGACATGCGAAGCGCTGGGCTGCGACGCCGATTCCCAGGTGAAAGTGAAGGTCAGAGACACTAGAGACGACAGACGAGAGACGTCAGTGCTGCCCCATATAGTAGCTATAGCGCCGCTCCACCGGGTTCGCGCCGCCAGCTTCTCAGCCTCTGAATCTTGGCACCTAAACGAACGCCCTATGAGTGGAGCATACCACTCGAGACGCAGGGACGCATATTCATCGCTACTCACCTTCATTGTGGACTTGCCTCTTGTCTTGGCTTCTCTCTTTACTGCCTCTACCGACATTGGAGCTGGTGACTTCTCCCTGCCCCCATCATGTCAGATGATGAGGTCGACCTGGAGCTGCTAGACCTTATGCGGAAGCATTGGGGTGGTGGCATCAAACAAGACGGTCCCCCGGAAACAAGAGTGCTCGAAAATTCTCAATTCATCTACGACAATAGCCTTGATGTTGCGCTGGACATGCGGTCGACAAAAGTCGCGGCTCAGCTTGTGCTCGATGAAATGGAAAAGCGTGAGTATTCAACAAAATCATGGTCCGAGCACGAACTGCATCCGAAAACCAAGGATGAGAACACTGTCAACTTCATCTTCACAATGGACCTGCTGAACTTCAGTTTCTGGAGCGAAAAGAATGAAGAAGACCGGTTTGCTGTGGTCTACAAGGGAAAGAGGTGGACTGGCTATTGGAGCTTGGTAGCAATACTTCAAAGAGCCCTAGAGCAAGATATCCCCATCACTAGTCCGGATTTCTGGGTTGACGAGGAGGCATGTTCAGAAGAAGTGCTGCGCACAGTCTTTAGTTCTGGCACGGACGAGGAGATCCCCATGTTTGAGCAAAGGGTACGGTGTCTGCGAGAGGCTGGACAGATTTTAGAGGAGGTGGGTTTGTTTGCAAAAAAACACAAGAATCCATATTGTGAAGTCAATTTTTGACTGATGGAACAGGAGTTTGACAGTAGCGTGGTCACCCTCATTGAGGACGCAAATAAGTCAGCAGCCGGCCTGGTGAACTTACTCGCTGAAAAGTTCAACTGCTTCCGAGATGAGGGCACTTTTGAAAATAAAAAGGTGCGCTTCTTGAAGCGGGCCCAGATCTTCGTAGCAGACTTATGGGCGGCTTTTGAAAGCGAGGGCTATGGTGAATTTAACGATATCGACAAAATCACCATGTTTGCAGGTACGTATGCACTTCATCCGCGCCATCGATACACAAAATTCACGCTCTTCTAGACTACCGCATACCGCAGATGCTGCATTCATTAGGCATCTTATGGTACTGCCCGCCTCTCGAGAACAAAATTCGTCGTCTTGAAATCATCGAATCAGGGCATACTTGGGAAATGCAAATACGCGGGTGCAGCATCTGGGGCGTGGAGCTGCTCCGCCGTGAGATCAAGAAACTCAAACCAGATACGGAAGTTAATGCGATTCTCATTGACTTCTTCCTATACGATTTGGCCAAGGAAAAAGAGAAGGAAGGGGTAGACGTAATACCACATCACCGGACAAGAAGTATATGGTATTGAGAAGTGATTGAGCCCAGTAGTAATTGCCGATGAAATGATGCCCAGAGTAGCCCCCGCTGACTTTCACTCTTGCAAAAGAGTGATTGGTCGCAAGTTTCTCATCACATCATGAGCAAGGTCCTGACTCGTGATACACGCACTGCCTCTTCAAGGCCCCACCACTTAAACTTTATAAGCACACACGTACGGCATGCAAAGTCATCATAAAGCCGCAAATTACCGTACCTGAAAGCTGGCTTTCACGGACTGCCTTTGCGCAGCAAATTAGGTCCCGGGAATGCCGTCTGGCCTTGGCGGTTGTTCCGTATTGCGGTCAATCGTTATTTGCCGATGCTAGTGCTGACCATATGGAGATCATCCTTGTTATGAAAATGTATAGTTGTAGGAGGCAAGAGTGGCGTCCACTTATGAACGTTCCCTGTTGGGACAACTAAGTGAACGGAAACTTTCGGTACGGTTTGATCGTCTCCAAAAGCCTTACTTGCAGCATGAAGGCTGTGCGCGAAAGTGCACGCGTTTACACTCTTGTTGTCAATTTTGGCCTCATGCTTGCCGTCTACGTCCGTCCTTTGGATCAGACGCGGTGGTCATACGTGTGATTTCACAGCCATCCGTTACTCTCATTCTAGTCGCTCTCTTTTATCATTCGTTCTTCAGCTGCTTTTTCCAGAGTTCCAGTTGGCATTCATTTCGAAGATTGTTTGCAGACTTTCATATACGTACTCCACTTGATATCACTGGGAGAGAACCAACAACTCACCATACATTAAGATATCATAAACCATGGGCAACGCCGCGAGTGCCGTCCAGTCGGGAATCTCCACAGTTACTGGGGGCTCCACAGGTATTGCAGGTTCTGCGATCCACCAGTGTCTCATCAATGCCGTAGGCGACAATAATGTCGCCTTCAAAGGCGACCCCCTCTACCAAATCAATAATGTCAAGCCATACAATCTCGATATCCCGATCACTCCCACCGCAGTCACCTATCCCAGTACTGCTGATCAAGTTGCTGCAATTGTCAAATGCGCCGCCGAGAGCAATCTGCCTGTACAATCGCGCAGCGGCGGACATTCATTTGGTAATTACGGTATTGGAGGAAGCGACGGTGCTGTTGTCGTCGACTTGAAGCACTTCCAGAAGTTCTCTATCGATAAATCTACCTGGCAAGCCACTGTTGGTAGTGGAACTCGCCTTGGTGATCTCACCAAGCGACTCGGCGAGAATGGTGGCCGTGCCATGGCTTATGGAACATGCCCACAAGTTGGTACCGGAGGACACGCACTTATCGGCGGACTTGGACCAGCTTCTCGCATGTGGGGTTCTCTTCTCGACCATGTTCAAGAAATCGAGGTCGTTCTAGCCAACTCAACTGTCGTGCGTGCCTCGGACAAACAACACCCGGATCTCTTTTTCGCTATGAAGGGAGCTGGCGCCAGCTTTGGTATCGTCACTGAATTCAGGTTTCGCACCCAAGCAGCACCCAGCAACGGTGTAGTTTACTCTTACACTTTCCAAGGTGGCTCGACACAAGCAAAGGCAGATCTTTTCAAGAGGTGGCAGAAATTGGTCTCGGATCCTAAGCTTTCGAGAAAGTTTGCCAGCCAGTACGTCATTGCTGAACCTATTGGCGCCATCATCACTGGTACCTACTTTGGTAGCCAGGCAGAGTATGACAGTCTGAATCTCCCTTCCCTTCTTCAAACAAGCGGAAGCAATAGCTCTATTCAGATGAAGGATTGGCTCGGTGTTGTCGGTCACTGGTCAGAGCAGGTCGCATTGCAACTTGTCGGCAACACCCCGGCTCACTTCTATGCCAAAAGCCTTGCCTATACACAGAAAGATCTCATGTCAGATGCTACAGTTGACAAGGTCTTCAACTACATTGACACGGCAGACAAGGGCGGTGCGCTTTTCTTTATGATATGGGATCTTGCGGGTGGCGCCGTCAACGACGTTCCGGAAGATGCAACTGCGTATGGACACCGCGATGCGCTGTTCTTCCACCAAGCATATGCCGTCAATCTACTGGGCACGGCAAGTTCATTCCACATCTTTTCACACTATAGACAACTTTTCTAACAGCATGCAGCTCAGCAAAACGAGTCGCGCCTATCTCAGCGGTATCAACGACGTTGTCATGAACTCACGAGCAGACCACGATGAAGGCGTATACCCAGGTTATGTCGATCCCGCACTGGGTGCGAACAGTGCAACCTATTACTGGGACAACAATGTGAATAGGCTACAACAGATCAAGGCTTTAGTGGACCCACATAACGTCTTCCGCAACCCGCAGAGTATTCTGCCAGCAGGCAGATCAGCCAAGCAGAGGGCGATGTTGTAGATGTCTCAGGTGGAAACCTGGGGGCGTGGGTAATAAGCCTGGTTTTGCAAGCTAGGATCGCGTTGTTATTCTTCTAGACATATACTTCTAATGACTTATATACACGAATTTATTTCTCCAAGAAAACCTTACCCGATACATGCAAGGCCAACGTCGCACAACATATTTCTAGTGTCTCTTGTCTCCTTGGCGGCGACAGGCTGCTCTTCAGCTGAAGCCACAAGCTGAAAGTAACCGCTGGGCATAAAAACGCATCATGCTATGGAAAATCATCCATCATCCCAAAATCAAACCACTCATCACTCGCTCCACAAAGTTCTCTCTTTTCTCTGCTTCGTTTCTAACTAACCTTTCCTCACAATGACTTCCCCATACCCGCCCACTCCTCAAATCTACCCTCAACAACAGTACCAATCGAACCCATACCCAAGCCCAGATTCTCAGTGGCAGCAACACCCCCAAATGAACTACGCCGCTCAACCAATCCCCACTCAAAACGTACAAATGCCCAGCGGAGAAACAGAAAAACAAGATAAACCGTGCTGCTGTGCGCCTCGAGGCTGCTTCTGGACCTGGTTTGATTGTAGGATGATATGTGCGGATTATTGTCCGTCGTGTTGTTTTGCATGTTGTTGAAGAGAGTGGTGGGAGGTGCAGGATACATTAGTTTGGGGTGAATTACTACTTTTAGATGGGGGAAAATCGGAGATAATACGCAGCGGATGATGGTTTAGGATTTGTTCTATATTTGGGAGTAGGATATGTTGTGCGGTTACGTTACTGTGTATGGTGGTGTTTGGCGAGGAAAGGTCATGTTACACGACGTGTTGGTGTCTATTTGGCATTGTTCGGAGCATAGCGGTTGGGCGGTTTTTTTGGAAGATAACCAATCGATTTTTTGAGCTGGGGGAAGGATTATCTTATTTTTCGTATTATTGATGCTTGAGCGGCTTGAGAAACCGCGTGTCGATGCTTTAGCATCAAAATACACTCCTTTCTACACCAGGGCAACGGAAATCTGGGTAGTATGACGGTTGAGGGTGATGGTTGCTGGAAGAGATAGGACAGAGGGTAAATGTTTATGCTATGTAATAGATTATACCGTTCTAATCATGAAGAAAATGTGAGAAACCATGAATGTACCAAGTTGCAACATGAAGTACACAAAGAGGATGAGATTCGGCGTCCACAGGACTTATTGATGCTGGTTTTTCGCAAGCGCTCTCCATAGCGACGTAAAACATTCAGATATATGCAGCTCGCCGCACTTTTTTTTCTGTAAAATAAAGCACATATTATAATTATCTTGTTGGTTGAGATAACAGTGAGGTCCGTGAGATAGCTGGCTACTACTAGTAGTTGTAGGTACCGCACAAATACTTGAGACATGAATTCAACAACGTTGACCAAACCAACCACATTCTGAGTATCTATATTAGCAAGGAAATAGTTCAGATTCTTGGAATTTCTGAGTTCGTATACAGAGTTTCACAGCGACGAAAGTCGGTGCCGTGAAACCTGTGTTTTTGTACTACAGTGGCAAAAACGTGCTGCGTCCGTGCGGGTGCAACCTAAACCCGAGGAAATTTCGGCCAACCCTTTGCATTAACCTTTTGCATTGGTCAGCCATCATCTGCATGGAGAATACCAGTAAAGCCAAGAGTCGATTTCGCTTTGATCAAGAAAATATGACTTAGAGGCTGACTCTGAGTGATTGGCCCGTGGGATTTGGACTTCTCTGATGCGGCGGTACGTCTCTTGCGGACTCTTTACTGTCCAATAAGAATGTTGTCCGCCAAGGAACTCATGTCACTCATTTATTGCAGTTTCAAATAACATAATCCTCTCGAAAGTCTGGAATGATGTTTAAAAGTAGTTGGCTGTCTGTGCCTTCGAGGCGCTGCCTTCCTTACAGGCTCCCTGGTGGTTTCTATTCTACGCCATGGCATCTTCAGGAATTTCAGAACAAACGGCAGGTCAAGTCTGCTCCAGAATGCAGCAGTACACAACGGAGACTTTTATGGGGTCGCAGTGAGCCGCCACAACACTTCGGGCCAAAATCCCGGATACCGGATCTCTTCGAGAGAAAAGATGAAATGCATTTGAAACTTGCAACTCAGCAATTAGAATGGCACGGACTCCCACCACCACATCACCACGATATGCTAGAGGCAGTAGCAAGGGTCGGACGCATCGAAGAGCGCATCCAGTACACCTTCAGAAACAAAATGTTATGCGTAGAAGCATTGAAGGTCACGACATCGAACTCCCCTCTATTTTTTAAAGGGATGATCCACCAAGTTAAACAAAACAATCGCCTAGCATTGCTAGGCGATCGAGCACTCAGTATGGTTTTGTGTGATATATGGTATGATACGGGATACTCACCAGGTGTGTTTAACAAGTAGCTCATGTGATTCACACTGACACTCCGGATAGCTCAGTGTAGGCGATCTTCTACCAATGTCATGTGAGACAACATCTAAGCTTACATTTCCTATAGATATGAAGATCGGTAATACAATAGCAACAACAATTCAGCTGTACTCAAAAGCGCGTAAGCTTGGTATAGACAAAGACGTCCTAATTGGTGAAGGGATGGATATTCCATCAGTGAGTCAAGTCGCTGAGAGCTTTGAGGCTATATTCGGCGCTGTCTACGTGGATTCTGATCGCAGTCTCGAAACGGTAAAAAAGGTAATCGAAAGTATCGACCTCGGTAAACAAAAATTCTTGGAGGCAGCGTCCGAAGCACATAATGACCTACAATTCTCGGGAAAGAAATCTATCGTGTATCAGAAGGAAGAGCTACTGTTCATGGAAAGGATTAGATCTCTGGAGCACGATGCAGAAAAAATTCAGGAACATTTGAGGGATGCCGGACCCTCCATCACAGGTGTGTCAGGGGTGAAGCCCAACATCAACCCCGAAGCGCGATCTGCTATCCGCAAAGAGGCTACAAAGCTGGAACGCAATGCAAGGCGGTTATTGAAAGAAGTTATTCAAATTGATGCTTCTGCGGTTTGCTACGAAGTCAAGGTAAATGTCAGGAGAAGGACAAGAGTTATGATCCATACGGCATTAGCGTTGAAAAGTGAGGTGACATACTCTGATGGAATCGCTGAAGAGCAGTCAAATGAGGAGCCTGCTATTGACCTGGAGACTACTAATGATTTGGATCCAATCGTAAGTGCATATGAAGCAGTTGCGAAGCCAACCAACTGCTGAATCCTCGAGGTTGTTTCAGTATACACTGGCTAACAAGGTGCTTTTGAAGGACGAGAGCCTGCCGCCCGACGAGTCTGCACAAGATGGCACTCATGAAACGACGAAAAAACAGCCAGATTCACTGAACTGCCTCTTTCTGAGTGAAAACAGCACAGATGATACACCAAAGCTGATTATCTCAGCTTCACCAAAATCAACGGCAATACCAGCTGATTCCGTACTGCCGAAGGATAGTAATGCTACTATCATAGATCTCATAGCCGAGTTCAACGAAGTTATCACGGAATGTGGCGGACCCAAAAAGAGAGGTATAGGAAGGCCATCCAGGGCCGAGCTTGGTTTCAAGTATACTGCATGGAAGAACGCATTGTCAATGACAAACAAGCTCGAGCGCCGAGGAAAATCAGCTGATACTCTTGCCATATACGAAGACATGTTGCAAAAATGTCTGGAAAAAAGGTTGATCATCGAGCGAAAACGGTTGGCTGCTCGAAAGGAAAAGGCTCTATCCAAAAACCTCAGCCAAGTGCTATCTCTGAAGGTTGAAAAGCCTGAGACCTCAACGCCTACAAAAGAAGAAATCAATCTTACAAAAGAGCAAGACCAAAATCAAGAACAAGAACAAGAGAGAGAGAAAGAACAGAAGAAGAAACGATTGGCGCCTGCTCACGACGGACATGAGAAGGCAAGCAGAGAATCTGTGGAGAGCGTTGAGGATCTAGAGCAAACCATCAGTGAACTCCATACTGCCACATGGGAAAGCACCAACAAAACTGCAGAGCGGGCTCCACAGCATGTGTTATGGAGGCCCTTCCATAGCCCTCAAACAGGTGTTAAAGTCCGTGGCCGAGTTGGGAAAACTACGTCCCCATTCCAAGGCAAGACAACATCAGAAGCCCCTCCTCGAACTTGGAGCATGCGGAAACCACTAAAACCTCTGGTTTGGAAACCAGCAAAAAGTATGATTCGGTATCGGACCTCTACTTCGCCACGTTACCCGACGTCTAGAAATCGCGCAGCGCCATGAGCGTGCGATCTGAGTTATGGTGGACTTGTGGAAGGGAGAATGGGGTGGTCTTCGCTGCTCTTGGTTCATACATTTTCAAGGTGCCTCAGTCATGGGGTTATTTCACGTATAGTAGGTATCAAATTTTGTTTCCATAATCACCTTTTCTGTTTGTGGGGGAGGGGGGGTTGCTTGTATGTACTAGGACTTTTCTAAACACAGCAATGGAAGTTTAGTGATTTGTGCAATATACATATTAGTACACTTGTTACAATTGCCAGTCAGCATTTTCAGTGTTCAGGATCACTTATTGAAAAACAATATCTCCTTCATACCCTCGTTTTCATATAAACAGAGCCGTTGTGGGATCACGCAATGAATCTCATCAGCATCACCGGTACTTCATTTCCCCAACTACCACTGCCGAGTAACACTCTCGGAAATGGGTGTCGATCAGGCCCCTAGACCGGGTACTGTTGATCAGATTAGCACCAGGGTTAGCTATGACCTCAGCCCGTCGATCTTGTATGACATCAGAACTCTTTATCTCAAACACCTCTTTGAAAAAAGTATCAAAAACACGTGTACGCATACAAACTGTAAATCTACACAACAAGCATTCTTACAGTTGCTCCAACAACCCGAGTACTTCACCCCTAAGCCCCTCCACCCCAACATTCCTCACAACCCCCAACCTCCTACACTGCACCTCCACCTCCCCACTCTCCTTCCAGCGCTTCCCCAGCACTACAACAACCGGATACCCAATCAAATCTGCATCCTTCATTTTCCACCCGAGATTTTTTCCCGCACGATCATCTAGCACCACATCTACTGCCCCCTCTCCACCTCTTCCAGACAACATGTCGTAAACGTTGTGAACGTCCTTTTCCTCTGCTGCCGGGGAGCTCAGTACAATGACTTCGTAGGGAGCTATGGCGCGGGGCCAGTTCAATCCCTTGGCGTCGGACAGGAGCGATGCCACAGCGCCGATTATACGGGACACGCCGATGCCGTGGCAGCCCATTTGGATGGGGGAGGAGAGGTTTTGGTCGGGGAGCGCAACGACGGCATTCAACGGGGTGCTGTAACGCGTGCCGAGGTGGAAGGTGTGGCCTATTTCTATGGCTTTTTGGACTTCGAGTTGGCCTTGGGTGCAGCGCGGGCATGAGGCGCCGGGTTTGGTGATGGTGAGATCGATGTATGAGGTGCTGGAGGGTAGAGAGCGGTCGTATAGGTCGATGGTGTTGGTTGCTTTAGGAAGGAGGGTCGAGAGGGTTGAGTATTCGATTCCTGTGTCCATGTCTAGTTCTGCGGGTAATGCTTTTTTGACGGCGTGGAGATTGAGGAATGCGTGAGCCGTGTCCCAGGATACTGTGTCGCTCGCTCCTACGTCAGAAGGCCGTGGGATATGGATGTTGATTGCCGTCTTCTTATCTATGCTTATGCCTGTGAATGTGACCGCATCTGTAGTTTTTGGCGTGTTATCAGTCTTCTTCTCTACAAGTTCTTCATTTGCCACATAGTCGCATGAGTTACATGACCATACATTGTCCTCGCCTTTTGGTGATACAAAGTGATACTCATGACTAAGTTTGCCGCCCATGTTTCCAGAGTCGGCATCGGCGACCAGGTAAGGAAGCTTGAGCTCCTTGAAAAGGTTGTTGTATGCTTCCCGAACGGATTCGTAAGTGTTCAGAGCAGCTTCCTGCGAGTGGTCGAAGGTGTACAAATCCTTCATCATGAACTCTTTTGCTCGAAGTAATCCTTGTCTCGGCCGTCGTTCGTCACGATACTTGCGGCCTATCTGATACAGTCTCAAGGGCAGATCCTTGTACGAATGTACCATACTGGCAACAAGTGCTGTGACTTCTTCTTCATGAGTTGGAGAAAGTAGAAACCCGGATTCTTTCCTGTCTTTGATGCGAAGGAGTTCCGAGTTTGCGGAATACCGACCGGATTGCCGCCATAATGTCTCAGTGGTAATAGTAGAGAGTGAAAGTTTCGAAGCGCCTATAGAGCCCATATACTTGTCTATAAGTGCCTCAAGTTTGTTTTGCACACGTAGGCCTAGTGGCAGAAGATGGAAGACTCCTGAATGTGCCTGCACGTGATGAGTTGGGGTCTGGTGATGGGGGGGGGGGGGGGGGGGTGGAGGTGGGACGGTGAGATGTACCTGGCGCAGAAAGCCGCTGCGTACAAGCAAAGCATGCGACTCGTCTTATGATTTCGTCAATGGGTATTTCAAATAAAATACGGGGCTTGCTTGCCTTGCTCCCCATCTTGTGGTGAGATTCCGCCAGTGGGTGCCCAGAATTTAGATAGTCGATTTCTTGAATCAGTCTGGGGTAATGGTGAGTTTGAACATGTATGAAATCTGTGATACGCGAAATACCCTACAGTTATGTATCTAGTGTTTCGGCAACTCTGAATTAGTGTTCTCGATATTCGCTGCTGCCGTAGAGTTTTCCACATTTGAGTCGCCATGCCCGCACGGCTGAGGAAGTGGCATAAGCGAAGGTTTAGCAAAAATTGAAAATGCCTAGTGACTGATTTAGAGACTAGAAGTACAGTAAGCTTGAATGTACTTCAAAGATGGCCTGCAATTGCTAAAAGCCGCTGTTGTGAGATGCCAAGCACGGACCACTTCCGAACCTGAAGGCATGGAAATATTTGGACAAACAACTCGACGTCCATTGCGACACGACCACAGCCCATGTAAGTACCGTACCTCGGCTATAGAGACAATATCTCCTCCTATAAACACTAACAGTGTCAGAATGCCTCCAAGGATACGTATACGGCCACGGGCCCTCTGCGCCTGCACCTCGCGCCCCAACCACATCATCTCTCTTCCCGCAATCGCAACCTACGCCTCGGTTGCCGCAGCCTCAGCAACTACCCCCGCTCCACCAATTCAGCAGACATACAAAGCCACAGCGCCAGTGCTACGGTACCCGCCCACTCAGCCACCCTCTCACAAGCCGCCAGAGGTTCGCAAGACGCAATTGCACCGACAATACCAATCGCTACTCAAGTCATCGCCTTTGATCCTAATTTTCCAACACAACAATGTTAAGGCTGTGGAATGGATGAGCATAAGGCGAGAGCTCGCCATTGCGCTGAGAAAGCTAGATGCACAGCGAGCAGCCAATGGCAAGGAAACACTAGCCGACGAAATCAAGATGCAAGTCGTGCAAACCAACATCTTCGCAAGCGCATTGCGGGTCGTTGAGTTCTTCCATCCACAAGAGGCCACTTTGGATCACGCACAGCATCCCACCGACCCTCGCACAGCAACCAGTGCGCAGATACCGCAGACCAGCAATCAAGCCGACGACGAGCGCTTCACACACGGCCTGTCAAGACGAGCCCACGAAATAGCCAACAACCGCAAACTAAAGCTAGAACTGGAACCTCTTCTCGCCGGCCCCATCGCCGTCGTTGCTTTCCCCGCTGTAACCCCCGAATACCTCAAAGCTGTCCTCTCCATCCTCTCCCCCTCCAAACCCGACTTCCCCGCCCCAAGCCGCAAGGCGAACCCCGACTACTACGAACCCGCGGTGCAGGCCGGACTGCAGAAGCTAATGCTGCTGGGCGCACGGGTCGAGGGCAAAGTGTTTGATGTCGAGGGTGCCAAGTGGGTTGGCGGTATCAGCGGCGGCCTTGACGGTCTCAGGGCACAGCTCGTTCACATGCTGCAGGGTATTGGAGGCAGTCTTACCAATGCTCTCGAGGGCGCGAGCAAGAGTCTCTACTTTACGGTTGAGGCGAGGAGAATGGATATGGAGGAGAAGGAGAAGGGGCCTGAGGAGAAGAAGGAGTAAGGTAGCATTTTTATGCTGTACAATGTTATATTTGGTCCGAAACGGAAATGTAGGAATACCTTTTCTTTGTACAAAATGGACATTTCGAATTGCATCTACATTTCCCAGTGTTTGTGAATATCTTTTCCAGAAAACGCTCTCGTGGTGTGAATATCACATGTACTATTTTTTTTTTAAAAACGAGTCATCTTTCAGTAGCACACACGTGCGACGGGTACCTGAATCTTGTACCGCTTTCATCTTTCCTTTTCCCTTTATTCCCGTCGCATTCCGCTCCGCAAAAAAAAAACAAGGAAAGAACTGTTTTCCAAGAAGAAAAGAGAACAAAAAAACAGTCTTACTGGTCATTTGAAACTCACAGCATCCATGCCTACAAACACTACCAAGCCACTTCCAAACACGTTGAGACTTGTTTTTTTCTCTCTTTCCCCTTCTTCTTCTCATTCTTTTTCACATTTTCCCAAGAGAAGCAGAATATTTTTTTGACTTAGTTTGATATCATTTTTCTAAAAACTAGGATATAGGAAGTACATTAGAACAAAAAAACAGGTACTTGTTTAATTTGCTTGCTGTGACATTCCCAAGGGTATCATGAGGGTATAAAAAAAAGGTTGTTTTGCTTTCCCTTTTTTTCTTTTCCCAAAATATGCACAATGTCGAAGTAGGTTATTTGGTGGTTGTCGGTGTGAAAAACAACTCCCCCTTTGGCTCGTCCTGCATCGGAGGAAAGAAACCCAAAAGAGGTGATTTGCCGGGGGGTTAAGGTGGGTAGGAAAGCGGAAAACAGAGAGCGGAAAGGAAGGGAAAAAAGGGGTAGGAGGGGGGAAATGATGAAGCTGTTTCCCTCACCCCTGTCCCCTTCCCGCTGATAAAACAAAAAGCTTTCCCATACATACACACTCTCACACGCACGCGCACGCGTAGCAAACAAAAAGACACAAAAAAAGCAAGCAAAAAGGAAGACCAAACTAGACTCAAAGTCGACATCCTGGCGCCCCAATCTGGTTCTCCCCTCCCGTGTATGAAATGTAAAGTAGGTATAGGAATATCATGATCGTCATACCGTTTGCTTCGCCTCGTTCGATCGATCGTTTTTTTCGCTGCGCATTATGCCAATAGGAAATGGTGGGTTTTTGTTGTTGTGATGTTTGGTTGTTATTGTTGGTGTATAGGGGTGCTGGTACCGGTGTTGGTGATAGTGATGATGTGAATGATGGACGGTTTTCTCCCGCCTGGTGGTGCACAACCCCTCGATAGCACCCCTGCTGCTTTCGTGAACCCAAAATTTTCCTGTAAAACGCCGATTATGGAGAGAGCCGGAAACCCCCGATGCTGTGTAAACTGATGAGTGCGAAAGAAAATGTCGACGTAACTATCGTCGTGCACCGCCTACTTCTACCGAATGCGACGTTCGCTCGAATTGCAGCTTCCGCCTCTTGTTCGCCAGGCTCCCTCCTGGTGTGTCTTCGCCTCCGGTCGAGTCTGCATAGTCGTCTCCAAAGCCTTCGCCGTAACCTTGGAATGCAGCATCGGTATATGCACGCTTCGAGCCTGATCGTTCTGGTCTGACTAGACCCCTATTAATGTGATTATTGGGTGTTGGCGCAGACGATGTATATGGCGTCGTTCGCTGTGGTGGTGCATCCTGTGGTTTTGGCTTGACTGTGTCGTCAGTACCCAGATATGCCTTGTACTTGGCAGCATCTGCGTTGGGCAGAGGTCCAGGACCCATGCCTGCGAATGCGCCATCGAGCAGTTGGCTGAAATCCGGGGTGAGAGCTGTGCCGTCTGGCGTCAGGGCGGTTTTGTCGGCCTCTCGGTTCTGAACGTGGTTGGGCAACCAAATCTCTTCTGGTAGCATCAACAGATCGCGAAAGACGCCATCCATTTTTGTTGCTTTTGGCTTGCCGGCAATCTGCATTTGCTTGATATGGCCCTCGTAGGACTTTCGAAGCTTGTTAATCTTCTCGCCTGTTACCGGGTCATTACGGGCTACGGAGCTGGCGAGCGGCTCGAGCCTGTACAGACGAATCAGATTTTGCGAGGCGTGCGGCCTCGACTTTTCGATCCGGTCTGTGTCGAGTTTGAATAATTGGGGGCCGCTGATTCCTTGGGCGGCCTTGAGTCGGCCGTCAGGCGTGTAGGGTGACTGGGCTTGCCGGTTGTGGTTGGACAGCCTGTGGCAGCGCGAGCGAAGAGTGTCATCGTCTGCACCCTCTTCCATCGTCGCATCGCCGTCGCTATCGACATTGGCGCTGGACAGGAAGCCGGTAGTGCTGGCCGGGGTGGGAAAGGGGTGCAGGCTGGATGCCGATGCGGCCGACTGGGAGAGCGAGTGGGCCATGGGGACTGAGGATTGCGGGGAGCGGTCCGACGACGTCGTGGTGTTTGTCGTGGAAAAGCCTCCATTGGATTGCGAATTCATCGAGGAGCAGGGTGGTGAAGTGGGCGTGCGCGGATGGGGGAGCGTCTTTGTCGTCTGGCCGCTCGCCTTGGCAGCGACGTCAAAGGGCGGGCTGGCGGGTGAGAATCTTCCGATCGAGTCCAGGCGTTGGCGTTTGGCGCTGTGATCCGACATAGAGGCCGCTTCACGAGGGTCGGAAGAGGAACGAGGGCTCGGCAGCGCAGGCGGGCGGCGGAGAGGGTGCGCGGGTGAAGGAGAGCGAGAGTGAAGGCGGGAGGTCGGGCTGGTGGAAAGCGCTTGGCGGCCTCTGCGCGGGTCGACCGCGGCAGCAAGGGAGGGCGCTCTACTCAGTAAAGCGCATGCGAGGGCGGGGGCGGCAGCGATGGGCGAGAGATGGCGGCGATGTGCAGGGCGTGATGGGGTTGGGGGTGGTGGCGGTGGTGGTGGCGGTGGGTCAAGGAGGGTCGTTGGTCGGCGGGAGATGTGAAGATGCGAAGGAGACGATGGAGTGCACCGGCGGTTTGGGCTGAGCGCTGCGCTGCGAGCCCGCACGTGACCGCCCACGCCCGGTTCACGCGGCCGCGATCCAAAACCGCGTCCCGGTGCTAGGGTGTGTCACCCTCCCATCGCCCGTTTGCGAAACACTTGGATCCAGGCACAGCCGCTCAACTCCATGTCGCCGCCGTAGCTGCGCTGTTGCTGCTGCTGCTGCTGCTGTTGCTGCTGCTTGTGTGCTGCCTTTCGTCCTGTCCTGGCCTGGCCAACATGCACGACAATCGGCCGCGTGCTCACGGCTCTGGCCCGGCCCCCCCAGCAAATGCACATGCTGCTGCGCAAACCTCCCGCCCCGGGGCTGCCAATCCGCCCGCGCCGAGCAACCTGCCCAAGATCCAGCAGCCGAAGCCCCAGGCGCTGCCCTCACGATCTGCGCCCAGCTCCATCTTGGTCTCGCCCCGCCAAAAGGGCAATCCCATCCTGAACAATGTGCGCGCCGTTGCCTGGGAGTATTCAGACATCGCCCCCGACTATGTCGTCGGCGCCACCACATGTGCCCTGTTCCTGTCGCTAAAGTACCACCGCCTGCACCCCGAGTACATCTACAACCGCATCCGCGACCTCAAGGGCCAGTACACGCTGCGCATCCTGCTGACCATGGTCGACATTGAAAACCATGAAGACCCCCTGCGAGAGCTGTCAAAGACGTCGCTGGTCAACAACGTCACCGTCATGCTGTGCTGGAGCGCCCAAGAGGCCGGCCGCTATCTCGAGCTTTTCAAGACGTTTGAGAATGCAGCCCCGACCAGTATCCGCGCTCAGCAGGCAGGCTCCTACGCTGAGAACATGGTCGACTTCATCACTGTGCCCCGTAGCATCAACAAAACAGACGCTGTAGGCCTAGTCTCCAACTTTGGAAGCATCCGCACTGCAATCAACGCTGCCCCAGAGGAAATCGCCTTGATTGCAGGTTGGGGCGACAAGAAAGTCCAACGATGGTGCAACGCCGTTCGAGAACCGTTTAGGGTACAAAAGGCTGCAAGGCGGGGCGGCCTTGTCCAGCAAGCCAACGACCCACCAACCGGGACAGAAGGTGAGGACCAGGCACACAGGGCGGCAGTTGCTGGTGACACAGCACGTCAAAGGGTCGATGATGCCGTACCTCTTGCGAGGGAGCTAGAGAGATCTGCTCCCTTTGCAACGTCTGCATCGGATGCCGACAAGCGGCCTGATCACCGTCTTGCCGAAGATATAAATGAAGACGACGAGCAGGCAATGCGTGAGCTGGAGACGGGTCATGTGTCGGAGGCCAACCAGGCCCAACCAGCAGTGGCAACGCCAGCGAAGAGGAAACAACCTGATGATAATATGAGCGAGGGCGTCATGGCAGCCTTGGATAAGTTGAGGAAACAGTAAATCAGACAACGACTTGATATGTAGCACGAAACAAGAACATAATAGAACCCAAGTGATCAGACAGCGTGCGAGCCTTGGACTAATGCAGATCCATCTGACGTGCATGTATTCTGCCTTGTGAAGGCGGGTCGCGGCTATCCACATGGATGTGGGCTTTTCTACCCTATGGAGATGGGTCCGGGGTATCCGGATCCATGGATGTGGGCTCTTGAGTCAGGGATGGGCTGTAAATGCCTCTCTCCTGGTCCAAAACCAAGCAGTGCATGACTAGATCAGTCTATCACACCCACACACACCCATATCTGTAGTAAACATTTATGCTTTCTTCATTTTGTCGTTGTTCGTGTCATGTTCCGGCCAGCCTCTTCAGTCTGGTAACTTAGTAGCATACTTTCATCGGTTCTAGTCAGTCTTGAATAAGATGGTACAACACAACCAAAAAAGGGAGCTGTCAAAACACCCAACTACCAAACTTGACAGAAACAATACTTGTATTCTGGCCTATACTACCAAGGAAAACTCAACATGCCAATATCCTCCTGTCCCGCCATGTGGGGCTTGAATCATGAATCACTTCACGAAAAGGTAGCCGAATTCTCTTCAGTCGCTAGCAATGACAAGTGGAAAACATATCTACAAAACATCCAACCAATCGTGTATTC
Source organism: Bipolaris maydis (assembly GCF_028858645.1). Lineage (NCBI taxonomy): Eukaryota > Fungi > Ascomycota > Dothideomycetes > Pleosporales > Pleosporaceae > Bipolaris > Bipolaris maydis. Next base: position 1,340,057 of record NW_027093863.1, on the reverse strand, counting down.
GTCACATGGTCAGCAGAAGGACAGAAGAAAAAGTATACACAACCCTCCATATCCAATCTATCTCATCCCTCAGCTCGATCTCTCACAAGATACCTCAGAACCCTCTGTATCTCCGTACTGTTCCGTCTCCATCTCAGCACAAGCACTATCTGTCATCAGCTCCTTTTCCTCTTCTTCTTCTTCTTCTTCTTCTTCTTCTTCCTCTTCCTCTTCCTCTTCCTCTTCCTCCTCCTCCTCTCCCCCCCTCTCCCCCACCCACATCCAATCCACCCGTCCCACCTCCGCCTCACCATCTTCCAGCCGTTTCCGCCAAAACACCTCCCACCCCCGTGTCCCCGACTGACAGTAATCCTTCACGCTGTCCTTTCTATGGTGCGCCCGTGGCTTGAGTGTGTGATACAGGCAAGGCCGGACGTCCCGGGGCGAGTAGATGGTGTTGAAGCACGAGTAGATGGTGCGAGGGGGCCGCGGTTTGAGGATGCGGATGGGCTTGGAGGGTGGAGGGTCCCAGGAAGGCGTGTTGTGGGCTGCGGTGTCGCTGATGTAGGGGGGTAGGGAGGAGGCTAGGGATATGGCTGAGGAGTGGTGGCTGAGGAGAGAGGCTGGTTTTTGTGGAGATGAGGGAGGGGTTTGACATGTGGCGTTGATAATTGTGGTGGTGGGTTCGATGATGGTGGTGGGTTTGATAATAGTGGTGGGTTTGATAATGGCGGTGGTGGGCATTTGGACTGGTGGTTGGTATGCTTTGAGCCTGAGGGTAGGGAAACAGCAGAAGATGAATGCCATGTTTTACAGTTGTTCCTTTAGATAGTCAACTTTAGATGCACTTTGATATATACAGTAGATTAGTTTCATAAAACACATTGAAAAGTAAGTGTCATGACAGCCAGAACCATGGTTTAGATGCAAAAAAGGTCGTAATGCAACACGACCTACTCGCTACACTCTCGCGCCAGAGTGTCCCTCCACAAATCCCATATCGCCAATATCAAACGCTCTCAACCTTATCTGTCGCCCCCTTCTCTCCTACACTCTCACCACCCACACTCTGCCCCCTTTCCTCCCCCTTCTCAATTGCCGCACCCTCTGTCACATGGTTCTTTCCGCCAAACAGAGCATCCATCTCCTCCAGACTGACCTGCTTCGTCTCTGGAACAAAAAACCACGTAAAAACCGCAAGCAGGATGTTAATGGCCGCAAACATGTAAAAAGCATAAAACCCCTCATTTTTGAGGAAAATAGGGAAGAACTGCTGGACAATGGAGTTGACGACGTTTTGAGTTTGCGAGCACATGCCTACGGCTTGCGCGCGTACGTTCATGGAGAAGATTTCTGCCGTGAAGATCCAGACGGTTGCGCCCCAGGAGGGTTTGTCTGTTGTATGTTGTTAGTGGGAGCTGGGGGTTTGAGGAGGAAGGTGGGTAAAGGAGAGAGTGACTTACAGAAAAAGGCGAACAGGAACATGATGAAGACGATGGATATGGCGACGGGTTGCGTCTTTGCGCCGTTGGGGAGCGACGGTGTTTGCGTTTCGACGGTCGCGGCGATTAACATGCAAAGGCCCATGCCGATGCCACCGACGATGAAGAGGAACTTGCGGCCGAAGCGGTCAACGGTCCATGTTGCGTTGAGAGTGAAGAGGATGCTGAAAGTGGCATTAAGCGCATTAATGAGCGAGATTGTGTCTGCGCTTGTAAACACCTGTCTGTAGATGATTGAGCTGTAGGTGTTGAGGGTGCCTTGACCGGTGATTTGCTGGCCGCCGTTTACAATCATGGCAATGTACATGCGTTTCCTGATTGACTTGTCTTTCCAGAGAGCAGAATATCCGGAGGAGATTGCTTCGGCTTCGAATTCAATGGCCTCTCGGATAGTCCTGATTTCGTCTTCGACCTCCTCTTCGGTGTCGCGGATGCGACGGAGCGATTGACGAGCTTTCTCATATTCGCGGCTCTTCTGCACATACCAGCGAGGCGACTCTGGGATGAAGAAGACTTGCGACAGAATGATGATGGGAACGAGCATCTGGAAGATGACAACAATCTTCCAGTCCCACTCACCAAGCTTCTTCGGGTTCTTGGACGTGCCGAAGCTGATCCAGTAGGCGATAAAAGAGCCAACCGAGTAGAACATTTGCCAGAAAGACATGATCTTGCCTCGAATCTCAGACGGACACACTTCGGAAATAAAGATGGATCCAGCTGTGAGCGCAAGACCTTGCCCGATACCGATGAGAACACGACCGACAATGAAGACACCAATTTGACCACGGGGCGCGAATGTTTGCATCAACGTTGCGACAATCACACATATCGCTCCAGCAGCCATACCCGCTCTCCGACCGGCAAAATCGGCAAGGGGACCGCCCTATATGAGACGTTAGTATGCTTGATGTTATTCCCCTCTGAATAATATCTCACCATGAAGAATCCTGCTACAACAGCTCCGACTGTATAGGCGGTATTGATGGCCCCAATGATATTAGGTCCCGGCTTATTGAAATAAGCCTTCCAATTATCAGAATTCTGGAGTGCGTTGAACACAGACGCATCGTAACCGTAGAGAACCATGCATGATGCAGCAACGAGTGAGATGTACCAGTTGTACGCTCTCGTTGTGGAAACCATCTTGACGCTGGCTCTTTAGATCTCCCTTTCAAAAGACCGACACAAACAAAGCAATCAAGAAGGGTGTGTCCGGCTGGAATTCCGCAGAGTATACAGCGGTTGATCCGTGGAGCTCAGGACTGGAGAGCAAACAAGGGAGACTAAGTTGGCCATATATACATACATGGCACGTTCCCATCTGCCCATATAGGAATAGCTATGATTGAATATAGCAAGGCCCATAAAACCCCATGGGCTCGGAACGCTGCTACCAACATACCTAATCTTCGTAGTCTGCCGCTACTCGGGAAACCCCGTATCGCCACGAATCATCTCGCATAGAAAGCTTCGAAGATTTGCTCTAGTGCCAAAAAGCGCATACGCTCAGCTCCTTCAACTCCATCGTGCCGTGACTTGGTGAATCTGGGGGAACCTCGAGGCTCAATAGTTTGCTTGTAACAAGGAGACTCGATCCACTTTGGTGGATCGGGGTGTTGTCGCAGTTGATTTTCCACGAATAGGCACCATGTGACAAAGCGTTGAAGCGCCGTTGTTTTCGGGTGTTACAGCGCGGGATAGAGCCGACAGGAGCGATCAGTGCTTGCTCTAACCTCGGAGTGGTCAAGATTGTCGGCTGTTTAGTCGCAAATGAGTAGTAATTGCTTCACCGCAAGCAGGCCAAGCCTAGACTCAAGGAAATTGCGGCTGCAGGAAGCTTTTGGGTGCAGGCTGGGCTGTCTTGTTTTCACGTCGACCGCGCTTCGGGATCACCAGCATGGTGCTTGTCGGCGTTCGAGTTTAGTGCCCCCTTAAAGGTTGTCATCTCGGTTGTTGCAAAGCCGCTCAACGGGATCATAAACGTGACAATAGGGCTGAGTTGTCAAAGTCCCATGATTCATGCCAGAGGGTATGACTTGATAGCCAGCGGTGGAGCCGTGTGGACTGGCGTGATGGAGCGCGTTGACCTATGCTGAAACCAGCCAGTGCCAATACACATGTCGCGTATAAGGTCCTCGGAGAGATCAAAGTACCACGAGCACAGTTACACCGATAGGATTGAGTGGCTGGCCAAACGCACACATTGTGCAACATGTTGTAGTCTAGCCCAGATATATACTTACAGCCAACAAGTCGGCCAGCGCTAAGATAGATTCCCAGGTAGATGGTAAAGTCACGTGACTATGAGCTACGAAATGGTGGCGGTGCAGACCATCCCACTTTTTCTAGGCTTCGAGACCGAGACCCTTTCTCACCGCCCGCAACCAACCCTGTTTTCCACTCCAGCGAATACTTTCTACTCCAACGTTTCGCCCAAAAACCTACCTCGTAACACATCCTATACTCAAGATGCCTTCAGGACAAGGAGGTACGTAAACACCAGAGCCTGTGCACACAAATGATGCGGGGTCAAGCAAACGGCGTTATATAGCGCAAAAGGCTGACTGGATAACTCAGCGGGTACCAACCCTATTCACAACAAGAAGCCCAAGAAGAAGGCTGCCGAGCTCGACGAGGACGACATCGCATACAAGAACAAGCTCGCTGCCGGTACGTTACCCACTGCCTATCCCCTTGGGCCTGGGCTTTCGCCTTCTGAAGCGCTACCACAAGCACACGAGCAAGCCCATGAACAAGTAGACTGACAAGATACACAGACAAGAAGGCACGCGAGGAACTTGCCAAGACGGTCGGAAAGGGCAAGGGCCCGCTCAACACGGGATCGCAGGGCATCAAAAAGTCTGGCAAGAAATAAGTGCTGGACTCGACCTGAGGAGCGAGAGACGGACGATATGGGCATGACGATTTGATATGAGATACCACAGACTAGGAGGCGCTTGTTGGCGAGGGCGGGTTGCTATACACGACCATATATGCATGGGACAAGCCAGCAGTGACTCTTTTGTGACTTTTCGAGCCATGTTTGGTCGAGCTGCATGACTGCCGTTCTGTCGTGACGGCGTGAGGGCCGCACTGGGACGCTAATGTTGGTTTCCGGCTAGACGTAGTCGGATCCAGTGTTGAGAAGACATTTGTGCAGACTAGTTCCCGATCAATCAAGTCGGTTGCATTGATTTCCCACCTCTTTTGTCGTCTGCACCTCTCGGTCTTTCAACCAGCCTCTAGGTTCGCACTCAACCAGTGATCTTAGACCCTAAGTTTTTTTTAAACCACCAGACTACCTTTTCACCTCCCTCTTCAAACGAGCAGATTCTCACATACAGCACCCCCACTCCAGTCTACACCTATTTCACTCCAGCAGATGGACATCTCTTCGAGTTAATGAGTATGCACTTATTCATGCCTTATCCCGCACAGGCTGTATATGCGAATTATCTAGCGAGGCATCAAGTGTTTTTTTGCCCATGGCAGCTACGAGTCAGTATCCAAGGGCAAGCCGAGAAAAAAACAATATATATATACGTGACCATCACTAGAAGGGTAGTAGATGGTCGGTGAGATAGAATCAACGTATGAGTGGAGTAGGTGGAACGGGGAAGATGATTAGTGTGACTTGGGCCATGGCCATGACGCTTTGTGGTGTTAGCAAGATAGTAAAAGGGAGGACGTGTTGCTGCGTGCGTGGGTGTTGCCTGGGACGATGGAACTCTACATTGTCGGTGATGTCGGTGCCTGTAGTAGGGACACATTAACACACACACACACACACACACACACATGACAGCGAGGCGAAAGCAAAGGATGAGTCGGGTTGACCATTGGAGTAAGAATAAAACAAGTACTATTTAATACATGTTTCTAATCATGTACGTATAGTGCAGAATCGTGAACTTTTTTTGCCTCGTCATCATCTATCCAGATGAGAGAATATCCCTCATGACCCCTTCCTCGGCTACCATCCTCTTTTTACTTTCCTAATCGGAACACGATGCATAGCCGAGTAATTGCCAGGCTTTTCTCTCTCTCTCTTTTTTTTTTTTAGATAAGGAAAGTCACCTAAACTGGAGCGGGGTTGCAAGGTGTAGTACAGGTGGGGCAAGGCAGCCGACTAGAGCGGGAGTGGGCGGGATTGATGACGTTTCCCGGACTTTTTTGCTGGCTAGAGCCAACAGGGGGGAGGAGAAATGACGGGACCATGGCACGTCAGGTGTGCGACTGTGGTAGTTCTCTTCCAACACTTGGTCGAGAGCATATGGATGCGCATACAGAATCGGCATGGTGGTATAACCATTGTTGCAGGATGGGATGTGTGTAGGGTAATGGTAGGGCGTTGATGCAAAGGGGAACGCATTAGGCTGTGGTCGCTCATGTTGAGCGACGACCTTTTTTGCCGCCGATGGTGAAGGCGCGTTTGATTTTGCTTTCGGTGGTGGGCGAGGCTGGCATCATGGCGGCAGAGGTGCTTCCTGAGCGGCGAGGTTCTGAACTCGCTGATGATTGGGATGAAGACCTCTTGCGGCGTTCCTCTGCGAGGATGTCGTCAAGGGAGACGTTGAGATGTGGGTGGCTGATGGGGACCTCTTCGAGGTTCTCGACGAAGCGGGATGCCATTGTAGCAAGCAGTAGTTGTGCGAGGTTGTGGTTGAATGTAGTGGTATGTGTGGGTAGTTGTGAAGAGGGGTAGTGTGCGTGTGGGGGGAGGCGTGTGGATCTATATAGGTCTACTTGGATGGTATAGACTTGGATTGATAATATGATGCACCATCCAAGGGGAAAGGGTCCACACGTTTACCGCTAGGGAACGAGGGCGGAGGAGGTTCCAGAATGCAGGGTGGCGTTGTCCGGGATTGACTGACCAAGACGGTAGGTAGGAACGAGGGACGGAAATGAGGGGTGGCAGCGGAGGGAGATGACGAGCGAATGGGTGAAGGGAGCAGGGACAAAGGCAGGATATGCAAGGGCAGCGAAAGGGTTTTAAGGGCATCCAGGGCGCGGGCGAAATAAGACGAGCAGCAGGTGGACAGGCGCTGTAGAGCGTGCGTATGTGTGCGTGCGTGTGTGCAACGGCAGGGGTCGGGGATTCAGGGTCTTGCCGATCGCGATGGTCTCGATGCATAATAACGGCGGGGCTAACGACTGGGAATGACGTGCCGGCGTGTTCTGGACGCGTGCAGGCAAGCTGTGTGTCACTGATTGTCGCCGGCGACGAACGCGCTGAAAATAGCAGCCTCGCCCCGACACACGGCCTTGCTGAGGGCTGCCCAAGCCCTCTGGATGCGCCATGGGCCACACACGACTTGGCCTTGTTGTCGTTGCCTCCGCTTGCCTGGCCGTCTGCGCCCGGCAGCGATAGGCCCTCGAGGCTCTTGACCGGCACGCGCAATCCTTTTGCCACACCGCGTCGCGCTGTCCTCGCTGTGCGGTGTGGGCAGGAGGTGTCGAGCAGCGTGGTGCAGTCTGCAATGTCGCGTCCGAACAAGCGAGCAGCAGCAAAATTGCCCTCTGGCCAAGTGTGTGTGTGTGTGTGTGTGTGCAGATCAACACGATCTCCAGGCAGCGTGCGGAACAAGCCCGGGGCCAAAGCGTGCATTCCGATCGAGGCGCGGGTTGGTGGTGTTGACATGCTCGTCTGCAGACGGCATTCTGCATGCACATGTCGTGTCTCCGTCTGCGTCTTCCCCGGCCTGTGACGTAGGACGAGGGCGCAACCCAATATCACCGCCACCGTCTTGGTCTGGTTAATAATTGTCCTCGTCCCGAACCGGCCTGGGACGCGCAACAGCTTCGGCTCGTCTTGCCCGCCGACGGCTGCAAACCGTCACCGTCGTCGACATCATCGTGCAGCGACTGCCGTCAAGCCGTGGTGCCGTGTGCTGAGACCCTGATGCACCTCTGACTCTGTAACAACCGTTAGTCTCCACGCTCTTGCGCCGTCAGTCACGTCGACTGCCTCCCATAGGACCAATGTTTGCCTCTCACCACGCCCACGGCCCTACGCTAGCCCCATCCGTCCGTGAATGCACTCTGCTGCCAGCTAGTCTCTGGGGCGTTCAATACAACTATCAACGTACACCATCATCATGGGCATGTGCTCCCCTGTGCCTGCCTGCGACTCTGCTCGCTAACATCGCTAATGCGGGGACTGCATCTGCCTGCGCTGCTCACACTGACCACGAGATTACAAGTCTCCACAAAGCCATACAGGGCCTGGCACAAACACCAACCTCCTATGCGTTGCCAGCTCAGCCCTCGACTCGTTCTGCGACGCAGAGCAGCCCAATCTCCCATCACATGGCGACGCATTACCCGCTCCTTTGCTGGCCATTTGGCCCTTCATCACCACCCTCCCCGTCCACGTCCGCCTCTTCCGCCACGTCCACGCCCTCCGTGCCCTCCGCCGCGCCCACCGCCTCTCTTTCCCCAGCTGCCTCTGCCCCCACCTCTACCTCCCCCTCGGTTCGCCCGCTGCTGTTCCGGCCTTGGCCCGCATGATGCTAACTGTGCCCGCTCCTCATCCGACGCATGAAACACGTTTGCTATCTGCACTAGATCGCAAAATCTTTGCGTGTGCGGGTTGCTGTACTCACTCGGCTGCTCTTGCACATGAATGCCCAATGCTGCATCATATGTAGGCGCCGTTTGCGCAAAGTCTTCCGGCACCATCATCTTGTTGGCCTTGACTATGTTCTCCTCGACCCACTCCATTTCCTTCTCTACAAGCGGTCGGTAGAAAGCTTCTCCTTTGTCTCGAGGTACTTGGAAATGTGGGTCTCCAACCTGCACATGATCAGCAAACACGCGCGTGATGGCCAGCCATTCCTTGTCGTATTGCAGTCCCAGCGGACGTTGTAGTACCTCCGCACCCTCGTGTGGCTCAATCTCCAGCAACTGTAAAAAGTTTCGTTTAGGCAAACACTTGTCCAGTGCAAGAAATTTCGTCCTCTTGTTGGTGATCTCTTCGGGGAAGGGCAACGTCGGTGCAGGCTCCACTTCCGGACGGGCAAAAGATTCTGGCAAGAGGCTTCGAATATCCTGCGATATCTCCGACTCACTTTCCCTCGTCGTAGGCTTGCCTTTTTCCTTGTTCTCCACGGCGGGTGCGGCGGGTGCTTCGTCTTCATCCATGTCAAGGTCAATTTCGGCCTCATTCTTTGGTGCTGACACATCCGCGTCGTCTGCCATATCGAGATTGATCTCGCTTGCGTTCATCACTGCTGCAGGCGAACCCTCCGTATGCTTACTTTGCTCTGTACGGTTCGAAATGTCCACGTGCTCCCATACAGCAGGAAACTTGGCATGCATGTGAGCACTAAACCAGTGAGGTGGCCGTAAGCGTTCCAAAACCGTCTTGGCAGCGACACTTCCCAAGGTACCATCTTTTGCCTCTTTCTCAAAGTCAGGCTTCCATTTGAAAAGCTGTCGAAAGTTGCCCTTCCATTCCATGCCCCGTGGCCAGTCGTGGCTCAGTCCGATGTCAACTTGCGTTCGTATTTGGACAAGCTTGCGCACTTCAAGCTCCCGAACATGATAGATACTCTTCACGTCGTCGTTGTTATAAGGCAGGCGTTCGTAATGCGGCTTCTTGAAGTTGTAACCTTTCCAGATGCCAGACAGACCAGCGATACGCAGCGGACCCAGGCGTATCACATTTGCTGCGCCCATGTAGTATATCTTCGGTGCAGCCCACCCGCCATAATAAAGTTCCCACATGTAATTGCTCGCTTCGTGATTACCGCCAATGAATATGGTGAGATATGGCGCCAAGCGTGCACCTGAATAGTACTCGTGGAAGTCGTGCATGGCGTAGTATTTCGAAGGCATTGATACTGCCTTGAGGTCTGAGGCATTTCGAACAGCCTAAAAAAGTCGGTTACTGTAAGAGCACTGTGATCAATACACATACCTGAAAGTCTCCACCAATGATCAAAAGATCCACATCAGGCCAACCCTTGATCTCGCATGATTTCGCGACTGATGCATAGATCTCATGCAGTACTCCGTGACCGCAACCCTCGACTGCTATCCGCAGCCCATGCTGTTCGATCAATTCAGGCGCCGCCATGCTTAGCGTCTCGAAGCAGCGGATTTCAGTGAGCCTGCAACCGAAATGCTACTAATAAATTGTTTGTGTGCTACATGGGCGCAAACAGTCACGGTGTAGGCTCACAACAAACACTCGAATCCAGAAAGTTGTCAAGCGAGAGGGGACCTGCAGCTGCTAGCGTCGGAGATCGGTGTTATGATAAGAAGCAGGCACGTGCTGATATCGGACCTGCAGGAAGCTCTCCAAGCTCTGCACCGAGATCACACAGGTGCTCCAACAATGGCACCAAACGATGAACTCGAAGCGCGGGCAAGATTCCTCCAAGAGGCTGCTAACCTCCTCGCCGTCTCTTCTCCAAAGGCAGCAGCATTCATTGGGAGGGCACACCACAAGTTTATTGAAGATGCTGAGATCGAAATTCCAAGTAAAGAAGCCGATGCCTATCGACGCAGCATTTGCAATGCTTGTGGAAACATCATGATTCCGGGATGGTCATGCAAAGTCTCAACCCACCTTCCCGGTGAAGGCCCTACAAGGAAAGACAACAAGGGATCCAAGAAGCCATCACAGCTCGAGAAAAGCACCCGCTATACTTGCTTGATGTGCCATCGGGAGACAGTCCAAGCACTTCGGCACAAAGCACGCAGAAAGAATCAGAAATCAGCACCTGTATTAGATGCAGGGCCCATTCCAACATCGAAGAACCCGGCAAAGGAAGTCGACAACGCGCCCAAGACACTGAATGCCAGCAGCAAGCAAAGACAAAAGGCACGCAAAGGCGGTTTGCAAGCAATGCTCGACAAAAAGAAGTCGCAACACTCGGCCAGTGGCGGCCTCGACCTTATGGATTTTGCCATGTGAACTCCGTAGGGCTGAGTAACGGCACCTTGCTAGGATGCGCCGCGGCTTAGCGAACCCCCGCTATGTGACGCGGGGCGATTCAAAAAAATTCCAGCACCTTCGTCATCGGGACTTGCAGAGTCACCTCACATAAATCAGCTTTCAATCTCTTTCACCTTATCCAGCGAAAAAAAAAAATTAATCAAATACCCGATTTCAACATGGCACAACACAAGAGCCTTGCAAAGGACCTCTTCGAGGATATGGGCCGCAAGGTCGAGGAGGCCAGCGCCCAGCCAGACAGCGAGGACGGCAGCAAAGTTGTCGATGAGATTGAAAGTTTGTGCATGAACTGCCACGAAAATGTAGGTGTAGCAGCGAGATTTCCATATCATCAGCTAACACTCTTCAAGGGAACTACTCGGTTGCTCCTCACCAGGATACCCTTCTTCCGCGAGATCGTTCTCATGTCGTTCTCATGCCCGCACTGCCATTTCAAAAACTCCGAGGTCCAGCCCGCTGGCGAGATACAACAGAAAGGAGTGCGCTTCTCTCTGAAGGTCGATAGCGCCGACGACCTCAACCGACAGGTTATCAAGAGCGACACAGCAATCTTTCGAGTCGAGGATATCGATCTAGAGATTCCTCCAGGAAGAGGACAGCTGACCAACGTCGAAGGCATTCTCACCATGGTTGCACAAGACTTGGAGCAAAAGCAGGATGAGAGAAAGGAAGTAGTACCGGAGATCTACGAGCAGCTACAGGGCGTAATCAACACGATCAAGCAAATGGCCAGTGGAGAGAAGTTGCCCTTCAAGGTGACGGTTGACGACCCTGCTGGTAACTCGTCCATTGAGCCTCCAAGTGTACTCGCCGCGGGCAAATATTCTCGAAATGAGTATGCGCGAACTGCAGCACAGAACGAAGCGCTGGGCCTTGGCGATGCCAGCGGTGAGGCGCCTGCCACGGAGATCCGACCAGAGTACCACGCTTCACAAATGTACCCTGAGATGCCTTCGGCTCATAAGCCCATGGTGAACAACGTAGACGATGATGATATTCTGGAGAACCAAGTTTACTCGTTCCCTGCCAGTTGTCCCGGATGCACCAAGCCGTGCACTACCAACATGAAGATGGTCAATATTCCCCACTTCAAGCAAGTAGTCTTGATGAGCACCGTGTGTGACCATTGCGGATGTAAGTTGAACCCTAAGAAATCCGACATGATCACTCGCTAATGCGTAGTAGACCGCAGCAATGAGGTCAAGACTGGTGGTGAAGTTCCTGAGAAGGGCCGTCTTATCACTGTAGCAGTCAACAACAAAGAGGATCTGTCGCGAGATATCCTCAAGGCTGAGTCGTGCGCCATGTCTTGCCCTGAACTCAACCTCAGTGTTGAGCCCGGTACGCTTGGTGGCCGATTTACAACTATCGAAGGTCTCCTTACCCAAGTACGCGACGACTTGAGGTCTTCGATTTTCGATGCTGGAGATGGTGGCGATTCCATGAACGCGGAGACAAAACAGAAGTGGAACACCTTCTTCAACAGTCTCTCAGCAGCCATCAACGGCGACGACAAGTTCACCATTATCCTTAAGGACCCTCTTGCCAGCAGTTATGTCCAGAGCTTCACCGCACCAGAGCCAGATCCGCAAATCAAGGTTGAGGACTACGAGCGGACAGAAGAAGAGGAGGAGGATCTGGGTCTCAGGGACATGAAGACAGAGGGTTACGAAGAGCATGCTGCGACGAACGGTGCGACCACCAATGGCGAGACTACCAATGGCGCATAAGGGTTCGATAAATTCCACGTGCTGTAGATTTCCTTGACTCTTGTTGCAATGGGTCGGCGCTTCTGAAGATACCAGGGCCTCGCCAGCCCCGATGAATACAAAAAAGTTTCCATATCCTTAGTTTGATGGCCGGTGGTTGTGCTTGTGTGATACTCGTAATGAGTAATGTTATCATGTGTGATGTTTCCGTTGCTTGGCTTATTGTTCAACCCGCCAGAGGGTTGGCATGTATGGTGACATTCTTGATCTCAATCCTTTCCTGTGGGCGCGACTTCTTGTCCACCTGCACCTGCTCTATATCATCCAAGACTTCCCAGCCCTCCAGAACCTTGCCAAACACGGTGTTCTTCCCGTCCAGGTGTGGGGCAGGCGCAAAAGTGATGAAGAACTGAGAGCCGTTGGAGTTGGGACCCTTGTTCGCCATGCTCACGATTCCTCTGGCATTGTGTCTCAGCGCTGGCCTGATCTCGTCTTCGAAGAGCTGGTTCGGCGTGTCGAAAATGGAGGTCGAAGTCTTGGACTTGGCATCGGAGGCGGGCGAGCCGGTCTGAACCATGAATGAGGGAATCATGCGATGGAAAGGCGATCCATTGTAGAAGCCAGACGCGCAAAGGGCGAGAAAGTTCTCTGCGGTTTTAGGGACGGTTTCGCAGAAGATTTCGAGCTTGATGTCGCCTTTGGTAGTGTGTAGCTTGGCGCGGTCAGGAGATTGTTTCTCAGACAAAAATATCGGGAGGGGACTGGCAGGAACTTACGGTGACGGACATGGCGGTGGTAGTAGTGGTGTTGGGCAGAGGGAAGGATTGCGCGTGCAGATGCGCAGGAGTAGCCGCGGCGAGGGTGGAGATGGTAAAGCTCTCCAACCTCGCCGCGGCTAGAACATGGTGCGTCAGCCCCATCACTACGTACACTGTTGCGATCGCCCTGCATTCGCTATCATCGCCATTGCCCTAGCCTCCTCGTGCCCCTGGTATATGCCCTGGTCTGGTGCTCCACTCCATCATTAGGCGCGCCAGCTCTCCAAGCTCCAACTCCAGCTCAGCTCACCACAGCCAGAGCCCTACCAGTCTTGGGACATAGTAACCCACTGCAGGCTCCAGCCTACCCGCGCACCCACTCACTCCATCTCGTATCTTCCTCGCCTTCTCGCCAGTCGGCCCGCTGCGCAGCCTCGGGCTCCCCTGCCGCCCATTCAGAGAGACCCCGCTGGTTCAAGATTCGAGGCGTGCGCCTTACATCGCCCTAACCCCACACTCCCGCGGCCCTCAAGGCTGCCTACCAGTAGCTCCAGCACACCCTCCCGCACAGCTAACTGGTCGCCCACTTCACTGAACCCTCGAGCGACCATATTCAACGCGAGGCCTGGGTGCTCAAAGGCCACGGTCACGCTCATGCAGCGCCAGCTGCGGTCCCAGGCTTGCGCTGTGAGATTCAAACATGTCGGCCTTTGTGCGCGTCTCAGGACCGCCAAACAGTAACTTTCTGATCGGCTATCCTGGAATATCAGCTACACTTGTACGTGCTCTCAGCCTATTCTCCTCGTCATTGGACATCTGGCGCTCCAATTTGCCCATCTGGAGCCGCTGCACGGCGCGCAGCCCTTTCGCAACACTACTTGGCTAATGCTGACACCTTTCAGCCCCGAATAGAAGGCAAAGTCGAGATCCGTCCACTCGTTGGTATCTCAGCGCCCGTCAATGTCTCGCTTGTTACCATTGCCTTGCACCGTCGAGAGACGATACACCCCTCCGCCGATTCGGCCGCAAGGAGGCATCTCGCCGCCCCGCGCAAGGAAATCACCGATATTGTAGGCAAGGAAATGCTCCTATACCGATGTTCGCCTGGGAAAGAGTATGAAAGCGTATTGTGCATGGACCTGCCCTTCGTCATCTTCATACCATACGGACGTGGTGGCGAAGAGGTAGCACGGAGAGTCCCGCCTGCAAGCTTGCAGTTACCGAGTCGCACGGCCGAGACATTCTACGAACTAGTTGTGACGGTTCAGCAAGGACCGCAAGAACAGAAGAAGTACCCATTCCCAGTACCAATACAACGATACGATACCCTCTCCACGTTTGGCATGTATAATCGACCAGAGAGCGCAGAACGAGTGACAGATCACCTGGTCACCCTTGGGATAAGTTTGCCGCGTTGGAGTTATGGTCCTCTCGATCCGGTTTCAGTATATATCAAGCTGAGTCCAAACCCGGACTGGCTGAACAAGGCGAGGAAGGTTACAATACAAAAGATTACGGTTGGCATAGATGAAGAGATTATTTTCAATCACGAAGGAGATGAACCGACACGGAAGGTGAGGACATTGGTGAAAACTACACAGGCAGTCGGAGTCAAGATGCCTGAAGCGGGCTATTTCACCAATCTTGGACTCGTTTTCCCTGCAAAGGATTTACGAGACAATGCAGGAATAATACCCAGAGGACAGAAGGAATTTCCAATGTACGCTGTAAATGGCTTTACGACAACTGGCACGCTGTATAAGATTGAGTATTATCTTACAGTAAAGGTAAGCTGAGGCAGGTACAATCTGTTTTCGACCGCTCACCAGCCGCAGGCACAAATGTCGTCAGCGCGAGATATTTTGCTCCGCCAGCCCATCGTTGTATGCCCATTTGACCATGCTGGCTGCAAACAAGAGATGGAAGCCATTGAACAAGCCGCCAAGGACGCCGCACATGTCGCACCTGAAAACCCTATGCTCCCTGCTAGCACTATCATTCGATCCAACGACCCTGAAGGCCTACGCGCTCTTGGTATTTCGATTGTAGGAGGTGTACGAAAACCACTGATTGAGTGAAGAACCATGACAAAAGAGTTGGAATTCAGAAAAGGATATGGTTGTTTGTGGAAAGCCGTTACGCTCGAGTAGCATACGCCTTATGTGCAAGCATGAAATGCACGGCGAATACCTTCCGTTTTATCGCAACTCGGGCTCAGTGTTATCCTCTCTGCTTCAGCAATGGCTCTTTTGAAGCGGAAGCATTGTTGGATCCCTTCCGGCCCCCATCCTCTCTAAACCTGAGAGTCCTCGGTTGTGCACAGTCATGTGCGGTACAAAAAATACCACTGGGCATACAGCGCAAACTACAAGCACCGTTTGCTCCAATACGACCATGAGCCGCCTCAACCTGAACCCGCCACCGCATGCATTTGGTCCATTCGAGCATATAATCGGCGCAACGTCTTATACCCAGCGGCCTTGTATACTGTATAAGTCGGGTCCTTCAGTTTTTCTGTTCATATTTCTTTCGTCGGGCGTTTGGTGACAGATGGTACGTGGGTGAATGGGACGGCCGCTTCAGCATTTTTGTCGTTATGATACCTTCCATTTCTTTCTCTTTCAACGTTTAATCGTTATTTGTTCAGGTTGCAAGCGAGCAGGAGCTGGATAGGAGGTTTGGTTGTACGAAGTTTTGTAGGGCTGGCCATCTGGAGAGCGGGGGTGTGTCAGGTGGAGAACAAGAGGTGCTCGATTGACGGGATATGTCAAGTGATGAGAGAAGAAGGAGAAGTCGAAGATAGTATTACCACTACTGTATTTCACTCAGATTACAAAGTATAATACTCTTTTATCAACTACATACAATTCCTCCATCTGACCCCCGATTGGTTGACTTGTTCATTTTCAAGGGACCGACTCATAAACCATATCTAATAGCACAGATGTAAACTTTGTTTCGAGTATGCACGCGAGATTGGGTAGACTAAGCTAGTGGGGAATGTCGGCAGTGTGGCAAGAATGCCGCGGAGGTTTGTCATTCGAATCTTTTAGAAATGCAAGCTTATCGATAGGCTGGCGCGTTACGTGACTGCAAAGGGTCCTATTCTCCGCGACATCGGCTTCGGATCAGGAATCTTTTGCATGTATTTGGTCTCCGTCCCTCTTTCCTTTTGATTTTGCAACAGATATCCTCTTGTGCAGGCAGCTGTCTTTCTTGTCTATTCGTGTGACGGTCAAACTCATTTTCTTTCTTGAGTTACTGCAATATCCGGCGCTTGCCACCCCTCGTTTCCCCGCCAATCTTTCACGCACTATGAGTGCCATTCTTTCTGCAGATGACCTAAACGACTTCATATCGCCGGGCGTCGCGTGCATAAAGCCTATCGAAACACTTCCTGTGCAACAAGAAGAGACATCGGTACGCTCTTTATTTGTATTGGCTCAGGGTCGGGCGCACACTAATCTGCCAGAATGCTTACGAAGTCACGACGGAAGAAAAGGCTGCTGCCTCGCAACCGCCACCACCCGCTTCGATATCGCTGACAGACTGTCTCGCTTGTTCAGGATGTGTGACGAGCGCGGAAGCAGTGCTGGTCTCGTTGCAATCGCATACCGAAGTTCTAACGACACTCGATAAATACCGATCGCTGCGTGCTCCATGGCAGGTACAAAACGGGATGAATGGCGTCGCAAACGGGTATGGACATAACGGAACAAGCAGCGCTGTGAACGGGAACCAAACTGAGGCCGAAGGAAAATTGTTCGTTGCAAGCGTCTCACCGCAGACGCGTGCAAGTCTGGCAGCCGTCTTTAATATTTCCGAAGTAGAGGCTGGAAATATGATCTCACAGCTCCTTAGTGGACCAAACGGATTGAGAACTGGTGGAGATAAGGGAAGCGACTTTACCTGGGTCCTTGACACAAATGCTATGAGAGAGGCCTGTCTGGTAGCAGCAGCAGACGAGGTCACAAATGCGCTCTCACCAGCAGCAGCAAAAGCGTCACCACAACCTGGATCCGAAGGCGCAATTGATACCATACCAAAGGCACCTATCCTCACATCAGCTTGTCCTGGGTGGATATGCTATGCCGAAAAGACACATCCATACGTTCTGCCACACCTTTCGCGCCTCAAGTCGCCGCAGGCGCTCACTGGTACCTTGATAAAGTCAGTCCTCAGCGAGCGCTACCATGTCCATCCATCGCAGATATGGCATCTGGCAATCATGCCCTGCTTTGACAAGAAGCTTGAAGCTAGTCGTGGCGAGCTCACATCTGCTGCCTGGTTACCGAGCTACAATCAATCCGAGGAGAAGATACGGGATACTGACTGTGTCATTACTGCTCGTGAATTGCTGCACCTTGCCGCCGCTCGTGGTATCAACTTTGTCAATCTTCCTCGGTCTCCACTTTCTCAATCAGACCGAATACCATTTCCCGATCCCAAACTGGATGCTTTCTTGTTCCCTTCTTCGCGCCGGAAGAACCAGAGCGTTGCTGCAGGGCCTTCTGGAGGTTATCTATACCACATTTTACAAACATATCAGGCGCGGAATCCGGGGTCTTCGATATCAGTAGTAAGAGGTCGTAATGCCGATGTGGTGGAATACTCAGTGGTTCAAGGCTCAGAAACCATCATCAAGGCAGCGCGATTCTACGGTTTTCGCAATATCCAAAACTTGGTACGACGGCTGAAGCCAGCAAGAGCAAGCAGACTGCCAGGTGGCAAGACTGGCGTCAGTAGGAAGCCAGGTGGAACAGGAGCAGCAGGCGAAGGCGTAAAAGATTATGCGTATGTCGAAGTCATGGCCTGCCCAGGCGGATGCACAAACGGGGGTGGACAAGTCAAAGTGCAAGAGGTTGAGGAGGTTCGTGTCTATGAGGGCATACAGAAAGCAAATGACGACGCGCCCGCACCAAAGCCCGGTCCAAAGGAGCAAAAAGAGTGGCTAGCAAGAGTTGACGAAGCGTACTTTTCGGGTACAGACACGGAAGAGGAAACGGGCAATGAGGCTAGTACGAATGGCCACGCCTCTGAGAACATTGTGGACGGGATATCAAGATCGCACATGAAGGATATGATGGCGCATTGGTCACATATTACAGGTGTCGATCAACAGAAGCTGATATATACATCGTACATCAAGGTCGAAAGCGATGTGGGCAAGAAGAAGCAGAGCGACATGGAAAGAGTGGCTGGGCTGGCTGTTACTGCTGGTGGTGGATGGTAGTTGTTCTTTTCTACTGTGATGAGCATTATACGGGCGTTTCTATAGAATACGGAAAGCGCGGTTATTGCCTGGCATCTAGAGCATCTCAAGGCGATCTGCGAACTCGCTCGCTTGGATTGAAGCGATGTTTGTGTCTTGAATCTGCAATGATAGTTCCTAGTTTAAGGAATCATGAAAATTACATGGAAAAACATCAGTTGTCTCTTATTCCTCTCACATGCAAGTATTATTTCTCTCTATGTAATAATACACTCTGACTCGTCCCCAATATACTTCTCACACACACATCACGCATCTCCCGTCCGTCCGTCCGCTTCCTTCTCTTCCCTTCCCTCCCTTTTCCCGCGCTTAACCCGAAAACAGCGGCCCGCAACCGCCTCATTCCGCATGCCTACCCGCCCAAGGCACTCCCAGCGCACAATCGTTTTTTTTTTTCTTTTCCTCTCTGACAGCGATGATCCTGGATGGGTACTCCCAGCGCACTGACTCGAGCATACACACGGACACCAACGTGCACGGTTGCATTCAGTAAAATGGTCTAGTAGGAGAGAGAGGCCACTTTTGTCGCACCTTGGGGTGCACGAGCACTTTTTTGTCCTAAATCGCACGGAGGACTGGGGAGGGGCTGAGTTGGTATATGTATAAGGTAAGTACTTACATACGGGTTCCAAGTAGACTTCCATTACTCCAGGGAAGAAGCTGAGAAAATAGCAAGGGTCATGGGTTCAAGGGTGTATGTATAGCTTGCGTTGACCGGAACTGCAAGTAAAGGTACCTTAGGGCAACGAGAAGTAGTAGCCCAGATTGGGACTAAAGCTAGGTTGAACAGTGGTTAAACACATCATCTTGACACATAATCTTTTTTTTTCATTACGATTATTTCTTTCGTGACAAGGGGGAAAGAAAAAAGTCAGGTAGCTACATGCATCCTTGCCTTACTCTCAGTCCCACCAAATCATGGCGAGAGAGTGGAGTGATACAAGGCAAGATTGCTGGCGATAAAAGAATCAGGCAAAGAAAAAAATGACTAAGTTTGTAAGAGGAAAAAAAAAAACAAGATTACCCAGGACCACCGAACGAGCAAAGGGTCTCTTTCTCTCTCTCTCTCTTTCACACTTACTTGCATACGTACCCATACCCGAAACATACCCCGACTTACCGGATAAATAACGTGCGTGCGTCTTATTACCCTCTGGGCACCCCTCCCCCCATCCTTGTTATCCAGGGTACGTAAGTGCGTCTTTTTTTTTTTGGTATGTACGTAAAAATCCACGTAACATGTGTACTTACTCGCCCTTCTCTCTTAGTCTCCACGTAGTGAAGCCAAGTTAAAGCACAGATAAGTAAATCATGTAAATGGAGAGAGAGGCAGGGATCTCTCTCTCTCTCTCTCACACACATACCAAAGGGGACACACGTCCCACCCCAAAAGGTTTGGTTCGGAACTGACATGGTACTTGGGTCTTTATTTTCGGGCCTAGAACGCATGATAAAGTCAGCAAATTTGGACCAGGGTTTGGTGGTGGGCTCTTGCCTCCGAGGGAAGTTTTTTTTGGAACTGGGATTTGGGTTCAGGATGGCGTGATGGACAGGGTTTGTAAGGGTATGGTGAGCATGATGGGCATGGGGGGGGGGGGGGGGGGGGGGGGAAGGAAAGAAGGGTTAGGCCGATGCTTGGTAATGTAATGCATGTATGTATATAGATGAATAGGGCAGGTGGATAAAAAAAGAAAGTGGCTAAAACTAGATAGATAGATGCGGATGGGGATGTGCTAAACTAGATTTGAGAGATGAGGAGGATATGTATGAGATGAATGAAGATAGATGGATCTAGTCAAGAAGTAGTTTTGTGAGTAGAGTGAAATCTACTTGTTCAAAAGAGAACAAGGGACAAGAAAGGGCAGCTGGTGGTTATCAAAAAACTCCCTTTTCTTCCCCCATGGAGCAAAGCAGAGGCAAAAGAGGCAAAGGTTCTAGGAGAACTGAACGAACAACATGGTACATACAAATCTTTCTTTGTTTGTTTATTTGCTTTATGTGAACTGGACTAAAAGCCATCCTGGGCTATAATACAAAAGATACTACGTCCGTCCGTATTACAATATTACAAGGTTTTGAGTCGCCACTATCGGGTGAGAAAGTGGGAGGGCGGAAAGAAAAAGGACAAAGGACGCAAGAAAACAAAGCGACGCTAGGAGACGAGGAAAAATGTGAGCAACAAGACAGTGTGTTGCATTTTTGTGAGAAAGGACACAAAGAGAGAGACAGACAGAGAGAGATAGAGGCTGGGAGAGAGAAAATGTATGTAGAGGGAAGAAGGCAGTTGATCGCTCAAAGTTATTCTTTACAACAAACACCGACCCACCACTACCCACCAACCAGTGTATGACCAAAGTTATTCCAAAGAAGTCCAAATTCCTTCTTTTCCCTTCCCCTCTCCCGATTTAACCAAACAAGGATATATAGTAAGAAGGTAATGTGTGATGTGAGGTACTCGCCAAATACACAAACTGGGGTATCCGCCAGCCAAATGAAGCACAGTTAAGGAAAAAAAAAGCACTCGGTCTAGTAAGGTATAATGAGAGAGGACGCACTGCGCCATTGCCTACTTGAACATGGCGCGGGCGTGCGCCAAAAAAAAACAGATTCCGAAACTGAAAAGCCAGGGCTCAACCCGACAAACCATGTTGCATGGGGAGTCACTGGCGTGTGCTATGTCCGCCAAATGTGCGAAGTCTCAATACTTTCCCCCAATATAGCACGATATTTGGGTACTGCCCACCAGATGTTGAAAGTAAGATGCCGCCCGAGAAGATGATTGATAAAAGGAAATGTGTTGTGTTGATACAGAACGAATGTGGAAGTGAGAGTGAAAAAGGGCAACTAATCCTGTTGCGAAAAGTTCAAATGATGGTGGGGGGCGCGAAGGACGATGATGATGTGTTATGACGCCTATAACACCGTCCCAGAAGATGCGCTTGCTTTTGAGGGCTTTGTAGCGCATCGCGTCTGTGTCTATCTTTCTGTAATCATGCACCGTTCCAGACGGGAGAGCTCAAGGTCGTAGGGTCGTATAGGAAGCGACAAGGAGCGGGTACGGTGACCCAAATTACAATTATACGGATGAAGGAACATGCAGCGAAGGCAGGGCGAAAGGAAGTACGGGTCCCGTACGGTTGGATATCATCGGTGTCGGGTTTGGGCAGCCATGAGGCTAGCCGCGACGCTCGAAGCCCAATCCAGATCGCCATCGGATGGTGGTGTTGGCCACTTGGACACGGAGTCGTTGTCGTTGGGCCGCGTCTTGGAGATGTCCATGGGCTTGCTGGGAGTCGCGTACGCCGACTGCCCAAAACCGACGCTGTTTCGGTTTGACGACGGTGAGGGTGTCAGGTAAGATGCAGCCGGGCCAGACTTTTCATTGTCCAGCTTTTTCGTAGCCTTGTGGGTTGATGCGAGGACCTCGCTGAGGAGCTCCTCTTCTTCGTTTGGTGTCTCGTACCGATTGGATGGGTTAGACTTGTTTTGAAGGGCACGACGTGTCCTGCTTGAGACAGGAGCACCGCCACTGGCCTCTCCGTTTCGTGGCTCAGGTCCATGTGGGACCGAGTGGTGGCGCTTAAGCATGGGATTCGAGGCAACGCGCGAGCTCTTTATTGAACCAGACTGCTGGGAATGGGCTTCTACGCTGTCTCTTACATGCTGCAATGCCTTGTCTAGTTCAGAAAAGTCCGAGGTCGAGGCTGACGGGGCTGGAGCTGGAGCTGGTGACTGCTCCATGATCAAAGACTGTCTAGCGCTGCTGCTGGCAGTGGCCCAGGGTGCGCATCCGGCGTTGGCCTCAATGTCATCCGAGTTCGGCGACATCGGAGTTTGGTACCGACCTGACAAGCGTCGAGCGCGCTTCCTGAGGTGTGAGAAGAAACCTTCTTTGTGTCCACTGACAGGAGAAGCAACGTCAGAGTGACCATTGAGTGCCCGCTCGGCCTCTTGGCGGTGCATGTCTGCGTAGTGATTGCCGTGTGAAGCAACAGACAGCTGGCGACCAATCTTCTTCGCAGCCAGCTCTTCGTTGTTGGCACGAACATTGGCTTGTGCAGTCACCTCGGCAGAAAGCGGTGAGATTGGCTTAATCGAAGGCAGAATGGGGATAGGCGCGCCATTGTTGGAAGCCCCGTTTGTCCACGTAGCTCGCTTAGTGGCATTGGGACGTTGCTTAGTCGACCCACTCGCATCACCAGAACTGGCTTGTGCAGGTGATAGGGGCTTCACAGTGCTGTGTTGAGGCACTGCTGGGGCACTCTCGCGAGCGACCAACGATCGGCGGAGCCACGAGGACGTCTTTGATGTGAGCTTAGGTGAGGCCTCAGGTGAGTCTTTTCCAGAGAGTTCAGAGCCCTTGCGGCCCAACAGTCGGGATGAGGAGGATTTGAGCCGTAAGGGGTCAACGGCATCCTGAAAATATTCATGTTCGAGAGCTTGTCGGGACGTAGGCCTGGCTCGGGGATCCCACAGGAGACACCATGTGACAAACTGGGCCAAACTAGCTGGCCATTGTGGCGAGGGGAGAATGGTGTCGATCGAGTGCGGTGCCATCTTGGGAAAAGAGAAGCCCAGCTTCTGTGCTAACTTGACTCCGTCTTTCCACTCACCACCGCCAACTCGCTGACCGTTCTTGTTGACCCAGCTTCCAGGGCTGCCCATGATTTCGCACACTCTCCACACCTGATCGACCTCATTTCCACCAGGGAACAACGGCTTCAGTGTAGCAATCTCAACAGCCATAGCGCCAACGGCCCAAATATCGACTGGTGCTGAGTAGTGGCCGGCCCGCAGCAGAACCTCGGGAGCGCGGTACCACCGGGTCGAAACATAAGTAGTGTAAGGAAGCTTGGAGTGAGTTTCCCTGGCGAGTCCAAAGTCGGCAATCTTGATCGTGTATACTGGTGGTGTCGATGGCGGTGTCATCATGGCAGAGTACCGGCGGAAGGGATGCGATGTGTCGTTTTGTTGCGATGTGGAGACGAGGATGTTCTCTGGCTTGATGTCACGATGGAAAAACTCGCGGTCGTGAATGTGTTCCAGTCCGGACATGATCTGAAAGAGGATGCTCTTCACGCTGTGTGCGTCCATGGGCTTGTGCTCGCGGGCCTTCATGAGCTGGTACAGATTGCCGTCCATGAACTCCATGGCAATGTGGAGCCTGCGGGTGTAAGGATCCAGGAAGATGTCCAGGGCTGGTACCAGGTGAGGGTGTGGTGGTAGTGATCGCAGGAAGATGACTTCTCGTAGCTCCAGGCAGCTTGAGAATGAATCAAATGTCTTCTTCATAGTCTTGATAGCTACCTGAGAAAAAGCGCGTCAGTCTGTGGGTCAATGCCACTGTTGTCATCGTGTACTCACTAGTGTGCCGCGGCGGGCAATGTGAGAGCCAGCAGTTCGGACGCGGGCAAGTGCGACACTACCGAAGCTGCCGTCGCCAATCTCCTTCATCACTTCATACCTCTCCTCGAGGGATGCCCAGCCATGAGGCTGGACTTGTGACTCTGGATGCATGTTGATGTGAGTATGCAGCGGATTGTGTGTTGGAAGATCTGTTGGTAGCAGATGCTCCTGATGAAAAAGGACTGTAGGGGTGTTAGAAAGGAGAAGGTGAGACTATGTCACGGGTGGAGTGAGACTGGCCTGTAGAACAAGTCCTTTGGGCGGTGGTGGTGATTGATGGCGGGACGGGTTTAGTTCATGTCATTCGAGGAATCGAGTTGGTAGTAGTGACGAAAGGTCCAGTAGAGGGAGAGGGGATGATGTGTCGACAAGCTGGAGGGGGAGGGGGAGTTCAGTGCGTATCGAAGGGTGAGATGCGATAGGAGGGTGTTGTAAGGGTCCAGGTTGATGCAGGTGCGGGAATGTCGAGAAAATGAGAGACGACGGTTGGGAGGACGTGTGGAGACGTGCCCGGGACCACGGTAGACGGGTAGTATTCCGTAGCTCAGGAAGTTCTAGTGAAGATGAAAGCGGAATGACTCTGTGATCATAGCTCGACTGGCTTAATGATCGGGCTGGGAGATTGGAGCGCGCCTGTGCGTTCGGGGGAGTAGGGATGTGGATTATGGAATGTCAAGTGAAGGAGGGCGAGGTTGGCCAGGCGCAGGTGATTTGGCGGGAGTGGAGGGGGGGCGTGGTTCGAAGACACGACGGTCTAGCGGGAGCGAGACGTGACGCAGCAATGGGCAGGACGCACACGAAGACGCGCCAGGCTGCTCACACGTGGATGTGATTGATGGACGGGCGTGTATAATGAAAGACAGCAAGGGGTGCGGCAAATGGGCGTTAGCACGAGTCGCAAGGCTAGACCCAAGAGATTAGAGTGGAAGCGGCGCTCCGAGAGGGTTATGAGTCGTAATAATGAAGATCGCGCCGCCCAGACGGGGCAAGTGCGGTCTGCTGGGCCAGGAGCCGGTCTGTTGCTGTGGTGAGGGCGGTCTCTGCTGTGTGCGTTGGCAGCAGAGGCGGCAGATGGCGGAGAGACGCGACGGGGTGGGCTTAGCTAACGCGCGAAGCAGATGCACGGCAAGACCAGGCGGGGGATGGCAGAAGGATGGCGGTCAGTCAGGGCGGGAGCAGGAGGCATGACGGCGCAGGGCTGTTGGTTTTTGAGTGAAGGAGCGAGAGTTAGTTCAGCTGGGCAGTGTGGCGTCTGCTTTGGGGGGGAAACGGATGCGAGGGTGAATGGCGCGAGATGAGGGCACTGGGGGGGGTGTGGGAGGGAGGGGTGGTGGGTGGCTGACTGTTCGACGGGATCGGGGCGAGTGGTGAAGGACGGCGCGAGGGCTGTTCCAAGCTTAGCAGAAAGGAGCGTTGGGCGCGCCGAAGCGGGCTAGCGGGGCGAGACGACAGGGGGCAGGCGAAAGTGGCCGCGAAATGCTGTTTATTTTCCCCCTTTCATTGGGCCCCTGCGCGTCCTTTTCCC
This sequence comes from Bipolaris maydis, assembly GCF_028858645.1. NCBI lineage: Eukaryota > Fungi > Ascomycota > Dothideomycetes > Pleosporales > Pleosporaceae > Bipolaris > Bipolaris maydis. The sequence goes on along the minus strand of NW_027093863.1, from coordinate 1,314,935 downwards.
GCCCGCTGGTGCCCAGTCACGTGTCCCCAGCGCGGCGCGGTGCGGTGCGGTGCGGTGCATTGCTGTGTCTGTGAATGTGAATGCATGGGTGCTGATGCGTGTCAATGTGCAGGCCCTCGTTCCCAGCCATCGACGCCGCCTGTTCCATTTCCTCACGAGGCACTGCGTTGTGTCAGTATGCATGTACATTCACATCGCGGCCACCTCTCTAGTGCGCACCCAACACACACTTACACATCTGCAATTCACCGCACAACAGCGACCCCCCGCCTCCATGCCCAGCCCAGCCCAGCCGAGCATAGCACAAGGACAGGACTGCACAGCAATGCACCGCCCTGGCCTCACCGCAATCCCTCGCCCACCAGCATAAGCACCGTTGCTTCTCCCACCACCACATGCCACCCTCCATGCCCGCCACCACCACCACCACCACCACCACCCCCCCGCTGCGGCTCGCCTTGCAACCACGCCGCACCCTTCCACCCCCAAAGTCACCATCTACTCATGTATATGCATCCAGCCGCCCGCCCGCGGTCGCACAAAGTATACACACTTGGGGCGCGCAGCCCCGTCGCGTGCGCCCAGGCTCGCCCGTATCCCAGCACCCAGCATCCCAAGGGCGCGCCAGGAACGTCACAGGCACCAAGCCAGCATCAGGCTGTCATTTCACGGCGGCCCACGTTTCGCATCCCTTGCCTTGTCGCTCCGCCGGCGCCCGGTTCCTGATTTGTCGTGGTAGGTTCCTGGCCGGCTCTCATGCAGCCTTACTCAATTCGCCCCAACCGGCCTAGTCATGCCGTCGTGCGCATCCGTCAACGTGGTTTGGTTGTCGAGGCGTGCCTTTAGCCTTCCCGCGGCACACCGGAAGAGCCACCGTCTCTGTCGCCGTCGAAGCCATCCCCTGCCCGAGTCAAGGAATAGGCGAGTAAAAGGACCGTCATTGATGCGCTGATGATGTGCCCTCCCCATCGTCATGGCATGCCAATATGACCACATTTCCCTCTGCCTCGCTGCCTACCTGCCTCTCGCGGCGCACCAATTCGTGCCCGCTGCGACACTGGCACCCTCGCCCATCAGGGGGGCGGGGGTCCTGAATGTCAGTCATGCCATCATCCCAACGCCACAGCCCCAAGCCATGCCGCCCTCGACACATGCAGGGCACCGCGCGGGGTTGCCTTGGTCTGCCCGACGCGTCGTCAAACCTCCCTCGCTCTGATCGACCAAACGGCAGCGTGCTCCAGGCCCAAACTCTAATTTTCTCCCGCCAACCTTCGCGGCGCACTTGCATGCCCTCGATCAATAGACCCGTTCTGGTCCTCGACAGAGTTTCTGCCCACGCTGCCCCAAGTTGGGCCGGCACTTTTTCTCTCTGGCTGCGTGTGCGCTCCCTCTGCTCTGGCGGGAAAGCGCGTTCGCACTCCAAATGTCGCAGTTCCCCTCTGCATGGCTCTGTGCGCCCTGTCATACCACAGACCCTGACTGTCAACCCACTGAAAATGTTCCAAGCGTCCTGCAACCAAGTCCTCGCCTTGCTGGGCGACCTGTTGCCGTCAACCGCCAGCAGGATTTGCTCCGGGGCCCCCAATCTTCCAGAACACTTCTCCCGTGCTATCCTCCTGTTACAGCCCATCCAAATAGATTGGCGGCCCACCCCTAATCCCGCCTCATGTCCACAGAATCTCCGAAGCCTGCAACTCCTTTGTCGGGTACGAAGCTGCGCAGTCGGCTTGTTAGAAGAAAAAAACCTAGCCTCCACCTTACCACACGCGTACGAGTTTTTTCGCTGACTAGCATGCTTCACCCACCACCGCACTTTCCCGGCTATTATTGCACCGATCGTCGATGGCTGCTCCCGGGGCAACCAACGCTGTTTGACCATGTCCCTTCCTAACTTTGGGTCCCGAGCGTGCGTTCGGCCAATTTCAAAGCTAGAGTACCATCCAACCAATGGTTCTGCCATCACCACAGCCTAAACATCTCCCACTAGGTGTGACCACGGCAGGGGCCTTTCAAACCATGGTCCGTACCGGATAGGGTAAGCATCACCGGATTCCATCTGTTGAAAAGCAACCTCTGTTGCGCGCTTAACTTTTCGCACATGTCTGCACAACCTTGATCACGGTTTTCGCGCACCATCACTTGTAACAGCAGCCGAGGCGTGTGCGGACTACCTACGCAAACATTGCACAAACATACGAGGAGCCCACCGCGCGACATGCCTCGGTCGCATGCGGTACTCTCGGTCCCAGAAAATCTCTCGTGTTTCTTGACAAACCCGGTTGCAGCTGCGCACCCACAGTGAAGTTAAACAAACTCTTTGTTGCTCTGCCCTTTTGCGACACCGAGCTTGTCAATGCGAAAGCATCCCAGGAGAAAAAAAAAACGTCATTGTGCGGCTGTAGCCACTTTTGCTTTGTTCGCGACGCGGCTGTTCCGAAAGCAAAAGCACAAATGGTAGCAGAACAAGCAAACACATGGTTATGTTCGGCTTGAAAAGCAAAATCTGATAAGCACAGACAGATGAGTCTCGAGCCACCTGTTTGTTCCACACTGATGAAACCATCAATCGTCACCTCTCACGATGTGGCGCATCTGTCTGCAAAACGACGTAGGTGCGAAGGATTTCTCATCAAGGTCGTGCAATCTCATCCTCTTTGTTGGCGTTCGTTGTGTTCCCCAGCCTCCCAGTTACCCGAGGCATAACATCGGATTTGATTGGAACACGCCATCAGAATTGATATTCCGCTTATCTCCATTTCGTCGGTGGTTTATTGACTCCAAGGTCAGATCACGGTCTCTCCACGCATACACATCTTTGCCCAGTCCACTTGTTGTCCGAAATCCTTTCTCGGCAGACCTAGTCCAACGTCAGCTTAACGTCTATTTGCCCATGTAGAATCCGGCCCGAAGCATATGACCATAGTACGCCCGAGCGATAGCTATTGGCTGCTCGCGTTGGAGCGATTCGGATTGTTCCGCCAGATACACGGTTACGTGAGCATCTCGATTCTCGATCACCACTGGCTTATCCCAATGGAAAGGTCCGTCTGATCAAGGAGCCCGGGCGGTTGCTGCATATCCACCTAGCTGCGCTATCTTCACCATACTAGGCTACACTATGTACCAAAGCTGAGAAACACATCAATGGATTCTCGCTACACAGACTCCCAGCTGAACAGAAGCCAGCTGTTTAAAAAAAACATTATTTCATAGCCAAACTCTACATGGCCAATCATCCTTCTAATGCATTTGCACATCACGCCTCACTTGTCTCAACAAAGTGATTCCTCTTATTCCATGTACACCGCCAAAAACGGATGTCGTGGCTTGACAGCAGTATGCATGTGCGTCTTCCCATACGAGATGCATGCAAAAACACATTCACACACATATACCCCACATGCAACTGCATCACGCAAACCACGTCATCCAAAACCAATATTTCTTTGCTAAAGCTAGCTTCTCACTTGTTTATTTTGATGTGATTGATGTTGTTGATATCTTCTTAGCAGTGTGTGAAATGGCAGCTCCAATTGATTCATTCGTCAATCCAAATCCGAGCCCGAGCTGGACAGAGACATTGAGAAACTCAGCCAGCCGGTGAAATCAAAACAAATGTGGAAAAGACAAGCAATGCATCAGCCATCCATTGGTCGCCCGAAGAAAAAAGAAATCGTCGACGATAATTCAGCGAAGACGGGAAATGAGATCGGGAGGAAAAAAAAAGAACAAGAAGAATAAAAGAAGAATGCGCGGATATCGATAACCAGTGCCAGTACGCACGATGCAAAATCCCCGCATGCGCGCACACACACACACACACACACACATATCCCATCACACCCGCGCACCACCAGTCGCCAGCCATATCCTTAGCTGTCCTTCCACCCGTCCGCCACCACAACCATACTTTGAGCAGCGGAATAGGAGCAAACGGGACAGTTTGGACCCTGGCATCCTCTCCCTCCTTCCCCGTCCCCGAAACAAGCATCAATCAATATCTTAACACATCAGATTTATAACATCTAAATATTAACCCCGCTTTCTCCCCCCCCCCAGCTACCCCAACTTCAACCCGCTTGTTTCTCGTCTCTTTTTCTTCTCCTTCCCCTCAAGACACGCAGAAACACACAGAGACACACATAGAGAATGTGAGGCAAAAGAGACACATACGCTAGAAAGCGGAAGCACGGGAGATAGACGAGAAAAGGTCACTTCCCCGAGGCAAAGAAAAGAAAGAAACAATAAGAGCAAGAATCAACGAAGCAAGGCCGTTTACCCCCCCCCCCCCCCCCCCCACCCCCCTCTTCCCAGCCACATTGAGAAAGAGGATCGCAGAAAAGCAAAAAGCCACCAAAAAAACACAGAAAGACCTTCAAGAACGAGAGAGCGAGAGAGGCACAAAACGAGAGACAAGGGAGAGAAAAAAACTTGCTCACCTTTGCGCCTCTCTCGCCCACAGTCCCATAAATTCCATGTTTGACCGACTATCACTTTATCAGATTGACCGACAGTAGTGGTTTTTTTAGGGGGGGGAGAAGTCTGGTTCAGATTCTGGGTCTCTGGCCTGTCTTGCCCGTAAACCCCCCCTACCTTAGTCAATGCGCAGGTACCGGAGTGAACTACTCATTGTTCAACACTAAGTGGTCAAGACATGCGCTGACCGCCTTTTCATGCACGCAATGCAAGCTACATACATGCTACACACCACCACCACCACCCCCACACCGAGCCAACAGCCCGGTGGGCACAGACTCTAAAATAGTCTCTCTCTCTCTCTCTCTCTCTCGCCGGTTTCTACTCTTACTGTACATACTACTACCTTACCCTGCCTATCCATGCAAGTCCCACGGTGCTGTCAAACTGCCACTAACGTACATGTACATGTTGACAGGGAACGCTGGCTCGCGGCTGAGCGGCTCGCGGCCTCGTCAACCCTTTATTGAGACTTACCACTTGCGGGATACGGTGAAAAGAGCGGTCACGTCTGACTACCTCCAAGGCGAGTAGAAGCGATTCATGCTTCCATCACAACATCGCTGCACCGCCATCACAAAATTCACTGACATGAACCTAATTAAGCATCGTAAATAAGCCAAAGTGTATTGAGACTATGTACTCTATAGACATCGCAGATCTGCTCTAGAACAACTAACCCGCATTCGAGTACCTGAAAATGGTTAGCTGATCGTCAAACCAAAAGTATATTCGACGTAATGAATAGTACGTGGTGCGGATTCAGGTCTCCAAGGTGATTGTATCTTCAATGTGATTAAGAAAGAACACAGCGAATCATGTTTTTCATCATACGAAGGGGAGGGGAGAGAATAAGCAAACAATACCACCTACCGAAGTCGCAGGAAGCAATTGTACATCAAAGGCGCAAAGCCAAGGCTGATGTGAACACGTTAGCGTGCGTCCAAGAAGAGACAACGGTATTCATAAAAACATGAATAGAACAAGTCCATCGAGTTTCAGCCTGGACCGAGTTAGTTGACAGTAACATAGCAAGGATTCATAGCCTCAAAATACCTCATTAAATCAGATTTGGTTGTAGTGATCAGTATGACGGACGCTCGTTACAACGCCGCCACTCACACAGTGTGAATATCAAGAATCATCATTACAATGATGGACTGTCTTTTGAAAAAAAAAGAAAATGCCGTACCTGTGGAGTTTGTTAGAAACATTCCACAAGAGTATGTCGTCAAATGTGTGAGAAACGAGGGCAATCAGTGATGCTTGTATCAACAAGTAATGCCTCTTCCAAACACCCACAGGTTTGTACGCCTGCTTTTGATGGATGCCCAGTCGAGGTATACGTTATGTCCGCCCGACGCATCAAAGGGTTTCATCAGGAAGCTGGGGGGGGTGTTCGTGGGGTGCACAGGGTTTGAGCGCAGGGAGTATGTACCTATTCGAGCACAGTTAGCACGTTGATTGCAAGAAGAACTATGCGAAATGCGATAGGTTTGAGCAGTGTCAGACAAGGCTGAAACTAAAAGCAAGTGTGTCGACATTGTATATTCAGGTCGAGGAATGCCTTTCCGTGTCGTGTTTTCATCACTCTGCGGATGGTGGGGAAGGGTAGTTGGAGATGCCTTACCTTTGAGAAGAAAAAGAAACTGTATCGCTATGGATGACTGACAATCCTAGGTGTCACTAAACTGGAGCTTTGTTAGTGATTTGCGCAAACAGAAAGCTGTGAGAAGACGCGTATAATTGTATGCATCATTGTAATTCTAGAGTTTGTATAGTCCTTCACGATGCTGTAGGATTTGGATTGTTCGTATGTGATAATCTTCTGCAGGAGTCGCGGGAGCTGGATATCGCTTACCTGCTAAATTCGCATGTGCGATTGATGCATTAGTACTGATCAAAGACAATAGAGAAGCGCGCAAAGCAGACGCGTTGTGTGGTTGGTGATGAGAATGATGTAGAGAACGGTTTTGAGCTCCAGAAATTTTAGCTTCGAGCTCGGCGCCGAGCCTCCGTAGCGCCGCTTATGTAATGCATCGGTTGCGTAGCCACTCTTTCCTCGCTCCCCCCAATCAAAACGAAACTATTGCTATAAGTTCATACATTGCAGAGGACAAGAGATTTTGCTTGTGTTGGTGTTCTCTTGATTTGATTTCAAGTTCCAAACTCTACGTCGGCCATCGGCCTTAATGGTAGGACTATAATACTCTTCTTCCAAAACTTGATGCTTTGGTCATATGACCGCACAGCACTGTCCAAATTGCTCTGTAGAATATCAACTGTCACGGGTCCCAAATACTTTCTTTGGTCAACTGCAATCATCTGATCCAGAGTCCAACAAGGCTGCACTTATACGCATGCATTGTTTCTTCAGGTTCTCGCCTGCACATAAAAGCAGTGCATTGATCGAGTGTGAAAACTAGGCCTCAAATTAGGCCTTATCATACAAGGGTATGTACTATGATAGTTTTAGGGTGTATGATAGTTGTTTGATTCAAGGTCAATATGCTAAAAACTCGTCATATCGACGGGAAGAGAAGGAATATTTTGGCATGCCAACTACACAAATAGATCCTACATAAGCTAATCGCGTAGCATACGTCAGCTTATACGCATCGAAGCTTTGTGACAAGGAAAAAAACCCACGACACGTGAGTGTATGGTACGTACTGCGTACAAGGGCCTTGAATTGTCTTGCTGTTGATAGTATATGCCAATCTCTTTGTATGCCCTGCTATATCCAAGCTGGGAATAGGATAAGATAGCTTCCTTCATGGAATGAAAACTCTATGCAAAAAGCGACAAGATGCATATGTCCTTGTCCAACCGACCTACATGTTAGGTATTTGTTCCTCGTACTTATGCTTTCAGCAACAGAAACCACAATGGTCAACTGCATTCCGTAGACATTCACTAATTAAAAACCTACTTTGCGGAAGGAACGACCATGCCCATTCACTGCATTGATGTTACACAGTAACATTCCCATCACACACACGCACGTAATTCTGAACAAGATACACGTGAGAGGAATCGATCCCGCAACATCCCGCGCTTTAAGGAACAGTATGAAAGGGCCTTGCATTTTGTGTCATGTATCTAAGCTCGCTCGTCAATGTTGGAGAAAAACGCACTCCCCCAGACTATGTAAATGGCCTTGTTCGAGCCGTTCAACTGCCTCAGAATATACATTATGAAAGTAGAGGAAGTAGAAAGTGTAAGAAGGGGGAGAGGGTATGAGGATATGGGGTATGCAGAGGGAGAGAAAAGAGTTAGGAGTACAATGCAGGAAAATGTTAATGTCCAAAACGACACCACTCGTCCAACGATGTATGTGCCAGAATGCGAGCATTACAAATCGTTGAAAGCATAAAGACGTATCAAAAAGGTAAAAGGGAAAAAAAAAGAAGAACCGTCGACAATGTCGAAGCAAACTTTGTCGATCAAGTGTAACAGTGGGTATGTAGCGTGTTTTGTAATGATCCCTCCCAGTGTGCGCCGATAGAAGCAGGTGGCAAAGAAGCAGGTACATGAAGGATAAAGGTGTGGAATGGGTGGATGAAGGAGCTTAGAAGCAGTTGAGTGTACCCTTCTTCCTACCCTTCTTTTGGGCGTCGTTGAGAGCTGCCATGCGTGCTTCCAGGTGAGCACGCTCAGCTTCAACACGTAGACGGGCATTGCGCTCCTCCTCGACAGCTTGAAGAGAGTGGCGTGCTGCGCTGCGCTCCTTGCGCATAACATTGAGCTCTTCTTCTAGAGTGGCGCACTTCTTCCTGAATTGATCCAGATCAGCCTTGGTCTTTGTGCTGGAGGCCTCGAGGTCAGTCAAAGCATCCTCCAAGGTAGCTGTAAGCTGCTTCTCGGCAAAGAGATGCTTCTCAATGGTGCGAATACGAGCTTCCTGATCCTCGACCAACTGAGCATGAGCAATGTCCTTGCTCTGGTGACGCGAGGTAGGAGGAGAAGGTGCATTGGTTTGGGGTGGTGGACTGCCAGGAGGAAGAGGGGGAAGAGGAATAGCTGGCGGGGGTGAGGGCAAGGAAGTGTGTGCAGCGTTCTTGCGCGCAGTGGAGTTGTTTGAGTTGGATCGTTGGAGGTCCTCGCGGGGATCCACAGATACACGGGCAGAGTTGCGCTTTGCATCAACAAGTTGGGACTAGTCACGTCAGATATGTCTATGAGTGGGAACGTGGTTGAGCTTACCTCTAGGAGCGCAATCTTGATGCGTGATTCCTGTACTTCCTTTTCAAGTTCCTCGCTGTGGGTCATAGCATCTTGAAGCTCGCGAGAGCGCTCAGTTTGCAGAGCAGAGAGTCGGTTGTTGGCAGCCTCATGCTGGTCCCAGTTCTGGTTGAGCTGGTCCTCCAGTTCTTGTACAAGACGAGCACTCTTGAGCTCTTTCTCACTGACCTTCTCAAGTTCTTTCAGCGTCTCGGCGTTGATAAGCTCAAACTCTTTGAGGTTGCTCTTGAGCTTGTTGATGGTACTGGTAGCCTCTGCAAGTTCCTTCCTTGCTGATTCAAGGTCTTTGACAGCCTCATCTAGTCGACTGGCAATTGACTTGCGCTCTTGGACCAACCCTTCGATATGTGACTGGATGGTGCTGATGTCTGTTTCTTCGCCCAAGGCAGCCGAAACACCTTGAAGTAGCGTCTCCATCTCGGTCTTCGCCTTGGAGAGATCAGCCTCTAGAGAAGATGCTGTCTCTTTGTGAGTCGTAAGCTCTGATGTGAGCTTCTCGAGCTCAGCAGCGTGTGTCTTCTGGATAGAGTCCATGCCTTGTTGATGGTACTCGATCGCTGCCTTATGCTCCTCAATCTGTCTTTCCAGGTTGGTGACGAGAGATCGATGAGTCTCGAGTTCTTTCTCAGTGAGCGAACGGGCTTGTGAGTCTTCCTCGAATTGCCTGACAATGTTGGTATGTGACTCCTCAAGCTCGGCAAGACGAGCAGCATTGTTCAAAGCTGTAGACTTGTGTTCGTCCACCTCGGCTTGTAATGTGGCGATCATCTCAGCGTGCTTGGCGCGCTCTTGTTGCAAAGCGGCTTCGGCTTCGGCACCTCTTGTCTGCTCGATCTCAGACAAGCGCAGAGCGTGGTTTACTTCAAGTCGTTGCTTGGCAGATTCCAGCTCACGAACAGTCTCAATATGCTGCCTCTCCGAGGCCTTGGTGGCTTCAATAGCCTCAAGGTGCTTGGAGTGCCAGTGAGCAGCTTCATCACTAAGCTTGATGAGTTCATCGTGGCGAGCGGCATCTTCGTCGGCCTCGCCATCACCGTTGGTTGTCCGAGGGGTATCGGGCATCTGTCGGTGTGAGAGCAGGTCCTCCGATGACGCGCCAAGCTTGACAGAAGAAGACTTGAGTGTCTCGATTTGAGCTTTGAGCTCCTGCTCCCGCTGGGCGTGCGAGTCCTTCAACTCTCGGATGTGGTCCTCGTTTTGCTTCATCTGATCCTGCATTGAAGCAACAATAGAGATGTCAAGAGGAGATCCAGCCTTCAAGCTAGACCGTTCCTTTGTCAAACCACTGATCAAAGTCATTTTACCTTCCATCTCCTTGCGTATGGACTGAACCTCAAACTCCAGATCTTGAACTCTGTCTGAGCGTACTTGAATCTCGGACATGATCGTGTTGAGATTGAGCTCAAAGTTCTGTATGGCGTCTTCGTCCTCGTCCAGCCTGTCCAGCACAAGGTTCCGAAGAGAGGAAACAGCACGGTTGGCGCGGTCGTTTGCAAGGACTGCTTGACTCGACTTTCGACGAATCATGTGCATTGATGGCGAAGCTGGTCGGTTCAGCTGAGCCTTGGTGATCTCTGATTTGAGCTCTTCGACGTAGTCGAGCGTGTCTTGGTGTTGTTCTTGTAGCTCAGAGTAAGTCTGCTCGAGCTCACTAATGCGCTCCTCCTTCTCACTTTGTAGTAGCTTCAAGGCCTTCAATTCCTGAACAAGGATAGTCTCGGGAATGTGTTGCTCTTGGCTCAGAGAGGCGACTGAAGCTCGTCTCGGAGTAGCCTCATCATGGCCAACTTCCGTCTCCTCGTCTGGAATACTGGTACTGCCAGACTCCGCTAAGGACAATTCCGCAGACAAGGTACGCGAGGACGAAGGTTGTCCATCCTCTGCTGTGAGGCCATTCACCCCCGCGTTTGATAAAAAAGATGTCGGTCGAGAAGATGGTGCAGATGACGCAACGTGGTGACGCGCCTCATCGACAGAGTCTTGAAGAGCTGCCAAAGTGCGCAAAGCCTCCTGGTACTTGCTGGCAAGCTTCTCGTAGTCTTGGAGTGTCCCTTCGTGTTCTACACGGAGATCAAGCAACTCTTGCGTGACTGTGTCAAGCTTATCGTGAACGAAGCGGACTTGTGCAGGGCTGGATGGTCCATCGTCGCTATCGTCACGGATTCCATCATTGGAGATGGCCTTGACAGCAAAATTGGGTTTTTGCTCCTCGGCATCAGCATGGTGAGCAGCGGTACTGGCGGTCTGGGGACGTTCGCTGCCAGCCTCCTCGGGAATGGCATCGATAGGCGTACCAAATTGGTGCATGCTGTCAGTGGTTACTCGCCTCTCGAGGTTGGTATGCTTGTCGATGAAGGGATCACTAGGAGTCTTTGAGTGACCATTGACGTGGTTTTCTTCGGCTTTTGAGTCCGTCCTGTCGAGCTCATAGAGCAAGTTGTCTAGTTTAGCAACACTACGTTGTCTTTCGACAACATGCTTGAGTCGCTCAATCTCACGACTCATCATCTCGGTTTCTTGCTCGTTTTCGGCGAGGCGCTCTTCCAATGTAGAGATGTACTCTTCACTGCTGGCCTCGTTCTCACGAGCCTTTTGCAGCTTTTCGCGCAGTTCAGATATTACGGTGTCGTTCTTCTCAATGCCATTGACTGAGGAGTCGATTTGGCGTTCGAGTGACTGGACGTACTCTTCGTTGTTGGCGTCACGCTCCATTGCCTTTTGGAGACGAGACTGCAAATGCTGATTCTGGCTCTCGAGGATGGCGATGCGAGTCTCCTTTTCCAGCAAATCGCTTTCGTGGGTTGACAAGGTAGATCGCGTGTTGGAGAGAGAGGATTCCAGAGTCTGAATCGTCTTTTCGTATTCGAGAACAACAGATTCGACCGCCTCGGCGAAAGAGTTTGATCTCTTCAATCGTTCTACTGCAGAATCACCAATAGCATCCTTGAGCATAGGCGTTTCCGTCTCGCTGTTGTCACGTGCTTTGGTGATCTCGGAGATAAGTTTAGCGTGACGCGCACTTAGGGCGTTGTAGTTTTCCTGAATATCCAGCAGCTGATTCTGAAGCTCAGCTTCACGCTCGTCTTGCCGCTCAGCGCGCTCTTGGGGGCCGGTCTTCTTTCTATCCGCGCGCTCGGATAGTCGTATCTGGTCTCGGAGAAATTGAACTTCGGCTCTCAACCGGTCGATAGCGGCTTGTTTATCACTGTCGTCATGGACCTGCTGAATCTGGGGTTTACTTTGGATAGCACGGGCGCGCTGGGCGTATTGGACCGTGTTCAGGGTTTCGCTTAGGTGGAATTCAGCTGGGTTGACGCAGGCGATCATGTATGTGATAGCGTTACCGCCAAGCGAGTCTTGCAGAAGGCGCGTAAGCCTAGAGTCGCGGTACGAAACATAGCCCCCGTGAGAGCGTGCCGACAGCTGCGAAATAACTTTTCCCAAGCTTGCAAGACCTGCGTTGATTGAAATACCTTCCTTGGCGCGCTCGCCCTGCGCGCCTGTGTTTTTCAGCCGCTCGCTTCCCGCCAGATCGACGAAATGGAGCTTGCTATCCACAGTTACCCAGCTCTCGCTAGAGCCAGACATCATTTCGATGGGCACGGACCGGCGCTTCTCGCGGGTTGATGTTGTTGTTGGCGAAGATTTCTTCTGTACCAAGTTCAAACTAAACACGGCATGGGAGCGCGACGATTTGGCATTGACGGCAGTCGCGTCAGTCTGCCGGATTGAGGAGCCGAAGTTGAGGGCACCAAGCAAATCATCGATCGAGTTTACGGGTATTTGGGTGAGTCCAGTGAGGAGAATGCGACCATCACGGTCCTCTCGGATGTTTACCTGAGGCCGCTCGCCTTGGGCTACGTTTTCGGGTAGTAGCAGGTCGCGAAGTTGCTCATTGTAAATCTGCTTGCGTCAGTGCATGCTTTTTTTTCATTTTGCTTTTTTGTTCGGCTGGGGAGTCATTACCTCTACATACGTGGCCCTCAGCTGCCAGTTTCTATTCGCCTGCGATGTTGAAGACTTGGCAGTGAAGTTCTGAATTCCAGATAAGCGACTTGGAGCGCGAATGCCGGAGCCGGCGCTTTTGTTGGACCCATCAAGTTTGTCGAACAGCAATGCGGCTGCGCGGGGGATGATACCTAGTTGCGCAGTCAGGATCACCTTGTCTTTTTTTTGTTAAGAGTATGTTGGCAAGTTAAGCATACCCATAACTTCGGGATCGGCTTGATCTCGTGGGCCCGTGGTGCCCATTGTGTACGACTTTCCAGCGCCAGACTGGCCGTAGGCAAGAATGGAGACATTGTAGCCCTGGACGAAGGAGTGGACGCTGTCTGCGACATATTCAAAGATACCCTCCTGGTTAATGTCCTGGTCAAAGACACGGTCAAAAATGAAGACTTTCTTGCCTCCAGCCGCGTCTACAGTCAGGCTCGAGGGCGAAGTGACGTGACACAGGGCATTGCGAAATCGTTGAGGAATGAGTTCGTAGCCAGGATCTCCATGCTGGAGTGCAGGACGCACACGGACGGCTGCATTAGAGGGTGGTTAGTACGCAGCATGCATATCGGACCGTGGGGGGGGTGGAGGGCACCTACCAACTTTGACGGCGGTCCTGCTGTCTTCGTCCGACGCCTTGCTCTCACCAGGCTTGCTGCTGATACTCATACGACTGGAACTGCGATTGGAGCGCAACATGGCGCTCATGGGCCGCGTAACACCGTTGGCGGGCGAGCCTGGTGGTGAAGTGGCCATTTGAGCGGCCGCGGCAGCGCCGTGAGAAGGGAAGGAGTGGAGTGCAGCACGGCGTGGCGGGGCGGCGAAGTTTTGCTTTATACTTGTGGGGTGAGTGCAGCTGGACGTGGCGAGGAGGGGAGAACAGGCGCTGCAGTGGCCCTGGCCGGCATCCGCGTAGTGGTTTGGGGGTGATGAGAGGTCGAGGGGGCGGTGGTCAAGGTGGAGGGCGATGGGGGAGCGCAGGCGGCGACTATGCAGGCTGTGGAGCAGAGCAGCAGCAGCAGCAGTGGCGGCGACAGCAGCACAGCGAGGGCCGCGGGGAAAATAGTGAAGAAGGAATTATCCTGCTTGTGAAGACCAGAGGACAGAAAAGCAAAGCAAGTAGGGTTCGGCGCGGGTCATCAGAGCGACAAAGGCCTCCCCCTAGCGCCAGATGATTTCCAGGGGGAGCGCGCGCCTTTGACAGCACCCACCCCCGAACCATGCAGACGAGGCCCCGAAGTAGAAGAGGCCAGGACCCTGACCTGCTGCTCGGCGTGAATGTGGACGCAGACGCGCCTTGTCCGCTGCCCGCGCGGCGGCGGGCCCATAAGCATTCCCACAACCAGCAGCCGTTGTTCCTGCAGCCCGCGTGCATTGCTGCGCTGCCATGCAGGGCTTCGACATGCTATACTACACAGCAGCCCACCACGCCGCACCACGGCCTCATCACCCATCCGCTGCCGCCAGCTCGGCTCGACACTGGCCCTGGCCATTGGCTGCCCCGACTATCCAGCTGCCCTCACCACTCCCGCCTGCAAACTAGCTCGAGTACCCTACCCATCCCTACGCCGCCGGCCGACGCCTCGCTAGCGACAGCACCACCGCCCAGCCCACGACGCTGACATTCGGATGGTCATGTCGCCCAGGCGCTCGAGCATATAACACAGCCAGATGCTCTTCATGCATCGGCCGACTGCTCCCGACACGGCTGCACACATGGCCCATCGTACTCGCCTCCTGGCCACACACGGCACCCGCGCGCGCAGATCTTGTCAAAGTCGTCTTCGCCCTGCTGAGCCAGCCGGAGTTGGCCTGCATCTCGAGTCGCGTCTGCGCGCTGTCAGCCTCGTACAGTCGTAGAATCATCAAAGAGTAGCGTGTTTCAGCTCGGCCAATCCTACCCAAATTGCAACCGACATAGCCGTTTCCTGTCGCTTAGCCAAGCTGCGTGACGAGGCTGCGCCAACCCTGTGCGAACACTAGGTACCGCACAGAAGGGGGGGTGGCTGTAAGTATCTACTCCAGTGACATACTAAATCGCCCTCAAAATCAAAACCCTCCGATGCCCTTGACCATGCCCGCCCCCTCAACTCCCTCCCTCTCTCACTCCTGCAACAAGCCGTCCAAGTCCATTGGCCCTTTCCTGTTCCTAGCGTCTGCTGCCAACGCCAGTGCCGTCGATAGTCATGCTGCTATTCCTCCCGCTCCCCCCTTTCTATTAAACCCCCTATCGTTACTCTCCGGCATATGGCGTGAACAATCTCTGCTGCATCTGCTCAACCTGCCAAACTCAGGCCGGCTCTGCCATATAAATCTCCGCCGCCTGCTCGTCCCACTGCAGAAGTGGAAGTGCAGTCGGCGCAATAATGTGACTGTGTTGCTAGCCGCAGCCTCACCATGCCCCGGTGGGAAGCCCGCGCTCTAAACGTTGCCAGCCACGTGCTGGCCGCTCCACTGCGCGACGGCTCGACAAAACTATCACGACCACAAACTTCGCCTCGGCAACTACCGCCCTCGCACGGGTGCCTCATCCCGCAACCATCAACCTCTTGCAGCCCAACACCTTTAACCTCATGCATACTTACAATCAACTCGCCTTGTGTAGAACCCCGAAGCAGGCACTCGGCCTACTGACGCGTCGTCCCGAGCACATCTTCATACATCCACAAGCATATACCATCTCCGACTGTGCACGGCAACCCCGTCCCAGTGGAAATCAAATGTGACCCGCGACCAAACAAATGCTAGTTTCAGCGAACCGCCTGCTCTAGGGCAGATGGCCGTTTACAAGACTGGTACATAACCAGACTTGGCTTCATTGCTGGCCTGATATCTGCCCTAAGTTTGCATTGTACATACAGTATTATGTACGTGTGGATACCTAGTGTAATAACACCAGCCTAATATAGGTCCTTGCAGTCCTTGCATGCTTGCGCCATGTCGGCCAACACCCACTCCACAACCTGCTTTCTGCACATCGCGCACTGTGCCACGGTTCCATATCAAAAGCGAAGCAATACTACCGAGTGCTGGGCCGAAACACTGCATCTGTTTGTTTCAACTCCCGCGTACAGGCTGATTACCACAATGGCACAAGACACACACAGCAGTAAGCTTCCATCTTCTTACTATCCTGGACTCGGCAAGCCCAGTCCGGGACGGACCCCACCCGCGTTCCATGTCTGAAGCCTGTCCGGGCCACGAGAGGCCATGAGTTCTCAAGGTCCCTACTGAACGGCATGTAACTTGGCTAAGTAAGCAGCTGCATGCCGCAACCCCCGGCCCACAACGCTCCGTCTTGAAACCTGCAAAATCTGGAGATTGAGCCACTCCGGTTTACCCGGCTCTGGCTGCACACTTACGAAATACACACCCCCCTCCTCCGATTTTTAACAGATGCGAGAGAGATCCAGGCCCCAATCGCTGCACAGACATCTACTCGCCCTCGTTGCCCTCGCTTCATTGGGTGCGGGGTAAAGGTAGCTTACCCCCCGGTCAACCATGTCTCGTTCTGTAAAGTCATGACTTGGACCTGCATGCCCCTCCAAGGACCCATTTTCGACGTGCATTTCTGCGAACCCCTGGTTCAAGGCCTCCCACTTCGCCTATCACAGCAAAAGCTTACCACTGACGTGATGTCGTGGATCGACGCAGGATATCACCAACCCCCAGTCAACTCAACGTCTTTTGTCCAACTCTCGCGAATCCGCTTTCATGCCCCACCTTTTCGCCCTTTCCATTTGATATGCGTTTGCATGACAATAGCAACTCCGTTTTGCTTCCTTGTCCATTAAATAAAGTTTGAAGTGGTATATCTGCCACGACTCGTGCCCGCTACACTCCCTTTGTGTGTCAGGTTTTTTTTTCTTGTCTGGCATCCCAGTCTTTTCAGTTAGTACATAAACTTTCCCCTTTTGGGCCATTCCTTACTGTAACAGGGGGATGAGAGCAATGACAGCTACGTAATCGCGTCTCGCATAAGATGTTGATTAGAAGCTGACTGCCAAGTCTTTTTTTCCACACATGGAGCACCAAGGAAGTGTGTGTAAGTTCTGCTTACTGTAAAGAAAAACATGGGACTTGGGAACGTTCGAGACAACATGGTCAGATGCCCAAAGACGCGTACACAGCGCATGCCCAAACGGGACTTGCTATCAAAAGGGCAGGTGGGCCCCCCGCTATTCTTCTGGTTTCCCTCCCCGGGCATTAACAAAGAACTGCCGGGCGATACCCGTTGCTCTTGCGTACGTACGGATAGGAAGGAAACTCAACCCGGAAACACTAATGTTTGCCATGACTCAACCGACCACCAATATCATTCGATTCCAAGTGTTTAGCGAACCTCTCTTATTCTTCGGCATATTGCTTCATAGACAGTAGGCGGGCATCATGGTTTGAAGTAAAAAAAAAACTTGGTTTTTGACCCCATTGATTACTCTCACACACTTTTTGATCCACTGACTCGAAACTTTGGTGATTCGCTTCCGTGGTGGAGCAACAAGAAAACTCTAAATCCTTCTCGCATGATCTGTGGCTATATGTGAAGGATCCTATTATCATATTGCCTATCTTGTATGTGTCTGTGTGCGCGTGGCCAAGAGAGAGAGAGAGAGATAATGACCATTATTTCACGTATTGACATGACGTGTTTTTTTTTGGAGGGGGCAGGTTGGGGGGGGGGGGGGGGGGGAGGGGGGCTGCGCTCTTCTCGTACACGCACAGACATATTTCTCCATCTTTCCATCTTTTCCATCTCGTCTCTGGGAAGCTAATAGGAGGAGTGGCCGGGGGGGGGGAAGAAATAAAAGGGAAATCAAGGTCCCTCTTTTTTTAAAAAAAAACTCTACTATCCTTGCTTACTTTAATCCATCCAACAGATCATCCTTCAAACTATAAACTCATCCGAGGTCTCGTAAAAGAAAGTAAGAAATATATCTATGCGAATCCATCGGAAAGTAACTATACTGCTTGCGTTGTTCGTATCAAGTGTTCTCGTCTAGTGTATTAGATTGCTATTATACATTATGATTCTTGTAACTAGACTAGAACTAAAAAGCAAATAGTAAACTACTTGTGCATCTCTGCCATCTCTTTCCGTAACTCGTTCAAATAAACAAAAGACATTTTTATAGCAGGATGATGCGCACCAAGGACTCGTTCTTGCAGTTGGTAGCAGCTCTGTAGGAGAGAGATAGCCTCTTCGTGCCGTCCTTGGTCCCAATAGTTAGCGGCAAGATTTCTTGTGCGAATCAGTGTTTGAGGATGCTCGTTGCCAAGTATCCTCTTTGATGCCTCTAGTACTTGCAGATTTAGCTCTTCAGCCTCCTTTAACCGTTCTTGACAAGCATAAGTCAACGCTAAGTTCGCTATAGTACCTAGTGTGTGAGGATGCTCGTTCCCAAGTATCCTCTTTGATGCCTCTAGAACTTGCAGCTCTAGCTCTTCAACCTCCTTCCACCGTTGTTGATCATTATACGTTACTGCTAGGCTCGTCATACTAACTAGTGTATTAGGATGCTCATCCCCGAGTACCCTTTTTCTCATCTCTAGTACTTGCAGCCCTAGCTCTTCAGCCTCCTTCAACCGTTCCTGATCACGATATATTGTTGCTAGGGTTGCCATACTAGCTAGTGTATCAGGATGCTCATCCCCGAGTACCCTTTTTCTCATCTCTAGTACTTGCAGCCCTAGCTCTTCAGCCTCCTTCAACCGTTCTTGATTGCAATATATTGTTGCTAGGTTCGCTATACTAGCTAGTGTATCAGGATGCTCATCCCCGTGTACCCTCTTTTCCATCTCCACCAGTTGCGTATACAGCTCTTCCGCTTCATTATGTCGTCCATCACGGAAAATTGCCGTTGCGTATTGCCATGTTAGATGTAACCGTTGGCCACTCTCTACTTCAGGAGACATGTACGACAGAGCGCACTTGGTATGCGGAAACAATCGTCTCCACTTACTCCTATTCTGATGACTGCCATCTGGGAAGACCTGAGATAGCTTTGTGATGGCATGCTCAACCTGCTCCTGATATAGATTCTGCTGCTGAAGCCACTCCTGCAATGCACAATGAACCAGTCGGTGCAAGTCCAACGCAGAATCTTCGGGCCGCCGAGTGACTAGCCCGTATTTACTGAGTTCATGTATAGCATTTCCTCTTTCTCGAATATTCTCGTCTTCGAAGAAATCAAACGGGATATCCTTGGAGGCCACGCAGGCTGCAAGTAATAAATAGTCTGCTGCAAGCGCATGACTACGGCAGATCTCGTCGAGGGAGATGAACAGAGTGCTAGCCACGGGATCCTTTGCTCTCCCCCTCTGCAGTGTGTCCCTTGATGGTCCGCTATCTTGCTTGACATCGTAGTCGTTTGGCGTCTTCAATTTCGATAGGTAATCCTTAAGTGATACAGCCGTGACATTGATATAAGCTGCTGCTTGGATAATCGCTAGCGGAAGATGTGAAAGCTCTTGCAGCAAAAGCCTCGCTTGTTGCTCCTCGGTTGAATCGAAATCTTTGTCTCTATTCAAGTAGTTCCTCAACATTTCCTTGGCGGCATATGGTGTCAGCTCCTCCAACTCTATAAGCGTGTGCGATGCCATTTGTTGAGCCAGACTGCTTTCGGTTGTTGTAAAAACGACAGAGCATCGCGTGGATTCAGGTAGATAGGCAGTCAAACCTACTTCCCCTGCTAACAATATCTCACCAGCTCGTAGCGTGATGTCGTCTAGGTTGTCGAAGATCAGCAAGTAATGTGCCGTGTCCTCTTTTTCAAGATGAAGTTTTACAAGCTGCTTTGCGTCTGCCTCTTCGTCGTCCCATCCAGGAATATTGAGCCTTCGGGCGATGGTCTCGTACGACCTTTCAAGACTGTCGATGTTGCTTGCATCCAACCAAAACACTGAGCAAGTCTTGATGTCCTCTCTTACTCTGCATGCAATTTCTAGCGCCAGCTGTGATTTGCCTGTTCCACCAGGTCCTACTATAGCCAATCTAGTTGTTGTTGTAATATGGTCTTTGCTAAACAAATTTGCTTGTAGAGTGGCAAGCTGAGACTCTCGTCCGACAAAATGCTCGTTGCGGGAAAATGGAATGACGGAAGGTGTGCTGCTAGTTGCTTCTATTTCCATTTGAAGTCTTCTCCATGCTTTGTTCTTCCCTTCGCCATAGTTAATATGCATGGTTACACCTAGAAGTCCAAAAAGGCAGTACACAATGTCTTCTGGTTCGGTGGTGATGCGATTGTCGGCCCAATGCATTCGCTCGTGTAGAGAGAACTGGTCTAAGTGATGATTCTGTAGTGCTGCGAGCGGAATTTTGGTAATTCCATGCACTAGTTGCTCCAGAGACCTCTTATCCCCTAGCCGTTGTTCCCCGCAAGAGAAAAATTCCACTGATGCTGGCGCAATCAGCTCTTGGAGTGTCCAGCCTCGAGTAAACCACGCGCTTGACCGGAAGGATGCCTCCCAGTTGCTGCTCTGTAATATGTCCGTTACATTGGGTACATCCGATAGGAACACATAGCATTTAGTCGCTTTGCTGTACCAGAGAAACATTGATTTGATCGCTCGTGAGCGCTCAAGCCTGTCCCATCGTTTGATGCAGCACGTGTCAATCCAGAAGTACTGGAGCTGGTCTTGGGCCGCACGTGTAGAGCAGAACAAAAGCTTGCGATAGCCGTCCTTCTTTTCTTTGTAAGTCCCGCTATCTATGTCTTCAAAGGTAATTTCTGATTCCTCCCATCTGTGTGAAAGAATAGCATATGGTGGAATAGGCTTCCCGCGAAAGTCTGTTAAGGTGAGTCGGCCAGACTGATCAAAGTGAAGAAGTCGCATGACTGCAACAAGAGAAAATACAGTCAAGGCAGTGTGGAGATGATGATGATGATGCTAGGAGCAGGCAACAAGAGTAGGTTTTTGAAGCATGAAGGACCCGGGCACTGACCTGGCTCAGCCCTGTAACCCCGCCTTCCGGTAAAGCAAGAAGCACACAGCCTACTCGCACTGTTGTCTCTCTGCTGTTGGGGGCCTAAAACTGCCCCTACCACAACAATGCAACTCCTTAGGAATGCCAAAACCACGCACTGGTTATCTACAAAGTACATGTACTGATAGGATTTCAGTAAAGCTCAGGGATTAGACGTTTCATGGCAGATAGCATGCATGTAGTAGATAATCAGGTTATGTACTTTGACTGTAAAGTCACGCCTTCATCGTAACCGAATTTTGGTTATTGTACCCAATGGAGATTTGTCTATTTGACATATACCCGTTGAGAGGCTTTGGTAGCAATACCAACCCATTTTTCAGGGTTCAACAGGGTCTCGCAGAGGTCCACCCCAATCCTTTTATTATGTACTTTGACTGTAAAGTCACTTTTTTTGATACCCGATTCCGGCAGGTTGGGGTGTGGCCTGCCATTCTTTTCTGAGATAATTGATCTGATACGCTACATAGCAAACAGAGAGAAAAAAGTCAGGCGGTAGTAGATAATCATAGCTTCTATGTCAAGTTCTATTATAAAAACAAGTTTATGTAGATGCGAGTTGGTGTTCATATCCAAATCTGAATCTTTTCTATATCTAACCAGCAGTGTTTTGTCAATCTGACGAGACATGAAATGAAGAAAAAAACATGTGAAGCAAAACTTTTTTTTGATCCAAAATCTACAAAAGGGTATTATTACTATGATATTAAAAGAATCAGGGTGAAAGAATCGCCTCACTCAGTTGACAGATAAGAGAGGGGAGAGAGAGGCACGAACACATCAAAATAGGTGAATTAAAAGACAACAAGGAAAAATGTGGTATGTTATTCCTAGCAACCAGCCAACGACGACGACGACACGACAACAAGGGAGAGAGATAAAAGGAAAAATAAAGAGATACACAAGGTCAGACAGCCACCCCCCACAAAATCTCAAAAAAACCAGCTCATCCAAAGCCAGTGATGAGAAAAACCGAAAAAGGCGTGGGCCAAGGCAACTGACTGACTATTGCAGACCAGTTTTCCGCCTTGTACAAGATGGGACCCTGCTCCTCCTTTCCTTATAACCCCCCATCACCATCCATTCCCTCTTTTCTAGCCCAACACCCCGTTCCTACCACCTATAGCTTAATTTCCTCCCTGGGAGTTTTGGTCTCCTCTTTCCCTCCTCTCTTCTTCGCCGAAGGGTATGAGAGAAATAGAGGTTAAAAAAAAATGAGTGATTCAGCTATCTCACTCGTCGCAATAAAAAAAACGTACATAAGGAATAAGCCCCCATTCCGGGTTCGTTAAGATTGAAAAAAAAAAGCTTCTCTCAAAGATGGTAATGAGAGAAGATGCAAAAGGAGAACGAAATAACTTTGAGATATGAAGGCACTGGGCCTCCATCCATGTAGAAAGTAGAAAGGAGAAGGACGCCAACGCCAGTTCAAGGATAGGAAAAGGGCATCAATGCTAATCTCGTCTCGATCGCTAATGATAAATCAAGATTGTTCAAAAACAAGGAAAAATAACAAGTATTCAAAACACCAAGAGAGTCCTTGTCTCTTGTACGCTTTTCACTTAACGCGACGACATGTGGCGCATGCTACCGCTGGGCCTTCCAAGCGGCTGTGCGTACTTGGAAACGGGCACCATGTCAGAATGGAGGTCGTTGTTACCGTTGCCTTCGACATCGTCATCGTCTTCCAAGATGCGTGTTGGCACAACAGGCACGTCGTGAGATCGGTGCTGTAGGCTTGACCGGTCTGGTGTTGTGCTGGCGCTGGCCATGGACATGGAAGTGCTGGACCTGTGGCTTAGGTCTGGGGTGGGGGGGATGCTTGATCCGCGACCGGGGCGGAGCATGCTCTCCTCGTCACCATACTCGCTGCCAATGGTGGATTGGGTGCGGCCGCCGTGCGACATTTGTCCGACGCTACTGCGACGATCACTGTGGTGATCCTCCTCGATGTCCGCGCGCTGGGCGAGTTGAAGACCCTCTACAGCTGCGGCGCATTGCTCGGAAATGTTGCGGATGATGTATGCGATAGCATCGGTCTTGTCTCGGAGGACACGGTCAGCAACATCGACCATGGACTGGTTCGAGAAGCGCTTGGAGTTGCGTGCAGGGCTGTTGAAGAGACGGTGCTCCATGTCTGGTGAGACATCCTCGCCCTCGAGGTGCTTGCCTTGAGCAGTGCTTGCTCTTGACTCCTGGCGGCTGTCGACACCAGCTACGCCACGGATGGTACCAACCTCAGACTTGTCCTTGATAGAACGGTGGGTAGGTGCCTGAGACTTGGTCTCGGCATCTTGGAAATGGTCCTCTTCGTCCTCTTCAGGCACATCATCGAAGCCAGCTTCCATGTAGTTTGACATGTCGTCCTGGTTGAGAGACTTGACAATGTGCTCCATGTGGTGAGTCTGGCCCTCGATGAGAGCACGGAGATGAAGAACAACACGTTGTGCCTCGTCGCGCTGGCGGAGGATAGCAGAGTTGGTGTGCTGAAGAGCGCTGAGCTCCTTCTTGTTCTTCTTCCTCTCACGCTCGAGCTCCTCGGCGATCTCCTGCTGAAGGACGAGAGCCTCGAGAGCATCGTCGCGCTGCTTCTCAGTGCCAGAGAGGCGGACAGTGAGTCTGGCAGCATCGTCCTTTTGCTGATCAATGAGGCCGGTGAGACGGCGGTTCTCACGCTTGTGGTTCTCAATCTTGACCTTGAGATCCTGGGTCTCCTTGGTAAGCTGCTCGGCGAAAGCTTGGAACTTGAGGAATTGCTGCTTCCAGCTCTCAAGCTCCTCGACCAAGAAGTTGTTTCGCTTGGTGACCTTGCCCAGCTCGCTGTCCATGCGTTGCTTAAGGTTGATAAAGTCGGTCCAAGCCTCTTGAGCATCACGTGAGTATTGGTTGCGCTCGCGCACAATCTCGTTCAGGTGACGCATAGAGACCTTGGTCATGAGTGGCTTCTTGACGGAACCGCCAAAGATTGCCTTGACTCCAGTGTTTCGGCCCTGAAGGTAATGTTAGATGCAAGTAAGATTGCGTTGAATGGTCTGGGGAGGTACTTACAAGCTTCTCACACACGTGGTCCATGACGGACATGACAGAATCCTGCGACCACCAGTCGGGGTCTTGAATGCTCTCCACCTCACCACGCATGACGATAATCTGGCCAGCTGGAATGAGCTTGCCACCACCGTAGGCTGACCGCAGATGCTGTGGCACACCTGTTGGTGCGACCTCGCCATTGAGAGCCTGGGTCAGGCGAGTGATCATCTTGGTCCTCTGGCCAGCCGAAAGAGCAGTAGGGGGACTTGATGTAAGCACAAAGTTACGGTCTAGATCGACAACCAGAGCATCAGTTGGGGCCGTGAAGAGCGAACGACATTCTGAGGTGACACCAAGGATGTACGGACCAGGCTCCTGGACTAGATCCTTGACGTGACGCGCATGAACTACGGGCACGTAGAGACCGCTCCATTCGTACACCCTTACGCAAAAGCGCACGGTCTCGGCTGCGACGGTGAGCATGGCGGGGTAGTGGCTGGTGAAGATGATGCGTCGGGTTGGTGACAAGGCGGCCTCGATGACGCCCACAATGTTGGGAATGGACAGGCAGGTGAAGAGGGGCCACATGGCAAAGTTCTGGAAGCCGGTGGGCGAGGAGGGGAATTGGTAGCACAGAGCGTAGTCCTTCATGTCGATGCGGACCAGGTCGTTCAGACGTGGTGCGGGGAAACTGAGGATGCGAGATACTTCCTCAGCGTGGAACAGGTTGGTGGCCTTGTTCCAGTGAATCCACATACCGCGGAGGTAGTCGCCGAGCAAGTTGTACAAGGGATAGCGCGAGAGGAAGCTGAGGCAGTAGGGGATCCAGTATGTTTCCTCTGGGTTGTCGTAGAAGTCGGGCTCGATTCGCTTGCGCAGGTCGCGAATGGTCTCGGCCCTCTTCTCGTCGGCGCGCGACCAGACACGGAGCGCAATACCGTACAGAGTGTGGGAGGAATCCTGCTGCAAAACGAACGAGTGGTGTACGCAGTGGGGCTGGCTTCTGCCAGTGCAAATCTCGACATCGTGAGGGAAGCATGCCTGCAATATGGATTAGCAGACCGAAGTGACAATGGGGAAATTGTGAGGCATTTTGCAAACATACCCTCATGGCCGAGTGCAGAGACCTGGCAATCTCGTTGTCCTGCTCGAGCCTGGGGCTGCTTCCCAAGATCTCGGGCAGCCAGAAAGTTCCGACGGCACCCTTCATGTGGCCAATCTTGCCCTGGGCGGGGGCGGGCGCCTTGACCCATTGTGAGGGCTCTCGGCCAACACCGCAAACCATGTAGGCATGGGTAAGCGTCTTTGGGCTTCTAGCGCCCTGCTTGACGTTCAAGGTGGAGGGGAGCGGCTGGGTGATTCTCGAGTGGAGAGACGAGGTGCGGCTGGGGATGATGAGGCTGTGGTCGGCATTGTCTCTGGTTGGGGGGCGCTCGCTGGCGCCGGTGCGAGGGCGCAGGCTCAGAGAGGGAGCCATTGCGAGAAGGTCGAGTTGGGTCCTATCGAGTTGGGCGTGGGACGGTGAAGAGGGAGAAGGAGGGAGTGGATGCAGATGGGGACCAGTGCAGGAGTAGTATAATGACAGTGAAGGACTAGGACGAACACATTGGGGAGATTGGGCCAGTTGAAACGGCAGAGTAGCAGCAGCAAGCCGGGCAAAGACGAGCGACGGGGTTGAGAGAGCGAGGGCGGAGGCGTGGAGCAGCTTTACGCGACCGATGGATTGTGAGCTCAAAACCAGCTTGCTGCGGGTAGTGGAGGAGGGTGGCAGCCAGGGGGAAACATGGCTTTTGGGGACGGCCTGGCAGGGCGCGCGGACTGGATGCTGGGGGTAGGAGGGACGCGAGAACTAGACATGGGTGGCTTTGGCAGGCGTCGGTTGGAGGAAATGAAAGAAGCCTAATCCCTGCCTGGCGCAGGGCCGCTCAGGGGCACGGGCCAGCGTGCTGTCAGGGGCGGGAGGTCGTGGGATTAACGGCTGGCCTGTTTTCACGAGAGACGCCGGCGGCAACGGGTGCAAGGGCCGCCATCCAATCTTGACGCTGGGCTGCACAAGAGCATTGTACGCACTAGAGCATTATCATGGTGTTGATGAGGGCGATGGCGGTGGTGGTTGGGGCGCGCCGTGGGCAGGCAGGGCAGGCAGGGCAGCGAGGACGTGGAGCAGCAGCATTGCGGCGCCCTCTCTTGGCCGCCCACATGCTTTCTTGGAGTTGTGCCCACCGTGACTCGGGCCGTCCAGGGATGGCGGCAGCGAAGGGTCGGATGGTGGCAAGAATAGTGTGCAGCGTTGGAGCGGCCTTGTGCTGGATGCCGATTTGGGCCAGATTCGAATCAGGCGTGCGTCTTGTGCACGACAGGCGCAGACAGCTGCAGTGTGCACACGTCTGCCTCCAGGTGGCGTGCATGAGCCCTGTTCCCGCACCTACTTACAGCCTGTCCATGCCCCTTGACGTGCTCGACTTGCGTATCATGGCTGCCATGGCTGCTCTGGCTGCCTACTTACACCCACCCTCGATACATACTTATTACTACATCCACATCCACTACACAACACTGGCGCATGCCTTGCATCTGCATCTGCATCGGCTCCACACTCCGATCCAAGCCCGCCGTCGACACGCCTTTTGTGCACCAGCCCTGTTGCTGCTCTCGTTGGTGTAAGCCCGCCTGGATCTGCGCCCTCCGTGAAACGCTGGTCGTCTACTGACAGAGCAGAGCGGCGCAGAACACGAGCAGCGCATCATGGCCGCCCTCGCCGCCGCCGTATCGCAGTGCTGGTCGTCGCAGTGCTGGTCGTCGCAGTGTCAGTGTCGCGGTTGTCGCAACTGCATGCCGTGTAGTATGATCAGCAGCTAGGTGGGCCTGGCAGCCCAAGTATTGGGCGCAGGCGTGGGGAATGCTCCGATGCAGATGCGCCACCAAGAGGGTTCCTGGTCCGCATCCCTATAGTTCGGCCCCGGCGACCATTTCTGCGCACAATATCCTCCCCAAGCATGCCCATAGCCTGTCCGCGTATTGCCTCGTGATAGATACGTAATCTAGGAAGCTGTTGCGCTGCGCTAGATCGCAAGTCTCCCGCCGCAGTTGGCTTGGCCCAAGATGCAAACTCTGTCCGCCTGCGCTAATCTGCGCCCATCAACGCCTCCACGGCCCCGTCGCATCGTCGCCCTTCAACTACTCGCAGTAGCAGACGTGTAAAATTGTGACCTTCCCCAATCGCCCGCCTCCCATTGGCTGCTTTCCCATCTGGCCTTGGCACCATCGCTGCCGTATCGCGACTTCCGCATGCTCTGCGCGTCTCTGCGTTTGCACCACGGCATCACGGTCCATCTTCTCAGCACGCCACCTGAGCCCTCCCGCCACACCTTCCCTGCTCCCTTCGCCCGCCTGCCATTGCTTGTAATCCCTTCCCTCGAGAAATGGACAACACCTCGAGTGCACCGCTGCTCAACGAGCTGTGCAGCGTTTGGTACGTTGTGATAATTCACTCACTCCCCCCCAATAGCGCTGATGCTCAACGGGAAACGCTCTAGAATGCTTGGCCATCGGCCCCAATCACCGCTGCACTTTGTTCCCGTCACAGTCGCCCGCTATGCACGGCCGGCCCTGGCAATTCACTGCTGACCCTTCCCTGTAGCAATACCACTCAGTTCAAATACCGCTGTCCCGGTTGTGGTGCACGCACTTGCTCACTGCCGTGCTACAAGCGACACCAGCAATGGGCCCAGTGCTCCGGCAAACGTGATCCCACCAAATTTGTGAAAAAGTCACAACTGCTAACACCCGCCGGCATTGACCATGACTTCAACTTCCTCTCCGGAATAGAGCGGAATCTCGACAGAGCTGATAAGGTTGCCGCCCATGCCTCTGCTGCTGCCGCCCCCTCCGAGGGTCTGTCAAATCGCCAGCGCGCTGGTGTGCCCTATGCTAAACTCGAGGCGGCTGCTGCTGTCAACATCATCCGCGCGCCCAACGGTTTGAGCAGACAAAGGGACAACAAGTCGCACATGTCGGCCACAAAGTTAGTCGCCCCGGCTAAACTTAACATGTTGGTAACACTACTGATCTGTATCCCCAGAAAAGCTTCTCGCAATATCGTTTGGACAGTTGAGTGGATAGATGATGCGTCCAAGACGCGTGTGCTTACTCAGACCTCGTCGGTACAGCAGATAAAAGATGCCCAGCCCTTTGCCCACTATGGCGTCAATAGCAAAAGCAAGAAGCGGAAGCTCAACACTGAAACTCCTGCTACTACCATTCTTGAACCAACCCACCCAGAGCAGCATGTCGCGCCTGTTGCAGAGGATCAAGACCAGCCACTCCAACAGACCCACGTGGACGCTCCGATCAGCGACGCACAGTCGGAGCCCGTCTCGCCTGTCCGAGGACGAGCAACCCCTCCTCGGTCAGAAAAAGGACAAACCTCGAAAAGAGAAGCAGACGTGGCAGACGGACGCACTAGCGATAATGGCCATGATGAGCCAAGCGCCCACGCCATGGGTCCTGGCGGGCAGCCCAGGTTTTTTCTACTGAAACCTCGCACGAGCACCAGCCGCCATGTACTCATACCACTTGATTACTCGTGTACACTCGCTGAAAGCCTACATGGTCGGACCATTCTCGAGTTCCCTACTATACATGTATTTCCTGCAGATATGGATAAGTTACCCAAAGAGGAGTTTATGCTAGAGGAAGAGTACGCCGAGCTGGAAGGTGAGCAACAAAAGGAGTTTGACGAATTGATGGGAGAGCTTGATCCCGAGATTCTAAAGAGATTGAAGGAAGGCGAGGATGGGATGCCCAAGAACGGAATAGGTAATGCTGAGGAGGAAGTCGACAGCAAGAAGATTCTGGATGTGCTAAAGCAAGACCTCGGCGGACGCTTGTGATTGTAAATGATCCAATCATGAATATGATTGGTTAAAACAAAGGTTACTTGTTACATCGTGGAAGCGTCTGATCCCTACTTGCAATCATGAATCAAGGGTTTGCTTGAAGAAACAAGGTGTTTTTTTTTCTTTGCTCATCATGGTTGAGTTGACATGTCCACACCCTCATGGATCAAGTCTATTATGCGCATTCGGCGCACACCTACAATCTCCAAAAACAATCCACCCGCACCTGACTAGGGTCTACCTTGTATCACGGCGTGCTGTTCAGGATACCCCACTGCTGGACTACACTCGAGGCCCAGGCGTCCGCTTGATTGCTTTTTTCTCACTAGCCACGCACGACTCCCAACACGCGGACTTGCCTCCCGCCCCGTCACGTCACATTACAAGGGCGTCACACCCAACGGCCCCGACGTTTCGACTATGCTGTACCTTATTGCTTTTTCGCTATGCAGTAATCCTCTTTCTCCATGCATAAGCATCTCTTTTCTTCCCTAATTCCGTCTTCGTGACGTGTGCTCATGCAAGCCCGTCTCCAAGCGTCCAGCGCCTGTCTCCTTACCCTTTTCTTGTCCGTCTCTGGCGGGGAGGCGGACGTGCCGTTACCGACCCAAGGCCTCGTGGTTGCCGCAAGCGTACTGCGCGCGCTCCACTTTTCGTTAAGCCCCCCCAGACTCTGTCTCGGAGGCAATAAATCCCAACTGACTCTCCAAACCCTTAATCTATGCCAAACAATTGAGTATACACTTACCTGCACCTGTGTATGGATTTGCCACCCTAGCCGCGGCGCACGGAAGAGCAGACAAAAGTCATGACTATTGAACGTGCCAAGCGGATCAAGAGGAGCCTGTGTGTGGGGTGGTGGCAGACTGTCAGGAGGGAAGTCGCCAAAACAAACAAGGTTTATCCCTTCGCGTACGGAGTTGGTGCAACAAATCCTACTCGGCCTTCTTCTCCGTTACAGGCATCCATACGCGCACATTCTTTCTACATGGTCAGCCTCAATATCTTACATGCCGCTCAAGAGTACCGTCCAAGTCTGGTCTATGACCGAAGCAAGGTCTTTGCCTGTCCTGTGTCTTGCGAAACACGCTGCGCACAAAACAATTCGGTAGTTTGCTAATTTGCGAAGTCCCCTATCATTCATCGCTCAGCAACGTACCCGGTTCTGGTTTGTTTTACCTTTCGCTCTGACCGGGCAAGGTACCCTCTCATATCATCCTTTTCGGAGATAATACCACTATACACATATGAAGCTTCCAAAGATAAGAGATCGAATCAGGAAACTAAGTTCCGGATGCAAACAAACGGTTGTTTGTTTCGTCTTCAGAACTATCACCTGCCAATATATTTGGCGATCTTAATACGTCGCTCTTATGCACTGGGTATGTCCACTTTTTTCTCTCTCTTCTCTCTTCATCTGGTCGGTAGTTGGAGATGCTTGTTAAGGACGCAACCGCTTGTGGCTTACGGCGCTATTCCCCTTTCCCCGACCGCGACTGGTTAGAGCACTGCGCCGCATCGCAAATCATGCCCTTGTTGTCTGGCGATCCAGACCTCCCCCTCCCAAGGAAACGTGACAAGCAGACGTTACTTCGACTGTGTATCAAGATGCGCCACAGTCCCCGCTCTCTTCATGGCGACAAGCAAGCCATCGGAACAACAACCGTTTAATACCCCGACCCGTTATTGCAGCTGAACGGCCACTTGTCCGAGGTGATTGTCATGATGCTACTATAACCCATGCAAGGGGCCGTTGGCGACGTTTTTGTCTCTCCTTCCTGCGCATGAAACTGTACATATGTCACACCGAAAAACCTCCCACCGTATCAGCGCACATATATGGCTCGACGTGTCGTACGAGACTTCGTATTTTCTTGTTGTTACAGTTTTTTTCTTCCCTTTCCTAGGTTCAACCCTATACCAGCCTCACTAGGCATGACGAACGATGGAAAAAGTCCTTGGCGTCGGGAAATGCGCCAAGAAGAACCCCTATAGAAGAAAACCGTTATCTGTAGCAGAATGATACATGCCACCTTTTTTTGAGGGTTCATCTGAGAGTAGTAGTTTACTAGAGGCTTTTGCTTCTGCTGTTTCTAACCACAAGAAGAAAACGAGCGCAACCAACTTCGTCTTACACAATGTCAAAGTAATCCACATATGTAGTAGAATACTAATCCCAAAACTTGTGCTACGTCCTGTCACAAGTACACTAAATTATCACACCTTACAAACTACGCCACAAGCACCGCTTCTTCTCTTACATCTCGTCGTATACTACGCAAGCACCCAATCCCCCCAACTTTTACACCAACCAACCAAACAGCAAAACAATCTCCCCCTCCCCTCCTCAAACCTGGAAATCTACAAAAAACAAGTCCACCTTTTATACCCTTCCTCCAAGCCGCACTATTCCTCCCACAAGCGCCCCAGCACCACGCCCAATACCCTCCCCCCTTCCCTGCCTTATAAAACCTTACACACACAATAACAAACAGGGTAAAAAGTTAAAATACCCGTTCGTGACGATTTTACTAGTAATGTAAAATATATAGTATAATAGAAAGAAGAACGCCCGGATATATGCCGCCCCCCTCCCCCAACAAAAAATTCGTCCGGGGGAGGGTTGGTTTCCTGTGCGTTTTGAAGAAGGGGGCCGGGACGTTTTGGTCGGGTAGTACGATTACTTATATGGAAACCTTGTAAGCCCAGGGGGGGGGGGGGGGGGGTAAGGTTTGTGTGATGAGGATGTGTATGGGGACATTTCATAAGAGGTATAACTTATGTAAGGGTTGGGAAAGAAGAGCGGGGGTTTGGTTTGTAAAGTTTGGGGGATCCTTGGGGCTTGAAATGCTATGTGGGCGTCGCATGTACTTTTCGTTTCTAGGGTGTTCGTATTGCTGTATATAATAGGTCTGTGGGTATTGTTCGAGTCCGATTGAAAAGTAAACGGAGATTTTTTTTAACTCAAGGATGAGAAAGAGAGAGAGAAGAGAGAGAGGCTTGGAACATGAGCCGCATGTAAGATTCGAATTGCGTACAAAGAAGGGGGGGGGGGAGGGGCGCGGGTAATCGCACATCTTCCATTGCCCAATCATCCAGATCTCTCTTTCTCTCTAAGCATATCCCTATACCCAAGCCCAAATCTAATCCTAAAAAAAACAAAGAAAGAACTTGTTCTCATATTATCCTAACCTACTGCACCACATCCAACAACCCCTTCGCCTTCAAATACTCGACAATCTCCACCACACTCTCCTCCACACTCTTCTTATCACTCCGAATGTGAATCTCCGGCGCCTCCGGTGCCTCATACGGCGCACTCACGCCCGTAAACTCTGGAATCTTGCCCTCGCGCGCCTTCTTGTACAGGCCCTTGGGGTCACGCGCTTCCGCCACTTCAAGCGGGATATCGACGTAGACCTCGACGAAAGCGAGGGGCGCCTCGGAAGCATCAGAGGTGGCGGCGTGCAGGGCGCGAGCTTGCTCGCGATCGGCTTTGTAAGGCGAAATGAAGGATGTTATGGCGATTGTGGAGGAGTCGGCGAAGAGCTTTGCTACCTGTTTGTATTGTGTCAGCTTTCCTTTCTCCCCGTCCATTTCAATTCTTTTCTGTAGTAGCTGAATTGTTTTTTGGGGGGGGTTTAAGTGGGATTTGCGCAGAATACATACCTCAGCTATCCGCCTAATGTTCTCATTTCGATCCTTCTCCGAAAACCCCAAATCTTTGTTCAGCCCGAATCGCACATTGTCGCCGTCGAGTCGGTACGCGGCGAAACCCAAGTGCAGCAGGTGCTGCTCGAGCGCTGTGGCGATGGTGGATTTACCGGATGCTGAGAGGCCTGTGAACCAGATTGTGAAGCCGGTTTGCTTGCGGAATTTGTTGCGCTCGCTGCGTGAGAGGGAAGGGTGCCATGTAATGTTGCTGGAAAGGGCAGAAGTGGGTTAGCGATTTCGGCGCGTACTTTTTTGTAGGGCGCGGGGTAGAGAGATGGTGGGGGAGGGGGGGCTCACGTCGCCATTGTAGATGATGTTGCTACAAAGTCAAATTTTTGGATCGATGGGAAAAAGGCAAGAAGTTTTTGGGTCGATTGCTCAAGTGTCTTTTGTGAGTGCGACCGGTGTTTTTAGAGTGACAATTTACGGGTACACGGCTGATCAGATTTTCTCAACGAATATCTTTGGTCCCAGTAGAAACATTGGATCCCTCTAGCGTGAATGACGTGCTGCTGGGCTTTCGATGCGTGGGGAAGTAATCCTCATAGCAGGTGAATGACATTACGCACAGTAACGTTATTCATTTGTGTAATTCATCAATCAATCTCAAGTCTTCGGTTTAACTATGCATTAGATACGGAATACGATGAAAATCCCCCATGCGCTAATGGCTGGAGGATTTGAGGTTGTCCCCCAAAATGGCTATACACGAATGATTAATCGCAGTACGCGCAGAATGAAGTAGTTTTAGAACAAAGTAAATATTTAGGGAATACCTCCTGCAAAACTGGCCGCTCTCGTAGGCCTTTGTCTCAGCTCAGCGCTCCTAGCATCGCCATCCCATCCATACATAGACTGCACCTCACCCCTGCTTCCATTCTTCCTCAACGGTCCACCACTATCCCCTCCCGCTATACCCCCAGAAGTCGCAAAGTCAAAAGGTTTCCTGCGCCTGACGAGCTGGTATCCTCGATCAAGTTCTACTTCAATAGCACACCTAATCTTCAATGCTGTGACTGCTGGCCACACACTTCTCTCACCCTTTAATATCCAATAATCCATCGCTTCCCTTGTCGGGTTCTCCAGCAACTTGAAGAAATCGCTGGGGGTGAATTCAGGTACCAGAGTGAGACTAGGGCCAGGAATGTTTTCGTCGAGCAGGAACCGCCGGATTGACAGAGGAAGTAAGCCAAGCTCATCCAGCTGTTGCAACCTGTGCTGTATTTCAAGGACCACAAGACGAAGAATCGGCATACTAAGTCGCAATCTGCCGTCCTGTTTGGGGTTGGGATGGTGCAGATCAGAACGCAAAAAGGGCGCCAGATAAGGCCGTGCCTGAGAGACGATGAAATGATTCACGTTGAAGAGCTCGCCGATACGATGCAGAGGCGACTCGCGGTCACGGTAGGACGCGTGTGTGTAGGGTCGGAATGTGGTGTTGGAGGCTGGAGTCCAAGGAACAATGTTGCCCTCCTCGTCTTTGCACATCATCGTGACCGAATGATAGAGTGCCGACGAGGCCGTCGCGTTTGAGGCGAGAGCTGCGGACCAGATGAGCTTCAGCAGTCAGTATCTATTCCATCAAATGTGCCTGGGTAGACGTACAACGTTAGGAGCAGTCAGGTAGTTGAGCAGATTTGGTACGCTGCCACCACTGCTAGTCGTGACCGTGATGTTCAACACCCTCTTTGTCTTTGCGTATGCTTCCTCAAAGGTCAGGTCCCCGACATTGGCCCTCAAGAGTTCTTCGAGTACTCCAACATCGAGAAAATGGCCTTGATTCCACCATCTCTTGACACGGCGAATCATGGTCTGGAGTCGCGTGGTAACCTGAGCGCCATTCCTATATGGCCGGTTTGAGAAGGCTGTCAAATCAATGTTCCTCCCCGTCAGGAACTCGAGCAATTCATCTTCGGTATGCACGCCCACCAATGCCGCTATGAGAGCCCCAGTAGCAGTCCCGGCAATGATTCGGGGAAGTAAACCGCGCAGATGCAACGCCTTGACAACACCCAGATGGCACAGGCCAAAGACTTGTCCGCCTTGAAGCACCAGGACCGATCTCCCAAAGGCCTGTCTTGTATCATGGAGAACATCCAGCTTGGCCTGGTTCGTCAATCCCGTGTCCGAGTTCCTCGATGTAGGATATTGTGTAAGGTTCTCGATTGCGTAAGCAACCTGCGTGACGTAGTCTTCGATCAAGAGTTTTGTTCCAGCATAGGCACGGTTGTAGAGTCGCGAGGCAGTTATGTTTCCGAGGTTTCGCACGAGACCGCTGCGAAGGAGGTTGATGACGCCAAGAATGTCGTCGTCTTCTTGGGCTTCGTAGAGGGCAGAGAGACGTTGGTTGATGAGGCGATGGTCGTAGTGTTTACTCTTCGCGACCTGTCGCCTGTAAATGGCACGGTCAGTCAAATGCACAAGCGTGCGTTGAATTGCGGATAAGACAGCACACTCACCACAGGTCATAGTCAAGGACCTCATCTAGCTTGTACGCAGCAGCCTCCCATTCCTCAAACAATTTCGCATTATCAATGGCCTCCAGCAGCAGATCTCTCTGGCTCTTCTGTGTGAGCCACGCGTAGAGTTTCTTCAACATATCAGCATTACGCCCAAAAGCGCTTCAGACAACCGGACAGCTGAGACGGCGGACACGGTGGGGAAGACGTACCCTCTGCCAAAAGAAAGCTACGTCGAACAAGCACAGCAAGAAGCTCCATAGCGCCCCGGACGCGACGCTCAGCGCACCGCCCATGGCGTTTTGAGTTACTCTAGAAAGTGATCGGCTGACAAGGCCGTAATGTGGCAAGGGCACATGTTCATTCGCTGCGTCTATTGGAACGAGTTGCAGGTCGAGTGAGTGGGAACGCTTGTGGGGGTGGATGCCGACTTTCACATGCAAACCACGTCCGACAGGTACCGGCAACGCAACCCTACGTAAGCATCCGGCAGGAGTCACGGGCCGACGCGCCAACAGCTAACGACGCCACACCTCTCAATTCGGAGCCTGCGTTGAAGCTTAACAACACTACCGTCTGCCAACATTGCAACACCAATACTGTGACTTTTTATTTTTTGCTTTGGAAACATGCCTGGATCCTCACTCTGGCTATTGCCGCCATCAAACCATCCTCTTGGTAAAGTCCTGCCCGCATTGATCGACAAGACATCAAAGCAGTTTGGTTCCCCGCATCGCTTCCTCCCCCACGTCACTCTTACCTCTGAGATTTTGCCATCAACCCACGGCTCAGATGGGCAGGCATGGTTGGATTCTCTGGATTTAGACGTTGGCAAGGGTGAGGTGCGAGTCAATTTCAAATGCCTGGACAGCGAAGACTATTTTTTTCGCAAGTTGTACATTAAATGTCAAGTCGACGACGGGTTAAAGAAGCTGGCCGGGCAGTGCAGACGACATGTCGAAGGATTCTCAGACGAGAAGAAGGCTGAGCAATGGGCGAATGAAAGCTACATGCCGCATCTGAGCTTGATGTAGTAAGTGTAAATGTGACGAGTAAAGTACGCATGTGCTGAGTATTGCAGCCACGACTGTCCTGCAATAGACGCAAAGGGATTGTCATCTGTGGACATGACCGAGGTGGAGCTTGAAGGAAGCTCCCAGATGAGTGGCTGGGTAGGTGGGAGAGTGGTACTGGTGCCAACTGACAAGCCCATAGACCAGTGGGTGCCTATAGCCGAAAGATTGATTTGATGGCGCAGCAGTGTAATCCACCTGCAGAAATGTTTACTATGAACTTACAGAGTGCGGACAACACAATGCACAATTCAAAATATGAGTATTCATGTATATGTCGTTCATTACTAAACTACTATTATTACAGTGTCATAGGAAAGTCTCCTTGGTATTTCGCTTTCATGCATACTGATGGCGGTATAGTGCTCTGCACTTATTTCATGAAACCCGCCTTACCATCACCATCAGCGTCAACCTCTGTGGACGGAGTTAGCAGCCATTAATTTATACAAGCGTACTTGGCACTTACTAGGGTTGAGCTTGTCCATCAGGCTGGGCTTGTGTTTACCTGTGAAATGTTGGCCTTTCGATTCTTGCAAAAGTCTTACTTGTTCCTCTTCGGCTTGGGTGTGAGGACGAGCTTTGGACACATCTTCGGTAAGCGCTCTGGGCAGCCCGCCGTCCTCATTGGCACGATGCGCCATGTGTCCTCCATCGCTCACACCATGCGCCATTCCAGCGGAGTCCAGCGTACCTGTAGCGCCAACATGTTCTGGTTCAGAGTTAGCAGAGTTCTTGTATAGGAATCAAACAATGGACGTACTACTGCGGGAGGTATCATCCAAGTCGTGAGAGCGGTTGCTCGACATATCATGAGCATCGACCCTGCCATCGTTGTTGCGGTCCAAGGGGTTGCTGGTGGTTCCGTAGGCGCCAGTGCCAACGGTGCTGGTGTTGTGGTGAGAACCGCTCTTGGTCAGGTCGTGAGCATCAACCTTGCCGTCGTTGTTGCGGTCCAAGGGGTTGCTGGTGGTTCCGTAGGCGCCAGTGCCAACGGTGCTGGTGTTGTGGTGAGAACCGCTCTTGGTCAGGTCGTGAGCATCAACCTTGCCGTCGTTGTTGCGGTCCAAGGGGTTGCTGGTGGTTCCGTAGGCGCCAGTACCGACAGTGCTGCTGTTGTGGGAGCTGTGAGAGCTGCCTTTGGTCAGGTCGTGGGCATCAACTCTACCATCGTTGTTGCGGTCCAATGGGTTCTTGGTGTGAAGATCGCCGTGACGGGCGGAAGAGTGGTCGTGAGTGGTCTTGTGGTGAAGACCCTCAGCACCAGCGAGAGTGCTGACGCCACCAATGTTCTTGGGAACACCCTCAAACTCGTCGTAGCGCTCCTCACGTCCAGTCAGGGATCCACCTTTGGCCTTGAACTGCTCCATGGTCATGGCGGGCAGGGCGGTAGTCTCATGGTGAGTGGCCTTGTTGTGGTGTACCTCGTGAATAGGAACAGTGGTGTGAACAACGCTGGGCTGGATCGTCTCCTTCTGAACTACTGGCTGGATCGTCTCATGGATGTGCTTTTGTGTGTTAGCTTTGAAGGCAGAAAGGATGATGTCTTGCTGTACTTACGTGGTGGACGTGCTCTCCGCCAACGGTGGGAGCAATGCTTTGGCTGTGGGTGGTCTCCTCGACGCGCCTCTCGTCGGCAAAGCGAGCCTGATCTTGAATGAGGGTCCTCTTGGTAGCATCAGAGTCACGGTGGTCAAACTCGCGGTGCTGGACTGCTCCAAGCTTGGCAGTGTGTGTCTCGGGGAGGACCTCGCGGTCATGGACGGGCTGAACAGTGCGGTGATAGTGATCTTGGTGGACCTCCCTGTCAATGGCAGTGTTGATCTCCTCGTGTACATGGGGCTTGACAACCTCGTGGTGTACGGCGGGGGCAACGGCCTCGTGGACAGTGGTGTCGTGGTGGCCGGACCTGCCCATGAACTCGGTGATGGCTGCCTTTGCTTTATCCATTTTGAAGTTGTAGTGGTGTGATTATCTGTGGTAGAGGGGGCTAAGTTGGTGTATAGAAGAGTGGATTGATTTGTTGGAGTGTGGTGTGTTGTTGTAATGACGCTTGCTGAAGTTGACACCGGGTGTTTTTATACATGGAGGGAGGCAGGAGGGAGAATGCACAACGACGTAATTGACATATCAGAGTCTGGTCAATCGAGAAGCAACAGCCCCCGCCATGTGTGCCACAGGGCCGGCAGGGCGCATCATAGGACAGCAATAGTGGGATGATGGCAATGGCCTGGTTCCCCATCCACGACTCCAGCGACGCCAATTGGGCCATGCACGGCGGACGCTACCAGCAGCTGACGGCGTTCGCTCTCCGCGGCGTCTGGCACTAGGAGACGCTTGGGGCAGTTCGTTGTACGCCTACCGAAGAGCTACGCGGTACGATGTAGTCATACTGCGTATCTCCGCTGCATACAAACAGGAATTTGGTCTCAGGCTCAAGTTGCTCGCACCGTACTCACTGTTGTCTCTGGTCAGGGTGGTGTGTGTGCAAGCAGCAGATGAAAGATTGCATAGATGGATGGATGGATGCAGCAAGCGTGCGATCTGATCGATCGACGCTAGGATGACCCGCCGCCCCTTGTCGGGCAGGGGATTCGTGCACCATCCAAGCGACAAGTCCCCCAGACGTATTCCAGCATACGCGCCTCCGCCTCTGCCCATTGCAAGCTGCGTCATGATGCCATTTCTTTGTTGAGCTGCCCGCAGAAGATAGCCTGTCCCTGTACGCGTACGGGCGTCTCTGCGCCTGTTTCGGAAGTCCCGGGCGCGTGGCTCCAACTACTAAGGGCCATGGCTAAGGTGATCGCCCACCGTACCGTGCTGATCAACTGCAACTGAGGGAGAAAACCGCCCACGACCACACTTCCCGTCGTTGTCGTCATGCCGCCAGGATCTCCACCATGACATGCCCGTTCTGCAATTATAGTCCCATCCTTTGACTTTGTGCAAGCACTGTGTATGGCTCCATCTATCTATCTACACCACGGAGGCAGCCATCGCTCGTAGAACAAAGACACGTACCTCTACAAAAGAGGATACCTACGTCATTTGCAGACGCCAATCCATGCCATTTCCCATGCTGTCTAGTCGGCGACGACAGAGTGAGCCCCATTGAAGATGCAAATCTGGCTCGACATGGCATTTTGCAACAAAGGGGATGGGTGGGTGGCATCGCCCATTCGAGCCAGCAAAGCTTTTGCCTGTTGTTCCTTTCCGACTGGCGTTGTCTTTGCTACGGATATAGAAAGCAGCCTTCTAAAGCGCTGCTGTGTCCTGAGTTGTGCAGCGCTTTGAACCTTAGGAAGGCGTTACAGATACGTCATTCAGCCACATTCCAGCCACTGCCACACGAAGAAATAGTCATAGAAGGCCTAGAATCTGCCACCCCACTGTCACCAGCACATGTACCGTTCATCTAGCCAACTACACACATCGCTTCCACTTCACCTTGCAGTCAACATGAAGGAAAAGATCAAGGCTGTACTCCATAGAAGGAAGGGGTCAACACCAACACAATCGCCCCGTGCCTCATATGAGCAGTCTGAAGGGGTTAGCCCACGTGCTGAAAAGCTTCCTAGCTCTCCCAGTCAACGCCATCGACGGAAATCTTCGGCTTCTCAGAGCGCCTCTCCTCGAACAGAATATGCCCAACAGCCCAAGACCACTCACGCAGCTACCCTGCCACTTGAATTTGTCCACAACACCCTGTCTGACAACATCAAATCCGTCAATTCTTCCTCTGATGAAAACACACCCATTGCCCCTACACTTGCTCCTAGCAAACAGTCGATAGTGGCAGATGCCAATGTCGGCCACTCAGCATCGTCTCATGGTGATCTATCAAAGCCCCTCCCACCGACACCAAGTATGCTCGATGCCGCAGAAATACTATCACAGATAAGAGAAATAACTTGTGTACAGGTTCCACCAGCTACAATCACGGCGATGCTCAGGACAAACTGGTGGGAAGGGCTGTCACCACCAATGGCAGCATTGTAGGGGGAGCGCAACCATACGACCTAGAAGACCTTGCAAGGCCACCACAGAGCTTAGAGAGAGAACACCATGTCCACCAGGATATGGCTGTCAAGCCTGCGGGATTCGATTCTACGAGCGATAGGCACGGTGTGTATGGCGGTGATGAGGAGTGGCAGGTCAAGCAGAAATCGATGCTCAATGGCATAGTTGATTTGAATGACACGGTT
Source organism: Bipolaris maydis (assembly GCF_028858645.1). NCBI lineage: Eukaryota > Fungi > Ascomycota > Dothideomycetes > Pleosporales > Pleosporaceae > Bipolaris > Bipolaris maydis. The sequence continues at coordinate 1,274,858 of NW_027093863.1, read as the reverse complement.
GAAACAGACAGAGAGACATCATGGGCACCTGGTAAGTCAGGCTTGTCTTGCCGTTGGGCAAAGCTCCTAAACACGATATACGCAAGGTCATCTGACAAGAGTTACAACAGCGGTCACACATGAGGTCGTCAAGCCACACGAGCACGAAATTGTCCAGCACAAAATCTACCGAGAGATTCACAACTATACTTACTACCACCGACTGCAGCCTGTAATGCAGACCGAAGTTCTCCCACCTCGTCACTTTATCCCCAATCCCGATGGAGAGGGCCTAATTGAGATTTCTGCTGATGAGCTACCGTCTCGTACAGGCAAAAATAGGTGGTGGGATATTGTGCAAAAGGAACCCGTGCTTCCAGAAGCTCCGTTCCAATGGCGCACCGAGCCGCAAATCATTGAGGGAAAACCATACATGACGGACGAAGGCTTTGAGCGTAGAGAAACGACCATCATATACCCACCAACGCTGGAAGATATGTCGGGTTACGACGGAATAGTGCAGCCAGTTCACTTCGACCACAAGACTGGGAAGCGCTGGCTGGGAGAGCCGACAACCATGGACAAACTACAGCGACAGGTGGACGGTACAAGCGAAGAGGATTTTATGACGATGAAGAACATCACGGCCGACTTGCCTGAAATACCCAACAGCCCGTCGGTCAAGCGAAGGCCCGTTGGTAGAGACTCGCTATAGCGGGCAGTCAGCAGAAGAAAAGTATAGTTGAGCTCCGAGGCATGGTGCAGGTGGCTGTAATTGTGTCGATTGAGCTGCAGTAATTTCTATTTGTAGTACAGTGTTCAGCTTGGTCCTCATGCCAGGTGGATGCTGAATACATGTGTATATTGCAAACGACTGGTTCCTTGTTTGGAGTGATTGAGATGCGGAAGTTTTGCGCAGTGTCTCCAAGTGGCGAAAGTAAATGCATGGCAATTATCTCGGTTTAGTGCTCGCCGGAGCCATGGTCTTGGGTGTGCGTGAACAGCAAATGTGCGCCAAGTCTGCGCAAAACGTGGGGTGCGTTACTTATTTGTACTTACAAACACCTGCACCGGTCAACCGGCGACGATCCCGATGTCAGTTTGTGGGGGGCACAGAACAGCTCTCAGTACGTCTCGAGGCTGCCAAGCTGATAACAGAGCGTTATCTCGTCGCGCTCTTTTGTCTGATGGCAGACCCGCTCCCAGGATGGCACCCTTCGTATGCTTCGGCAAAGCAGTCGAGTATGCCGAGTGCCGAGTTCGAGAGTGGCCTCAGCCCGGGTTCAGGCGTGAAGGCAAGGTGCAGATAAGCCTTGGACAGACGGCGGAGAAAAAGTAAGATTGGAAGTAAGCCTAGAATGCAATTGCTCGACCCCGTGGTGCCAAGTTGGCTTGAGCCATTGGGATTGCATTGCTCGGACCGCCATTGGAGAAGCTTTAGCAGCCAAGATGCACATGAGGGGCAGAGCAGTTGTGGTTCCAGAGGCTGGCGCAAATACATCGGGGAGACCGATAAGAAACACGAGACGGCAAAGAGGGTGACATTGCACCGTACCGCCCAAGGGAAAAGCCGTGTCGAGCTCCTCCATGTGCGCGCCGGTGCTTCTCCGCATTCTCCGCTAGGTAGTATAGGTAGTAAGTACTACAGTCGGCTCCATATCCAGACCCCTGCCCACAAACAGCAGTTATCGCTTCTTCTCCACCCACAAACAGGGCACACTGCACTAGACACGGGATGCATGGCCCCCTCCACAGCTGAGCCTTTGTGCATCTGGAAGAGGGCTGTGTGAGTTGGAAAAGAGCCTGCTGCAGCAAGGCTGCGGCAGACAGCACAGCGCCCAATGGCGGTTCGTTCTTTTGCTATCCCCAGCCTGGGAGACGGACGTACACTAAGTCATACTCTGGTAAACGCCCAGGAGAGCCAAGAACTACTAGTGCAATCGGTTGCCTTCACCGCGGTGGAACACATGCAGGGTTGCCTGCTCACGCTAGGGTTGCTGAAAGATTTATTAGCACGGCACATGTACTCGTATCGTTCGCTTCCCGTTTATCGTCGTTTGACCGCCGACAGCCCAGCATTTCGTCCATCAACCGACACTTACCCCGACTAACGGTCCATGGCCTTTGTCGTGCAATTCTTCGCCCTACTCTTAAAAACTATACTCTGAGAGCCCGAGGTCAAGTCTTAGGCTCCCAGCAGACATGGCTTCTACCGGCAAGGACTTTGAGCCTGGCACTTCATACGAGCCGAAGAAGCAGGGCTACCATGTCGATGAAGAGAACAACAACTACGATGCTCGCCCAAGTAGCGTGGAATCAGTGAGAGTCGTCAGCGACAACACCCATCGCAAGCTCAAAAGCAGACATATTCAACTCATAGGCATCGGTGGAACCATTGGCACCGCCCTCTATGTCCAAATTGGTCGAGGCCTCATGAATGGAGGGCCTGCTTCCTTGTTCATCGCATTTTCCTTGTGGTGAGTTACGCGCAAGATTCCTCACCCACAAGACCAATGGCACACTCCACACTATAAACGGATCCAGAGCTGACTTTGAACAGGTGTACTGTCATTTTGGCTGTGACACTTAGTGAGACTCTCAATTCCTCAATCCCAAATAACTTGTGCCCATTGTGACAATGCCCAAGCACTTTCCGACCCGCCCAGAGCCACTCATCCCATCGCTTATACCATCGTGAAGGAGCCCCCCAGCTAATGCGCCTCAATAGGCATTGCCGAAATGGTTACTTACCTCCCAATATCTTCGCCATTCATTCGCTTCGCTGGACGCTATGTAGACGAAGCCTTCGGCTTCGCAGCTGGATGGAATTTCTTCGTCTTCGAAGCAGCCCTGGTACCCTTTGAGATTGTGGCTTGTAACGTCATTATCGGCTTTTGGAGCGACGCTGTACCCACTGGTGCCATTATCGCAATCGTTCTTGTGCTCTATGCGTACGTAGACCCATGTACCATCCGATATTTGACATGGGACACCAAGAGGCTTTTTGGTATCAGACTGTGAATCGCAGACCATACACATTACATTGTTTTTTGGTCAATGATGCCCAGGCTATACGCTAGCTCTCAAGTCACATCAAACAAGCCCATCCGTTCTGAAATACCCCATGGAAATTTGTTAGAGAACCAGGGCTAACCAAGCACAAGTTTCATCAACATGATGGCCGTAAAATGGTACGGAGAAACCGAGTTCTACGCTGCAGTTGGAAAAGGTAGGAATTTCTAAACAAGAAAAACTCCCCAACAAGTTGCTAACCCCCAAAAGTCCTACTGATTATCGGTCTCCTCATTTTTACCTTCATCTCCATGTTAGGCGGCAACCCGCAAAAAGACCGCTACGGCTTTCGCTACTGGAAGAACCCAGGAGGTTTCACAGAGCTCTACTATGGCGGCGAACTAGGACGATTCCTCGGCTTCCTCCAATGCCTAATCCAAGCCTCCTTCACCATCGCAGGACCCGACTACGTCTCCATGGCCGCCGGCGAAACCGAAAATCCCCGCAAAGTCATGCCGCGCGCCTACAACGCCGTCTTCTACCGCCTCACCACCTTCTTCGTGCTCGGCTCCCTCGCCGTAGGCATCAACGTGCCATACAACGACCCGGAACTCATCAACGCCTTCAAACTAGGCAAGCCCGGCGCCGCCGCCTCGCCCTACGTGATTGCCATGAACAGACTCCGCATCGAAGGACTCCCCCACGTCGTCAACGCCGGCGTCCTCGCCTCTGCCTTTTCCGCCGGAAACTCGTACGTCTACTGCGCTTCGCGCTCCCTCTTTGGCCTCGCGCTCGAAGGCAAGGCACCCAAGATCCTGACCAAATGCACAAAGCAAGGTGTGCCCTTTTACTGTGTCTTCGTCGTCTTGCTCATCTCACTGCTATCCTTCTTGCAGCTCAGCGAGAACTCGGCCGTCGTGCTCAATTGGTTCGTTAGCTTGGTGACGGCTTCCCAACTCATTAATTTCAGCGTCATGTGCTTTACCTTCCTGCGCTTCTACAAGGCTTGCCATGTCCAGGGCCTCGATCGCGATACCCTGCCCTACAAGGGCATTCTGCAGCCGTATGCCGCGTGGTATGGTCTTGTGTGCACTTTCATCATGACGTTTGTGGGCGGTTATACCGTGTTTTTGAAGGGCATGTGGGATGTGCCTTCGTTCTTGTTTTCGTATTTGATGTAAGTCTTCTTTTTTTTTCTTTCGTCTCCTCTAGCATCCTTAACCTCTCGTTTTTTTTTTACCTAATTGCTGACATGCTCTTTCAAAAGGGTCTTTATTTTCCCCGTTCTCGTCATCGGATGGAAGATTTTGAAGAAGACGAAGTGGGTTACGTCTGAAAAGGCGGATCTTATTTCTGGGGTGGAGGAGATTGAAGAGTATCATCGGAATTTTGTAGAGAAGCCTGAGCCGAACCCTTTCAATCGCTTTTTGGACAGGATTTTTGCGTAAACGAGAGAAGTGTAGGGGTTTGGCTGGGGAGAAGAAAGTGGGTGTGCTGTTTTCTTTTTAGGGAAAACTTTTGTTCGCTCTTTTGGACAGGCACTATGCTTGAATGTTGACGATGAATTAGAACCTGGCTATATTGAAGTAGTTAGGTTTAGTTCTCAGTATACAAGAAAACGAGGCCAAGATGTCTGAATAACGATTTACAACTATCAATCTTGCTATCTCATAAATGCACTTTAACAAGACTTTCCAGGCCCTGAAAAAGACTATTTCTCTTCCAGCAGAAAGAAATATGGAAATTGTTACTAAAAAAAATCCATAATCTTTAGTCAAGCCCTCAAAACAAAAAAGTGGGTATATCATCCACATCCACCGTCCTCCTCTTCTTCTCCTTTTCGCCCTCCTTCTTCTCCCGCTCAGCCTTGCGCTTCGCCAGCCTCTCCGCAACATCTTTGCTCCTTACACTGCCCCCAGAGCTTATTTGCTGCGCCCCCATTTCTGCAGATGAACTTGCTGACCGCGCAGGCAGGCTGGGCTTTGCCATTTCTATAGAATCAAAGGAGCGAGTGGGCTTGCTGATAACCGGTGTAGGAGACGTAAGTGGCTGGATGGAAGGACGCTCTAGTGAGACTTTTGGTGAGGGCTGCGATTTGCTTGGTATCCAGTCGTCGAGCATGTCAAAGGGCTTTGCGAGACTGGTTCTTGAGCGTGGTTTTGCTGGGGTTGGGGGAGGGGTGGGTTTGGTGTAGGTAGGAGGCAGTGCAGGCTTAGTGAAGATAGGGGAGGAGAGTTTGGTAGTGAGACTGGGAGTGGATGCACTGATCGGTCTGCTTGGGCTGCTGCTGATTTTTGATGGGGCCGATGTGGCGGCTTTGAGGGCTGGCTTTGCTGGGGGCCGTACGGTATCGAGATCTTCGCTATCGCTGTCTGATACTCCGCGTGCCACTGGTTGCTGCTTTGCTGTGCCCCCTAGAGCTCTTTTGGAGACGGCATGTGGCAGCGTAGTCAGATTACGTGACACATGGGTTGAAAGTGATGACCTTTGCTCTTGCGCCTCATCGTCGTCTTGAGATGCAAAAACGTCCTGAAGAGCTCTCTTTTGCTTCTGCTCTTGAACTTTGGCTCTATCTTTCATGGCCCCAATATCAGACATTTTCGCGTTGGGTACTACCGGTCTTGGTACATCAGCGCCTTTCTTCTTTTCCTCAATCATCTCCTTGAGTTTCTCGTATTCTGCAATGTGCAAGTGTCGAGTGAATAGCTTTGCCGTCTCGAGAAATTCGTCTTCAACCATCATCCATTCATCGTCGCGTAGGTCGAATTTAGAGATGGCGCCGTGCATATATTCAACACGTGGTTGCTCGAGATCTTCCGCCAGAGGTGGAGGTGATGATGAAACTTCACGTCCTTTCCTCCATGCATCTTTTCTTCTCGATTTGTTGCCTGGTGTTGATGGTTCTGCTGGCAGATTGGGAAGATCATCATCTGATTGGTTGGCTTGTCGATTTCCTTTGCTACTGCTGGCCGCTATCACATCTTCCAAGAAATCGTCGTCATTTTCATATGTGCGCGATGTAAGATCTGAATATGGGATTGCTGCTTTTGCTCCTGCTGCGTCTTTCTTGGCCCATGGAAGTCGACGCGGCATGGTGCTTGTGTAGGCGGCGGATCAGCTAGATATTTGGCAAAAGGCGGGGGTCGATGTCGATCGATGTAGTTGAGCGCGACATTGTGAGAGTATCTACTCAAAAGCAGCACGAGCCATATACCGTTGGCGAAGTACCTCACTCTGTGAGTGCTTCAAGCCCTTTAGACGCATGGGAGCGAAGGTGAATGGCTTGCTCCCGCCTGGCCACGTGCTATGACGCGTTTCCGATTTCCGCTAGACCCACTCTCGCCTGTGCGCCCTTCCAATCTAGCTGCTGGCACTTCTTGTACTGTGCTCTGCGCCCTCAAATTAACACGTTGCACTTCCACCCAGTTCTACGACAATCGATGTTTGCCTAGACAGCGTGTACTCATGGAGGTTCTGCGTGCTCAGCTGCTGGCACCGAGTTGGTATAAGCTCGACGCTACAGCTTCACAGCACAACGCATAGCCGCGAGCGTGACTACCTCACGATTGCATTTACCCCCTTTCGTCTAGGAATCGTTGAATGATTCAAAACTAGTTATCAGCGCTAGGCCCCTGCTCAGCAGCACCTAGGCTGCGTTACCGTTGTTGACTCCAAACTACTGCCGTTCCCATCTGCCATGTCCATGTTCCGAAGGCCAGGCGACTCATCGTCCAGCTCGGAGTCGTCTGATGAAGAAAGCGAATATGAAGAAGAGAGTCAGCTGAAACAGGACAGTGTCCTGTCAAGGATCAATACTCTAGATTCCACTTCCTCAGGACAACCCATCCAGCCCCATCGGCCTCCTCTAGATCCACGCCAAAGTTCAACGCAGAACGTTCGCGATCTTTTGTTACATTCGTTGTTGGAAGAACGAACCATTCGGGAGGTTGCAGCCCAGCTAGGCAAAGACCCGTCGGACCCTGAAGTCCAGCGATTGGGTAGAGCCTCCTACAAAGAAATTGCCCGTCAGATTTCCAACAATGTCGACGATGCTTACGCTAGCGATGAAATGCAAAGCCATCGGAGCACGGCAAACGAAGGAATCAACCGGCTTACCCGAAGTAATTTAAACAAGCTATCCATCATCCCCGAAATAGCTTCACAAGCTCTGGTTGCACTACCAGGTAATGGGCTGCCCCAGCATCTACCTCAACAACCATCCCTAGGCTTCGATGTCCTCTCTGGCATCTCAGGCCCAGTTCAGCTTCAGCTTCGGGGCTATCCTCATCTACAGACTGATCGATACATTCGAGAGTTTTCAGAATTGGAGATTGTTGGTAAAGGAGGATATGGCAAGGTTTTCAAAGCCAAACACAAACTTGATGGGTCATTCTATGCAGTCAAAAGGATTCCAGTGAGTCCTGCTAAGGTTGCAAGAATACAAGAGCATGGACCAGAAGAGTTGGAAAGCATGCTTGAGGAAGTTCGCTCGCTTGCTCGATTTGATCACAACAACATCATTCGGTACCATAACGCCTGGCTCGAGTTTACTACATCGTCCACTGAGACCACCGGCGTTCCAGACATCCCAATGCTTCGAGACGACCGTCTTTTAGAGGACCGAGCTGCCTTTCCACCCTTCTCTGGAGAAACCAACGACATTCATTCTAGGCTGGATAGCCTAGGCTTCGATGACTCTCCCATTAGAACTGAGAACAGCAACAGCGCTGGTATTGTCTTTGAGTTTAGCGAGCCCAGAGAAGGATCAGCTGGACTTCAGAGCGAAAGCGCCAATATCTCTATTAAGGAAACCTTTACACGGACCAAACGCAAAACCCGACGTGGCAGCCAGGCGAGTCAGATGACAATAGCAACAATCTCATCAACCAAGTCCCGGATGAGCGCTGTTGAGGACGCAGACGAAGAGGAAGATGATGATATCGAGAACATTCCCAGGTCGCACATGCCGTGCTCCCACGAAACAATCTCTGAAATGTCAGACAGCATGATCTCGAACAGCGACGTGCCCCACCACCTTGTGCAAAACCGAGCTCTCGGACCAGTCCTCATGCTCAACGTGCAAATGAGCCTCTGCGAAACCAACCTAGCTTCGTTCCTCTCGTCCGAACAATCCGGATCCATTGGACAGAAAACCGGTCAACATTGCTTCCACTCCTGCGTATCCCTTGAGCTACTCAACAACATCGTGGCAGGAGTAGAATACCTGCACGCCCAGGGCGTCGTCCACCGCGACCTAAAACCCGCCAACGTCTTCCTCTCGCTTTCCACTGCGCGTCACCCCCCATACGGTTCCATCGACATGTCAAGCTGCAAATCGTGTCCCCAGCGCGATCACCTGCACATGACACCCCGCATCGGTGACTTTGGCCTCGTGGCCGCGTTAAGTGGGAGTTGTACAGTTCCCGATACATGTTCCAAGCCAGTAGGCACCGAATTCTATCGCCCATTAGCGAGTAGCGGTGTCAACGAGAAACTCGATGTTTTTGCGCTGGGCGTGGTGGCGTTTGAGATGCTGCACAAGTTCAGCACGAGGATGGAACGTATAGCTGCTCTGACGGAGCTCCGCAGAGGCCTTTTTCCAGGAGATTTCGCGCAGGATCATGGAGATGTTGGTGGAGATGTTCAGACTTTGATCAGTGGTATGATACATGGCGACGAAGAACAGCGTTTGAGCTGTGATGAGGTCAAGGAGGAGATTAGGAAGTTGGTGCAGCGATTAAAGGTTTAACTTCTTTTGTTTGGTTTGCATGCACAGCATCGAGGAGCGTAGATACCCTAGTAGAATAGTAGTAGCATGGACACATTTTCAGCGTTCGTAATCCGTGCATGTGCATGATGGAACTTGTGTTCCCATCATTTGCTTGAAGCTACCTAATTGTATAAAATTTGTTTATTTGTATTATCTACGTACCTCACTATATGCCTTATCTATGTTCATGTATATACATACCGATTATCCAGACGCCTCATGTCGAGTTTCCCGCTCGCACGCTAATTCTATCATTTACAGTTTGATTACTAGAAATGAAGCGAGGAGAAGAAAAAAAAAGATACGCCAGGACAACCGGTGTCCTTTCCCCCAAAAATGCGCCCAAATGAATCATGATAATAAAACCCAAACGCCTCATGCATTCCTCATATCCTTCTGTGCATCCAGTCGTGTACAACATCAAACAGCTGACCCAGCTTAACCCCGTCGTCGTGACCCTTGACATTAAGCACCTTGACAGCACCCCTCTTTTGACCGCCATCGCGCAGTGTCAGCTCCGTCAACGGGGGCATGGAAACCAGCATGTCCCTCCAGGACCCGTGCGTATTGCCGGCAACACCCTCGCACGTAATCCAATGGTTGAAGTCCATGATCAGAGGGTGAAACACGATTTCCTGACTCGTGCGGATGAGACCTATACAGCGTCTCGAGAGGGAGATCTCGTTGCGTACGCCTTTTGAAATCCGGGTGCCAAGAGGCTGGGTTCCTGACTCGATGCTATGTGGCGTGACGTGGACTTCGAATTCAAACGTCGTGGGGACGAGGTTGTAGATTTGCAGGCTGCGCGAGGGCTTGAGATAGAGCATTTCGGAAAGCAGAGGTGAGTCGCCTGGAACCAGGGCGCGCCATGATTTGCAGATGCGCTGGCACCGGACGAGCTCCCAGAACTCGAGGTAGAAGAAGATGTGCTGCAAGACTTCGGCGGGGAGGTCGCTGATGCCGCGCTTATGGGGGTGCGTGTGGTGCGAGGAGGATGGGTGGAAGAGTTGGCGCATGCGATCGGCGTAGTTACCCACGCTGCTCCTGCGGATATCTCGCGAAGGATCAGAATCGCCGCGAGATCGCGTGAACATTGCTATGGGGTCTGAGGGGAGGCCGGTCATGGAGGGGCTGCGAATGGAATGCCCCGAGGCATTCGGCTTACGTCGGCCTGTTGTTGTGTCTTTGAGCATATCGGAGAAGCGACTGAAGGCTGAAAGGTGGGATTGGTGCTGTAGGTCCATCATGATTGTTTGGTTGGCGCTTGCTTTGGCCCGTCCAAGGCTCTCGGGTTCGAATGGTACTTCGGGATGTTGCGTCTTTCAAAGGGCTAGTCTTACAAGGCAGCCAAGCCACGAAATGTCGTCACTGCTACCGCTATCGGGATGCTGGGGATGCGCCGGTTTGTGCGACGAGCTTTGTTTGCGTATAAGGAACGGGATGTTTCTGCGTCTACGGGTAGTCGGCGCGTACCAAAAAGAGGGTGTTTATTGTATCGAAGTCGGTGTATATGGAAGCTTTCAGAAAACAATCATTGACGTGGATGCAGCTGACATGGCATTTACACTAGCCCAAAGGGGCCGATGCGCGGCGGACTGCATGGGGATGCCGGAAAAGCAAAGTCGGGTCACTTTGGAGACCAGCATGTTTGCTTGGTTTTCTGTGGTGCATGACACAAAGTGAGGTTGACGCTTTGTTCTTCTGCTACGCTACTAGGGTAACGTGCCACTTATTTTGCCGATGTTGTCCATTGAAAACACACCAATGTTCCGTCTTTGCGTATGTTACAAGATTAATTCCGTCGGGGTGATATGCTATTGTTCTACTGATTTACACGTTTCTGACTATAGCAGCTCGAGACTAAGGCCATAGTGAATGCCTTTTGCTTGCAACAAGGATGGCTCGGCTTGGTCGAGCAATTGCCAAGCAGCGTAAAAAGCCCGCCCAGCTTGAAACTAACTTGATGTCGGACCTTTGGAACGTCGTGTTATGTTCATGCCTAGTCTGGTTTCCAGACGCATGGTCTTGTTGCTGGTATGAAGTCGTTGAGAGATCATCCCCACCCAGGGTATTGGTGGGGCGTTGTTGTGCGCAGCGTTCACTCAGCTCTCTTCAGCCAACTTCAATGGCTGCCAATGCGCCAATGACCTCTTCAGCAACCCCGCCATTCTCTACTACCATCTTGGTCACCTGCGCAATCAAACTCCTCTTCATGCCGCCCCGAGGTGGTGTCCATACGCCTGATGTCGCCAGCAGCTCGCGCTGCGTAAGGGCATCGGCAGTCGACGTGGGAGCAGTACCGCCAGTGGCAGTATTCATCGAGTTGGGCACACCTGGTGGTGTGAGATGGGACGGAGGATCAATAGTTCGTATCGAGACGATGCGCGCACCCGTAGCGGAGTTTGTCGAATTTGTGCATGCGACGGCAAGGACAGCGTCTGCAACTGCTAGCTCCTCCGGGGCCGGGTCGAAGATGATGTTTGCGCCAACGGCCATGGCTAGTATGATGACGGGTGGCTTCCCTAGTTGAGGCGCAGTCTTGTTTGTTCCTGCCTGCTTGGGGTACAGGGGCACGGCTGCGTCCCAGTCGTCGTCGAAGAGCGGGTCTTCGTCTTTTTCCGACTTGAGCGCGGGGAGGCGTGTGGTGAGAAGGGCAAGGTGGGAGGTCATGGAAAGCATGGCAAGCGGGTAGGAGAGGGGCGGCGAGAGCATGAGGATCTGGCATGTGTCAGAGGGAAAGCTGGTGGCGGGGTCATGGGGTGTGTATGGCTCCTTACGTCGATGTATAGCTTCCAGTGAAAGCGCCTATTGATGTAGAGCCGGTCCTTGAGCTCCCCACTCGCAAGCAGGCTCTCGGAGAGCATCGAGGCGAGGAAGACGGGCAGGGCGTCGTCCTCTCGGAAGCCTGGTATCTCGACGGTCATGTCGACCCACGCATTCTGGCCCTTGGCCTTGTTCTCGTCGGCGCCGTCGCCCATGTCTACATCTTCTGGCTCGCCCAGGGTCGGCAGCTGGCTTGTCTTTTCCACCTCGGCCTTGACGCCGACCAGGGCCTCTGTGCCATCCTCGAGGGCAATGCGCGCACTGCCGTTTGCAGTGGGCAAGACGTCATACTCTGCGCGCATGGAGCGAAAGTCGCGGGGCCCTTTGGTGACATCGCGGCGGATGGGGGGTGTCTGTGTCAGGGCCCTGCGCAAAAAGAACAGCTCTACGGGGGAGAAGCTGACGAGGGCGTGCTGGGGCGCCATGGGGGGCGGGTGGTGGAGGGCGACGTGGAGTTTGCTGGTTGCTCTGCTGGGTGCGTATTTCTTTGCACTGGAATTGCGAATTGCTGCCACCCCCCGGTCCCACGGCTAGCGGCCCCGGTCGTTTGGCTGCAGCGTCACTCCCTGGGCGGTATGGCGTGCAAGCTACCTCGCGCGACAACACCAACGTGCAGTCCAAGTGCCGCCGACTGACCGCTGGTCTCGCGGAACACGGCCGGCTGCCCTTTGTGCATTATCTATACCTTTGCCAGAGGCCCCCAACAAAGGGCGCTCGCCATATATTCCAGCCGGGGCGAGGCCATGCCACTGCGATCCACGCCGTACGCTACCCCGTCACACGTACCGCGCGTCCCCCATGTCACCCCCGGCCTCCAAGCGGCATAGCGGTAATGGCATCACCACCATCGACAAGCTCGACTATCCTTCAAACCCCGCGCGTCGCCCTCTCCTAAACCCCGACAGCGACACCGAGTCGCAACGACGCAGCCAGGGCACCAGCTACGCCGGCAGTTTCTTTGAGCAGGTTGCCGAGGGCATCTACGAACAGGACCGCGTCAAGATGCAGCGCGCCGTCCTCCGCTGGCTCAGCTTTGTCTGGGCCATCGTCATCTGCCTCTGCGCCGGAAGCATCACCGCCTTCTCCCTCTATGGACATTTGTTCCAGTCCAAGTTGCATTACACCCAGGTCCAGGTCAACGCCGTCTCTATTGGGGCCGAGCTCGGCCTGTACCTCCTCGTCCCCATCTTTGGATACCTCTGCGATCGTCTGGGTCCTGGCGTCCCCGCCGGTCTCGCGGGTATCCTCTTTGGCGCTGGCTACTTCCTGGCTGCATTTGCATACCGGAGCGGCCCGCCACCTGCAGCTGGCGGCCATGGATGGCCCTTTGGCATCATGATCCTGGCCTTTGCCTTTGTCGGCATGGGTACGAGTTGCATGTATTTATCTGCCGTCACGACATGCGCAAAGAACTTTGGCCGCGGTAACAGCAAGGGCGTGGCCCTGGCGGTACCTATTGCTTCATTTGGACTGAGCGGCATGTGGCAAAGCCAGGTTGGAAGCCGCTTGTTGTACGAGAGGAACGCCGATGGAACCAGGGGAGATGTCGATGTCTTCCGCTTCTTCCTTTTCCTGGGCACCCTGCTCTTTTGCGTTGGCACTGTCGGCTTCTTCGCTCTACGCATCGTCGACGAGGAAGAGATGATTGACGAGGCTGTTGACGAGCTCGAAAGATCTGGTCTTCTACAGCGTGACGGCTTCTTCCACCAAGCTGCACAGCACCATGGCTACGGCACCATGGAAACGCAGGACCTCTCTGACTCGACCTTTGACTTCCTACAGTCTGAAGCCGAGCGCCTGAAAGCAAAGGCAGAAGAGGAGGCCCGCAAGAAGACGTGGCTTCTAAACGAAGAGACGCGTCTTTTCATCATGGATCCGACCATGTGGTGGCTGGCAGCCGGCTTCTTCCTCGTGACTGGACCCGGTGAGGCCTTCATCAACAACCTAGGCACCATTATCGAGACACTCACACCTGCCAACGTCGCGACCAATACCTCACCAGCCACCCACGTGTCTATTGTCGCCATCACTTCGACCCTCGCTCGCTTGGCTACCGGCACACTCTCTGACATCCTTGCTCCTGTTGCACAGTCGCATCAGCATCGCCGCAACCCAGAGTCGGTCGCAAACTCTGTGTCATCCCTCCCACCTCCTGAGCAGCCCCGCAAGTTCACCGTGTCTCGCATAATTTTCCTTGTAGCATTCGCTTTCTTCCTCTCCCTCGGACAGCTCCTGCTCGCAACGGGCTGGGTCCAGAACCACGCCTCTCGCTTCGCAGTGGTTTCCGCTCTCATTGGCGCGGGCTATGGTGCCGTGTTTTCCCTCACTCCCATTGTTGTCTCTGTCGTCTGGGGCGTCGAGAACTTTGGAACGAATTGGGGCATTCTGGCCATGACGCCTGCTGCAGGCGCGACCCTCTGGGGCGCCGTATATGCTACCGTGTACCAGAAAGCTGCGAACAGTGCCGAGGCTGGTGTTGAAAAAGACCCAGAAGACGTCCTTTGCCATGGCAAGGCATGCTATGCGCCCACCTTCTGGGCCATGACTATTAGCGTCTGGTTCGCTATGGGCCTTTTCCTGTGGGCATGGAGAGGCCCTGGTGGTTGGAAGCGAAAGGGCATTGCTGTATAACACCCTAGACACATCTCATTTTGCTCATCCATTGCCTGTTTGTTTGTTGCTTCATGCATGGCGAAGGGAGTTTTTCTACTCTGTCATTTTTGCTTCATTGGTTTTCTCTCGTCATTTGCTCCGCGTGGTTTTTTATCTGGTCATATGCATATTGTATCCATCTGGTCTGATCTCGTCTTTTGGTTAAACCCTCTCGTTTGATAGTTTACATTGAAATGCTCAGCATGTTGAAGAATCATGACACATGATATGCATGGCGATCTGAGTGAGTGTATGTGATGTTGGCAACCTCGCCAGATAAAGTGGGTAAGACGGTCGGGAGGTGAGAGGGGGGGAGATAAGAACTCAAATCCGTCCCAAGCAAAGCGCCACCCCGCATTTCTGTGTTTCCCCCGCTTCCATTATCAGCTTATCAAGCGCACCATCTTTCTGTTACACCTATGCACGTGTACCCGTGTTTTCAAATTATCATATTTTGATAGAACCATTAATTTTGCAACTCGCCACCTGTAACGGGTCTTCATCAGAAGGTACACCGTCATCCCCATCTACCTTCCTGTCTCCACCTCAGCAGGAGCCCAGTTCGAGTCTCGTGGTGTCCTTTTTCAAATCCACTCACTCGGGTAACCAGTGATGCTGGAGGGACCTAAGCAATGAATGCAACTTGACGAGGGAAGAAATTCTGCAGTCTGGTATTCACCATGGGACGGCGGCGCTGGATTACTCTTATTGGGGTTGGAATGTGGCATGGCGGGCTGGTGTATCGACTGATATTTTTGTTTTTGTCTTAATTTTTTTACCGTCTATTCGGCTCCTTCCCTCTCTACCTTAGTAACTAACATATGGCACGAATTTAACAAACAAAACTAGCTAATCGCCTTGTCTACTAGCTGATGTCTTAACTGACTACGCAACATTGTTACTCTATTAACCTCATTCATCATGACTACATTTTTGCATCATGACTAATCACACATAGAGCATATGTAGAGAAGGCAAGAACACACATACACGCGATTGAAGTTATTAAATGTTATATTCCTTTGGTTGAACAACCACATGCATCAGCATACGCCAGGCAAAGCAACACTGGCTTCGCCACAGCACTCTTCATGCCATGCACAGTTGTCAAACATCAACTCTTTGTCTAGCCATCATCATGAGCCTTTAGCAGTTCCCAATTTACACCCGCGACCCTAATATACAAAGCACGCGCTTAACCAGAGAACTCCTTAATGTCCGTCGTCTTGCCGGGAATCAGAGCCAAGGGTACAATACCCGACACGTGCATCTCAGGGCCGTAGACGTGCATGTTGAGGCCGAGCTCTTGGCCGACGCTCTTGATGTTCTTGAGACCCTCCTGGTAGTTGGGACCAGCACGACGGATCCAGATCTGGACATTGTGCTCAATGAGGAGAGGGGCGACTTCCCTCAGAGCGCGAATGACACCCTTGAAGGTCGAGGCAACGTTGGTGAAGTTGGCAATACCACCACCAATGAAGAGAACCTTGCCCTCCTCGTGTTGAGGCGCCCTCAGCATGAGGTCAAGGACAGTGCGGGCGTAGTGGAAGGTCTGGGTCTCAGTTGGGGCACCAGAGTATTCACCGTAGTTGGCAAGCTCACTAGCAAAGCCAGCGGAGGCGATAGCGTCGGCGTAGACGACGGAGGCACCACCACCAGCAACTAGAGTCCAGACACGGCCAGTGGCGTTGAGAATGGTCAGCTTGAGAGAAGCACCAGTCTTTGCGTCCATCTCGGCAATATATGCCTCCTCCTTGCTCATCTCACGACCGAAAGGAGCAGGAAACTCCATTGGGGGGCCGACGTCGATGGTAGTCTTACCATCCTTTGCAGGAGCAGCAGCTATTCCGAGCGCATTTGCGCTACGGGCAATAGCCCACTTGGCACCGCACTCGAACTCAGCAGTTTGGTCGAGCTTGGCAGCAAGATCAAGGAAGTGAACCTCAGCTGATGTCTTTTCCTCGTTAGGGATGACGACGAGAGGGTTGATCTCGAGGTAGCTGCAGCAGCGCATTAGTGTCAAGTAGGAGGCGCTGCAGACGGATGGCTTACGTGAACTGGCAGTCGACGTAGACGGCGTATAATCTTGAGATGAAGTCAACGAGGACGTTGTGTACACCCTGGGGAACCTTCTTCAGGAGAGTGGCAGCAATCTCCTCATTTGAAGGGTACTCCTTGAGGTCGACGGGGATGAGAAGCTTCTCTGCCTTCTCGTCAACATCACCAACGTCGACACCACCTTCGTGGGTGAAGAGGATCCAGTCGCCCTGTTAAGTGCAGATGTTAGCGGCTAGATCGGGCTAAGAGTGACAGGATTGGCAAGATCGTGCAGTGGCCCACACAAACGCAGCTGGCAAGAGCCGCAACACCAAGGGCCTGGAATGACAAAACCCGGTACAGGGACGTAATACGCTGGAAGCGCCTGGAGAATTGACATGTGAAAGTGGACGTGCGCATCGCAAAGGAGTAGGTGCTTTGCAGAAGTGGGTCGGTGAGTGTTCCCTTCGTCCGGCCCGCCTTCAAACAAAACCAGGCGGTACGCCCGTGTGCTTGAGCCAGCCCTTCCGCTCCGCACGCTCTCGCGCAGCTTACGCCCAGCACACCCAAACATGTCTTTTCCACACCTGCGACTGTGCCAGGCGGCGTTCTCGCACAAAACCGACTTGAAACGACACGAAGCAAAGAAATGAAGAAAAAAAGACGAAGATGAAAAAAAAAATCACACGGTGAACGTACCTCTCGCACAGAGTTGATGTTGATGTAGTACTCGGTGTCCTGGGGATGGGGGACAAAGGGCTCGACCAAGAACTGTCTCAGGACACCGTCGACAGTCTCGACACGCTGTGTCTTTCCTGCCCTCGCCTCGATCCACTCACGCGCCTCGGGCCAGGTCTTGTTCAAGGCCAGCAGACCGCTCTTGCCTCGCCTCTTGATGAGCTGGTCTGGCTTTGCAACGAACTTGGAGCCGGGAGTCAGCAGCCATGGGTATGTGGCCTCTGCCTGGTCGAGGACGCCCTTGACATCCTCGTCGGCGGCGAAGTACAGCGACGCAAGCTTGGGGGGAGGGTTGTGTGTGGCCTGGGCAGGCAGAGGGGTGGGCTTGATGACTGGGGCGCGGGTGAGGTGGTAGTTGAGGATGGCCTTGCCGTCGGCCTCGAGGATGGACTTGGCTGACATGGTGAAGCTGGGTCAGACTGGACTGGAGGTGGTGAGTATGGGTAGGACAGAACAGAGGAGCAAGAGAAGGAGCAGGTTGCGGGCGAGGCAAGGGACTGCAGGGAGATATGGCCGGGAAGGAGGAGCAAGAGAAGAGCAGAGCCACTGCCGGCAGCAATGTCGGGCAGAGAGAGATGGGGCGTTGGGCAATGTCCGGCGACAGCGACGACTTCGGACAACGATGGTGAGGGGGCCGGGACGACAAGATGCAAACTGGCAGGGCGGGGCTGGCGGCACGAACCTATATTTGTTGGGCGTGGTTGGACACAGGGGGCAGCAGGAGCAGAAAAAACCGGAAAGAATTGCTGGCAAAACGGGCAATGGTCAGACGGCGGGCAGACGAAGCGTGCGAGGCGGTCTGGTGTTTTTTCCTTGCGTGTTGAGCTTGGGAGGGTGCAGGCAAATGCAGGGCTAGGCTATTCGGCGGGACGCTGGCCTATCACCGCCGACCCCCCCACCACGGCCACAGGCACCAGGGCGGCCGTCTGTGCCCCTCGCCAACATGGCAACGACCCGAAAGCAGCGCAATCCCGACGGCCTTGGGGCGGACTCTGCCCATGGAGCGGACTTTTCCCCTTGGAGGCGGACTATGGCAGCGGGCGCCGGAGACAAAGGCTGATGGGCGCCGTTGCGCGCGCATTGAATGGGTTGTCCCGACTCCGAGGGGCGGCGTTGGCAGCACGCAGGACATTCGGGTCCCCGTTCACCGCCCGGGTCTTGGGCCTAGCGCCGCGGCGATTTAGTTTGTGCAGCTCAGTCTCCAGCTCAACACCGCCCGCAGACCAACAGAACAGGCGCCCACCCTTTCGGCCACAACCGCTGTTCTCTCCTCGCAACCTTCTCCCGAATTGTCCAAGCATCTGCCGCACTGCCCCTCGCCCGGCATTGCACCCATAAGGTCAGTTCCCCTCTCGATGCCCTCCGCTCCGCTTCCATTCCCCTCGTGCCTGTCTGGCCCCTACACCAAGCCCGCTGCATTTTTTCCCGCTGAGCGACCGCCCTCTCTCCTGCCACCCCCTTCCGCCAGCCATTGCCGCGCCTGCCTGCTCACGGCTGCCACTCGATAACATACAAGAGCCTGGGCCCGACTGACCCTCTGCCCTCCCCAGAAATCCCCCGAAGCTTCCCTTCGACTCCCACACACACACGGCCACCATGTCCTCCTCAGCGCCCGCCCAGGCGGCCAACGACAACATCCGCCGCTTTGCCGCCCCCTCGAGGCCCTTGAGCCCTCCGGCCGCCCACACCCTCTTCCACCCGAGGACACGATGCTTCGTCTAGTAAGAAAACACACCCCGCCCTGCCCTCAGTGCAGCAGAGCACGCCGCTAACATGCCCTCGCCAGCGGACTGCAGCCCCGTGCCGTCCAGGGCATGCTCGACTTCGACTTCATCTGCAAGCGCAAGCAGCCCTCGGTCGCCGGTATCATTTACACATTCGGCGGCCAGTTCGTCAGCAAAATGTGCGTGCCAAGCAATCGTCCCACTTTGCTATGTGACTGCTCGTCTGACAATAACCAGGTACTGGGGAACCAGCGAGACGCTGCTGCCCGTATACCAGACCGTCGAAAAGGCCGTTGGCAAGCACAGCGATGTTGACACCGTCGTCAACTTCGCCTCGTCGCGTTCCGTCTACCAATCCACCATGGAGTTGATGGAATTCCCCCAGATCAAGTGCATTGCCATCATCGCCGAGGGTGTGCCCGAGCGAGTAAGTACCCGGGACAATTATTGCATCTTGGAAAATGACAAGAAAAAAAAAACTGACATTGGCTAGCGTGCTCGCGAGATCCTCCACGTTGCCCAGAAGAAGGGCATTACCATCATTGGCCCCGCCACCGTCGGTGGCATCAAGCCCGGTGCGTTCAAGATTGGAAACACTGGTGGTATGATGGACAACATTGTTGCCTCGAAGCTCTACCGCCCCGGCTCCGTCTCATACGTCTCCAAGTCTGGAGGTATGTCCAACGAGCTGAACAACATCATTGCCAACACTACCGACGGTGTGCTCGAGGGTGTTGCCATTGGTGGTGACAGGTACCCCGGTACCACCTTCATTGACCACGTTCTCCGATACCAGTCCGACCCCGACTGCAAGATCATTGTGCTGCTCGGTGAGGTCGGTGGTGTTGAGGAATACCGCGTCATTGAGGCCGTCAAGTCTGGCCAGGTCACCAAGCCCATTGTTGCTTGGGCCATTGGTACCGTTGCCGGTATGCTCAAGACCGAGGTGCAATTCGGTCACGCTGGTTCTTTCGCCAACTCTCAGCTCGAGACTGCGGCAACCAAGAACAAGACCATGAGGGAAGCTGGCATCTACGTGCCAGAGACCTTTGAGGACATGCCCAACACTCTTGCCCAGGTCTACCAGAAGCTGGTCAAGGACGGAACCATTGTTCCCAAGCCCGAGCCCGTTGTTCCCAAGATCCCCATTGACTACTCGTGGGCACAGGAACTCGGTCTCATCCGAAAGCCCGCTGCTTTCATTTCCACCATTTCTGATGACCGTGGCCAGGAGCTGCTCTACGCTGGTATGCCCATCTCCGATGTCTTCAAGGAGGAGATTGGTATCGGTGGTGTCATGTCGCTGCTCTGGTTCCGTCGCCGTCTGCCCAACTATGCCAGCCGTTTCCTCGAGATGGTGCTCATGTTGACTGCCGATCACGGTCCCGCCGTGTCTGGTGCTATGAACACCATCATCACCACTCGTGCCGGCAAGGATCTCATCAGTGCCTTGGTTTCTGGTCTTTTGACCATTGGATCGCGCTTCGGTGGTGCGCTCGATGGCGCTGCAGAGGAGTTCAGCAAGGCTTTTGACAAGGGTCTCAGCCCTCGTGACTTTGTTGACACCATGAGGAAAGAGAACAAGCTGAGTAAGTGACTTTGGGAAGAGATGTGTGAATCTAATAGCTAACATTGCCTAGTCCCCGGTATTGGTCACAGGATCAAGTCCCGCAACAACCCCGATCTTCGTGTCGAGCTCGTCAAGGAGTATGTCAAGAAGAACTTCCCCAGCACCAAGCTGCTCGACTATGCTCTTGCTGTCGAGTCAGTCACAACGTCCAAGAAGGACAACCTGATTCTCAACGTTGACGGTTGCATTGCTGTCTGCTTTGTTGACCTTGTCCGCAACGGTGGTGCTTTCTCCAACGAGGAGGCTGAGGACTACCTGAAGATGGGTGTGCTCAACGGTCTCTTCGTTCTCGGCCGAAGTATCGGTCTGATTGCTCACTTCCTCGACCAGAAGAGGCTGCGCACTGGCCTTTACAGGCATCCTTGGGATGACATCACCTACCTGCTGCCTTCGCTGCAGTCTGGTGGTGCGCCAGGTGCTGAGGGCCGTGTTGAGGTTAGCTTGTAGAGTAGTGCTTGACGAAAAGCCAAGGGTATGTCCGGTTCTAGTCGCTTGATGGTAGACCGAAATAGGCGTTTTGAGCGCGGTGGACAAAGGTCTTGAAGTGCATGGCAAGGCCGCTGTAGCAATACCTGCCAATTGTTGGCGGAGATATCTTATTTAATATCAAACAAACAAGTAACCGAGTTTGCTATGCGAGAAGAGTTCTTTGAA
The DNA here is from genome assembly GCF_028858645.1 of Bipolaris maydis. Taxonomy (NCBI): domain Eukaryota; kingdom Fungi; phylum Ascomycota; class Dothideomycetes; order Pleosporales; family Pleosporaceae; genus Bipolaris; species Bipolaris maydis. The sequence continues at coordinate 1,253,839 of NW_027093863.1, read as the reverse complement.
GCCGGGTGGGTCGGCAGCCTGTGGCCAACTTAGTGGGAGGCCTCAATTCTATGACAGGCCCAGCCTTGGCCAATTGTGGGTTGGACCGTGTGGAAGATTAGGCTGAGATGAGCCGCTTTTACATTTAAACTCCACCCTTTCCACATCAGAAAAGCTTGTCGTGAGTACACCGCATGCACATGGATCCATAGAAAGACGTCCTGCGCAGGGTCAAATAGTCGACGGCTGGGCTGCATGCAGTGTACATTTTTGGTTACTTCCCGTCCGTGTGCGACGAATAGTAATCCCAATGTGGCGTGACTCGAGTTGTACTTGAAGACATGGCGTGTTACCTTTGACCGGTTGTCGGTGATGGTGTCAAGAAGCGTTTACTTACATGGAGCAGTAGCTGCATACGGTATGGCGGCCGTGGCCCTATATGAGGACAGTCAATCACAGCTTAGAACCAGCAGACACTAGCCACTGCACTGCTACTCGGCCCCGGCCCACCACGTTTGACAGCCCAGTTGGGTCCTTCAAGACGAAACAGTCATAGCCTTTTTCATGATGCTAAAATGCAATATGGCTGGTTTAGAAACCCATAACACTATGCCGTGCATTGTCCTCGCTCGTGCACCTGTCGAGGTTGAGTTACATGTGGTCGAAGTTATCGGTCTGCGCATTGGTTTTGGTCGACACAGAAAACACTACTATTACTGCAGGGCGGGACAATACGCCGCATTGCGCCCCACTCAGGCATGCAGCGCGTAAATAGATGGGATTTCATTCTGCGCTATTTCCTCTTTAGGCATCGTAATTGGGGGGGCTACGAGCCTGTGGCTTGTTTCTTCTGGCGGGCAGCCTAATTAGTTGCCGGTTTGCCTTGAAGGTGGATATGCAGCTAGTTGGCTGTGCCGCATTCTTTAAGAATAAATAAAGATGCACTCCCAGTCCCTATGCTCAAGCTTGTCGCTGGTGCAAAGATATACAAATTCAAAAAAAAAAAGCTGTCACCATGCTCATGCGCATTTCAGTTGCAGCTGTGGCTTCGGCCGGGCTTGTCATAGCCCAGGCATCTTCAGATGATAGTACTCACAACACGCTTGCCTCTTTTGCCTTTATTCGAACTGGAGAGCGGACCCCCATTCTACGAAACAATACCCAGGTCCTGACGGCGCTAGGCGCCCAACAAATGTACACACTTGGAGAAAACTTCAGAACAAGATACATTACTGGCGACTCACCAAGCAGGCTTGGTGTACAGCATGTTGCAGGAATGTCAGTCGATGTCATAGACAATGACCAAGTACGAGTTCAAACTCTGGAAAAGCCATATCTTGTTTCTTCTGCACAAGCATTTATGCAGGGTCTATATCCTCCGAACAGCAATTCCAACGGAACCGGACAAGGCACTAGCCGTCTTGCAGATGGCACCCAGGTTGATTACCCGCTCAACGGATACCAATATGTTAGCATCCAAGCTGCTGGTCTTGAAGACCCAGATTCAAGATACGTTTCTGGATCGCAAAACTGTCCTCTTGCGCAAGTAGCTGCACTGAACTTTTTCGAAACGGACAAGTTCAAGGAAACGGAGGCGGCCAATGCCGATCTGTTCAAGAAATTGAACATAGACTGGCTGGAAGGCACGCTTCCCGAAGCATATTTGTGAGTTCAACTGTTACACATGTTCGTGTATGTGCTAGACAGAGAAGCTGACAGTGTCAAATAGTAATGCCCGCTCGGCTCTTGAGATATCCGACTACATCTCTTACCAATACTCGCACAATTCTAGCGTCTACAAAGCTCTATCAGCAAACGACTCTGACTACACCGGTGTCTATGACCGGCTCGGCGACCTTGCCGATGAAGTTGCCTGGCACCTCTACGGAAACGCATCAGACGTATCAACCGATGCAAACTACCAAGCCATCGGAGGCAAGACTCTGGCCAGCTCCATCCTCGACTCATTCAACCTCCAAATCGCCAACAACAAAACCAAGCCAAGTAACGAGAGCGTCCCATCCCAGCGGCTAACCTTTTATTTTGGCGAACAAGACGCAATGATGGGCCTCATCTCCCTCCTCAACCTCGACTCCAAATCCGCAAACTTCAAATCCATCCCTTCCTACGCCTCAGCCCTCATCTTCGAACTCTTCAGCACAACCACCTCACCCAACCCCAGCCCAGACAACCTCTGGGTCCGCTTCTCCTTCCACAACGCAACAACCACATCCGCCTCGCCACTCGTCGCATACCCCTTGTTCAACCACGGGCCCTCCAACACAGACATGTCGTGGCCCGACTTCTCGCGCCAACTCAGCGCCATAGCCGTGTCCGGCATCGCAGACTGGTGCCGCACCTGCAACAGCGGCAGTCTCTTCTGCTGGGGCGCCGAAGCAAAGAAGAGTCTCGACGACGTGCCTTCCTCGTCTCCCTCTTCCATCCGCGAGCTCAAATCCCGCCTCTCCCCCGTCGTCGGCGGCATTATCGGCGCCGTCGTTGCGCTCGTCGTTGCTGCCGTGCTTTTCGCCCTCGTCATGCTCTTTGCCGGTGTGCGCGTGCATCGTCCGCAACCCAACAATGCCAATCGTAATGATGGCACTGCTAATGCCAGCGGGCTCGGCGGCTTCAAGGGCGTGGCCAAGCTGCCGTCTGATGCCGATTTAAGACTTACGAGTGAGGCTGGTGCGGCAGCCGCAGCCGCGGCGCGTCCAAAGAAGGGACATGAACGCATTGGGAGCTGGGAGATGAAGCATAAGGAGTTTGGCAACGAGGACAACGAGGATGTCAGTCGGAAGAGCAGTTTTGAGAGGATTGATGGGGTTGTTGCGGGGGCGAGGGTGGAGCCGGCTCAAAGGTTTTAATAGGGGTGGAGTGACTTTTTTTTGTATATATGAATTGCGTTGGGGAGATAGGAAATGGAGAAAAAAAAGTAAGAGGTTCATGTGGGTTATGTTTGAACTGGTACGGTGGGTATAGTGGCAAAGGGAAGGAAAAGTTACTTAACGTTTGTATTGTGATACCATCAAATAGTACAGTAAGAGGATGTCTACAGTCTAGTAGCTACTTTCTGTCTTTGATCCCGTCTTGTTGCTTGGGAACATACATGTCCATTCCTCTCGTCTATAACTGCAACCGGGTAAAAGATGACGAAGGGAGATTGGGGGGACTGATTTCTGCTTGTGTCATGACATCACCACCAAGTTTAGAGGCAAAAAGTAGATGGATAAGCATTTTGATTGTGCACATATCTACAAAACCCACTCATGCTGTCCATATACATATACGGCGACAAAGGCATAAGCTGCATTCTCTCTCACTTGTGAACTTCGTATCTGTCAATTGGCACATGAAAACATCACTGAAGGAGAAAGCCGCTTCCGTAAAAAAAAACGCCAAAAAGAATGCCAAAAAAAGATAAAAGGAATGAGACAGAGAGAAACAATCTCGAAAACAAAGAGCGAGAACAAAAAACCACCTGACCTCGAGTGCCGAAGCACGAGTTGTTAGTTTTTTTTTGAACCAACTCTGTCCCCAGTCTGTTGACAAGTATTTTGAAAACAAGGAAAATTCACCTCCACATCCAGCCATTATTTATCCACATTAGAATCGAAAGTGACTAGACTGCATCTCTCTCTCTCTCGCTTGCCCTTGAAATCTGCAAATTATGTGAGAAGTTGACCTGCTATGCCGAGGGCAACTCCGGCAGTCATGAGGTAATCGCGGCAAGGTGCCCTCCACGCAGCGTTTCCATTACCGTCAAACGCGCGACAAGCCTCGACAGTCAACTGGGAGCAGCCCAAGCTACTCAAGCTTGAGCAAATGCTCTGTGCAGACGACAGACCGACGCTGGGAATAGCGGTAATGGTAACACCGCCATTGGGAGCGGAAACGGTTACGCCCGGGGCGCCATTGGCAAGAGCACTTGTACAGCTTGCAGCATCGCTTTGGCAGCTTGTATAAGCGGACGAGCAGGCAGCTGCGTTTTGATAAGTCGTCGGTATGTACGGGAAAGGGTAGAATTGGTTCTGTACCGTGCTTCCGTGGTTTGCGCCGCTCGTCTGCTGCACGAAGGGCCCGCCCGTGGTTGTACTGGCGATCACAAATGGCACTGACGTAGTTGCGGTGGGGTTGGCTGTTGGGACGGCAAGAGCTCCCGTGCATGCGGCGCCCTGAGGACAGCATGCTACATGGCCGGCCTGGTCGGCAGAGCAGACGGCCGTTCGAGGGCAGCAGAGGCCCGGAGCGCCTAGGCGAGCGCAGTCGAAGTAGTTGTTTGCGCATGCGTTGGCCTGTCTTTTGAGGAGCTCGGGTTGTACGTTTGCCGGGGCCGTGGGCATCGAGTCGTATACGTTGTTCGGTAGTCCCTCGACGGCGGGCTCAAAGTCGGCGACAAGATCGGGCGCGGCGAGGGCTGCCAGCGGTGCCAGTAGCAGCGGGGCGAAGGCGGCGCGCATTTTCGAGGAAGAGAGGTCGTGGGCTGAGCGAGCGTTTTGCGGGAGAAGAGATGCGACTTGCGCCAGTAAAGGCTGCGGTGTGGCAGGAGAACGAGCGATTTATCGATATGGAGATGGCTGGGGGAGGGGACGAGCACACAAGGCAAGTTGCGGAAGAGCGGTGGGAATACAGAACAATGGGTGCGCTAAGTGGCACACAATTGACAGTAGCGGAAGGGAATATGGGCAGCAGATGGTGTGGTTTGGCCAAGGTCGATGTATAGATGGGCGCGCGGCCGGTGCGGCTGTGGTGTGTGTCTCTGCCCAGCCCGGATTCGTTGGCACGGTGACGTAAAGCCTGATTGGTTCACCGCTGGATTCGACGGCTCTGGCCCGCAACACGTGCATGGCAACGTCCAAGGCCCTGATGATCTTTTCCCACTTGCGCCCACCATTACGCTTGCAACTCTGACGAACCTGCCCCGAACTTGTCCTTGTCGTAGCCTGCGAGGGACAGCCAAGATGCGCTGCGCCTGCTTGCAGCAGACCGATTACGCCGCCCACATGCACACCACCTCATGCGCTGTCAGGCACAAACACGAACATCAAATACTGCTTCAGATACGAAACACCCTCAGTGAGAGTCGATTGTTATTCCCGTCGTCACACTAGTTGATCTATGGACTTCATCCTCTATCCGTGCGCGCGCGTGTGTGTGTGTGGATGGAAACCTACTTTTACCCAGTCAAAGCTTCACCTAAGGAAACCGACCAGGGTCTTTACCAAAGATTCTGAGCAAGAGCCACTAAGTGTAGCAGACTGAAGAATCCATAGTATCAGAGATGATCTGATAATGCTCATCTCGATAGATGGGGATCTTGTTGATGCTATATGCAGTGGAGCCTGATGCGTAAGTATGGTAAGCAGTACGCACGTACTGGGGTTTGAGCAGGTTTGCGCGTGATAGTCGCATGAGCCAATTTCTTGGTTTCAATCTCCCCAGCATATATAAAGGCAAAGTACGCAGTTGGAGGTTTTGCATCTAAAGTTTTGATTTGCCTTCTGTTACTTAACCCTACAACGATTAGCAGCATTTCCTCCAGCTTTGTTCGTGTCGTCGATCAACCGGATCTATATCGAGGCGTATTTGGATAGACGATCACTTTGCCAAGACTGGGGTTCTTGAAGAAAGACCCTTTTTCGATATCAACACCAATCCCAACTAGGAACATGTCTGCCTCGTATGGTACCAGAGACCCAGCGATGCGGACGTAACATTCTCAGAAATCACACAACAGAAACGTGTTCCCCTCCAAGAGGACCATGACACTGTAATCAAGTAGACAAAAGAGTCACGACTGATAGACTTTGGACCGCTTGATCATCAGTGACGCTGACAGAGATGTTGTAAATTCACCAACAGTGAAAACGGACATCGCAGAGGCACAACATGGCTGACCTGCAGCACAGCAACGTAGACCAGGTGGCATACTCTTTTCCAGCGCTGTTGGTGGAAAGAGTTTGGTGTCGAATTTCATTACTATGACCGAGTCTAAGGATACTAGTACGCCAAGCCGGAGCGGAAGAATACCTCTACTACTACCTGCATAGCAAAGCACTCTCGGCGTTCTCTCATACACAAATACAGATGTCAATCAGCCCTGAACCTCCAACGGACAAAGGCGACAAAACCGTGTTGTGTGTGCCAAGACGATGCTAACATTTAAAGAATTACCCGGAGCCAAAGTACGTAGTAGTAAATTGAATGTCAGGGCTGTCAAAGTGCATTTAGTACGTTCAAGCGTTGTTGAGTAGTGCGATGCCAAGATGCGCTACGTACAAAGTTGCATACGATACACGCTGACGTAGATGAACTTGGGGCATACGGCCTCAGTGCGAAGAGACGACAACAAAAGATTCGATTTGGCCGAAGCTAGGATGGAAGCACCAAGGATATTACGCTTTGACGCTGTTCCTCTGAAGATTCGTGCATGAACCAGTCTTGCTCACGTCAGCGGTACAGACGTCAAGTTCATGGATCAGCAAGAGGTTGTGTACTACTTATGCGGTATATGCACAATCGAGCAAAAACCATGCCACTACGTATGTATGGAATGTACCATGGACTCAATCTTTATCGCTAGCATGGGTTTCTACAAGTCGCTCAATGCCATAGGAACTACTTTTTGAGTGTCTCACAGAGCATCTAGTCTCACAGGATCAGCCAATTCGACTATGGATTTTGACGGTCTAATCACTCTGCCCTTCTTCGCTGGCTCCGCAACTGTGCGCCTGCCCATTAGAACAAGCAAAGGCCCTTCCCTATCCGGCACATCACTCCTTTTCCATGTGGCATACACCGAATTCAATATGGACTGCTTCTGCTCGAATTGGACTTTTTTTTTTGCTCGGGGCAGCGATCAAGAGCTGGGAGCCGTATAGGCATGGGGTGTTGCATAATACTATCGGAGCGATGGAGCATCTTGAGAAGAAATCATGCGGTAGCAGCCATTAGCCACGACAAAGGCCACATGTGCGTCGTAAGCAAGGAAAGAGGTAGAAGGCTAGCCATGACCGGATGACGAGAGTGTATCAGTGTCAAGCAGTGTGGCGCGGGCAGGGGGTTATTGCAGTGGCTTTCGCATCCACAATTGAGCGTGGTATTGTTTATGTAAGTGTTTCTCTTGGATTGTTTGGGAAAGAGGAGTGTGTGTGTGGACGCTAGGGTGTGAAGTAAAGCAGATGGAATTAATCAATAGGATATTAGCCTGCGTGATTTGTAGGCGGCAAGGCGGTGTGATTGGGCAAGTCACACTGGGCGACAAAGCTTGATGCCAGTTGACCGGCAATACTGTGGTGTCTCGCTTCATCTCACATCCGTTGTTGCCGTGCCGTGGATCCCTCCCTGGTCGTGCCTCAGCAACATGAGGGAGGAGCCAAAAAAAGAGGGCATTTGCAACACTGGCTTCAGGAACGCCTGTTTGGCGTGTGTTACGGTGTCTTGGGTGGTCGAAACGGGCCAGGGCTAGCGCGAGGAAGAAAGTGTTTCCCTGAGGCTCTGGCAGTGTATGGGGTCAAAGTTAAAATTGGACTGGTTGCAAGGCTGATGCATGGCGCTGGCGCGGCAGTTGGCGGAGCTTAGGCCCCCGCAGCCGGAACAGGCGCGAGAAGATGATCACCAAACAAGAGGCGTTTGCGCAAAAGCAGTCGCAGACACGGCAGTGCGACAAAAAGGACACGGCGAGCGGCGAGGATGGCCAGAAGCAGGAGGGGGAGGGGGGGGTGGCTGCATGCGACCATGGCAGACTCCAGCGTCGAGGAAGGTTGGCAGTAGGCAATGGGTGGCTGAAGACACAGCTGGCTGGGAGGCGACGGGCTTACAGGCTGCGTACGTGAGGTTAGCTGGGGTTCAGGAACCAGGCCCGCCCCCACAGCGATTGGCCAGCAAAGCGCCCATGCGCCTCGATGTTTCGAAACTACCAGTCGATATGCACAAGCGACGACGACAAACAACATGGTTTCAAGCCAATGCCCTGTCGGCCCTGCCACTGCGCCAATGACAGCGCCCCAGCCTTCACCAAGCTTTGAGGCACGCACGGCGGGTGCACGCCAGCTTTTGGCTCTGCTACTAGCAGCACAGTACTGCCGCCGACGTGGACAATGGGCCCAACCTCTGACCCTGCTGCTGCCGTGCCTCTTCTTAGCATCCTGCTCTACACACGTCTATATAATTTTCGCCCTCGCCCATCTCTCTGCCCATCCTCACCTCGTTCCTGTACAGCTCCTCTCATCCTGCCCTGCCTTTTGCCTGCACACTCGCTCGCCTCGTGTCCTGTAAACACTAATACTACGTTACTGTATAAGTACACACTTGCCAGCTCCAGCCTCTAATATCGGTAAGCCTGCCCTCGGCTCTATTTGCCCTCCTCTGCTCCTTCCCTTCCCAGGCCCCAGTATGACGTCGGTTTTTCCTCGCTACTATTTTCTTTTGTGTTTCCTTCCTGTCATAAGGGTTGCGCTTTCCTAATTTCCTGGCGGCACTCCCGCTGTGCCGCTTCATATACATATACTTGGCAGCTGCTCCACTTCATTTCCTTCACATACCCTCCGCCTACAAATTGCTTGCACTTCCACCTTCACTTTGCTAAACCACTACACAGCCAGTCGCTCGCTTAGTCTGCTTCAACACATAGCCCTTACACACGCACACAATCAAGATGCTTGTCTCCGTCATCTCCATCCTGGCCGCGGCTTCTGCAGTCACCGCTCAGTCTACCAACGCCCCCGTAGTAACAGACAACCCCATCGGCGCAACGTACGTTGCTACGCTTCCCCAGAAGGCCGGAAGCTCCCTCTCGGGTACCATTGAGGGTACCACCGGTGCCGACGGCAAGGGTGTCAAGTTTAGCGTTCACTTTGCCGGTCTCCCAGCCACTGGCGGCCCGTTCATGTACCACATCCATGCCAAGCCTGTCCCTGCCGACGGCAACTGCACTGCTACTGGTGGTCACTTGGACCCCTACCACTACGGCGAGACCATGCCGTGCAACGCGAGCGCGCCCGAGACCTGCCAGACTGGCGACTTGAGCGGCAAGTACGGAAACTTCAGCACTCAAGAGTTTTCCGCCGAGTACACAGACTTGTACTCTGCTACTCTGCCTTCCAATCCTGCCTTTGTAAGTTACCCCCCCGGCCTCGCAAAACTATGAGCAGCCACAGTTGAACTAACACACCAATAGTTTGGTTCGCTCTCGTTTGTGCTTCACTTTGCCAACAAGACCCGCATTGCATGTGCCAACTTTGAAAAGGTCGCTGACGGTGTGTCAACTGAGCCTCCCAAGTCTGAAGACTGCTCCACTTCGACCATGGCCTCTACCGGCTACAGCATCCCTACTGGCGCCGCTGGCTACAACGGCACTGTTCCCGCGCCTACTGCTGGCAAGCCCACCTTCCCCAGCGCCCCCTCGGCCACATCCTCAAGCCCACTAGAGTTTCCCGGTGCTGCTCCAAAGACTGTTGGTGGCGTAGGTGCTCTGTTCGCCGCTGCCGCTGCCGCAATCTTTGCCTTGTAAACAAAGGCTACGACGCACAACACACCATTACGGAATTTTCTTTGTTATTCGATTCTTTACTTCTTTTTTTTTATGATTGTCATTGATACCAGATGAAAGCGAAAGATTTAATGTCCATGGTCTTGCCAGCCTTGATAAAGGAAATGGCAAGGCAAGGGGAGGACATGGTATAATGTTTTGGCAATTTCTTGTGGCTTGTGTGCATTTGTACATGGTCACACACCTTTTTTTCCCTCCTTCTTTTTTCCCTCCTCCTTACTGTAGTTTTATTTCCAAATTTAGAGACCAGCAATGCGGAAAAATGTTTTAGTTCAATTTTTCTTTTGAGTTGATTTGGAATCATTCATGCCTGTTCGAAGCCAGCCGAAGTGGCTTTTCAATGTATCGTGTAGCTAGTATATTAATTAAGGGTATCGGCTCCAACAAACTAAATCGCATATGGATCGCTTAGCGTGGCTTGAGCTTCAAAAAAAAAATGCCATTGTCAACCAAACGCGGTTGCAAGAGAGAGAGAGAGAGTGGAAAAAAGTTCAAATGAAACAAAGCAAAACAAAGAAAGCAAATGAAACCAGCCGTTTTTTTTACCCGCCAGCCGTTGACGCCACACGGTCCGCCTCGCCCTCGTCGCTATCCGGCTCGTCGCCCCGAGCAGACTTCTTGAAGCGCGGCTTATCTTCGGCAAGTGAAAGAGCCAGCTTCCTCCTCTGGTACCCTCTGCCCTGGTAATCCGCCATGAACTTTTCCGCAGGCTCAAACTCGCGGAACCGCACAGTGACAATGCCCTCGGGCTCCTTGTCGTACAGGGTGCAATTTGTAACTTCGCCGTACTCCTCGGCCGCCTCGCGCATCTCCTCCTTGATCTCGAGATAGGCTTCTGGCTCTTCGTCTAGCTCGGCGGGCGTGAAGGCGTGCTTGATGATGACCACTTTGGCCCACTTGTTCTTCTTGGGCGCAAATGCTTCGGCGACTTCTTCTTCGTTGTCGGACCATTCGTTGAGTTTGCTGCACTAGTGTTAGTGAACGCATCATGGTGTAGGCGGCATGGGGGGGTGCCAAAGTAGCCCAACTTACCGGTTCAATTCTGCCCTGTTGCGCTCCGATGCTTTTCTGTCCTTGCGTGTGAGTTTCGAGGCAATCTTGTCGCCGTCCCTCTCCTTCTTGTGCTCAATCTTTGCGGGCTCGACGCGAATGGTGCCGTTGGAGTAGTCACCGGGGCGGAGGACGTAATCGTCCATCATGTTGACGGCATTGGTAATGGCTTCCTTGCGGAAATAGACAACCATGGCGTTGCCCGTAAACTTGCCCGTCTCGTCGTCCATGTACATTTTGATACGTGGTTGGCCATCGGCGCCCTTGTCAATGATGCCGAAGCGCGAGAACTCATCTTCAATCTCTTTGGCAGTCGTGTCTGGGGGCAGGTTGGAGATCCAAATGGCCTTGTTCTCAATCACTTTGGGCTTCTTGTTGGCCTCGGGCTCCTTGCCGTTCTTGCGCTTTTTGCTGTTTTGGCCAGCCTGCGCATCCGCGGCGCCATCATCAACAGGCGGCGTGCCCGTGCCTGCTCTTTCGGCAGCTTGCGCCGTGACGTCGCCTCGCTCGCTCATGTTTTGCGACAGGTATGGGTGCAGCCAGGCGGTTGGCTGGAGGCGCGGATCAGCGCGGTCTCTTCCCAGACCAGATGCAAGCTCCAGCTTCACGATGTCGAGGGCGGCAGAAAAGTCGGGCGGTAAGGTGTGGGGCCGCCGAGAGGGAATCGGAGTTTCTTGCGACGAAGAGGCTCGGTGCGTGGTGGGCTGTCATCCACAGGCACCATGTTTGGTTAGTGTTTCTGAAGGGCACGCCATGCTGCTCCAGAGGGTGCGGATGAGCGGGCCTGTCTATGTACGTACTCGGATGCACTGCCTACAAATACACGTACACAGCCGTCGGGGTCGCCGTCGATGGTGGGTGGAAAGCAGATGCTGGCTGCACGCAGGTACATAGACACGTCCTGACCACAGGCTGCAGAATGACGCTGATTGCGGGCGAGGATCGATTGAGCCGGCAGATGGTCATGCACGCGCCCAAAGCCCTCCAAGCCAAGGCCTGGCTTAGCGTGCAGGGCAAGCTTTGCACCATGTTCGATCGCCAGCCCCGCATGTGACGACCTGGCGATCTAGCCATGTGCGCGTAGTGCGGACTTTCGGAGCATCAAGTGTTCGACAAGACGATACTTCAGACGCAACAGGAAGAAACCCTGGCCATCGCTAACCACTCGACCCTGAATCGCATGCAATATATATACGCGGAACATGTAGCCCTGCCCATCTGGTAAATCCCTCTTTTTGCTTTTGCTTTTCTTCCTTTGTCGGTGCCTCATACGACAAAATACTGATACCATGTCTCTAGTCGATACTGTTCTCAGACCCAACATGCGGGATCCTCTCCCCCCACCTTCGCTGCTTGTCCAAGCAAGCAAGCCCTTCGCTGACAAACTGAGCCTGACGACTCTCCCTTACCATGTCCACGAGATATTCCTCGGTTTCCTCGGATACCACTTCATCCTCTATGTCCTTTCGCCGGCTATCTCGCGACTAGTATGCCCAAAAGCCTACCATGGCTTCAACAAGCGCACGCGACTCAACTGGGACATTCACTGGGTCTCCATGATCCAGTCTCTCTTCATATGCGCCGCTGCGTTGTGGGTCATTTTCAAGGATGAAGAACGACACGCCATGGACTGGAGGGGAAGGCTCTGGGGCTACACGCCAGCAAGCGGCATGGTCCAAGGCTTTGCTGCCGGCTACTTCCTCTGGGATCTCCAAATATCGACACAATACATTAGTATTGCTGGCGTCAGTGCGCTCATCCACGCCATCGGCGCTCTGGCCGTAACTTGCATCGGTTTCGTAAGTCGCGGCAACCCACCCGCCCTCTTGGGCCGTGTGTCGCAAACCCAAGCTGACTCGTGCACCAGAAACCCTTTGGAAACTACTACGGTCTCTCTTTTGTCCTCTACGAGCTATCCACCCCGTTCCTTAATATCCACTGGTTTTGCGACAAGCTCGGAATGACGGGATCCAAGCTCCAGCTCTACAACGGCATCGCTCTGCTTGTGACCTTTTTTGGTTGCCGCATTGTCTGGGGAACTTACCAGTCCATTATGATTTACTCGGATATTTACAAGGCTTTGACCATGTCGCAGACTGACAGCATGACTTCACTCCTGGAAGCACAAAAATGCGAGGGAAGCACTAATAGCAGCACGGGTCTTGATGGATCTGCAAACTGCTACGGTGACCTCCCTATGTGGCTGGTATGCGTCTATCTTGTCGGTAACACGGCGCTGAGCATGCTCAACTTCTTCTGGTTCAACCAGATGATCAAGGCTGTTCGCAAGAGGTTTGTGCCTGCGGATGAAAAGGCGCAGGCCAAGAAGAGCCAGTAAATGTCGACATGAGAGAAAGAAATTGGTCCAGTTGAAGTGTGTGTTTTCCTTCTGGTTTTACTTAAGCGAGTTGCTTTGAAACTGCTGAGGCAGTTGGGATCTTTCAAGGAAGGATGACGATGATACCCATCTCTTATGACGAATGGAATGTGTATAACGAAAGGCTCATACGTGTGGGAGAGAATAATTACATACAAATTGCGATGAAATAAATACCATATCAGAAGTACAAAAAACATATCGCTCCCCTAGTCTTTGACTTGGCCATCTCACATCTTCCTTCCTTTCTCTGCAGAGTCTCCATATTAAAGTCTCCTGCTATAACCTTGGCCCACCCCCGGTACCCATCTTCTCCAGTTCGGCCCTCAGCACTTTTCTCATCTCGCTCGCCAACTTGGACCCTTCATCATCATCCAGATCGTCACGCTGGCCCCGTCCGAACATGGTCCAGCTCTTGCTCTTGATCTGAGGCATGCTTTCTGGTCGCGGTATAATGTGGAAGTGGACATGTGGTACTACTTGTGCTGCTCTTGCGCCTAGGTGGTGTTTAGCATAAGATGTTGGTATGGGATGAATGTAAAAAAAGTTATAGAGACTTACCATTATTCTGAACAATGTTGTAATCCGTCACGCCTGTGACTTTTGCTACTGTTCTTGCTAGAATGGGTAACCAGAAGCCTATGGTTTGTTAATTTTACTTAATCTTTTTCCATCTATACTGATGAATTAAGTAGAAAGAAAAGGATACTTACCAATCTCCCTACTCTCAACAACCTCCATATCCGCAACCTTGACTTTATGCTGACGAGTCGTAACCAGTAAATGACCTGTATCACCGAATATGTTAGCACCGTCACCATCCATACATCTTCCTCCTCTCTCTCTCTGATCCTCACAACCCCACGACCCCTCGTAAATAACGCCCCTGCATATGCATCTCCTCCTCCCCACCCGTTCTCCCACCCTAAAAGAAAACCCCCAAAAGAAAAACAAGAACACCTGAAAAAAATAAATAAATAAGAACTCACCCCTCGTCATGGGCAGAATGTCCAAAAAAGCAACAACATCCTTACTCCTCAGCACCACAAAACTACTCGGATCGGTCTTGCCGGCCTGACTCTCCTCCTCACTCGGTACGCATGCTACTAGCTCTTTCTGCAGTTTCTCGGGTGCACTGCGCCATAGCGAAGCGCCAGCCTGTGCGCCATCGGAGACGGGATACGCGGCGGCGATGCTGCAAAAAGGACAGGATTCTGGCGGATAGTGGAGGTCGGTTTCTTGCATGGCTGCTGTTGCTGGGGTTGCGGGCTGCGTTCTGTGTGGCGTTTGCTTGTTTATTTGTGGAACAAGGCCGACAAAAATGGGGTATCCAGACGGGAAAAGGTGTGGGTGTGTGTGTGTGTAAGGGAAGGTGTTTGTTTGTTGATTTGCTCCACACACACACACACATACAAGTGGTACCCGTTTTGATGGTTCGTCAAGAAATCCCCAGGATGCACGCAACTTTTAGTTCCGCGATTTGCACGTCACCACCCCCTCCCGTCAGCAAATAAAAGGTCAACCCGTCTTCTCCCCAGAACCGGTAAAGTATCACAATCGCAAAATCTCCACAAGGCCCAAAGGTAAAAGAAAAAAAAACCCCAAAGACGCTGGCTACGTAAAACAACTTGAGATGGAAAAGGTGAAAAGAAACAAACAACGAAAAAGGTTGCGGACAAGAACGAAAGGTACGATCGCAACCTGCACATGCACCCGTAAAAAGCTCGAGCCCTCGATTGCCAACCAGTCAAAGCGGCATAGCTCCCCCCACGTCTCACTGCTTAGACCTCGGTGCAACGATCGCGCGTTCTCAAAGGGCATCTGGGCCCGGGGAGAGAGCGGCCATTTGTGGCTGGGTGGCTGGGGAGGGGGGGAACAAAAAACATGCCAAGGTCCACCAACCATGTCATCCATTCCCCGAGGGTGGACAGACACACGCCAACGATGATGACATTTGCTTTGGTTGGCTGGTCGAAGAAATCAGCTAGGCCAGTCCGCATTCTGGTTTAATGCATAATGCATGCGACTAAATTGGCCAAGGTAAGGGGGGGCGACGTGATGGGCGGACGCGGTGTAGACACGCATGACGTGCCACTACCGTGTTGCTTTCGAGGCAGGGCGTACGCGACGCGAGACCGTGGAGCTATGGCGTTTCGGTCGCGAAACACCACAAAATGGGCGACATGGCTGGGACTTTTGAGAGGGGGAGGGGAGGTATTGGTACACATGACGTGATCCCAATAGGCACAACAGCATCCATCTGTCACACCAAAGTGTTTTTTTCTCAAAACGACCAGATTATTCAACATGCTTTACTCCATTCTACTACGCTGCCCCCCAAACAGTGCGCAATTCACACACTACTCATACACGTGTGGAGAACGAATATCTCCTTATCTGATATGCCAAATGACCATGTTTTTCCCACACACCACACCACACACTACACCACACACAGACCACACACACAGAAAGACACTCCATACAGGTCCACAAAGGAATAAAAGCCTCTCTCATATCATACCGTTCCTGGCACATTGGACCGCCTAAGCCATGAGCGAGTATCCAGAGCCGCTATAAGAAATGAGGTAAAGTGCGATCTGAAAAGGTGGAAAAAAACAAACACACCCTCGTTACGCCTCCGTGGACAGGAGATGAACGCCGGCAACTCCGTTTCCAAGCAAACGAAAAAAAACCACTTAGGGAGGAAAAAAGAACCAACAATGAAGTGAACAACCAACTTGCATCCCATGTATTAAACGCCGACCGGAAGATGGTATTAGCCAAGATGCAAACATGAATAGCCTGGTTTGGATGCAATCGTAAATTTTGGCTCCCGGTCGGGACCTGAACTTCGTCAATCACTACTCGTTCCCATGCCGGCGGTAATGAATAGCTTTGCGACACATAAGCCAAAGACCGGTATTGCCTAACAAGAACCCACACGCTTAGCGCACGCTCTTGGTCTTGGAGGGGACAGCGGCCTCTTCTTGGAGTGCGTTACCATAGGCAGCAACGTATTCCTTGGCCCACTTGCGAAGAACAATGGATGCTGCATCGTATTAGTGGTGGACGAATCAAGACGGCATAGCAATCCTTACCTTTCAAGAACTTTTTGCTGGCATACTTCTTAAAGAAGGCCTCGTGTACGACAGGGCCGGAGAGGTAGTCGATCATCAGCTCTAGCACGGGCTGGATCTCCTGCTCAGTGTAGCCGGCGTAGTGTGTAAGTGTGGCGTCCTATTCAAGTTAGAAACAAACAATATACATGTGGGGCATGACTGTAACATACCCAAGGGCCACGCTCAAGAACAAGGCGAGCGAGGTACATGGCAGCGGCAGCGACCTGGCTGGGAGGGTGGGCGAGGAAGCGGTGATCCAGGCAGCCAATCTCCAATAGATACTTGCCCAATGTGCGAGTCTGGATGTCGTAGTTGTCGGCCTTTGATATCCGGCGGAGGAAGTTCATGGGGTTGGGGTAGCTCAGGTCGTAGTTCAAGGCAGCAAGGACGAAGCGTTCGGCGCTAAGAATCTCCTCCTCAGTGAAGCCGTCGTCGGCAACATGGCGGAAGTTCTGTACGTGAGGAGAGAGAACCTCCTCGTACTTGGAGGCGATGAACATGGCAGTAACGCCAACCAACTGGAGGCGGTCCAGCTGGACAATCTTGGTCGAAAGGAAGCGGTCAATGATGTTGACAGCGAGGAAGAGAGTCTCGGGAAGGAGGCGGAAGCGGGTGTGGACCTCGAGTAACCAGTCGACAAGAATGCCGCGCATCTTCCACTCGAGTTCTGTTTGGCTCTCCATGTAGTCGGGGTTGGCCATGGTGGCAATCTCAAGCTCCTTCAGGTACTCAAAGATCTCGACAACATACTCGGAGACCATGAGCGGGTCGTCAACGTCCTCCTTGTCAAGATCTGGGCCGTCGTAGAAGACCTCGGTGACGGGTGCCTCTACCTCCTTCTTTGAGCCCTTGGTCTGCTTGACATTGTCCTCTTCAACCACCTTCTTCTCTTGCGGCTCGACGTTCTCCTCCTCTTCCTCCTCTGGCTGCTCTTCCTTCTCTTCTTCCTGCTCCTTCTCCTCTTCCTCCTTGACGTCCTCCTTTACATCCACCTTTGGCTCCGCCTTGACTGGCTTTGCGGCGGCAGCGCCGCGTTTCTTTGCTGGCTGACCTGTGATACCGTTGCCACTAGCTGGGCGCTTCTTGAGGTCGGATGTGGAGATCTTTTCCTTTTGCTGTAGAATGGAGCGCGTCGAAGCGGCCCGTGATGACTTCTCGACCTTGGTGGGCTGTGCTGCTTTTGAGAGTTGGCCCTTGGTAGCCAGTGGCTTCTTTCCGTCTTTTGCGCCGGCACCCAGGGCATCCTGCTTCGTGACATTGCTCACGTCACCAAGAGCCGCACGCTTTCGCGTCGCGGCACCGTTCGCGCCGAGGGTAGCAGTCGACTTCTTTGTCTGGAGAGCCTTCTTGGGCACGTCTGCTGCCGACTCGTTGGCGCCCAAGTTGGCGGCCTTTGCACGCGTCAAGCGTGTCGTAGTGGCATTTTCATCGTTCTCATTCGTGACGGCGCGTTGCCTCGTAGATCGAACCTGTTGGAGCGTGTTAATGAGCTGTATGGGAGGCATACACGTTCCCGCCGCGTCGTGGGTCTCGGGGACGGATGCAGCAAAAGGGCAATGACGTACTGCTGGAGGCATGGCAAGCAATATTAGGTATGCTGAGCAAAGCTAAAGAGGTATCCAGGTGTTCGGGTAGATGTGCAGTGGGTAATGGCTGATGTTTGATGTGTTGTGATGCACTGTTTGGTGACGTTAGCAGAGTTCGACGGAGCTTGGGCAGGGCGCGTCGGAGGTGGCAGGCCGACAGCAGCGGAGCATCGACGGGCGCGCAGGGTAAGCACGAAGCTGGGCGAGCGAACCACGGTCGATGCTCGCGAGTGCTGGTGGGCCAGACACGCTCGACAGGGTGCGGCAGCGAGGACGAGGGCGACGTGACGGGCCAGCAGGAGAGACGAACCCTAGGAGCGGTTGAGGGGTTAATTGAGTGGACGGGGTAGAGGTCCAGCTACGGCGTGCACAAGAAGGAAAGTGGAGGTTGGGCGAGGGAGGAGGTGCACCAAGCTGTGTTGTGTGGGAGTGAGAGGGTATGTTGTGTGTTTTGAGCGAGGGCCGGCTAGCTTGGCTTTCCACGTCCCACGCGCCAAAATGGCTGTCGAGGCTGGCAAAGGCAACAGTGCACGCCCCACAGGCGCGTGTGCAAACTTACGCTGAACAAGAGGCCGTGACGCAACGCGTTTCTGTGGCGGCGATGGGCGGCTGGCGGGAGGGCAGATGGCGAGGCGCGGAGCGGCGCTGGGTGTCGCGTAGTCGGAGGCGTGCAGTGCAGGAAGGGTGGGCGACACTGGCGGGCGGGTGCGTGTTGTGATGGGTGGCAGAGCAGACGCTGGTTGTTGCTGGGCCATCGCGCCGGGCAGGGCAGGCCAGGGCAGGGCAGGGAGGCCCTCCCCCGCCCGTCCTGCGCTACGCCCAGTCCGGCCACATAGAGAATTATTCGTGACACCGCCAGCACCAGCCCTCGAAGCCGCTGTGCCATTGCATCCCCGCCACGCATCCACCGCCCCCAGGCTCCCGACGACACAATGCTGCAGCCCCGGATATGTAGTCGCCTCCAGTCTGTGCAGCTGTGCGCCGCCCTGCGCTCTGCCCGTACCTACGCACAGGTCCATGCCGCCAGTGGAAAGCAGCCACCATCACCACCACCATCGTCATCCATACAGCCCACCGTCGCCGTCGATGCTGCTACGCTCAACCAAGAGGGCTCGCGGAGAGACCGATTCATCCCTCTGCGTACATACAAGCCCCGCACGCCCGGATTGCGCCATCTCAAGCGCCCCGTCAATGACCACCTGTGGAAGGGACGACCGTACCTCAAGCTCACCATTGCCCGAAAGGGACAGCACCTGGGAGGACGGAACAACACCGGCCGCGTCACAGTGAGACATCGCGGCGGCGGCCACAAGAGGCGCATACGCATTGTCGACTACAAGCGCTACCTGCCTGGCAAGCATATCGTCGAGCGCATCGAATACGACCCCAACCGGAGCGCACATCTTGCCCTTCTCACACGCCTGGCAACCGGAGAAAAGTCGTACATCATTGCTGCCGATGGCATGCGCGCTGGAGACGAGGTTGAGAGCTACCGCAGCGGCATTCCCAAAGAGCTGATTGCCAGTATGGGTGGTGGCATCGATCCCGGTATGCTGGCTGCTAAGACAGCGGCCCGAGGCAACTGCCTTCCTATCCACATGGTGCCGCTTGGCTCCCAAGTCTACAACGTTGGCTCCAAGTCTCAGGGCGGGGGCGTCTTCTGCCGGAGTGCAGGCACATATGCTATTATCGTCAACAAGGAGGAAGTAGAAAAGGGCAGCAGCACAGAGATTAAGCACGTCATCATCCGGTTGCAGAGTGGAGAAATCCGCAAGGTCAGCGCCGATGCATGCTGCACCATTGGTGTTGCCAGCAATCCGCAGTCACATTTTACATCCCTTGGAAAGGCTGGCCGTTCACGATGGCTAGGAAAGCGACCCGAAGTCCGCGGTGTCGCCATGAACGCAGGTCAGTGCTCCAGCCCATCAATTCACGGTTTGCAGTATGCTAACATGTCCCAGCTGATCATCCCCACGGTGGAGGCCGTGGTAAATCAAAGGGCAACGTGCATCCCGTCAGTCCGTGGGGAACACCCGCAAAGGGAGGCTACAAGACAAGGCACAAGAGGAACAAGCACACCTTCCTTGTTCAAGACCGACCGCGCAATCAAGGAAAGCGCAGGTCAAAGTAGGCCGAGAGCTGTATACGTACGCTCGAGTTCACACTGTACTTGTACTATACATTGCCTCTGTAGCACCATCCATGAATGTACCTTGATGAACCAATTCTATCTGTTCCGAGAAACAATTCCATTTCATGTCGCCCTGCTGACCTCTCAACCGGCAGTCGGAGTTTCTGCCTGCAATCCAAGGATGCTGCTAAGCTCTATACATGTACGCTATCGGGGGTCGCTATTACTTTCAATGTAGCTCGGCACTACTTTTCGGGCGCATTCGCTCCTATTCGCTCTTACTCGCTGGCATTAGTGACTTGCCTTGTCAGCCTCTAAGCATCGTCATCCTAGTTTCATACAGATCACATCGACATCCAGGATGACACAAGATATAACGCCTGCAACGTCGGTCGCATTTTTGTCTCTGTTAGGCCTAATTAAAACCCCCCCACTTGGGCGCGTCTCGCGCACCTGCATAACAAAGTCATATACTTACGCCATAGAATAGCTGACCAATGCAATACGTCGCTTGTGGCAGGCAGCGCAAAGCTAACCCTGAACGGAACTGGCTGGGACGTGAGCTGAGAAACCACCAACGGGGATTCCTGTTGGCAGCCCAGACGTACGGGAGATCCGACATAATTAGTCCATGTGGTCAACGTGCGTTCGACACGTTCAAGGCAGCACGCCTAAGGACGACGCTGCAGATCCAGTCCACACCAAGGAAGCCTATCCCTGCGCACCTCGACTCCTTCATCCCCATTCGCATGACAGAACTGCGACGCCCACTATCCTGGAGTTGTGGTCCTTCCCGCCTTACAACACCGCTTGTGTTCAAGTCACTGCCACATCAACAACTCGACCTTTAGCCGGGACTCGAACGATTAGGCTGAAGGAATTGTTCGAATCAGTGGTCCCCCACCTCTGAATCGTGCTTACGCGGGGTGCGGTTTCTCTGGCCCAGCGCGCACCCTTAATCTGCCTGGAACAAGCAACTGCTCACATCCACCATGAGTATGCCTCCCAACGAGGCCGAGTCGCCAGACGAGAGCTTCTTCAACGACCTGTCCCAACAACCGCAGGAGTCTAATACAGCCGATGATCAAGAAACACAACAAGACAGCTCGAGCAAAGTCAAGAGGATCGCCTGTGTGTTGTGTAGGAAAAGGAAGTTGCGATGCGATGGTGCACGACCGTCATGCTCAACCTGCAAACGCCTGTCCCACGATTGCGCCTACGATCAAGTGCGGAAGAAAAGCGGGCCCAAACGTGGTTACGTGAAGCTGCTCGAACAACGGCTCCGTAAGTAAGCGCATGCAGCCTGTGGCTATTTGCGCTGACGCACAGTCTCCAGAACAGGTTGAGACGTTGTTGAAGACCCAGGACGCAAACGATACGAGTAAAGATGCAACCCGCCAGGACTCCGCATCTGAATATGTCGCCAACACCATAAATCTAACCTTTCCTAGCACTAATCATATTCCAAATCTTGGAACTCCTCAACATGACACAGAACAACGCATGTCAGGAGACATGATAGGACTTGGGTTAGAAGAGCCTTTGCCACCCCAGGAAGTCATAGATAATCTGTATGATGACCTTGCACCAGGCATCATAATCGTTGCTAACGCGCAGCAGATACGAAGTCTACTTTTCCAAAGTTCATCTCTCCATACCTGTCATACACAGACCACGATTTTTCGCGGCGCTCAACCTCGCCCCCCATATGCGACCACCAATATGCCTACGATACATGATGTGGGCCATGGCAGCATCCGTCAGCAACAAATACGAGGCCCTTCATGAGCACTTTTACCAACGAGCAAGGAAGTACGCGCAAATGGACGAAATGAAGGGTCATGGAGAAACGACCATTACACTTGCACATTGCCAGTCATGGATTTTGATATGCACGTACGAGTTCAAGAACATGTATTTTCCAAGAGCATGGTTATCTGCTGGTAGGGCTGTTCGACTCGCTCAGATGATGCAACTCCATCGCTTGGACGGGCTGGGTTTGGACGTAAAGCAGTGCCTGCCTCAACCGAAAGATTGGACAGAGCGCGAGGAGCGGAGGAGAACTTTCTGGATGGCTTTCTGTGTCGATCGGTATGCTAGTATTGGCACAGGCTGGCCAATGATTATTGACGAACGCGATGTAGGCAGAAAACTAGGCTCGTTCTGTTCTGAGTGAGCTAACTTTGATCCAGGTTTTGACAAACTTGCCGGCAAGCGAGGAAGCGTTCGAGAAAAGCAGGCCAATGTCTACAGTGTCACTGGAGCGAGCTATGCAACCAAATGGCGTAGCGAACCTTCAACCATCCGGCGGAATCGTTTTGACGGCAGCAATGTTTGGTCGCAACCTACTGCATTTACATCGTCCTGGTCCTGATGACAGAGACGATGACATCAATGGTGGCTATTGGAGTCGACATCGTGATATCGAGCAAGTACTACTCCAAACATCACTGGGATTGCCTGATCATATGCGGTTACCTTCAGGACTCTCAGACCCCAACGTCGTGTTCACAAACATGTGCATTCACACCTCAGCAATATGTCTTCATCAGGCAGCAATATTCAAAGCAGATAAACACCGATTACCCATCAACATTGCCAATGAGAGTAAGATCAGATGTGTAACAGCTGCAGCGGAAATTGCCAGTCTTATGCGGATGATCAGTCATATGGATCTGTCTGCAGTAAGTTCGAATGCTGGAGAAGAAGCGAGTAACCCAGGTTGACTTTGAACAGATGAACCCCTTCATATCCTTCTGTGTCTATGTGGCAGCAAGAGTGTTTGTTCAATACCTAAAGGCTCGACCAAAGGATCAACAAATGGCCGCTTCGTTAAAATTTCTGATGCAAGCTATGCACGCTCTACGTAGGAAGAATCCGCTCACTGAGTCCTTCCTGGCACAGCTAGACATTGATATTGAACATGCCGGCATCGAAGGTATTCAGCAGATAAAACCCATGAACAAGGTAAGTTCCAGACTCGAGTTCTTCGCAATCTGAGAGTGCTGACTGTTTTTGTCTATAGCCCACTGCCACCCGCGACACTACCAATCAATTCAGATGCAGTCCCATCATCAACATAATCCAAGGGCAACAATTGACTGAACCTGTCAATATAGTTGAGAACAACAATCGGGCGAATACGACCTCGACACGCAGTACGCACTATGCGAACAACGCACCAGGCCCACCATTTCATGTTAGCAGCATCAACAACATCGACCTGCGGACTGCGCCTCATGTGTCATCACGTGAAGCTCTTGAAACTACAGGGTCTAATGAATTCACATCTGGTTGGTTTGTAGCTCAAGATGGAAATGAAATGGATCTTTCTGGGGGTGAAAAGGGATTTGACGACGGTAGCCCCGTAACTATCAGTTCACAGTCGCGCGGCGGCTCAACGTCGCAATCTTCATACTCGCCTGGTCAACAAAACGAGCGTCATATGCCATACCGAGCATCACCAAAGGTACCTTATTCTAATTTGGCGCCTAACGGTTCCACCGTCTTCTCAGGCTTTGTGTCCACGAACGAAGCCTTTAGCATGAACAACTTCGATACCTCAGGAGATATGGGAAGTACCGGTTATAATGATGGCCTCATAATGGGCAACGAATGGGACTATGCTGCACTCAATGCTGGGTCAGGCCTGTCAGCCATGGCCGATGCATCGTGGGAGTCGATGCTGGAAAGCGTAACCACGGGATGGGAGTCGGTCAGTCAGGTGCACGACAACCAAGCAAACATCTTTGGCCCAAGTTGAGCAGTTGCATGAATGAGGATGTGGAGTTTGACGACTTGACGCTAATTGTTGTAGAGCAGTATACCCGCTTTGGCTTTGATTTACTTTTACAAGATTTACTTGTGGGACCATAACGGACTAGACTATTGATATATACATGCACCGGCCTCGAGGCCTGACACCGAGATTAAGTTAAGAGGTAATCTTCACTCTGTACTTTATATTGTTTTGTACATAGAAACACATCCTGCCTCTTGAATACCTGACTTGTGATAATAATCATTGGTGGCTTGAGTGCTGCATGCTGATGAATTGTGGGGAACCAACGACGGGATTGGATAGTAGCGCGAACGCATAGGCAACATGATCGATTCCACCAGAATAGTGTATATATCGCATGATATTGTAACCGCCGTACAGCAACAATAACACGGAGAGCGCAGACCCTGAAGATCCGGGGATAGTGCGGCTGAGGCAGGGGGTTGGATGTGTGGGAAGCGGTCAAGACGTCACAGGCTCAGTTGCCATGGGAAACCAACGAATAGCAACAAGCTACGGGCAGCACCTCGACCGCGCCCCCCACCGCTTGTCTACAGCTTCGATTCGTATATCTATCTTTCTGTTCTTTCAAACTTGTTCAATTCACTACTAGTCTATTTATCAAAAACACTTACGCTTGCGTACTTTTGTCAACACCTTGGACGCCACACAAACAGAGCAGTAAACACCGACGCTACATGTTCGCATCCAAGGAGAGAGAAGGCGCTTCGTCGCCAGGGCCTGGAGCCTACTATTCACAGTCCCAAATGAGTAGGTTTTACAAGCAAGATTGCATTCTGGCCAAGGTTCTAACTATGTACGTGAAGAAAACTACCTACAAGACCTTCGCACAAACCGCCCCGCCCGTCCTACCGGAGCACGTCCTGCGCCTGCACATTTCAACACTTGGTCCAGCAGAACACCCAACCGGAATTCTGATTCATCAGCTGTGGCTGCGCTGCAACGTACCTTCACAGATCCCGCTGTCGATGCCGACGCTCAACCCTCCGCCCCCCAAGAGCCAGGGTCGCACAACCGAGCAGCTTCAAGGACCAGCATAGAAAAGGCCGGAGGCCCTGGACGACCACTTGTACAGGCGCCTCGTGGGAGAGAAACCTCGCGATCCTCCTCGCACACGCGAACGCCAAGTATGATATACCGAGAACGCCAGGAGCGACAGGTGGAGCAGGATGAAGCCCGCGCTATTCGTGCGGCCATGGAGGATCTAGAGCTTGCAACGGAGGGGAAGATTTACGAGGCGGCACGAGACGAAGCTGCTGAGCTAGTCTGGAAGCACCGCAATCCAAATGCAGCGGAGAATAACCCACATGCGCCATACTCCTATCCTGGCCTTGGTAGGAAGAATAGCACGCAGCGAAGTCGGAGTGTTGAGGCTAAGGATCAGGATCTGCAGCGGGCCAATTCCAAGCTTCGAAAGCGACATTCGATGGGAAGCGCTGCCTCAGGGAGTAGGAGCAGTAGCTTGCAGAGCAACGGGCCTGGAGGAAACACGGATGTATCTACCACTGGGAACGAAACGTCGGCCACTTCGCCAACCAAGGGGTGCTTTGACCTTAAGGGCAAGAAGTATGAGTCCCCGGCATTGGCCAAAGCCATCTCGGATCTGCCGGACTTCAAGCAACGGCGGAGAAGCAGTGGTTCTCGTCGTACCGCCAGTGGAAGCCTCTTCCAAAACCCCAACGATCAAATTTACGAGGAACCTGAAGAAGAAACATCGCGTGCTCCTCGGCCGAAACCCGCCCCCGAACCATCGAAAACTGAGAAGCTACCATTGGGAGTAAGACGCAACCCCTTTATGCGATTCCAATCTATCAAGAGCAATCCGTTGGTACGCTCAAGCACCGATCCTACCATGGCCTCGAAGCGTCTCGACCGCTATGAGATACAAAAGAATCCACCATCCCAGTCTCGAAATGCCGGCTATACGTTGAACTCTACTGTATCGAAACCATCCGATAAGGACAAGGCAAATGCGGAGAACATGCCCGAGGTGAAAATGAAGGATGGCAAGGAGATAAGAAGTGAGGAGCTGCGTGCTGCGACTGGATTTCGCCTCAAGGACCGTAGTCCAAAGCTTCCTACGCCCACTGCTGTTTCTGATGCTCCAGGGCGACCAATTGTGTCTTTCAAAAAGGACTGGAATGTTGTTGAGCTGAAAGAAGTCGCTTCTACGCTGTCTGATCCAGCACCGGTTTCTTCCAACCAACCCAAATCTGGCCAGCCTCCCCTGGTGCACGCTGCAACGGCCCCTGACGCGCCTACTATAAGTTTAGCACCAGATGTGCCCAAAAGAAGTACCACACCAATTCCTCCCCTGGTCCCTGAGATCAAAATTCCTGAGCCCAGTAACGGCCTGGCACCTGAAATACCCAAACGAAGCACCGCACCAAGACCACCTGAGACTCCAGCCATCAATGTCTCTTCTAGCAATGCCACTTCAGCACTGCGAGGCGGCAAATTTGATAGGCCCGCTATCAGTGTTCGTGAAGATCCTCCAGCACCAGCGCGACCTCTGCCATTGACCAGTTCGTTGAGGAAAGCTCAAATCCCAACGCGTCCCTCCGTGGCACCCATACCCACCATACATGTCCCTGATTCTTCGCCTGCGCATTCTAGGACTACATCCACACCAAGTGTTCCTTCCATCTCGGTTTCGGAGACACCATCGAGTCGAAGCTACCACCGACCCTCGTCGAGCGTCACAGCACCTGTCCCAAGTATATCAGTCAGCAACTCGCCATCTTTTGGACGGGGATCATCCTCAGCTTCTAGGTCCATGACACCTGGCATTCCGTCAATATCGGTTAGTGAGTCGTCTGCTCCTAAGCGTGGGTCAAGAGGAAGTGCCCAGCCCATCCCAAGTATATCAGTGAGCGAGACGCCTGTGCCAAGAAGAGGATCAACTGCGCCCTCTATCAATGTGACCCCTGATGTTCCTACGATATCTGTCAATCAGTCTCCAGCGTCCATCCGAGGACGACACAGTAACGTTCCTTCAATCTCGGTTAATCCTTCAGTGCCTTCAATCAACGTGAACACAACAAAGGGCTTTGGGCCTGCAGCTTCTACACGGCCTCTACCAGTGCCAGGCGCTCAAAACAAATCGCACACCTATAGTGGTTCTGGATCCGGTCGCACTCACTGGACGCCAACCACTGTGCGCACAGGTGCTCTCTGTACTCAATGTGCGCTACCCATTGCAGGCCGTATAGTCTCTGCAGGAGGCTCTCGCTTCCATCCAGAATGCTTCACATGCTATCAATGTGGTGAGCACCTCGAGTGTGTGGCCTTCTACCCCGAGCCGTCCAACAAGCACGCCGAACGTGTCCAGCGTATCCGCGCCCGTCTCACAGGCTTCGACATTCCTTTCCTGCCCTCGCACCCTACAGCCGAAGACATGGCTCGTCTGGAGCACGATGATGGCACCGATGAATCTCCGCGGTTCTACTGCCACCTCGACTTCCACGAGCTCTTCTCTCCACGATGCAAGAGCTGCAAAACGCCCATTGAAGGCGAAGTCATTGTAGCATGTGGTGCAGAGTGGCACGCCGGCCACTTTTTCTGCGCTCAGTGCGGTGATCCTTTTGATAGCACAACGCCTTTTGTCGAGAAAGACGGGTACGCGTGGTGTGTAAATTGTCACACGCATCGTTACAGTACAAAGTGCAAGGGCTGCAGGAAACCGGTTACAGATACGGTTGTCAAGGCTCTTGGAGCGGAGTGGCATACTAACTGCTTTGTTTGTGTGGTAAGCTTTCTTCCCCTTCTCATAAATGATGGCGGTAATGCTAACGTGAAGACAGATTTGCTCTGGTCCCTTTGAAGATGGAAGGTACTTTCTCCGTGGCGACACGCAAGATCCTGTCTGTGTGAGATGTGAAGAGAGACGACTGAAGGCCTGATGAAGAATAAGATGAAAAACAAAACAAAACAAATGAAAATGAAACATACGAGAAACGTACGAGAAACAAGAACTAAACAGAAAAGCTCTGCTCAAGCATTCATGTATCGCGTGTCATTTTCCGTGATTTTGCTTTGCATTTCTGGGAGAAAAGGGCGCTGGTAGTAGGGCGTTGTTTTGGAGAGAGAGAGCATACTTTGACTTTCATAGGATCTCATTTCACATATTGCAGAACATTTAATACATACATACATGATCGAGTAGCATTTATTTGAGTTTTACTAAATGTGCAACTTGCGTGGCACGCTTTTCTTTATAACAATTCTCACTAAACAAAGGATATCTTACTACGATCAGCCAATAGCCTCTCTCATTCCCTACCGCCACCAAAGGTAGTATGAATACAAGAGTGTGAAATAAAATGTCCCACTCAACCCCCACCGCCTCCATACTTCTCTTTCCTCTCCAACGATTCCAACATGGACAGCGGACAAACATACAACCCAACCTTCTACAAACTGAGCTTGACATAAGACCACCCAGCTAAACTACTTCTTTAACTTTAATCAACCTTTTACTTTCTTTGCCAAAGTACTCATTTCCCCTTCTATCTAAATGTGCGTTACTTTGCTACAGAAAAAAAAACGCAAATAGGACATAAAGGAACTATGTGTGTGTGTGATACTGTAGAAGTACGAGTTTGTTCGTTTCGAAATAACGCAACCAAAAAAGGAGAAGAAAAAAAAGAAGTAACTAGGGAGCGCGTTTCAAGAGAGAGAGAGAGAGAGAGAGAGCGAGGAAATCTATCATACGCTTTGGTGTGGGAAAGGGTTTAAAAAAAGAAGGGGGATATGTATGTAGATAAGACAGGGTTGAAAGGTTTGGGGGTGGGGAATACAAAAGTGGGGAAGAAGAAGAAGAAGAAGAGAGAAGAAGGAAGAAATGACAGTCTCGTAGACGTAACTGCAAGTGTGAGAAAGAAAGAAGAAACCCCTTCCTTCCAGGAAAGAAGAACCACAAAAAAAAAGGAGGGCCAAAGCCCATAACACAACCCTTAGCTGTTCAATACCGTTCCTTGAAAAAAGAAAAAATACCCACACCTCTTAATAGCCAGAAAGTTAAAAAAAAGAAAAGAAAAGAAACAAACTCAGAAGACAAAAAATCTCCTCCCCACCAGCTCATGTCCCAGTATCCGATCCCACCTCAATTTTCAGGAACCAAAAGGGAAGAAGAAGGAAAAAAAAAACACGGAAGCAAAAAAAAAAAGTTCAAGACCAATTAAACCCCAAAAGCACACATGGCCACACACACACACACACAAACTCTCTCTCTCTCTTTCTCACACATACCCCCGCTTCACTCCTCCCTCACAGCCCCGCGAAACCGTTCAGGAGCCGGACTCGACTTCTTAACGGGGGGATCCAAAATCGTCGGACTACTCAGGGGCTCGAGACTCTTTACCGGGGGGAAAACGGGTGTCTCAGACAAATGATGGGTGTGAGTTGGCAATCTGACACCGTCGTGTTTCGAGGGAGCTGGAATCGGGTCGGGGAGCATTTGGGCGGGCATTTGTGATGAAGGCGATGGCGCGATGCGCATGGGTGCTGGAGCCGGCGAGGACATTGTTGCGGGGAGGGGCGCCGGGGACGAGTGTTTTACGGGGGAGAAGGATGGGCGGTGGGCCGACGAAGGGGGGAAAGAGGAGTGTGGGCTGTTGAATTGGAAGTTTTGGGGGAGGCCGTTGGAGGGGCGCGGGGATGCGGCGGGGGAGTGTTTGACGGGGGAGCCGCCGGCGGCGGAGGTGGGGCGGCTGAAGCTGCGGGCGTAGGAGGGGAGAGGTTGGGAGGATGGGGCGAAGGGGTTTGAGCTGAAAGGGTTGGCGCTGAATGAAGTGTTGCCGTTTTGGGGTGGGTGGGATGTGTGGGTGCCCTTTGTAGGACTGCTCTTTGTGGGACTGCTGGGTATCCGGTGGAGGTTGTAGGGCGGAGGTGATGATGTAGGCGACGATGGACGAGGCCGTATGGGCGAGGACATGCTTCCGTTTGCACCCTTTGTTGGCGATCCGTATGCGGCCTCAGATCTTTGGATACCAGGGGGTCCAAGAGCCTGACCTCGTGGTGATAGACTTGGGCCATCTACCCAAGGCTGTACAGGGTGCATGGAGGGCGGGAAGGCTTGTGGAGCAGAGGGTTGCGGCGCTGGTATCCGGATCGAGTCGAGCCCAGATGACTTGACACCATTTGTTCGTGACTGATCGTTAGATGCGGGCGATTGTGATGTTAGGCGTAGTTTCAGAGACGGAGGTTTGGGCTGCTCTGCCTCTGCCTCCTTGCGTTTACACGAAGTACAGACGAATACGAACTTGGGATCCTCTGTCTGCTTCTCAGTGATTCCATGGCATTTCATGTGTTGCCAGACATTGCACTTTTCACAGGATATCTGGGGCGTGTCGTCGTTCTGGTCAAGGTTAGCACTTGCTGAGAAGAATTGGATCTGCAATCTTACCAAGTTGGAGCCGTATTTCCCACATTTCTCACAGTCAAAGAACCAGTCCTCCTCTTCATTGAGCTTCTTGAGATCACTTTCATGTTTCTTCATCATGGCCTTGAGATGCCTCTCTGATAACCTCGCACTATTAGAAGCCAGCTTCTGTTCATTTTCCTGAAGTTTGCGCAGCTCTTCCTCTTTCAGAATTTTGGCAGTCTCTCGCTCCTTAAGTCGCTGCTCGCGGGTCATCCTGCGCGAGTCCTGTGCTTCCTCGAGCTTTCTCTGCTTCTCTTGCTCTGCCTTGGCCATGGCAAGTTCCTCTTGTCTCTTTCTCTCTGCCGCTTCAGCCTCCTCCATCTCCTTTTGTTTCTCGAGACGCGACGAGATTCGGGAAGAGCGCTTCGCCGTGGCTAGCTTTTGCATGTTCTCCAGTTCCTTCATCTTGCGAGCCTGCTTCCTGGCTTGTTCCTCGGCCAGCTTCTCCATGATGGGGATGACGTCTTCTTGGATGCGTTTGCATAATATCTTCTCATTTGGATCACGACTTTTTCGGATACTGTTAATGTACTCCTGATAATCTTCCAAAGTGACGCAGACGCATTCCCATTTCCTGCCTCCAAAGCCGTCATCAACCTCTTCAGACTGTTCGCTTGTTGCTTGCTCTTCTTCGGCAGTCTCTTCCGGCTCGGGGGTCTCTATTTTTTGTCGCTTGCTGGATCGGGAGCCCTTTGACTTTTTTGGCTTCGGTTTTGACTTTGTCTTTGTTGGTTCGGGGGGTGGGGGCGGATCTGTCATTCGGTACATGCGATTGTCATCAAGAATAAAGATGGTCCTTTCCTGTGAGTCCCAACCAGTGGGCTCCATGCGCTGAAGACCAGGGTTAGCGACATTGCAAACGCTCGGCCGTGTAATGCTTACCCAGAGCGCCTGCTCTCCATCCGTTGCAGCCATCCTCTCCCTTATTGAGTTTGGATTGTTGAGCGTCCATACAGACAATTGTTGTAGCACGCGTATCTTTGTGAAGACGTCGAAATCGTTGAATTTGAGGGGCTCTTCATCCTCGCCAAAGGGGTTTCGGGTGGGCGCTTTGGCGACGTACTGTCGGCGGGCGTATTCATCGAATATTTCGAGTCTGGCATATTGTTAGAGGCAGTGGGAGATGCGCAATGGCAGAGACGTACGTAAGGCCCTTGTGCGACGACACATGCTTCAGCAGCGCCAGGCCAATCTGAGCAAGTTTGTCCGAGGGTTGTGGCTTGAGGCATTCAGACTCGAGGTCCTGTGGATGTGTCAGCGGGCGCTGTATTAAGCATTGGGCGGGTGCAGTGCCAGGGACAGCGGGCGCAAGTTGCATTTACCTCAATGTCAAAGTCCCTGTCGATCTTGACGGCATCGCCAAACAGGCTGATGTACTGGGCAAGATTGGCAAACTGCCACATGTTGCGCAGTTTTTGTAGGGTGCTCGGTTCTGTTGTAGGCGGCTCGACGTCCATTTCGTCGGCGGCGCGTTTTCGAGAAGGCATGTCTGCGATGCCTCGCGTGCGGCGACGCGTGCGATTGGGGGTACGGAGGCGGCGAGGGGACGAGAGGGTTTACGAGGTATGCGTCTGTTCAGATGGCGATGGGAGGGATGGGGCAGTGCTGGGCGTCGGGGTCGCGTAGGCAGGGCGGAGGAGTGAATGCGGCTCTATTCTGGTCTATGTCGAGAGTATGAAGTCGCGCGACGGGGAATCGGAAAAAAGGCGCTTTGCCCCTTTCGGCTTTCCCGCGGATCTCAGCGCCTTTAGGGGAGCCTCACCAAGCAGCACCATGCGTTTCCGATTGAGGCGGCTTACTCCTGTGTGTGTAGTGTACGTTTAGTAGTAGGGGTAGTACGGACGTATGCAAGACACGTGACAACACTCGAGCATGTCCAGATGTGGTTCATTTCATTTATCCAGCGTATTGTTTGGTGTGCAGTGCACACAGCAATCGCTTGTGGTTGGTGCAGTTGCTCGAGGGCGATGAAACAGGGTAAGCAAGGCACCACTCAAACCAGCAGCCATGCGCCTGTCAAAGCGGTGCCCAGGCCGTTGCGAGATGGCGATTACGCGTTGGGACGAGGGTGTGGAGCTGTGTGTGGGCATGCGCCGCGCAAGCGTGGGCCACAGGTAGTGTGGCTGGAGAGTGGGACAGGCAGAGTAACAGTAAGGGGTCTGCTGCGTAGTCAGCCTTAAGCTGTTTCGGAGCGGCCAAGACGTGTTGGCTCTTGGTATGGGAGTCTGGTTAGTGTCTATGCATGCGTGTGTGCATGCGTTGATATGGGGCCATGGACAAATCCATCCGGAAGACGGCTTTTCCATGGTTCGTACATGCGTAGCACAAGTAGACATGTTTGGCACACGGCCACACTACGCCGCCCTGCAGTGCTCGGGAATTCACCAGCCACAGGGACCTGGCACGACGTTGGCCTAAAAATACACGCGCCCTCCCATCGGGCCCGTCCCATCTCTGCTAACAGCTAGGACAACTCGGATGCCCGTTGGTGCGGAGTCGAGCCGGACGCAGCCTAACCGTCTTCGCCGTCGGCGCCTCGGAATCCCTGCTTGCTGTGGCTCAGCGCTCAGGGCTGCGGGCGCCGTCCCGCTCTCGGTCAACAACGTCTTGTAAACTTTCCCACAACTCTCCCTCACCATCCGCCCTGTGCCCTCCTGCGCCGAGCACACGTATCCTGCCCACGCCTACCCGCGCCCTACTCCCCGCCCTGCATTCGCCTGCCTGTCGCCTGCACCCTACATGATTGCGCCATAGCACTCTCACATACACACACGCAGCCACACACTGCGCCAGTCGGGGCTGATGCTGAGGTGAAGGTCGCATCTCAGCCAGCACGCTCCAATGTCCTACCCAGATCCCAACCACGACCCAAGACACACCAGTGAACCAATCCCTCTGCAAGATCTCAATCGCCCGCCAGATCAAGCCGACAACCATGCGCCGCACCACCAGCACAGCCGCTCCCTTAGCGACCGCGGCCGCAACCTGCTCAGAAACTCGGGCGCCATGGCATCGGCTCACTTCCGAGACCCTCAGTACGCCCCCATTGCCGACGTCTCGCCTAGTCCTACGCGGCATGCACATCGCCCCCAGATAAACACCAGCCTGGCCTCCGCCCACCCAATACGCAGAGTCGACGATGACGATGGCAGCTCGCCCTTGGACACGGGCGCGTTCCAGGCTGCCATCGGCTTCGGCATGAGCATGCAGTTCCAGGGCGAAACCTCGCCTCCCATGCCCGCACCCGCTTCGCCAATGTCGTATGTGCCCTTGGACAGCGAGCCGGATCTCCATCGATCCACCTCGGAAGACCAGCACAGCTACTTCTCGCCCACCTACGACGATACGGCCCGCCTCACAGATCCACGCAACCTCCAGCCCATGAGCGGGTCCGCTGCTCCCACCACCCCAACCCGCCAAGACCGACCGAGTTTTCAGAGTGTGCACTTTCTCAGTCCTGGAGATGCCGCGTCAGGTGCGCGCCATGGCGGCGACGACATTGGCCAGGTCGAAGCTGCCACAGGCAACCTGAGAGACTCAAGAGGAAGGAGTCGGTCTCTGTCGCCTGGTCAGTTTGGCTCACCTCTGCATCGGGCTGGTACCATCATGCGGAATATGTCCCAGCGTGTCATCAACGTCACCAACGACTCTGACGTTACGGAGCGCACTATACGCAGAAAGTCGTCGGTGCACAATTCCCGTCTCCTCGAACCTCCCTCACTTCCAGCACTATCGGAATACGCCACTGATGGTCCCACCTCGCCGGTGCCCTCTACACCGGTAGAGAAGCCCCCCTCGCCTATTGCTTACCAGCGGAAACCAAGCTGGCAGCGCCCTTCGAATCCCTTGCGCGGAAAGAGTCTAGGCATCTTCTCTGCCGACAACAAGCTGAGAATGAAGTTGTGTGACCTCTTGGTACACCCGGTGATCGAGCCGCTGCTTCTCATACTCATCATCGTCCAAACAGTACTCTTGGCTGTTGATGCCAGCAAAAAGGCTCATTACAACCCCGAGGCAAGGGACAAGTTTGCTACGTTTGGAAACATTGATTTTGCTCTACTGGGTCTTTTTGTGGTATACACTCTCGAAGTCATTGTCCGTATCATCGTGTCTGGCTTCATCATCAACCCTGTCGAGTACAGCACCATCAATCGACAGGTTGGACTTAGGGAGGCTGTCTTGACTAAAGCAGACCAGATATTTAGCGGTTTCCAGCGACAGCCTTCGCAAAGAAAGAGTGGCATCAGCCCCAGGGCTGCTCAGGATCCCCAGCAACCTTCGGTACTGCGCTCCTTCACCACTGCACAAATGTATCCAGACGAGGGCCCAACCGATCCACGCCAGCAGCAGCGTATTCGTTTGGCCCACCGCGCCTATCTCCGACACTCCTTTAATCGCGCCGACTTTGTCGCCGTCACTTCGTATTGGATTTCCTTCATTCTGGGACTTTGGAACATCAACAACAGCAGAGTCATTCTTGTATTTGAGATGTTGAGT
The DNA here is from genome assembly GCF_028858645.1 of Bipolaris maydis. Lineage (NCBI taxonomy): Eukaryota > Fungi > Ascomycota > Dothideomycetes > Pleosporales > Pleosporaceae > Bipolaris > Bipolaris maydis. The sequence continues at coordinate 1,219,324 of NW_027093863.1, read as the reverse complement.
TGTTTACGTATCGTCCGCCTTTTGAATCTTACCAGCGGTACCTCGGTCATTCTCCGGAGTTTGAAGAAGGCTGCTCCCCTGCTGGTCAATGTAGCCTTCTTGATTTGCTTCTTCTGGCTTCTCTTCTCAATAGTCGGTGTTCAAAGCTTCAAGTCAAGTATGAGGAGAACCTGCGTGTGGCAAGACCCACAGGGTGTGCAAAACTTTACTAATTCGGAACAATTCTGCGGCGGACACTTGCTTGACGAACCTGGTTTCCATCCGGCAGGATACATACCCGCTCCAGGCAGACCTAGTGGGCCAGAAGGCGGTAAAGGCTTCCTGTGTCCAAAGGGCTCACTCTGCGTCGAAAGCACTAATCCATCCGCCGGCACGCAAAGTTTTGACAACATCCTCCAGTCGATCGAACTTGTCTTCGTCATCATGTCGTCCAACACCTGGTCTGGCACAATGTATACTGTAGCAGACACCGACTACCTCATCAGCGCCATTTTCTTTATTGTTGGAATCATCGTCCTGAGTTTGTGGCTGATTTCACTGCTGATTGCTGTCATTACTTCTTCTTTCCAAATCATCCGTGAAGAAAGCAAAACTAGCGCCTTTACTGGAGAAGAGATCAAAGAAGAGCCGACCGATGACAGCAATGAGAAACAACGTGTTAGCTCTCTCAAACGTTTTTACGACAAAACTCGATTCTTTTGGGTGGCTGTCATAGCATTTGGACTGGTTGCCCAGATGATGAGAAGTGCCTATATGAGCAACTTTCGCAGATCGTTCATCGACACGGTAGAACTGATTGTTACCCTTGTCCTGGTTCTCGAGATTCTTATCCGGCTCATTGTCGATTGGAGGAATTTCTTCCGGAGCAAGCGAAACATCGTAGATCTTACGATTGCCATCATCACGGCAATCATTCAACTACCCGCTATCAAATCCGCACACAACGGGAAGACTTATGCCTGGCTAACAGTCTTCCAAATCATTCGTGTCTACCGCGTCGTCTTGGCTATACCCGTGACGCGGGATCTCATTGTGAGTCTTTTATCACTGACATTGGGGTAGAGCCCGGTTAACGATATTTGCAGATGATTGTGTTTAAAAATGCTAGCGGTCTGCTGAATCTAATTCTCTTCGTGTTTCTTCTAACCTTCCTGGCGTCCATCTTTGCTTCGCAGCTGTTCAGGGGCGAAATTCCAGAAGAAGATGATAACGGAGAACCGATCCGAGTGGCCTTCTTTGACATCTATAACTCCTTTCTGGGAATGTATCAGATCTTTTCCAGTGAAAACTGGACCACGATCTTGTTCAATGTCACGACTTACCAAGAACCCTTTGGTATAGCATGGATAGGGGCATCATTTTGTATCCTGTGGTTGATTTTTGCCAACTGTAAGTCTAAAGTCCTTGATATGTAAAAAGACCAAAGCCTAACATTCTCAAGTCATTGTTCTGAACATGTTTATTGCTATCATCCAGGAAAATTTTGATGTCTCTGAAGATGAAAAGCGTTTGCAGCAAGTAAAGGCATTCCTCCAGCAGAAAGAGGACGGTCTGACTTCTTCCACTGGGTATGTTTAAACTATCTGTCACAGCTAGATTGCCTGCTGACCACTTGTAGTAACCTGTCCCTTTCATCCATTTTCAAGCTTGGCCAGGCGCGTCGTCGGGATCCTCTGGATTACGGTCATGCTGCTACTGAAATGCTTCTAAAAGATGCGGTCGTTCGCGACTTCCTTGATGAAGGTAACGGCCACACCAGCCCACCAGAGGCAGAGCCTCCTCGACCAGGCCTTCGTCCTGCGAAGACTGTAGTGGGATCTGGCACCATGTCCACCATCTGGCAACGTTTTCTGCGGCGCGTTGTCAATCGCGAGCCGAATCCTTTCTATGCTCCCTTGGACTTTGGTCGTGCATACGAGGACCTCGATCCAAGTAGCATGGCGAAAGAAGTAGTTTCAGCCACGGAGAAACGCAAGAAGGCTCAGCGCGAATATCTGCGGAACCACCCCAATTACAACGTATCTCTTTTTATTTTTCGTGTCAACAATCCGATCCGGAGGTTCTGCCAACGCGTTGTTGGCCCCGGCCGAGGCGGCGACCGCATCGAAGGAGTTGCTCCATCTGTCCCCATCTGGTATGCATTTTCGGCGTTCATCTATGCAGCAATCATTGCCATGGTACTCTTGGCCTGCATCACAACGCCGCTGTATCAGCGGGAATATTTTATGCGTCATGAGTTCAGTGTCAAGAACTGGTTTGTGTGGGTAGACATGGGTTTCGCCATTCTCTTCAGCGCCGAGGCTCTGATCAAAGTCATTGCTGACGGTTTCTTCTGGACACCAAACGCCTACTTCCGCGGCTCCTGGGGATTTATCGATGGTGTTGTGCTCATTACTCTATGGATCAATGTTGGCACATCGTTTTTGAACGAGGGTCAAGTCACTCGAACTGTCGGCGCCTTCAAAGCTCTTAGGGCTCTTCGTTTGCTCAACATCAGTGACAGCGCACGAAATCACTTCCACTCACTTATTATTCGTAGCTGGTGGAAGCTCCTTTCGGTGAGTAGGACCGCACATACGCATCTACATTACTAATGACTGATCCAGGCTGCCTTTGTTTCCATGAGTTTGTTGATTCCATTTGCCATCTATGGTCTGAATCTTTTCGTCGGCCAGATGCAGTCCTGCAATGACGGCAATTTTCCAGCGGGGGCCAACCTCAAGGACTGTGTTGGAGAATACGGCAGCTCGCCGTATGAATGGACTGTTTTGGCCCCTCGCCAAACCTCGAATCCCTATTACGACTTCGACAATTTTGGAGATTCCCTCTTCATCCTGTTTCAAATTGTGTCCCAAGAAGGCTGGACAGACTGCATGTGGACTGCAATGAGTATTACTGGGTTTTTTACGCAACCGGAACCCAGAGCGGCCTCGGTCAACTCGATCTACTTCATTATCTTCAACTTGCTTGGCGCCGTCTTCGTCTTGACCCTGTTCGTGTCTGTCTTCATGCGCAACTACACGGAACAAACCGGTGTTGCCTTCTTGACGACAGATCAGCGATCTTGGCTCGAATTACGGAAGCTTCTCCGTCAAGTTTCTCCCTCGAAGCGTCCATCGTCGACCAAGCAACGAGAAAGCTGGGAAGAATGGTGTTACCGTCGAGCTATCACTAAGACTGGATACTGGCAGAGGTTCGTCACCGGCGTGTTGATATTGCATCTCATTTTGCTCTGCCTGGAATGGTATCCAGACTATGGCCCTTGGGAAACTGCCCGAGACTACATCTTTCTTGTCCTTACAATCGCCTTCATCGCAAATGTAGTCATTCGGATCATTGGTCTTTCCTGGCACCGCTTCCGGAAGAGCGCCTGGGACATGTTCTCCATCTTCTCTGTCACGGGAACCTTTGTGACATCGATTCTTGTACTGGCAAGAAAGGACATTCGTGTCTTCGTCCAGCTCCACAAGCTTTGTCTTGTATCGATTGCTCTTTTACTCATTCCACGGAACAATTCGCTAGACCAGCTTTTCAAGACGGCGGCGGCGAGTCTTGCATCCATTGGCAACCTGCTTGCCACGTGGTTTGTATTGTTCCTGGTGTACGCCATTGCTCTCACGCAAACGTTCGGTCTCACTCGATTCGGGGAAAACGAAACTGGAAACATCAACTTCCGCACTGTACCCAAGGCTCTTATTTTCCTGTTTGTCACGAGTGGAGGCGAGGGCTGGAACCAATACATGGAAGACTTTGCAAGCATTGACAAACCTTACTGCACGGTAGGCAACCGATACTTCAATAGCGACTGTGGCAGTCCCGAGTGGGCACGAGCATTGTTCATTAGCTGGAACATTTTGAGCATGTACATCTTCGTCAATCTGTTCGTTTCGTTGATTTACGAGAGTTTCTCGTACGTCTACCAGCGGAGTAGTGGGCTGTCCGTCATTAGCCGGGAAGAGATTCGTCGGTTCAAGCAGGCTTGGGCAGAGTTTGATCCTAACGGGACAGGCTACATTTCAAAAGACGTGTTTCCAAGGCTGCTTGGAGAACTCTCTGGCATTTTTGAGATGCGTATCTATGATGGCGATTTCACCATTGGTGCGCTCATTGAGGAGTGCAGTGTGACGAATCGACGGGAGTCGAATCTACCAGTCGCAGGCCGCGAACCGACCAAAGAAATCGATATTGACAAGCTGAACCGACGGTTGGCACAGCTGCCCGTAGCAGAAATTCAGCGCAGACGAAAACGCATGAACACGTTCTACGAGGAGGTGCATGTATCAAGCGACCCGGATCGAGGCATCCAGTTCTCTTCATTACTCATGATCTTGGCACATTACAAGGTCATCAATGACAACAAGAGCTTGAGGTATGTGTTGAAAGCACTGTGCAAGAAAATGGCTAACAACTGCTAGACTGGAAGAATTCTTGAGACGTAGGGCTCGCCTGCAGCGAGTGGATGAAGCAGTCCGCCGCAATGTGGTTGTCGGCTTCTTCGACACGCTGTACTGGGCGCGACGATTCCGCCGCGCCATGGAACTGAAGAAGCAGGGACGCATGGCAACGGTTCCGCAGTTTACGGTTCCGGAGATTTTCATTGATGACGAAGACATTACCAATGCCAAGCGGGGTCCTCCAGTAGAGAGTCCTCTCTTCTCACCTCAAGACCTATATGCTCCGTCGCCAAGGAACTCTGCTGGGCCTTCGCTCCCACATTTGCAAACGGACCAAAATCGAAGTGGAAACAGTTCAGTTCAGCAGTCACCGACTGGGTCACCTACACGAAGAAGCGCACAGCCAGCATCACCTATGTCACCATCTGCAGCGGATCCCGAGTGGCAGTTTGCGTCTGCGCTTAGCCGGCCACCTAGTCCGCTCGAGGCAGAGTCTGGACAGGGTGATAGTCGCAGCCGAGCAAATAGCTCAGTTAGCGCAGCCGAGGTTTTGGAGGTGCTAGACAACTCAGTATGGGGAGAAAGTATCAGGAGAAGTTTTACGACCAAGAGGCGCAGCTAGGCTAGGCCAATAGCGGCTGAATAAGGTGTTTTGCAAAGGGGGGGGGGGGAATACGAGCCGGTCTAGCAAGCTGAAGGGCAGTTTGTTGACCGTGACGATCAAAAGGAAACTCGGCGTTGGTACTGGAAATGGGGATTTGACAGGCGGGATGGGGCAAGTCTTGTGGGCTCGTTGTTGCAGACACTCGGGACAGGAATGGTGCAACACGTGTTGCATCAAGCTCGAGAGAAGGAACCAAAACACGCACGCGAGCAGTCTCAAGCCGACACAGGCACACAGGCATGGAAATAGTAGCAAACCTGATCTGCACGGGGAGGTGCTAAGAAGGGACGGCATGGGAACGGGCTGTAATCGAGGCCATCTTGGCGACAGTGTACCTAATGGTTGGGGTAGGGTGGATGGTGTGGTGGTGCGTTGTGGCGTGTTGTGGCGCGGACTTTTTGACATTGCATAGCGTTGGCGTTGAAGTGAGTCATGACTACTTACACTGTAGAGCTGGTAGACTACCTATCTGAATGGACTGTTATCTTTTCCCCTACATATGCATGTATGCTTTGACTGTGATGGGCATGGTGGGTGGCAAACTCTATGTAGTATACTTACTTGTACGCAGAAGCGAGGGGGGTGGGTGGGTATGCTGGGCTGATGGGCTTGTATCTTAAGGTTTGAGCCCGTTATGTCACGGACTCGCTTGCGGCTGACTGTGCGGTCAGACGCGAGGGAGCAGCACAGCGGCATTAATACGAGCATGTAGTCGGTTGGGGGTCCATGATTGCGATGGCAATAATGGTGATGATGATGATGGTGATGACGACTGGGTGTCTTGGTGTTGGACTAACAAGCAGCAGTCATGGCGACTCGTCCAATACTCTCTTTCCCTTCTTGGGTCTGTACGCTTTATTGCAAAGGGGCCAGCGGTGGTCCACAGCTTATCTCGCAGCGTGACCTTGGCACATTGGTGGATGAGGACGAGAGCAGCGGATACGAATACCATTGGGAACGCTAGTCTAGGCGAGCTGGTTGGCATCCCGTACCTGAAACTCGCGCCATGCGCATGACCCAGAGACGCATTTGCGCGCATGTGCAGTGCCTCGTTTTCCATCAGACAATGGACCACGGACAAGCCGTCGATGCGTCGCCTGCATTACAATGGCATCTCGATTCGTCTTGTGGCCGGGGGCATCTGAAACACTAGGTCGGCCGTCAGACAGCTCGGCATCCCTCCGTTGCCCCCCAAGGATCATACTGCTTGCGGCCACCGGCTGTCTGTCGCAGATTGTTGTTGCGTCACACAGCCACGGAGACGGCGCGGGCTTCATGTGCTGTGTGTGCGGCCAGCGAGCGAGGGCTGGTTGGTTGCAACACGAGAAACAAGACGATGGGGTGCATTGTGTCTGAAGCCAGCTAGATTGGTATAGATGCTCCGGTGAGAACACTCGTCTGTCTCTTGTACCCAATCGGTCGCTTGCACCCTTCCGTACTGGTACTACTCTTTTCTGCTGTGAGGACGGTACGGGACGCCATCGGCGGAGAAGCCTCTGCACGGTAAAAAAAAATGGCCCATATGTAAGCCAATTGTGCATGAGGGGGACGCATGTTCCAGTCGTATGCAAAGGGTAAAGAGAAGGAAGAAAAAAAAAGGGACTCGTCGCGACATCAAGGCCCCATAGTACGTAACCAGAACAAAAGCGACGCTCAATGCGCTATATCCCTTCGGCCGAAAGCAAGTAAGACGTTGAGGATACGTCCATCGCTCACAATCCGGTGGTTGAGCATAGAGAGAGGGAGATATGGATCATCCTTACTACTCGGTCCAATGCCATGCAATCTCCCCTGTCAATTGCAGGGCCTCTGGCTGGAAATGAGCAGAGCAATTTGTCCGCGGCGCCCTGCAAGGGCCCAGCAGGCCCAGCAAAGCCCATTCACTGTACTTACGTAGACGACTCTGGTAGTAGGAAACCAACGCCCATCGACTTCTCGCTCGCTAGTTCGCTTGGGCCGGCGATCAAACAATGGGCCAGAACCCCCGCCCCTGTCCACTTGAAGCGTCGTTCCATGGTTTGAGAAGTTCCCTGGCACACGCAACACGCAAGCGCACTGGCGTCCTCTCAATCCACAAGATGCGACACGACAGCTTTGGGAGACGAGGGGGAAGGGGGTTAGGAAGAAAAAAAGGGGACCCGCACCTGTTTCTCTGCTGCGTCTCAAAAGGCTGCTGTCATCTCGTTCTTTTCCCAAAAAACCGCTGAATCATCTCCCTCCCCCTCTCTCTTCTACGATTCATTCGTTGCTTTTTGCTTTTTCCTTTGGCTTCCACTGTGTCGTGGCTGGTATTACTACACACAACAACCCGTCCGTCTTACTTTAAACGGCAAAACGCACGTCACAACGCAACGACTCAACGCTTGTTTTCACTTACGCCACATTAACGCGCAAACGACTCAAATCTCAACAAGGTTTTCCCGCTTCCTTCTCTTGTGTACTTGGTCTCGGTCCATTATTTTTTGGTGCGAAGAGCCAAATCTACACGAAACTCGCACGCCTTACCCTTTTATCCAACTGTGTTCCACCCACACGAGCTCAGACCCGTCTGTCATCCCTACCCGCCGGGACATATCTTTTGCTTGCCAACGTCATTTACCGTTGCTTGACTCGCTAAAAGAAGCTTGAGAGAGAGAGAGCTGACGGACCCGAATCCTTGGTTACCTTCGCCACCAACCTTGTCCAAGACTATCCTTATACCTTGCTTTGCCCTCTTCCGCATTGCTTGATTACTTCTTCTCTTCTCTCTTCTTTTTCCTCGTCCATCTATCCCCCCTCTGGAAAGGAAATCAAGTCGGACTCTCTTCATCAAACCCACTTTCTACTACATTCTCTGAGAGAACTCCCACCCAAACAACCTTCAATCCTTCCAACAAACAAACAAGCCAAAATGCCTTCCTCCCCATCCCGCACCAACCGCTTCCAGTCCTTCACCCCCCTCCGCAGCACCTCGGGCTCCCTCCGCCGCCTCAAGACAGCCTTCAGTCCCACCCGCGGCGCCTCCATGCGCTCCGCCTCCCCTTCCTCCATCCTCTCCTCCTCCTCCATGACCTCCCCGCTCACCCGCAACTCGTCGCCCCACAGCCAGCGCTCCTCGTCCGGCTCGTCGCTGCGCGAGTTGCTCGCCGTGCGCCGCAAGCCCAGCGTCCTCGAGTTCGAGCTCGAGGAGGAGAAGCATCTGTTTGAGCAGGGGCTCGATGTCCTAGAGCCCAGGCCGAGTGCCGGCAGGGGGTCCAGCGAAGTCCTTGTTGTAGGCATTTTTGAGGTCTTGGATGGAAAGCGATAAACAAAATGCGCCTCGCTCTTCTTCATCTGGCGTTCTTTTTTTTTTGGCTTTTTTTTTATGATGGATGAAAGGTGGTTGGAGACGGAGATTTGGCGTTTTTTTTTCCTTTTCCTTTTCCTTTTCCTTTTTTTTCCCCTTTCGAAACTTCTTCTTCGATGGGGAAAAAGTACGCTGGGTCTTGCTTTTGCCAATGGGCGGGTGTAAAATCCCCTCCCCCCCCCTTTTTTTTCCTCTTATCCTTCTTGCCTAGTAATGCAGGGCGAGGATGGGTTGTTTCTTTTTTTTTTTTTTACACTTCTTTGCTTGCTATGCAGGCCCCCTCCATACAGCTTCTTTTCACTACGGTCCGCGGAGGGAGAGGGTAGCACGGACAACCGTTTTACCCTCCACTTCCTCGGTACTCCCATCAAGCTGGTTTTCTTGGTTTTTTTTTACACCCTTTTTTTGCGACTCTGGAATGAGGGGGGACTCGGGGAATGTGTTTCCCCCTCTTCATTGCACTTTGTCCTCCCAACGACGGACATCCATGGGAACTTGTTTTTTTGTTCCATAGACGGGTGAGATGAAGATATCATCGTTCACCTTGGTGTGCTTTTTTATGAAATACGAATAGAGAATTCAAACTTTTTTTTGAAACAAATGAGCTCGAACTGTTTGGGTGCGCTGTGATGATTTGGTGTTATGTTTGAAATGAACATATCCTCCTAAAATCGACAAAACGGTCTGTTCTGAAATACAACACCTTCTATCATGGTGTCCAGAAGCTAGCTAAAGGATGCTCAGTCTGTTCTGGCTCGCCACAGGTCACGTGCCAGAATATTTCCCCGTGTATCTGGATTCTTGATAGCAGCTTGAAGACTTGATGTAATTTGAGTCTAAGAACCATTCCCGTACCTTCATGCAACTTTTCTTACGATATATTTTCTAGAGACTAACATGTATGTCAGTGCAACGACAAGTTCACAGGGGAATATCAAAAACATCGTTGTGTGTTGCAGTGTATGCTCATATTATGAGAATGAGGTGTTGCATGCAAGCAATCGTGGTATATGTAGAAACCCACCCATTTCAACAAGTGACCCAGAGAATAACGACCTATCACTTATTTGAAACTAGCAGAAGTTCTAAGAAACCTCTTCCAAGCCCACTAATTGAGCCAAAGTGCTGCAACACACCAAAGCCAGCAGGGTGTTTTTAGTAGTGAGGGAGACATCTGGAGGGCGTGGACCTATGTCTCTCTTTCCACCACAGGCTCATCAAGAAACAAACAAACAGCCACTGTTTAAAAAAAAACACACATCTTCATTTCCATCTTCTCGCCTGTTCCGCAACACTCAAAGAGCGAGAGAAAAAAAAGCTTCTAGAAACTAAGCAATAAAGCTTATTCCCTCTTCTCTCCCCAACCCTTTTCTCTCACGCAGAAATATCAAAGGCGCAAAAACAAACAGGTCGTCCATGTCACGCCACCGTAATATACATACTTTGCCCTAGACGGTCCGATGCACTTGCTGACCTTTTTTTGCATTGCAAGCGGCGGCTAAATCTACCATCTACGTGTTTTAGCTGCGAATAGACTGTTTTTTTGCTTACGTGGTGAGATGTGGCGCGGAGATGAGCGTGGTGAGGTCAACGTGTGCAGAGGAGGGGTGAGTTGGTTGAGTAGAGAGGGTGTGAGGCTGATAGGTGATGGGGGCGTGAAGGATAAGATTTGGTGTTGCGTTGCGAGTGGACTGGATGGGCTATGTAGTATTATAGAGGTGACCGAGAGTTAGGAGAAGTGTAGTGTTGTAGTGTAATAGCGAATTTGAGTGGGGAGATGTAATATCATAGTACATATTATATGTGTCTTTGGGAAATGTCCGGATACCTGTCCAGATATCTTTTCCCTATGTAACAAGATCAGCGCTGCATAAAAAATAGACAAACTTTGCTTTCCATATTCACTCATGGCGAGCATATTACAAGAAGAAGCACAATAAAATGTGGTATCAAATCATTTATTTCAACACTCTCATGATAGCTAGCAGTTTTGTCCTAATACCCACATCATGCAGCATCGATAAAACGCCCTCCCAATGCAACCCATCCCCACTTGAATTGATATACAAAATGGAGAAAAAAAGAAAAAGAATAAACACGCATTAAAGCCATCTAATGTACACCATTGACGGGAACTTGCAAGTTGTCCAGCTCCTCCTTTCGTCTCCTGTACACCTCCTGTGCTTCTCTCTCCCTCTTCGTGACAAACTGCACTTCCTCGCGTAGACGCTCTAACCTGCGTTCCACGGCAGTCTGTTCGTTATATTCCGCTGTGCGTGCTGTATTGAGATCATCTCTTGCCTTCTCTAACGCAGCAAAAGCGCCACCAATCTTCTCTCGTAGCAGAGCTGACCGCTTGGCATATCCAGCGTGGTGTGTCATGAGGCGCTTCTCAATCTTGTTCGCGCGTTCAGCAGCGTCGATGATTGCTTCTTGCGCCTTGTCAAACGCTTCGACCATGAGCTGATGCTCATCAATCTCATCTTCTTCGTAGCCTGCAATACCAGGGAGGATGGTGGAACCATGCAGCGTCGTCCACGCAGTATTGACGTCAGAGTGGAAGGCTTTCTTGTCCTTTTCTGTTGTCATGGCAAGCTCGAGAGCAAGCTCCATCTTTGCATTTCGGAGTGCCTTGTCTGATATGGACTCGATTTTTTGTACGGTGCCAGTGACGCGACCGTTGCCAAACTTCTTAACGTCGTTTGCAATGAGTTTGGCCATCTCGACTTCAACCTCGCGCTCTACAGGATCAGACAGATCAAGAGCGCGCTTCATCATGGCATCGATGTCGATCAGCGATGGCCTTGGGAGAAACTTCTGAACAACTTGGGTTTGTCGACCAAATTCCGCAGCCTCTTGTGCTTCGCGAGCTTCGCGAGCTTTCCGGTCACGTTCAGCTGCGTCCTCCTCGCTAATCTCCACTTCCATCGGCTCTGCTTGCTCTTCAGGTAATTCAAACTCCCAGCTCTCCTCCTTGGGCTTTGGCAATGCTGCAAGCTTGCTCTTCAAGTCTTGACGCTTCGCCTGCTCTCTCAATCTTATATCCCGAGGCGTTTGAGAAACTAGTTGCATGCCGTCTTCCTCCCCGTTCAAGCGCAGCGTGTCTCGTGGTGTTCGCATCGGTGTCGCTCCTGGTCCTTGTCGCATTGGTGTCGCGCCTACTCCGCCATTGGCTTGCCTAAAGGGGGTTGCCATCGGGTTCGGGGTTACAATTTGATGCCGTGAAGTGGATCCAGATAACGAAACAGGCGCCTGGTCTTCTACAAGATCTGGGTTATCTCCACCGAGCAGAGCAGACTGTGTCTCTGTCCTCATCCGAGCGTTTCGAATTTCATTTGCGACATAGTCCTCTTCCTTGGGCGCCATTGGTGTTCGGATCGGTGTGTTGCCAACCACATTCGAGTAGTCCCCGATCAGACCTTGGGTCGCTATATTGTCGCTGCTTCCTGCGCTAATTGCGCGTTGGCCGGTTGCTCCCATCTTGACAATCTCCTCAAGCTCCGCCTCTCCAACCTGTGGAGATGGTAGCACAAGCGCACGTCGTTTGCTGCTCTGCTCTGCTTCTCGTATCCTCTGCATCTGTGCGGCCTTTGCATATGACGCTGCGAGACCTCCCCCCTTCTCATCTTTCTTCTTCTTTCGGTCACCCCCACCATCCTCCTGAGCTTCCATCTTCCTCTTGTTCGCAAGTTGTTGTTTTCGCGGGTCAAAGGCTTCTCGTTGTCGTTCGTTACGATCGATTTCTTCAGTGGTGTCAAAGAAGCCTGCAGGGACTTCTTTTTCGAGCGGAACGTCGGCATTGTAATCAATGTGGTTGCCTTTCTTCGGGGTAATCTTGATGTTGATACCAGCCGCCTTCAGCTCCCGTCTCTTCTGAAGCAAGGCAAGCCTTCTTGATTCCTCCAGTTGCCTTTCACGAGCTTTTCGCTTGGCCTTCTTGCCGCTAACGTTGGACAAACGCGCGCGAGCCTCTCTGTACACAATAAGTCAGCATGATCGCATGTACATATTTTCTGGGAATACATACGAAAGCATCTCCTTGTCTTCATCCTCTAGATCCACAGCATCTGGTCTAGCAGGACGACTTTCGGCATAAGCGTCAACCTCGCCAGGACGCAGGCGTCGGACATCCTCTGCTGAGGGGGCTGCCTCTCCTCCTTCTGGACCTGCGAGTCCTAGATCGCTTGACTCGCGAGCTTCTTGTTCGTCCAAAAGCTTCTGGTATCTTTCCAAACACTGTGTCGCTGTCCGTCCGACGATGGGTGCAATCGTGCGCCATTGGGTGGGAAGGAGTTTCGCCATGGTCAGGAGCTTCTCGTCCGATTCGCGATCCCATTCAGTTTTGCGAATCGACGGATCCAGCCATTCTTGCCATCTTGACTGTTTGGTGTCAGTATTCTAGCGATAGCTAATGTCTATGATGAAAGCGCGTACCTTGCATTGCTTCGCGCTCTTCTTTGCTAGCAGAGATGCGCACCGTGACCACTGGTTCAGCCCATATTTACTGATGGCAGCCTTCAGTACTTCGTCCTCGACGTTCGACCAGGAAGATGTGACGACCATTTTGGATGGTTTCGCGGGAAGTTGGTGGAATGGCGCGTGCAGTGCAATGCGACCGCGAGGAACTCAAAGTTCAAAGGGCTGCAGAGACTAGCGTCTTGGCAAAAACAGGCATCTGCATTGGGTCAGCAACAATTCACTTGAATCCCTGAGTTCAGAATTTGTGGGTAGTATAATATCAGTAATAGAAACCGGAGATTCGGATAGCAAGGGAGTTAGCTACAAGCATTATTTTATTTGCGTGGGCTTTCGCCATGATTATCTATGTTCGCGTTGCGGACGTGGTCACAGTGACGTAGAACCATCATCGCAGTCTTTATGCCGCTGCAGTTGCTTCAATGTACAGCAACCCATCTCCTAATATGATGCACTTACGCCAAATGCATTGCCTTACTCCTATTTCTTCTATCCCGCGATACTCGTATTTATCTGCGCGGCTAGTGTTCGCCTCATTCAGGGATTACTCAGATTCAAGCTTGAATAGCACGAACACGAACTCAGTCGGTGGCGATTCTCAAAAGTCAGGTGATAAGGCTTCCGAAGCGCCAAAGGCCAAGAGGAAGACGCAAGCGGAGCTTGATGCGGAGCTTATGGAAAAACTGCAAGGGCTTGACAGCGAGGGAGGAGCAGCTGGTGTTGAATACGAAGATGGAAAACCTGCGTCTATGAAGAGAAGTGTGCGAAACAACATGTTCAGATACATATGATGCACATAAGTATGCCACTTTGGCGTCGTCTCATGGAAGTATTTTTTTGGTAAGGTTGAACGGTGCATATTCTTATGACAAGACTTACCTTCCTATTTACTAACTTCAATAAGCCTACCTACCACCTGATAACGCTATTGTACTTCTGGCTTTCTCCTCGTGGACGGATGCACCGCGAAGTACCTGGTTAGATATTGATAGCCATAAATTATATAACTACCTGATGTACAACATAATGATTCATCCTTTTTGTTGGACTGTAAAATAGCTCGAGCATTTCTACCTATACTAACATAGCTAGTTCCTGGCATTCCATTGGTTGTTCAAAGAAGTTCGTCCTGGGACGATCCACGACCTTTGCATGAGTTTCTGGACCCATGTAAAGTTTTTAGGCGTCAATTCTTGTGATTTATACAGTGAATAACTTTGCTTGTGCCCTACTGATATGGCATGGGTGCATATAGGTATATCCCACGTGAACACGCGATGATTAGGCTAACCCAACATGTACTAGAAACTATATGTACTTGAGCTTTACGCTCCACTTGGCTCAACGCTGACGATGTGCTGTTGTCACCAGGTTTTTCGTTTCCTGGCCTAACTACAAGGCACCCCGGAACTGTACAGTTGAAATGGACAGTGATAGCAGACCCAAAAAGAAGCGAAGAGGCGGGACGCGGAGCAAAACAGGTAAGTGACGTCCTTATCGATAGTAACGAATTCAAGGAAACTAATGACATGAAGGCTGGTTTGTTCACTACGCTGACAACTTGACGTTCACTCTGTTGACTCTACTTTTTCAGCATAACATGTAAGCGTCGCCACACACGATGTGATGAGAAAAAACCTATCTGTGGAAATTGTGAACGTCTGCAACTCGAATGCGAGCAGCCAGTGGACGTCTGTGTTACTCCGCAGGCCAATTCATCTGCAGACGAGGTGAATAAAGATGCGCCCTCGCTTGTTGATGTCTTCAAGCTACGGATGAACGATTTAGAACTCCCTGAGGACCCAACGCCAACTCAAAGCTATATTCCGGTAAATGGCCTATCACCAACGGGATCAGCAGGGCCAACTAGTCCAAAGCCAAAGATACGGTTGACCTCAGAAAGTGCTTTCCTCTTGCAGACGTACGTACGCACCGTTGCGACATGGATGGACATATTCGACCACGCTTCCACCTACCAGCATAAGGTGCCGCAGCTTGCTCTAGGATCTCCACTATTGTTTCATTGCATATGTGCATTCACCGCCAACCATTTGGCCCTCTCGAATTCCAGTCATGATCCGTCGTGGGGAGTTTGCGCCGTAAGACACTACGGTGAGGCTCTGCGTCTACTGATTGAAGCTTTAAGTATGCCAGAGCATGAGCATGCGCTGACGGCAAGTATGCTGCTGTTGAGTTATGAGATCCATGGAGCGTTACGGTCAGAGGATTATCGGAGGCACTATCTAGGCCTTGTAAGCCTCGTCAAGTCACGACGCGTTACTGCGCAATCGACTGGCATTGATCTTGCCAACTTTTGGATCTACGTTCGGCATGAAATCGTTGTAGCAATGGCAAGCGAACAGCCCTTGGTGTTCAACCCTGCTGAATGGGAGGTTTCTTGGGTAGAGGGTGAGACGAGAGAGGACGTGCTCGGAAACCATGTTCTTTGGATATTGGCAAGAGTAATCAACCTGGTGTTTGGGCCAGATGGTAATACAGAAGCTGGTAAAATACAACGACAAGATTTCCTACATGAGATGGAAATATGGCGAAGAGGTCTTTCTGAGACTTTCATTGGTATCCCACACGGGGAAACAGACGAGGATGGTTTCTGTAAGGTGTATTTTCCGGTCGCTGCAGCTGCGGCAGCTGCATTCTGTACGCTTGAGCTTACCTTTAACAGTAGCTTAAGCAATACTGACCTCACCAGGGTACCATATCGCGCACATACTACTTTATGCAGAGCCAGAATTACAGGACGAAGCCTACATTCCACTAATCCAGGAGCAGGCCATAAAAGTCACTGACATAGCCATATCGGAATTTCCACCATCATTGATGGTTTTTTCTACTCATGGCTTGTTCTACGGTACGTGATCAACATGGAAGACCAATCCTTGTACTTGAAATTAACGACATGGGGATGCAGCGGCGAAACATATCCAGGGTATCTCACGGAAAGCACGAATTTGGAATGTTCTCAACGAAGTCGAAACACAGACTGGCTATGATACAAGAACGACGGTGAAGCTTCTTCAGTCACTGGTCGAACAAGAAGCAGGTCGATAGAAACATGTCTCTCATTCGAAACCCCGAATACAGGTGAATGATTTACAGTAGCAATCATTAGCCAGAGGTTTCGGTCTTGCGTTAAAAAGTCACCATGAAAATGTGTACACGGACGTTCATAGATGATATGTTGGAAGTCCACCATAGATCTTCGAAAACTACAGATAAAATATGCATACATCCATCACACACACACAGAAACGGAGGTGAGGTGTAGGAAGGAGAAGAGGGGAAGGAGGGGGGAGGCAAGAAAGTGAAAAAAGGAACCTTTAAACTCTGTGCAGTATCGCGGTGTCGTGGTGCTGCCAGCGCGATAGTGGCGATGGCGAGGGACATGAGTGTTATGAGGTGCATTTTTCTCTCTCTTTTTCTATTGATAGTGGATAACGTGCTGGTAGTAGCGAGTGCGTCTGTGCTTGAGATGAGGGCAAAGAGGTTGTAGGTAGGTAGATATGTAAGTAACTCGTATCAAAACATTCCATACTTGAGTTTATGCATTCGTAAAGAAACCTTCCGGATGGCTACTCAACATGTTTTAGAAATAGAGAGAGGTGGGGTGTACTTGTATGATGATTTAGTGCTGATGGGGTGGTAGGTACGGGTTCAAAACTATACTCGTGCCGGGAGTTGCTAATTATGTGTTGCGTAATTTTCTCTTTAATGGAGTTTTGCGTGACTGAGTATGCTTATCTAGGTAGTGTCGCGACGATATAACTGTCTTGCTACATGTGATTAAAGTTACCCGGATCTGTGTGTGTGTGTGTGTGTGTGTGTGTGTGTGTGTGCAAAACTTCAATGTAGTGGCCTGTTTACAAAAAGACAGATTGACATAACGAAATAAGAGTATGACCGAGACAAAGGGATGGCACTGCCACAGATTGAGGTGCTCTTAGCAGCGATAACCAGTCAGCTATTTTGATCTATGTGTGCATCACATAATAACAGTGATACTGATGATATGCATAGTAGCAAATGAGAGATTATCTGGCAACTAACAGAGACATTTGGTGTCGATAGTTATGGAGCTTTTGCTCGGCTGATGCACGTTTTTTTTTAGTCTTATTGCATATCAACATTTAACAGAGAGGGTATGGACCATAATGTTGTTTCTGTGAATGCCACTGCATCTAATTGTTGAAATTCTCTAATCGTTCACACATAGCCGTACCAAATGTAAATCAGCCCCATCTGCAGCCATAGGGTGGCCACCTTGCTCGTGTAGCAGGTGAACGTAACCCCCATAGAACCGACCTCCTTGGGGCTTTGAGTATTGTCTATCAATGCTAAGAAAAAGGAAGATTTGGTTCAAAACTGGCGACGACGCGTCCCCCATGAGGCTCATTAGCCATCTTAAAGGCCCGTGATTACTTTCTTGTGCATCACCCTGCTCTGAAGGGCAAAAGCGTTAGAGGTATCTGACATACTTGCGAGACTCATACTGGATGATACTGCCCCTAGAAATCAGACGTTGTCGTTACAATCCAACATTATTATCTTTGGTGCTTAGCGTCAGCACCTCATCCCAAAGTATTGCATAAATCCATTTCGTAGAGAGAATTTGAAGGTCCTCATCGTCGTCCTCCCTTCTCAGCCTCCTTGCGTTGAATCTTGGTGACAACACGTTGCAGCGCCGTCTTGATCTCGCCCTTCTTGAACTGTGACAAATCGTAGTAGTTGGGAGAAATATCCTGTGAACAGTCAGTATGCGACGAGCAAACTTTGGAACTATATGTACTTACCATGAGCCATTCAGGCTTGACGGAGGTGACAGTTCGGATGTAGTTCTTCGTAGTGAGCACAAATTCGTTGTAGATGACCCATTCGCTGTCCTCAGCCAGCACTGTGCTGGGATGCAGAAGAACGTTTTGCTCATCCTTGACTGTAATGTAACTCTTGCCGTTTCCATCACGCTTGGCGACTTGCATGAAGAAGCCTGCGACAAGTGCACGTTGGATGTTCTCGTAGTACTTTTTGTTCTCGAATGGCGTAGACACAAGCTCCAATTCCTCACGCTCCATTATGCGTTTAAGCTGGAGACGGACATTGTCGGCTTGTTGGAGCGCTCGGTATGACAGGAAATGGTCATGGCACCATTGCTTTGGGTTTGCCTGCGCGTCTTCGCTCTTAAACGCATGGTAGACGTTCAGCATTGTGAGGTGGTCGCCCTTAGGGTGCGCGAACAAGTCTTTCATCTCATCTGCTCGCTTGCGGTTGTTCGCAGGGCGGACGAAGATTTGGGGCACAGAGAGGAGTGCAGTAAGAGACAGCATCTCGTTGGAGCAGTAGAATTCGGGAGAAGTGATGAGCATCACTGCCAACGCAGGGTCCAGGGGAAATTGAGATGCGAGACTTCCCAGGGTGGTAAGCTCGCCCTCATCGTCCAGACATGCCAGGTAGTTGAGCTCTTCCAGCGCACGCATCAGAGTCTCGGGCGCAGGAGGGTCCATAAGATCAAAATGCACCAGGTCGTCAACGCCGAGCTTCTTTAGCTCCAGAACCGTACTCGCCAAGTTTGAGCGCAGAATTTCAGGATATGTCTGCTCGATAAGCTCCTTCTTAAAGGCGGCCTCAGTGTACAACCGGAAGCATTTACCGGGGCGTGTACGTCCGGCACGTCCAGCACGTTGCTGTGCAGATGCCTTAGAGATGGGCGATACCAACAGCGACTCGACACGGATGCGAGGATTGTAAACCTTTTGCTTGCTGAATCCCGGATCTACGACATAGACGATTCCATCAATAGTCAACGATGTCTCGGCAATGTTGGTAGAAACAATGACCTTTCGTCCGGGGCGGCCACCAGGAGTTGATGGCGGAGGAGCGGGATTGAAGATCTTTTGTTGTTGGGCCGGAGGCAGAGTTCCGTAGAGCGGGTATACAACCAGTGGGCCGGCACCACCCTCGCGACTGAGATCTTGAGCTTCAAGGTTGATCTTTCTGCATGCATCCTCAATTTCCTCTTCACCAGTCAAGAAGAGCAGGATATCACCCTCGGGTTCGGTGGCGTGGATTTGGAGGACAGTGCGGAGAGCGGCTTCGACGTAGTCGCGCTCGGGCGCGGGGGTATAGAATACCTCGACTGGGTGGGTTCGTCCAGGGACGGCGAGGAGCGGGGCGTTGTGAAAGTACTTTTGGAATTTGGTAGCGTCGAGAGTGGCACTCATGATGATGAGCTTGAGATCGGGCCTGCGCAGAACAACTTCCTTGAGCAGACCCATGAGGATATCGGTGGCCAAGGTCCTCTCGTGAGCCTCGTCGAGGATGATTGTGCTGTAGCGCGTGAGGTTGTGGTCATTCATGGCCTCACGCAGCAACATTCCGTCCGTCATGTACTTGAGGATGGTATTTGGCCCCGTCTTGTCCTCGAAACGAATGCTGTATCCGACCTCTTCACCC